>NC_140930.1:7897228-8497228 GCF_045865225.1 Trachurus japonicus | reverse complement strand
AGAGCAGTGTCACCATTTAAAATATTGATACGTCACTTAAATCGATGCAGAATCAAATAGAATAGAATAGAAAGCCTTTATTGTCATTGCATTACAAAAAATACTGTGTGGAACTCTAGATGGTGTCATAAAAAACAGACACACACTGTAGTGGAGACCGTAGGTGTATGTAGCTGGTTCAGGGGTTATCACTGAATCCACTTCGGTGTGTCGGCCAGGACACCACTTTCAGCCGAATCTAAATACACAGTAAGTTTGGGGCCTTTTCTACACACACATTCATTCACATACACACCCTGAAGAAGAATTCACATAGGCTACATACAAACCAGGAGGTAGCAGTCAGCAGCCAGGACAACCAGTCTCTTCGCAATTTATTTCATTTTGTGCAAAGACACCTCCCCGTTGAGAAACATTTACTTCCTGGTAGATGGAGTTTAAAACCTATTGGATCTGCCTTTACCCAATCGCTAACGCAATGAAGCTGCTGCACGCTGTAAACAACCACCATCCCCCACTGCAATGAGCAAAGCAAAGCGAATGTGTGCTAGATATCTCATCAACGACAGCTGCAGTTTTTTTTCCGCTCTACAAATCTAAGAATACACAGAACAAAAAACTTTGTTAACTATGCTTTAATTCTTGGAGACAGCGTTGCCGCAATGGAGCGAATAGGTTTGCAAACGTCAAACTTAACGCATAACCTCAGCGTCATTGTTCTCAGCCACTCCTATATACTGTTCTCTGATTGGGCTGTAGATCCTCTGCCGCAAAAGCATTTCAATCCCAGGTGGAAGACTGAGGAAAATGTATGTGGGCGGAGCCAGACTAGTTTTTGAGTGACCCGAAGCTGCTTCCAGAGGGCAACAGGTCAAACAAGTAATCCAGTCCAGGATGTGAACTGTCTTTGATGATGTTGACGGCTCTGGTGAGGTAGCGGTGAGTGTTTGTGATGTCGTCGTCGTCCATGGAGGGAAGAGCCAGTGATCACATCATAAGAAACTAGGGATGGGCAATATGGCAAAAATATCATATCATGATTTTTTTTTAAATGAAGTCACGATTTCGATTTCATCACGATCTTAAATTGAAAAAAGAAAAACAGACAATTTAGGCCAAAGAACCTTTCTGAACAGATTTTAATCTAAATAGTTGCAGTTTTGCCAACATGTGCAAACAACATAAACATAGTAAAAGGTAAACAACAACACTCTGATAAAGTGCACTCTTGCAACATAAAAGGTAGCTTTCAATAAACATGAAAGTAAAATATTAATGACATTAAAGACATTACTGTTTGTTTTATTCAACACAGTCATTTTAACAGGATTTTAAGTGTATCAAAACACTAAATAGCTGATTGAAAAGGGTCAAATAAAAATACAAACTGAAGTAACTGTTGTTATCTCTTTTAGCAAACTTTGCAAATGTCCTTTGTTTGCGCTTTGCAGCATAGAACTGCAATTCATAGAATGAGCCCCAGACGATCCTACGATCTCTGCACTTTGGCAGATCGTCTACACACTCTAATCCTTCACGATCTAATATCGCCATATCGCCCACCCCTATAAAAAACTGTGATATTTTAGTTCTTACAGGTCTATAGAACAGCATGAGGAGCACAGAGAGACTCGGTGTGTGGACGGCGGCTCTGCTCTCAGGCTGATGTAGGACTGTGTGTGTGTCATTATCATTGTAATTAGATAGAGACGGAGAACAGACGTTCAGATGTGGGCGACTGGAGGCGGTTGAGACGACAGGTGTGTTTGTGTCTGGCAGGAAACCGACAGGAAAGAGGAGCAAAAAAAAAAAAAAAAAATTGGCTCAAGATATGATTGGAGCACGTCTTTCTAAACAACCCACAACAGTATTTCTGGCCCTGTATCACACACACACAAACAGACACACACACACATACGTCAGTCGTCTATCTGCTGGCTGAACTCCGAGCAGAAATGGAAATGAGATTTGGACGAGTGGACGTCGGAGGCTAATTGAAAGTCAGCGAGCTGTCACCGGCTTATTAACCTTTTGTTTACATTCACTCACACCAGCAGCACATCAGTGATTTCAAACGACCTGTTCTGATACACGTCGTTTATCACACATTATCTACACGTATGTGCGCGTGGTCGCGGTAGCTATGCTATGTCAACTTTTGACAGGGTGAAGCAATAAGAAACTAGACACAAAGAGTTGTGCGGTGTTGGTGAATCCACGATAATTAATTAAACCGTTAAACAATGGCCGTCGAAATGAGAGAGAGAGATAATTAGATGAAGTCTTGGTAATTAGTCGGCTCGTTTAATGACATCACAGTTAATTATCCACCTGTCAGCTGATGTTTAAGTTGAAATATGACAAACATGAAGAGACAAGCAAGAGAGGATCAAACAAATATAGGTTTATTTTTGATTATTTTATTATTTGTAGGCTATCATTTTATTTTTTGACTCTTTTATCTGCATAATAAGTCTTTCATGTTTTTCTTTAAAGCATTTTGTGGCGTCCAATCAACACAGGTGCTCTAAATTCATTACGATATAGTTATTAACACATTTATTAATTCATACATTCGTTAAAGGGATAGTACAACACTTTGGCAAATTGGCCCATTGCCATAATCCCAAGAAACCGAAACCAAGAAATCCCATTAGCCTCCGTAGTGTAGCTCTGAGCAGCTCATGGCTCTGCTCCGCTGTTTTAAAAATAGCTTGCACTGACAATTAAAGGTAACGAACCTACTCCTAAAACTATAGGGATTATGGCAATGGGCCAATTTGCCCTAATGTTGAACTATCCCATTAAAATGTTTAATTTGACGTTAAATTAGCGCAGATGGTCAAATACTTTCTGCATGTGGAGAATCAATCGAAGGTCATTGAAAGGTCAATAGAGATTAATAGCATCATGCGTCAGTGTGACATTAACATGCACCAAAATACACACACACACCACACACACATGGCCTAAACACACACACACACCACACACACACACACAGGCAAGAGAAAATTTGCTTTTCAATCCAAACCTGTCTCTTTAATCTCCTGTGTAAACAACATGAAGTGAGGAGCGTGAAGCTTCAGTAAATCTCAGATTTATTTCAATTTCCCAGAGTCCCGCTGGGACGAGCTGCCACCTCCCGCCACAGGCTGCTGCTGCTGCTGCTGCTGCAGGCGGAGAGGGGCCGAGGAGCCAGGGGGGCTTCCGCATCACGTACCACACACATCTGGATTAAATCTGAAGGAGCAAATATTGAAACAAATGCAGGGCCAGATGTGACAGAGCACAGATTGGCTGTGAATGAGGATCAGTGGCTGCTCGTCGCACTGCCAGCCAGGTTTCAGTTCAGGTTAGAGACGCTTTGTTGTTGTGTATTTGTTTGGGGTTTTTTGGTTTATTTTATATTTTCAGTCTTCCTCCAACCTAAAAATCCAATTAGGGTTGTTTTTCAAACCTCTGATACGACACAGATGTCTCTTTTCTTTTTTCTTTTTCTTATAGAACCTTCAATATAAATACAATTACATACATTCACCCAGAAAACCTTCACAATAAAATAAAGTGATGCCAAGATAAAAGCATGACACATGTTCCTACCTCCTGAAATAGCACACTTACAGCGGTGCACGTCACAGACCTGTGTTGTCATGGTTACCCTAATATAAACACACCGCTGCGCCACTGAACATAATATGAGCCAGTGCTTCATAAAACTACCTGGTCAGGTTTAGAAAAAAACATCATGATTTTTTGTTATAATGAGCAGGCTCCTTCCTCAACATGTGTTTATGTCTGTTGTCATGGTTACTGACGACCAAACCGCCATGGTTCATGTAGGAAGTCATCTCCTCGCTCCTGTGTCTACCTGTCTGACCACCTGCATCCACCTCAACATCCTCCAACTAACACAGGTTTTCCACTCTTTTCACTCTGCTCCTGTAATTTTCACTGCGACCACTAGATGTCGCCTGGCAACAAAGTGTAACTATGGTCATAACTGACAGCGTCGCCATCTTTCCTTATACGTCACCACTTGGGTAAACAATTATGTTAGCCGGCGTCTTCATGAAAAAAATATAAAAAAATAAGTTAGCCGGTGTTAGCTGCAACTGCTAACGACAACGCGAATGTTGATATGACTACTTTGCTAATGTCATGTAGAAAAGCAGTAGCCTAAAACTATGGATAGCCAACGCACACCCAAGATACATTTCACGTTATCCAAGCCTGGAAGATGCTAACAAGCTTGTATTTGGGTTGTGTATTTTTAGCCGATATCAGATGTTGTGGTGAACACCGGAACGTTAAATAACTCAACGGTTGTTATGTGACGGCGTTGAGTCTTCCCACCCCGAGAGTGATGACGGTTAGCAAAGATGGCGACGCTGTGAATATGGCTATAGGCTAAACTGCGGCACAAACGACTCATGGGGTCATGTTGTTCTGGAGGATGTCTCTATTTCTGGTAAATATACACTGTCTTCTTTGGTGCAAAGAACGTGATTTTAAACTTTACATAAACAGAAATAGAAAAGAAATAACATTAAAATATATCAGGAACGACAAATGCTGCTTGTGTTGTTTCTTGGCTTCTCTTATTATTTACTCACTTTTTTGAATGCAACATGCTTTAAAACTCACAACTTAAATGTGTATATTTCATGTTTCAGCCATAAAGCTTCTGACTCCAGTTAACTGAGACTGAACTGACGCTAATCTCATTCATAGAAAGACCCAGACAGAGTCGTCTGTACAACGAGTCAGAGAGAAGTGAATATTAATCCATCAGCTGCTGGATTATAGCTCAGACTTCAGCATGTGTGTGTGTGTGTTTGAGTGTGTGTGCAACTGTGCATGTGTTGCAGGATCTAACCTATGGACGAAACGTGAAAGATGACAGAAAGGAGGGCGCGGGCTTCCTGACATTAACACACAGAGCGGGGTCAGACGTCCAGGACGAGGTGAGGTGAGACCGATGGACAGACGCTGCAGGGTCAAACTTCAAAACCTGACCTGATGAAACTAAGCTGTGGACATTAGACATTAGATTCATGCAGTCAAGTATTTCTGTGTTGTTTAGAAGAGGAAAAGCAAAAAAAAAATGTTGCTTTTAAGAGATTAAGTTGTGGCTTTGGAGAATTTTAGAAACATCTGCCTTTCTTGGTGGAGACAGTCCGTCTATAAAAACAGATTAAAAGCCTTGTAAGTGCTTTTGAAAGAGCAAAAAACGAAAGATCATCTTCTCCGACCTTCTACTGGCATTTATAAATGGAAAAGTGTTGAAGTGCGGTTACGTAATTTCCGCATTCAAAGTCGTCCAAAAGCAACACTTTTCATTCACTGAGCAGCTCTTTCAGTTTTTTTTCCAAGTAAGTGTGGGAGTATAGTGTGAGAAGCAGTCTTGTGGTTTAAAGGACAATTCTGGGCAAATTCCACTCGGGGCTGTATTTTCCTAACATTTTAGGTCTAAAAGAAGGAATCTGAAGATTCTCGGTGCATGTTTGAGTAGCCATCTGACGCTGTCTGTGGAAAAAAATTGCGGCTTTGAGGGACGTAAACAGCCTAAGCAGCAGAACTTCAATCTGCTCCCATTACCGCAAAACAGGAGCAATTAAACTGAAAATCTTCAGATTCCTTCTTTTAGACCTAAAATGTTAGGAAAATACAGCCCCGAGTTGAATTTGCCTGGAATTGTCCTTTAAATTTGCACTGTTTTCATTGATTAAAAGGGAAATGTGGAAGCTGTCGGGGTCCAGGATCAGTGTCAGGATCAGATTTGAGGTCTTTCCTCCTTTATTCTCCACATGAATGGGATCCTGCAGTCAAATCAGTCCATCAGCTGCTGCACACACACACACACACACACACACACACACACACAGACACACACACACACACACACACACACACACACACACACACACACACACACTGTGCATATGAATATTTATCCATGTGAAGATGCTGCAGGAGTTTATCAGTCTTCCACGAGGCGCCGTTGGTTGGTCTCTTGTCACGGCTCCATCGCAGCTCTTCCAGCTCTTTGCCCTCTGGCTAAATCTCAATCCCCGGCCTGCAGATAATCACAACAGCTGTCCTTGGGGCCTCCGTCCAACGCCCCCACCCCCTCCCCACCCTGCTTCCTCCCTGCCACCATCCAGACGGTCAGTCGGTCGGTGGGCACGTTGAGGCTGGGCAGGCGTCCATGTGATACGCCGAGACTTAGGAAAACCCCCAGTGGTGGATTAACAGAGGAAAGTTAAGAAGAGAAAAAAAACGACTTCTGCTAAACAGAAATGATTCAATTTAGGAGCTTTCTCCTTCCTCAGGTATTAAACTCCCCACCGCTTCTTCAGATTATGAAAGATGAGCTCACTTTCATCCCTCCCAGTCGGAGCTGATCTAGTTATTAAATATAAGAAATCTCTGTAGTTCTGCTTCATCTCATTTGAATGGACTGAGTTGTCGAGATGCGTCTGCACCAGCTCCAATTCAACATTAAAACCCACTTCTTATGACGTTGTCCGCTGCCTTTATGGCTCATTAATATACAACTAATAAAATCCCTCTTTCTAATATGATTATGGATTGTTAATTTATATAAATATCTGATGTTAAAAAGAAATATTTAACATTTGAAACCAGGTTTTCAGAAGCTAAAACTATTATCCTCTTGTCATGGGAGCCTAACAAATAACAATTTATAAGAAAGTTTTAGAAAAATATCAATGAAGTGGTTAATTTTACAAAGTGAAATCAAAAGTGTAGCTTGACTTCATGACACATGAGTAGAATAATAGAAAAGCTTTGATTAAATATTAACATTTATATTGTACGTCCAGGTCTGAACAGGACAGTCAGTGACCTCTGACCTTAAAGACAAAAGATTCACTTTATTAATTCTGGACCTGAACTTATTTTTGCCGACTTTAACAGTTTTTGTAGATAGAAAGTATAGAAATAGAAAGAAACTTAAAATAAGACAGAGGCGAGCAAGCCGCCACATTTCAATATTATTGAATTAAATAACCCAAAATAAACAGGTCAGCTCGGCTCAGGAGACGGAGGAAAAGTTGTTTTTTAGTTTGTCTTGTTGGACTAATGAAGGAGTGATGGAGAAGAGTTTGCAGGATCAGTTCAGTTTGATGACAAAGGGAAAGGTCGCGAGGTGTTTAGCTGAGGCGACCTGGATCAGTTTGATGATTCTCCTCATTTATTACAATCGAGCTGGCCACACACACACACACACACACACACAGATGTGTTACCTTTAGTTTGTACTCCTTCTCCTTGGTGACTTTGGTGAGCAGCTTGGCTTTCTGTCTGGTCAGCGCCTCGATCAGGGAGTCGCACTGAGCCACGAGGCAGGCTTCAAACTCTACGCCGTTCTCCTGAGGCGACACACAACAGAGAAAAAAATCATCATCATAAGCTAAAAAAGACACATTCGATCATCAATTTCCCCTCCTGACGTTATAATATCAAATTATTAGGGACACTTGAGTCAAAGTTGTGTTATTTTAAGCTGCTGCGACGTGGTGGCTCTCATTAGGAGCCTCTGTCACAAATAATTCAATCACCGCCGCGTCCCGAAATAGATCTGTTGGTGTGTTTTGCTTCATTTAGCAGCACGCAGCCGCCTTGTGTTTGTTGCTGATATGTTAATTCATCTCCTTCTATTTTTGTCTCCGATGCATAAAATAACATCAGTGTGAAGCAGACAAAAACACATACAGTATGAGTACGACACGTTAAGCATCTGTGCAGCTACACGTGAAAGAAATCATACACTGCTGTGCATGACACGTGTTACTGTAAATGCACTCCTGGTTATTGTTTTTTAATAAAATTAAAGTGTGTGAAACTCCTTTCTAAATTAATTCTTCTTAATATCTTTATCTTAATTTTTTATGTTTTATTCATCATTTCTTCTGCTCTTTAATTATAATGACAACACATTTATATTAAACTAATTTAATGTAAGATGTAAATAAAATGATGAAAAACAAAGAAAACCTAAAAAAAAAAACATCAATAGACACATGCACCCACCTTTGTTCCTGTTATTTTTATCCCCAGCTCAATAGTTTGATCATTTTAATCTGGATTTTAAAAGAATAAGCTTCTGCAGCAGTGATTATCTTTTATTTTATTTATGCAAAGTTATTAAATGATAATATAACAAGTGCGTAGTAAAACAACAAAGTGAAGAAAGGAACATGAACGGGATTTATAACATGCTGAATAATGAGGATAATCCATGTAGCTGCGTTCACATCAGTCAAAGATGCTGCACATGGATAAAAGAGTCAACACAACACATCATTAAAAAGTAAAGATAAAATAGGAGTTTTAGTGGCTGTGGGAGGTCGGAGGGTGAAGAGACTGTGGACACAACTCTGTGTCGCGTCAGTTATGTTGTTTTTATTATTATTATTCTTTATCCGAGCACACACACACACACACACACACACACACACACATGATGAGGAGATGAGGTCGTAGATATCAGTGATTTCCAATTAAGCTTCCTCCACTGAGAGACACAGTTCACATCAGTAAGAGGATGAGAGCTGAAGATCTTTATTCCCTCCCACTCCCACACTTTTATTTCTCTTTATCCAGCCATCGCTCCATCGTCTCCGGCTTTCAGACAGACCAAAGCACTGCTAAGAGTTTTTTTTCTTCCTTTCTTTCTTTTTTATCCTCTTCATTTTGCAATCAGACTCTTAATGCCTGCATGTAGAGCTGGGGCTCATGAGATGACAGTGCATATGCAGACTCTATAGATGTGTGTGCGTGCGTGCGTGTGTGTGTTTGTGTATGTGTGTGCATGACTGGCAGATGCTGCAGAAGAGATCAGCTGCACTGCACTGTTGTCCACAGGGGAAAATGCACACACACACACACACACACACACACATGCATAAATACACACTTCACATTTGGCTGATCTGGTTTGTTTTAGTTGAGTGAGTCAGTGGATTTACCTCCCTGCTGCTGCACAGTGTGAGGAGGCCAAATGTGAAGTGTGTGACTGATTTATTAGGAGCTTGTTGTCTATTAGCAGGAAGTTCTGCCCCCAGAGCAAGATTTAGTTTATCTACAGAAAAAAAAAAAAAACGTGTAATTTATGTAAAGACCCCCTGCAGTATGGGGGAGGGCAAACTGATCAGACATGGATATCGGTCGTGGTTTAAAAAAAACAATCTTCTCAGCCCCAGAGCTCTGCCCCACAACATCCAACAGGAGGAAGAAAATAAAATCCTGAAGCAGCTGAGATACTGTGAGGTTTGAAATGTTGTGCATGAAGAAACAGTTCCCTGTACAGTCACCTGAAAATAGCCACATTAGCATGGTATAAATAATTTAGATGAGTATTTTCATACTACAGCTTCTATGGTTAAAGGGATACTTCAACATTTTGGCAAATTGGCCCATTGCCATAATCGCTATAGTCATAGCAGTAGGTTTGTTACCTTCAATTGTCGGTGCAAGCTATTTTTAGAACGGCGGAGCAGAACAGCAGGCTGCTCAGAGCTACGCTTTGGAGGCTAAAGGAATTTCTTGGTTTCCCTCATCAAACTCATCAAATACAAAATCTCAAAACTCCAAAACGCTCTGGTGGACAAGTTGTGAGCTGCACATTCACCACGCTATGAGATAATAACAGAACGTTACCAGACAGAGTTGTTTAAGAGGTAAATACAGAGTCTGCTTGCTGAAAAACTGTTCCTGAACGCAATGGTTCATCAGCGGTTTTGCATGAATTTACCTCTAAAACAACTCTGTCTCGTAACGTTGTGTTATTATCTCATAGCGTGGTGAATGTGCAGCTCACAACTTGTCCACCAGAGCGTTTTGGAGTTGTTGGATTGTGTATTTGATGAGTTTGATGAGGGAAACCAAGAAATTCCTTTAGCCTCCGTAGTGTAGCTCTGAGCAGCTCGCGGCTCTGCTCCGCCGTTCTAAAAATAGCTTGCACCGACAATTAAAGGTAACGAACCTACTGCTATGACTATAGGGATTATGGCAATGGGCCAATTTGCCAAAATGTTGAACTATCCCTTTAAGGTTCAGTGGAGTGTAGGTGTAGTGGTTATAATGGCAATTATACTGAATGCACAAAGATAATAAAGCTAAAAATATAAGTTGATTAAAAGAGGTTGGGGGAAAATATGGTGATTTATAATAAGAATTGATTGATTTTGATCGATGTTGAGTAGAGAATGCCTGTTAAAGAGGATCTGGAGATCTGTTATCTGTTGCTCCTGCCTTTAGGTTGAGGGAAGGAAACAGAATAAAACGATGAATGTTCTATTTACCTTTTATAACATGGAAGAAAATACACTTCAGCTTTCATTTTGATTCCTGTGAGTTTCCATGCGGGTTAGGCGGGAGTATCGATCTGTTATTGATTGCTCATGTCTTGTTCAGCCTCAGCAGTCTAAGGTTTTGCTATTACATGTGGAAAAAATACATACAACTAGTGGACTTGACAGAAGCTGCTTCATGTCCGTGTGTGGTCCCTTTTTTATTCCTTGTTAATTTTGCTACAGCTAGAAAGCTAACACTCGCACAACCTACTCTATTTACCAAGAGGCTTTTTCCATGATAGAAATGGTACACACATCCTGTCTCCGAAATGGGCGTGGCCAACCGTCACCCCACCTCGTCTGTGAACGTGTGGGTGGATTTATAAAATCTGTATGTAGATGAAAGTGAGATATTTATATTTTCTTATGATAACATTAAATATTTACACTACTAACAGTCATATTTAGCATGACAAACATTATTTAAATAATTTTCACGGGAGTTCGCGGCCGTTTGTTTGACGTTGCCTAGGAGATCTGTGCCAAATCTCGAGAGAGTGCTTTGTTGAGACAGAGACAGGTCGTGAACAAAGTTCATTTTCTCCTGATGTTGTCCATCTGAAAATTGCCATTTTTGTGTCAAAATGTTCAGAAGAGATGTGGCTTTTTGAAAAATTAGTTCAAAATTTACTTCAGTGACTGTGGGGAGAAAGAATAGACCATAATCTGTGTTCACGTTCAATTTTCCCATTGGAGTCAATACACTCAAGGCTGCTGCTAGTCTCCTAAAAAGGCCGTGCAGAAACCCATGTGACATGTAAACAGGAAGCTGACTCGTCATGGGGGGTCTTGGTTTATAAACCGTCGTTGACTCGCATAAGCAGTTGTTTACTACTGTACGGTGGCCCTGAGAGCTCAAAAACACATGCAAACTGACAACACAACATGCAGGACAAATGCACCAAACCGTACCTGGATCTGCTGCAGCATGTTCTTGAGTTGGACCAGGAACTCCTTGGCATCTTTAGCTTTGTCAGAGACGCCGTTCAGGGCCTGGGAGAGCTGGCACTGCAGGGACAAGGATGAAAAAAAACAAAAAAACAACTGTTATTACACTTAAGCTTTGTTGTGTTTCCGATATTTAATCCTCAGACTGCAGAAATGTGCTCGTGTTTCATGACAAGAGGAAGAAATTGTATCACAAAAGCAGATTGACACTTAAATCGGGCTTCAAAATGTCACCGCCAGTCACCATCACATCACATTAGTCCTGCGTTAAGCTGAATCACTGCCCTCCTCATCCTCATCCTCATTCTCTCTGCTCAACCAGTAAAACCACTGAGGCTTTTCCACTAAGACGTCGGTTATGTAATCATTCATCCCAGCACGCAGCACGCCGTTCTCCCAGGATGCTCAGCTTACGCCTGAAGCTGTCTCCCAGCCTGCAGCAAATTAACTGGTACCTCTTCCTTTTCCTCCTCCTCCTCCTCCTCCTCCTCTCTCAGGCCGAGACTCTGCTTTGTCTTAACAACGGGGATTAAGTTTGTAAATCTAGATTAGATTCTGATTGAGATTAGCGGCGACAAAATCCACAATGACTTTAAGATGGAAACACATTAAAAAAAAAAGGGAAGAATTAAACAATTAAGGAAGTTAATTCAGTAAATAATGATAAAATCATAATTTCCCTTTCAGTAGAGTCGTCACATAAAGATCTGAAAATCCATTTGTGACACAATGATTCAGTCATTCGTTCATTTTCTGCATTTTGTCAATAATCCTCTCACTCCCATTTGCCCCATAGTAACCTCAGCTCTTCCTGTTTCCATACAGTCCACGTCTACTTGCCCCAGTCCCAGTCATTTAGTGCTTTCTCACCTGCTCTACCTTTACATATAGATGAACAGTCTGAACTTTTCATGTGTCTCTCAATCATCCATCAATATAAACGTCTTGTGTGCGTTTCTGAGCTGCGATCATGACAACGTTTTGACTAAAACATGATTCAATAAAGGGGGAAAACAGCTTAAAATCATTAAATATTTGAAAAAAAAATCCACACGCTGCCATTTGCAGAGAATATAAACTACATATTATCTCCAACACGAGCCAAACATTTTGTCAGCAAAGTGCTTAGATCTGAGTGGTGCGACTAATGGATCGGATTCGCTCTGATCCTCCAAAAAAACGCAGCTCCTCCACCCAGTTCTCTGACTTCTTCCTCATGATAGCTGTAGAGGGGTGAGACACTGATGTGATGGTGTAAAATATTTTATCTTTACATCTTCTGTCTGCTGCTGATTTGATTCGGAGCTGTTTATTTAATTTTCACTGACTGGATCATCTCATCTTGTCCGTTAACTAAACACTTTGTTTTCATGAATTAAATATGAGCAATGTGGAGAAAAAAAAATGTTGCACCCTTTAATAAACGCAGAGACCCCGTGAAGAAAAGCTCTAAATCAAATGTTTTGGGTGTAAAAAAAAAGGCTGATTATTTCCTACAAGCCTGTGGGTTAATTTGCCTGTGAGGATGAGGAGCAGCGACAGTGAAGACTTGAAGCTCGTGTTGTTTATCTCCGTCCTGCAGCTGCTGCATCGTGACGCAGCCAGAACCATAAACACAGGTTAATTCACATGTTTCACCCCTGCACTCCTCTGCACGGCTGAGACGCCTCCTTTAAGTCGTTAACGCCCATTAAACATAAACCACTGGATAAAAGTGAAAAAGAAAATAAGCTTCGCCTACGCTCACATGTTTAGTCAGCAGATAATTCACTAAACGAGATCATATTTTTTAATTCATAAAGGTTTTTTTTACTAATATTTGTTACGTATTTATGCGTATGATATAATTGTGGTGTAGCTGCTTATGGACATTTATATAAACCTATAATCCAAACAATCATCTATAAAAACACCAAATCTAACCATAAAATCATGCATATGTGCAATTCTACCTGCAGACACAGGATTATTTGACATACTGAATAGAAATATCAGCAGAAACAGACCATTTTAAACAACACATCTATGTAATTTCTTTAATTTTATCTAACTTTTTCTGGTGTCTGTGATAAATAAATGATAACATCACTTGATTATATTTATTTTGATATCAAATTTTGCATACTGAATAGAAATATCTGTGGAAAGTTTTACACACAAAAGTCTGTCTAACACAGTGTTTTTCAACCTTGGGGTCGGGACCCCACGTTGGGTCGCCTGAAATTCAAATGGGGTCGCCTGAATTACTAGTAATTGATAAAAAGATTACTGATAAAAAATATTTTTTAACTAATTACTGTATTGTTCTTTTTGAAATTATGATTAAAAACACCACACACAATCTTAAACAACTGTATTCTATACTTTGACTTTCTCGAATATAAATCGAGTTCAAATAAAATGCAGCATATAAAAATATGAGCTGGCACATCTTGATTGACGGGGTCTCGCCAGAAATTTGTGGTGTCAAAATGGGTCAAAGCCAAAAAAAGGTTGTGAACCACCGGTCTAACATCTTAAATGTTATTGAACTGACACCAGTGTCGGTTCAAGACAGAGACAAAGACATGATGTCGACTTTATAGTGGAGACGTTTAAAGAATATGAGGAGGACCACGACCAGCAGGCAGACTGCAGACAGACTCCAACCAAATCCTGTGTGTGTGTGTGTGTGTGTGTGTGTGTGTGTGTGTGTGTGTGTGTGTGTGTGTGTGTGTGTGTGGATCAGTCACTGGTAAACAAGAAAGGACAGGACAAAGGAAACACACACTGGTACACACATGCCGAGCTGTGATGAATCTGTTCTGCTGTCGCCACACCCAGGCGGATGGTGGGCTCATGAATACACACACACACATACACACACACACACACACACACACACACACACACACACACACACACACACGCGCGGCCACCAGAAGGCGATACGATCTGAGAGGGGGAAGACCTCCTTCCTGGTTCCTAGAGAGAAGGAGCTGTGTGTGTCTGCCACACTGAGCGAAGGTCAGACTGGATCACAACTCAAACCCAGGTTTTAAATCCCCTTCATGTTTAAAACAGCTGCTGATGACATCACATCATAATATCTTGTCAGGCGGATCTATTTTTATCATCTATTGCATGTTTTATTATCCTGAAAATAGGATCACAGTGTCTCTCTGTCTGAGGTTTCCTCCTTTTATTCCTGTTTCCCACCACAGGCCTGAGGAGACTCCGTGTCGTCTGCAGCACAAATTCCTCAACTTCAAACTTGTGATTTCAGGAAACAGAACTGTTTTCTTCTGTTTTATGTTTTTCATTGTTATAGCTGCCTTCCTGTGTTGTCTACTTCTTTATATATATTCTGCAATAATACTGTTTTTATGTTTATGGGACTACAGATGTAAATTAGCATCTTGCTATAATCCGGCACATTTACATGTTATGTCCATTAATTTGCACTGTCCCATTCACATAAACAAATAAAGTAAAGTCTTAAAATTTCAATAAAGTGATGAAAATAGTGATAAAACTTAACAATAATGCGCAATAATCATTACATCATCACTTTGTCGTTTTTATTCCTCAGTGTTCCCTTTAATATAATAAGCCTAGTTAATCAATTGAAATATCTTTTGATTGATTTAGGGCATGTGTTTTCTTTGAGTGATATTGGCTCGTTATATTTTCATTATTGTTGTGTGTTCTTGTTGAATGTGTACTTTTGTCCTGTTGTGTACACTACAGTGTGTTTTTGTTGTTCATATGTAATGTGATCAGGACGTCCTGGTAAAAGACAGCTCTTAATGGGCTTCTCTGTTTAAATAAAGATTGATAATAATAATAATAAAATACTTTATATTATTAGCTTATGGGTAATGTAAAAGACTTATAACTATCAGTTTGATGCATCACGATCAATAAAAGTTCAATTATTCAGTTCACTGTAAAACTCTCAAATCTCCTGGAGCAAACAGTCAGTGTGTATAATCCCCTCTCCACTTCCACACAATAACCACTCCACCCCCACACCACACACACACACACACACACACACACACACTGATCTTATCCCTGTCCATCCCTCTTCTGTGCCACGTGCTGTCCGGAGTCAGGAGGAGGGACGTGTGGAGGTCATGGTTCACAAATCAAACCAACCCTTCTGTGGAGCTTCTCACTGCTCCTCACCAAGAGGCCATCTGGCCCAGCAAGCTGTCTGTCTGTCTGCATGCGCGTGTGTGTTTGCATGTGTGTGTGTGTGTGTGTGTGTGTTTGCATGCCAAATTGCTAACAAGAGGATGAGGGATGTGCCATGCACCGCTCTGTCTCCTGGCACCGCCCCTCCTCTCTTGTTTCTGCTCTGTGTGGTTCTTCATCATTTGTTTTACTGCAGGTCAAAGTTCCCCTGCCTCCACCCGCCTCTTTTTATTTCTCTATTGATTTTCTTGAGCTAAGCTACCACCACTACTTCTTCTTTTTTTTACAGACTGTGAGTGAGCGTGGAGCTGGAGCATGTCCCAGCATGCATTGTGTGTGTTGGAAAGTGTAAAGAAGACACAAAGAGCAGGTCACCACCATCCAAACAGCCTCAGCAGCAGCGACTGGAGCTTCAACAGAGAAAACTACAGAACAGGTTCACTCCCTTTGATTTCTCTTTTATTTAGAGTTCACTGACACTGAGAAGTCTGATTTCTAGGTGAGACCCGACCAAGAAGACACAACAATAAAGACAACACAAACACCAGAGACAGAGGAAATAACTGTCACACACCTGATAGAGAATTAAAGGGATACTTCACCCAGAATCGATAATTCACCAATTTTCTACTCACCGTCATGCCAAGGAAGGGTTTGGAGAACTTTCTGAGTCATCAAAACGCTTTAGGAGTTCCAGGGGGGGTCCAGCTGGAGACGGGTTTTCATATAATGGCGGCGGATAGAGTTCACTTTTGAATCGTCCAAAACACACACTATGAAACATCCAGATAACTCCATACTGCTCGTCTGTACTGACCCAAGTGTCCTGAAGTTGTTCAGAAAACATTTATTTTGATCTCTGTTTTTAGCCTTGTTGCAGCAGTAGCTCCCAGTGGCTGCGTGAGATTTGCTGTGAGATGTTCTTCTGTGTTTACATCATACATCCGATGGTTTACAACGACGAACGAACATCTCGCAGCAAATCTCGCGCATGTGCACAAACATCAACAGAGCCACTGGGAGCTACTACTACAACAAGGCTAAAAACAGAGATCACATTCATTTTTTCTGAACAACTTTTCCATGTGGCGGCTTCAGGACACTTGGGTCAGTACAGACGAGCAGTATGGAGGTATTTGGATGTTTCATACATAGTGTGTGTTTTGGACGATTCAAAAGTGAACTCTATCTACTGTCGTTATATGAAAATTCGTTGCCAGCCCCTGGAACTCTAAAAGTTCTCCAAACGCTTCCTTGGGATGACAGTGAGTACTGTAGATGTAGAAGAATTGTCGATTTTGGGTGAAGTATCCCTTTAAGAGGTCCCTGTTAGGTTTTAAAACCAGTTTAAAAACATATTGAAAGCCTTATTTCATCAGCACCTGCTGCCTGAAACGACAGGAAAGGAGCTCAGAGAGGTGACTGACAGATTATCAGTTTCTGAAAATAACCAAACGGTTTGACTCTGAAGGTGTGAAGGTCGGAGGAGGAGGAGGGAGGTTTCAGATGTTGTCTCACCTCCCGCCGTTTCTGTGGGAGTATGATGATGCTTAACCTTCATGGAGCTACATGTGACCCCTGACCTCTGCAGAGCTGCACCATACGCACCCAGCCACCTCTGCCCGCATTAACTCAGCGCAGTAATCCACATACTGTAGTCTTACTTCTACATCAGAAAATGTGAAATGAATACAAATACAGAATCTGCCTCTTGCTGCTCCAGTGATATCAGTTATATATTACCAATAAATAGCTGATCTGGGAGCTGCTTTGGCTCGTTATGGTTTTTTTTAATTAAACTTGCAGTAATTCAGCTTCTTCCTCCAGAGGAGTCCCTGTGGTGTGGTGCAGTATGGATCAGGAACAGGGGTGGGCATTATCAGTCATTTCAATATTCAAGTACTCTCATTAACTTGTAAATGAATACTCCATTACTTGCAAATTATATACGTGTATAAATATATTTATAACATTAGAAATACGGGAGGTCCATGTCCAGTGTTAGGCTTGTGTTTCCAGTCAGACTGGAAGAACATTACTGTCTGTTACTTTCACATAGAACAATGGAAATCAAGTGCAGCTTCAGTCACTGTTGTAGCAACTGTATTTACATCTGCAATCTTAAAGGGATAGTTCAACATTTTGGCAAATTGGCCCATTGCCATAATCCCTATAGTCATAGCAGTAGGTTTGTTACCTTTATTTGTCGGTGTAAGCTGTTTTTAGAACGGTGGAGCAGAGCCGCGAGCTGCTCAGAGCTACGTTACGGAGGCTAATGGGATTTCTTGGTTTCCCTCATCAAACTCATCAAATACACAATCCAACAACTCCAAAACGCTCTGGTGGACAAGTTGTGACATTGTGAGACAGAGTTGTTTTCGAGGCAAATGCAGGGACTGCTTGCTGAAAAACTGCCCCTGAAGGCAACGCGCATCAGCGATTTTGCACGAATTTACCTTGAAAACAACTGCCAAAATGTTGAACTATCCCTTTAACCTGTAACTCCCATTCATTCAACAGCCTTAATCATACATTCATTAAAATATGCCACGGTGCATTTGACACAAACCCCGATAATGACATCAACAAGTACTCATGTACTCGTATCTATCCCTAACCAGGCAGTTAAAGTTGTGGATGCACTGGAGTGTGTTTAAAGCTCAAGAAACCAATCAATCATTGTCTATCTATTAGTTTATCCTCACAAAGCAACACTATGATATTACTCCTATCACTGATAAATAACATATTGCAAGTTTACACAATGTACTTGCTCCAAAACTAGACTGAAATGTAATAACCTTTTTTAGGGATCATTATTTTTTGTGCTGCCAGCTAAAAAAAAAACCCCACACCTCTTCCTACTGAGCCCCGAACGCACCGCCAGCACAAAAACCCCAGGTCTAAATTTGGCTGCAGTCACAACGTGTCAGGCTACAGTGGAGCGCAGTAAAACTGCACCATAACAGTGTTGAAATGTGACAAGTCTGCCCCGCGGGAGGAAGGACCGGTGGTTTTTTGCGAGCCACTGTGATGAGGTGGTGGAACAAAAGAGAGACACCAGAAAACCATGTAGAGCGCGAGGAAATTGAAAGTGAAAGACATGATAAGAAATAAAAATTCATCTCTGGCGGCATCGACGCACCTGCAGAGCAGAAGTCTACATTCACAAATCCAATTTCTCCTCTCCTTTTGTTCCCTTTGTTCTCCTCCCCTTGACCTTTTTCTTCCTTTATTGCTCCTCCAAACGGGAGTGTAATTTTTCTTTTTCCCACTGTCAGCAGCAGCCCTCAGCACTCCTCTCAGAGACAAGTGCTATTATCTCATTATCTTATTATAGGAGCAATGCGGGTCCATTTATTCAGCCTGTGACATTCAGAGAGACCAGTGACATTCATGGGGCCACAGCTGTGTCGCCTCACTGATGCGCTGCAGCTCAACAAATAGCAGGATGCTGGAGGAGGAAGAGGAGGAGGAGGAGGAAGAGGAGGCAGGGAAACTAAGTGAAGGTGGAGCTGCTGGAGGTGAGACAACAACCACTGAGTGACAGATATCGAAGCCGTTACTACTCTGTAGATATGTCTATACATCTCTTGTTTAGTGATGATGATAATGGAGCTTTAAAGGACAATTCCAGGCGAATTCAACTCAGGGCTGTATTTTCCTATCATTTTAGGTCTAAAAGAATGAATCTGAAGATTTTCTGTTTAATCGCTCCTGTTTTGCGGTAGCTGCGTCTGTCCCCGCATCGCCACGGCAGCAATGAATGGGAGTGGATGTAAGTTCTGCTGTTTAGGCTGTTTACAGCCCTCAAAGCCGCAATTTTTTTCCACAGACAGCGTCAGATGGCGACTCAAACATGCACCGAGAAGTTTATTTACTTCAAGCAAGCCGACATGTTTGTAAAACTAGATCTAATTCAAAGTCTCCCGGAGTCTCGCGCGAGCCCGAAGTTGCAGTGCTGGTGTATTCAGGTGCAGTAGGAGCTACCGCTTGTGTCATAAACACAGGAATATCAACTCTTTACTTGCTTGAAGTGTACATTTTTTTCCACATACAGCGTCAGATGGCTACTCAAAGATGCACCGAGAAGTTTTTTTTATTTGAAAAAAATTGCGGCTTTGAGGGCTGGAAACAGCCTAAACAGCGGAACTTACATCCACTCCCATTCATTGCTGCCGTGGCGATGCGGGGACAGACGCAACTACCGCAAAACAGGAGCAATTAAACTGAAAATCTTCAGATTCATTCTTTTAGACCTAAAATGATAGGAAAATACACCCCTGAGTTGAATTCGCCTGGAATTGTCCTTTAACACTCCTGTTGTCCTCCTGGGTCAAGGAAGAAAGGAAGGATGAAGGGAAATAAGGAAGGAAGGAAGGAAGGAAGGAAGGACAAAGTGAAAGATAGGAGGAAAGAAGGAAGGGGAAAAGGAAGGAAAGCTAGAAGGAGGGAGGGAACAGATTGGGTCAATTGGGTCAAAAAAGAAGGAAGAAGTAAGGATGAAGGGAAGGAAGGAAGGGAGGGGAAAAGGACTGTGGAAAGAAGGAAAGGAAAAAGGAAGGAAAGAAAGATGGACGGAGCAAACAGATTTGTGCAAGGAAGGAAGAAGAAGGAAGGAAGGAAGGGAGGAAGAAAGGAAGGAAGGGAAAAGGGATTGTGGAAAGAAGGAAGGGAAAAGGGAAGGATAGAAAGATGGAGGGAGGGAACAGATTTGTTCAAGGAAGGAAGGAAGGGAAAAGGGATTGTGGAAAGAAGGAAGGGAAAAGGGAAGTAAAGAAAGATGGAGGGAGGGAACAGATTTGTTCAAGGAAGGAAGAAGGAAGGAAGAAGGGAGGAAAGAAGGAAGGGAAAGGGGAAGGAAAGAAAGGAAAGGAAACAGATCAGGTAAATTGAATCAAAAGAAGAAGGAAGGACGAAGGGAAGGAAGGAAGGAAAGAAGGAAGAGAAAAAGGATTGTGGAAAGAAGGAAGGATGGAGGAAGGGAACAGATTGGGTCAATTTGACCCAGAAGGACGACAGGGGGGTTAAGGTGGGATGAACGGGCTTTTAAAGAGATGCTGTGGTGCGTTCAGGTGATATTGTACAAAACAAAGCAACAGCTTCTTATTTTGACTTTTCCAGACCACAGACTGGAGACAAAGACGGACGTAGCTGCAGATGAGACGTCATCCATCATCATCCTGCAGTACCAGACTCAGCCTGAACTCCCAGCAACTACAAAAATGGACGACTGAAGCAGCCAATGGGTTTAAGTCATGGTAAAAAAAAAAAAAAAAAGAGGCAAAGATGCCAAAAATAAATGAGCAAAGAGAGAGGAGGACGTCTCTGGAATTCAGACTTTGGTGCATGCCAAGTTGTGGTAACTGTAACTGAGAGTGTTTTAAATCAAATTTAAACTAGTAAGTTAAAACAAAAATCATCCCCCATAAGGCAGGAAGCTGATTCATGTACCAGGCTGTAAACATGTTTTTCTTTTCTTTTTTCCTGATGTAAAGTTGGACATCAGATTGGGAGATGGGAGTCTGTGGGGATTCAATCACTTTTAGAGCCAGAAGTGCAGTTTTTTTTTTTTTTTTTTTTTTTTGGTGTTTTTCCATGTTGGCTTCATTTTTCAGTCCCAGATGTTGCTGCTTGTTCCAGATGCAGCTCGTTACGGTCGGTGAAGATGAACCTGTGTCGACTGGAGCCAGGTGATCAAACCCAGACAAGAGACAAGCTGTTGAATTCATCACACCACATCTGCACCTTTACCTTCATGCCAAACTGTCTTTATGACCTCAGGGTCGTGACGTAGATTTTATTTGGCAGAAACTTTATCCACATGATTGAGACCAGCTCCACATTCACAAACTTCAATCTGTCTATGAGATTTGTTGATCTCATAGAAAACTTCAGAAGCACATAAACTGCTACGGGTCATTGAACCACAGCATCACTCATAATAAACTTTTATTATATGTTCCTACCAGATGTGATCACTGGTGATACAACAGAATTTATAATCACAAAACCTCTATCTCTATATCTATATTTGGGTTTCTGTTGTAAAAACCTCAGGTTAAAATACATTTTTACGTTATGATAGTTCAACATTTTGGCAAATTGGCCCATTGCCATAATCTCTATAGTCATAGCAGTAGGTTCGTTACCTTTATTTGTTGGTGCAAGCTATTCTTAGAACGGCGGAGCAGAGCCACGAGCTGCTCAGAGCTACGCTACGGAGGCTAATGGGATTTCTTGGTTTCCCTCATCAAACTCATCAAATACACAATCCAACAACTCCAAAACGCTCTGGTGGACAAGTTGTGACCTGCACATTCACCACGCTATGAGATAATAGCAGAACGTTACCAGACAGAGTTGTTTTAGAGGGAAATTCATGCAAAACCGCTGATGCGCGTTGCCTTCAGGGACAGTTTTTCAGCAAGCAGTCTCTGTATTTACCTCGGAAACAGCTCTGTTTCGTAACGTTCTGTTATTACCTCATCGCGTGGTGAATGTGCAGGTCACAACTTGTCCACCAGAGCGTTTTGGAGTTGTTGGATTGTATATTTGATGAGTTTGATGAGGGAAACCAAGAAATCGCATTAGCCTCCGTAGCGTAGCTCTGAGCAGCTCGCGGCTCTGCTCCGCCTTTCTAAAAATAGCTTACACCGACAATTAAAGGTAACGAACCTACTGCTATGACTAAATCGATTATGGCAATGGGCCAATTTGCTAAAATGTTGAACTATCCCTTTAAGTGATTGTGTGTTTTATATTTTTATTTTGAAAAACTAAGTCAGTTTTAAACAATCAGAGCAGGAGAACATGTGAGAATGAGGTCTGGTGTAATCATGTAGCCGTATACTCTGCTAATGAAACACCCTTCAACCTTCCTGTGTGGTCCCAAATCAATCAGAGACACTATTGATCGTATTTTCCAATATTAGTGTCTAGTGGCCACTTTTTTTTAAACTTCAGTCAGCGCTGTAGAGAGATGAGAGGTCAGATGGAGAGGGAGGACAGGACGGGACCGGACAGGACGGGGGTTGAACTGTGGACAACAGAACAACAGGCGGCTCGTATGTGTTTAGCTGCCACCGGGGGGAAATGGTTGATGGTGGCAGTGACCTTGTCAAAATGATACTCATGGGACACGGATAGAGGGGGCAGGAGGAGGGGCAGAAACCGCTCATTTTTACCTCCCCACCTCCCCCTTTTTTATTTCTTCTCATTTACATTTATAAGCCTCTACGGCCTCCCCCATCTCCGTTTTCATTTCCCCTTCGCCCCTAAACGCTTCCACCTCTCTAACTCTCTCTCTCTCAGCAGGGGTCTCGAATTGGTTATGGTATTTTTTTTATTTTTTTTCATTTTATGTTTTTAAACTTTAATGGCAAAACCTTAAATCCCCCAGATGTGTAAATGGGGCTCTGCTTTTGTAGTCCGGGGCCGTTGACTCGCTGTTTTGGTAAGCAGCCGGAACCAGAGCAAGAGAGACAGGCCCTTTCCGTCAAAATAAAAGCACCAAGCTAATAAAATGTGGTGAAACTTTTTTAATTTAAGGAATGTAATTTACAAGAAAATCCCTGAGGCATTAAAGGGAATTCAAATTTCACTAATTATCTACTCACCCTCATGTCGACTAAGGGCTGGGAGAAGTTTCAGAGTCCTCCGTGCCTTCTCTGAGTTACAGCGGGGCTCGGCGCAGCACTGCATGTCCATATGACGGTTGCGAACGGGGATCAATTTTCTTCGTTCAAACAGACACACCAAAAAACATCCAAATACCTCCATACTGCTCATCTGTAATGTCCCTCTTGTATTGAAGCCCCAACATGAGAAATTGTTCTGAAAAAAAATTAAATAAGTATATGTTTTAAGCTTGTTTGTAGTGGAAGCTCCCAGCACTGCTCTTCCTGGTCCGTCCAAATCTCGCACGATTTATATTGACACCCAGTTCACGGCTCCGCAAATCGCACGAGATTCCGACAGAGCAACACTGGGAGCTTCCGCTACAAACAAGCTTAAAACATAGACTTATTTAATTTTTTTCGGAACATTTTCTCATGTTGGGGCTTCAATACAAGAGGGACATTACAGACGAGCACTATGGAGGTATTTGGATGTTTTTTGGTGTGTCTTTTTGGACGAAGAAAAGTGAGCTCCGTTCTCAACCGTCATACGGACATGCAGTGCTGCGCCGAGCCCCGCTGTAACTCAGAAAAGGCACGGAGGAGTCTGAAACTTCTCCCAGCCCTTAGTCCACATGAAGGTGAGTAGATAATGAGTGCAATTTCAATTTTGGGTGAACTATCCCTTTAAGTTAACCTTTTTCTTTAATTGTATTACAAGTTTTATGTTGGTGAACACTTTTACTTTGGTGAATTTGGTGATTTCCTGAAACCAGGCTCTTCTCCTCTCTGAAGAGCCTGGTGAAGCGAGGCTACGGCTTTTGTGCACAAGAGAGCAGCCTAGAACTAATCAACTCCTCGCACGGGAAAATTGACCTCCATGTGCAGGATCGCTGGACGTAAACAGTGAAGCAGCAGATATAAAGTAATAAAAACCACACGAGGAGCCGATAAGCAGCACTGGTGCCAGACTGCAGGGTGAGTTTGGTCCTTCAGTTCCTGATATTATTGATGTAACAGAAGATGCAGCCGCCTCCACAGTCTCCAGTCTGTGCGTCATCGTGCACACTCACACTCACACTCACAGTCCTGTGCTGGTTGTCAGTCATTCACTCCACAGCCTGTTGGTAAAATTGTACTGACACCGAGAGAAGCTAATGAATTAGCACAGGTCTTACTATAAAGATACAGTATTGGATGGCTCGTAACGACCATAACACAACCACTCGGCCTATATAACTTCAAAATGGCAGCGTGTAGTGTATATATCAATGCTATGGCAGAACAATATATAGGCTATAGCCTCTCCCCTCTCTCCGTCAGCCTATAGTCAGCCAGCTGTGTTACAGTATTAGTGGTTCACATCTGGTGGAGGTCAAACCCAATCTCCTTTCCCCTTCCTCCCCTTCATCCTGTCACCCACCAGCGCTCGCTCTCGTCCAATCCTCTGCTGCTCTGCTCTGCTCCGTGTTGATTGTATTGTAAAGCTAATACACCACAGTGAACTGTAGCCTATTGCCACACAACAACAACAATAACACAACAGCAGCAGCAGCTACAATAGTTGCAACAGTTCAATAAATATCTGCCGATGCTGCATTTAGCCAGAACCAAAACAAAGCTGAAGTAGGAAGAAAAAAAATAGAAAAATAAAATAGCAGGCATGAAGCTCCTGTGTGGGAGTAACAGCAGGTTTATAAATGTGAATGTTTCCATGTGTTGTTTAGTGGACAGAGGTTTTACACACAGCTGCACTGAGTGGTTAATCTGAATTTAAACACTTCTACAATATAAACAAACACACAGAGTCTCGTGATTGTGATTTTGCTACAGCTCATTAACTCTCATCCTATTTGTTTTACGGTAAAAGCTCAACATCAAAAGTCAATATTAAAATTTCCATGCTGAGCTAACATGCTGATGTTTAGTTAACATGCTTATGTTGAGGTTAAGCTCATGCTGCGTTCGAGACAACCTGGAGCTTGGATTTGTCCAAAAAGTGCAATCAAACGCCTCATGTCAGAGCTTGTCCCACTCAGGAAAATCCGAGAAAAAAATCTACCCAGACTTCTCCAAGAATCAGTCATCTGACTTCCATCAACAATCTGCATCCACGCTGGTAAAACATTGATTAAAATGCTTTTTTTAAATGTCACAGTACATTTAAACGTAATGAAATATTAATTTATAAATATATAGTTACAGATTACCTACTGATGTTGTGGAACACAGTAAATTCTTGTTGTTATTTCTCTTCGATTTTAAATGATCTGTTTCATTCTTTTAAATATTTCTTTTTTAAATTGTTTTTGGGCCGTGAAGCACTTTGTCTTTGAATGCAAAGTTTGTCCCGGTCCGCCATGTTTTTGATTATTCTGGCATAGGCTAGTTCGTCTCAAATGCTTTTAAGTCGGAAATCAGAGTTTTCAACTGGGAGATTCAGAGTTCCTAGTTGTCTCGGACACAGCATAACATGCTGGTTTTGTGTTAAAAGGTTGACTGGCCTTCTAATGAGCTGTTGAGCTAATGAATCTTAACACTGATATTAAGCAAATGCTCTGATGTTGAGCTATGTGCTAATGTCGAGCAGGTTATTGTTCATCCTGTTCATCCTCTAATTTTGGGATATATTTATGCCAACAGTTGCTGACAGAGTGTCATTAGTTTTGCAGTTATAGGGATTTTCTCTCAACCAACTTCATAACAAACCACCCAACGGCTGTTGCCTAGTTGTATTTTTCTGGACCAAAGCAGTGAACAACCAACTGACCGACATCAAAGCTGCACGACCAAAGAACCACCCAACTGGTATCGACTGTTCTCAATAGTCAAATCAATATGTGGAGCAGAAGTTAAACTCCATACAAAGTAAATCACCCTCACACACATTAATAAAAACTGCTGTATGGAGCTTTTTTTTTTCTTTCTTTTACACATCTGTGTGTAAATCATCAATATTTATGACACAACGCGGCTCAGCGCTCCAACACACGCTGTGCACAAACGGAAGAGTTAATTTCCTCCCCTGTTGGTGCAGATATTGATTTGCAAGCCCGATTTCATTTCATTTCCATGAGTCAGCACACATTACATATTCAGAAACTTTTTTTGAATTGGATGTGCCTGTTCTTTATGGACCATTAAATATTTAGGTGCGGTAGTCAGGTTAAAGCGAAAGGCTAAGTTTGAGTTTGACCAATTTATCAGTAAATCAGTGGCAGCATGAAGACAAAATGCCTCCTCCGTGTACTTGCTATGCTATGATGAGACCTTGCACAGTTTGCCGCCCAGCAACAACACTTGCCACATCATCCCCAGAGAAATAAATTCCACCCCAGTCGTCTTAGATAAACCGTAGCCGCCCGCGGGATCAGTGGTTGGAGCCAGAACCGCCTGAGTGAGCTCCAGGGAAGGAAAGAGGGAGGAAGCATCGTTTTATCACCCTGACTTCTCCTCTCGGCTTGAAGCAGCACACGGCAACGAAGGAGAACAGTCGCTGTAATCAATAATTGATCAGGGCATCTTACTTCCACATTCATGAAGGAATGGGAGGTAGAGAGAGAGAGGAGGCCAGGTAATAACATCGCCTGAGGTGTAATCGTCATAAAAGCGAGTGCAAATTAGGTTTGTCGGGGGTTGATGAATCTATTATATTAGTGGGTTGTCATGGGATACTGTGCATTTCACTGTGTCAAGATTTCTTTAGGGTTACACGACAGAAACTGGCACCGAAACGCACAGCTGCTGCTGGCACAACACACACACACACACACACACACACATCTGTAGGCATTACAATCTGCTGTTGAACTTCCTAATGAATGAGCAGCGGTGGCTCGTCGTAACCACGGTAACAATGCTCATTGTTCCGCTATAGAAAAGTACGTCCACACTTTGGCATCAGCATGCACTTTTCAAATACTGTCACACACACAGCACACACACTGTACTTTACTATACTGGGTTACACACACATATACACACACACACACACAGCCTGAGTCCTTTCTGCAGAGGATGTCTGCTGCGTTACCGCCAGAGGAGAGAAAGTGCAGTAAAGTGTGCATTAACCTACATTCAGTGCACAAGTCCAGCAGCACAGCCTTGAGTTACTCCATGCCAGGCTGTGTAAAGTGTGTGTGTATAGTGTGTGTGTAGTAGTGTGTGTGACCACGACAGGGTGTGGACAGAAAGAGGCTAACACGGTCACATTTTTAGGAACAAAAACCCACTCCTTTTTTTTCTTTCCTGAGCTTAAGATTTGGTATCATTTCATTCCTACAGCGCTGTCAGACTCACAATAGATGGGTATAAAAGGATGAAAATCAATGAAGCAGAAGAAGAGATATCTTCTATCTCCTTTTTTTTTTTTTTTACCTTGTCAGAACCTCTTTAAGGCTTCGTGCATTTTCTATAAAGCGCCAGTCCAGACAGAGCAGCGTTATCTTCTAAAGCTGACTGACATCAGCCTCCTCATTCATGCTTCACTATCACCGACTGATTCTGCAGCTGCTCATTAGAAAGATCCAGACACATTCATGCTTTTGCGTTCATGTTCATGTTCATGCATGTTTTTTTGTTTTGTTTTTTAAGGCAGCGGCAGCAGTGTGGTCCATCAGAAGTGTTTGTCACACGGTCAGATAGCTGCAAGTGTCACATTTAGACACTGACAGACAGGTCACATGTGCAGAGATAAGAAAGCAAACAGGGTGTCCTGTGAATGCAACACTAAACACGTCATGTAAGACACATTGTTGAAGAGTATGTCTGAATATTAATCCCTGTGTTTAAAGGGATAGTTCAACATTTTTGGCAAATTGGCCCATTGCCATAATCCCTTTAGTCTTAGCAGTAGGTTTGTTACCTTTAATTGTCGGTGCAAGTTATTTTTAGAACGGCGGAGCAGAGCCGCAAGCTGCTTAATAACAGAACGTTACGAGATGGAGTTGTTTTCGAGGTAAATTCATGCAAAACCACTGATGCGCGTTGCCTTCAGGGGCAGTTTTTCGGCAAGCAGTCTCTGCATTTGCCTCTAAAACAACTCTGTCTCGTAACTTTCCGTTAGTATCTCATAGCGTGGTGAATGTGCAGGTCACAACTTGTCCACCGGAGCGTTTTGGATTATGTATTTGATGAGTTTGATGAGGGAAACCAAGAAATCCCATCAGCCTCCGTAGCGTAACTCGGAGCAGCTTGCGGCTCTGCTCCGCCGTTCTAAAAACAGCTTGCACCGACAATTAAAGGTAACAAACCTACTGCTATGACTATAGGGATTATGGCAATGGGTCAATTTGCCCTAATGTTGAACTATCCCTTTAAAATGATATTGAGGCATATATTGTATTTCCCCAGCAACATCCTTGTTGTTGTTGCACTATACCTCTTTTGTGCACCTGCCAGATGAATAAACACATGTCAAACAGGCTTTTAATCCTCGATGTTGGAGAAATCCTTCCCTTAGTAGTCACACATTTACATTTAATTTGTTTCCTTAACTGCTATGATATAAAATGGCACCTGAATAAAGAGATCTTTATGTTAAAATGTAAATTTGCGTTCCCTTAAACGCCCTCGTTCTCCTTTATGGGATGTGGAGCATCCATGTAGCGTGTCCTTAAAAGTATTGTACCACAAATATGAGTGAGTGAGTGAGTGAGTGTGTGTGAGTGTGTGTTTCTGGGCCGGAGGTACAAGAGGAGAGTGAGGTCGACCTGTCATGGTCGGCGTGCTGCCATCTGGAATGAAGTTAGTCAGGCCCGGTCGGTCGACACAGCTCTGCACTTGCTCTAAATTATCCCGGTAGCGATCGTGGTCTGTGACGGATGAAAGCTCCTCGTTCTGCTGACAGAACTGTGGCTCTCCCTCCGAACACGGCCCGAGGCGCTGGTTTTGGAGTTCAAAGGACGTATTAGATGTTAGACGGATAGAGACGCTCCACATTACACTAACTAACTAACTAATTAGTGTTCCTGTCCCGCGGCCCTGACGTGACACGAGGTTACCTGGTGATTCGGCTGTCAGAGACGTTGTTAGAGAGAGAAACCAAACCACTTAGAGAATCCTGACAGGAAAAGCCTGTAACGCAATAGGTGGCAATCATGTCATCGTTATAACAGCCGAACATATCAAACATTTTAAACCTTATTCACTCAGCCTTTTCACCTTGTTCTCATCACAGTTGACATGGTTGACAGGTCAAAGTGCAGATAAGACTCTCCCTCTCTCTCCATTCGTTTGGATGGAGCTTGGTTTTCTTAGCCAGAAATAACTGCCCAGGGATGATGCCAAGATGGCTGCACTTGTTTGTAAAAAGTTTGGTCATAATAAGCCGTCATTAAAACACAGACATGTTCACAGACTTATG
Organism: Trachurus japonicus; assembly: GCF_045865225.1. Lineage (NCBI taxonomy): Eukaryota > Metazoa > Chordata > Actinopteri > Carangiformes > Carangidae > Trachurus > Trachurus japonicus. Next base: position 8,467,736 of record NC_140930.1, on the reverse strand, counting down.
GTTTATATCTTCCCAACTTCTTGGCATGAAATCACCATATGAGGCTGTTTATTACTGAAACTCAGCTTTATTATCACTGCATTCTTCTAACTAATGGCCTATTAGTGAATTTAACTAGACTTCTCTGTTTTCAATTTATCTTTATCTTCACTTTAATTTTTGGTATTTCGGATTTCGGATATGCTTGTATGTTTCAAACGTTTTGTGTTATGTCTTGTCCTCAAATGTTTTGTGTTTTGTCTCGGCTATATTGCAAATGAGGTTGCTCCTCAATATATTTACGAGTTTAAATTAAGGTTATAATATAATATAATATAATGAGCATGAACCCATTTACAACTCTGCCTCCAATTTATCAATCAATTAATCATTTTCTCTATACAATGAAATAAACAAAAAGCCCAATTTTATGAATACATTATGTCTTGTTTAGTCTGATCAAAACCAAAATATACTAATTTAACTGTTATATGATAAAGAAAAAGCATAAAACCCCCACAAATAAGAGACTGGAATTGGTTGATTTCCTGTCAATCAACTGATCACTCCCTAAAAAAATTATAAACTTTTCCCAAGTGATGGATAAAAACAATATGATTGATCTGCAGCTGAATTACATTGAGTCAATATGTGTTAGAGCTCTGTTAGACCTTCAGTACATCAGTGTGGTAGGACTATTTGTGTGTGTGTCTGTGTGTGTGTGTGATGCACATGAAAGCTTCATGAACAGAAATAAAACTGCATTAGAGATCAGAACAAACACGGCAGGCAGGCAGCTCCGATAGCAACACGCTTGTCAAAATGTTTTGTCAGAGTCCCGGCGGACGAGTCGAGGAAGACAAAGTGTTTACTGTCAATATGAAACGATCTAACGCGAGAGGAGCGCGCTGTTTCTGACAAAGCCGATGCTGCCGGTGAATGTAAATGATTCATACGTGGAGCTAATCTGAAAATACGACACGACCCGTAAAGGGGAACAGATTATATGATCTTCGTCCTAATTATTCCGTTTCTTTCCTCGTGTTTGACAAAAGTCGGTGAATGTGACGTCTGCCACTTTCAAAGGAAGACACAGAATAGATGATTGGTTAGGTTATGTACTGCAGATGTTGCACTGAGGGAACATGTGTGTGTGTGTGTGTGTGTGTGTGTGTGTGTGTGTGTGTCCCTGGATGAACTACACAGTTAACCAGACTCTTTTTGCCACCCAAACTCTGTGTGTGTGGCAGTCGTGACTGTTACTATACCAGAATTAATCATCTCCGGTCTTAATGTTGGCAACACACCCACTGACCATCTGGTTTCCTCCACTTCCTCACTGCCACACACAACTTAGTGAAGCTTCATTACTATTTTAAGTCCATTAAGATCTTTAGTGACGATTTACCTCCTACATGGAATTAGTTCCTGAACCTCCTACAAAGTCTGCGTCTGCTACAGCAAATATTTCTGTGGGGATTGTGATCGCTGGCTGGCAATGATGTCTTCTTTTTTCTGAATGAAGGAGGTGTTGTGGTTATTAGCAGCAGCGGATTCACCAGGAGGAGGGTGTGTGTGGTGGATGGTGGCCATACAAAGCATCTTCAGCCTGTATCTACAGTTTGGTTTGTGCTTAAGGCTTGCTACACTAGATGATATTAGGCTACCAATGATTGGGCGGCATGGCCCAGTTCAAGGCTTGTAGCAAACAATTACTTGTCCAAATAATGTTTGAATATGATTATCTTATTGCTCCTGGTCCAGTCCAAGCCTTCCCAACTGGAGCCTTTCACTATCTATCTATTCCAGATCGAGCTGCCTCCAACAGAAAACCCATAATAGCCAATAACCATGTTTCCATCCAAAATCACTGGGAAATCCTGTGTGTTTCCATTAAAAGTACGGACTTCGGTGAAAACTACAAACTCGTGCGAGTTTTCCGCAGGCTGGCATGGCAACCAGCCTGTAAACGTTCTCAAAGCCCAGGATAAACATTTCCCCACGGAGTTCTTGGTAAATGGTGGCGTTGGTGCTTTGTTACTTGCTGTTGAGGATAGCAGTGATGTTTTTCTCCTTTAATAATGTTTTAAAAAGTCAGTATTTCGTCCTCCGTCCACACAAATCTTATGTTGTTGTCTTGTGAGTGAACCGCAAACACGGGAAGCAGTTGGGGTGAAAGTCACACTTAACGTAGCTGTCCATCCCTTTTGAATCAACCAAAACCTGGCTTTAGCAAGCAAGTATATTTTAGTTTGTGCAAATCCGGGGATTTTAGTTCGAATTATGGCGTTTCCATCATAATTTTCCAATGCGATACTTCTAGATGCACATCTAAACAGGCTGATAGAAACATGACTAATGAGAGCAAGTAGATTTGGGAAGCATCAACAACTTTTACAGCTCAAAAACATGGCAGCTATGAGCCAAATGTAAAATACAGAAAGAATAGCAGTTAGTGGAATCAAGGGAGCAACACAAGTGTAAGATCTCGTGTTTGGGGAATCACCGCTGTGTAATCGTTATAACAAAAAGCTGGTTAGCGGTCTTCTGGATGAATTTCTAGTGCGTAGTACGTTTGGAGGATTATAATGACAGTAGAAACGGTCCTTATGTCTAGTGTGTAGCCAATGGAAGGTCAGGCAAAAAAAAAAAAGCCAAAAGCCTGACATGTAGGAACAGATGGTGGTTTTGGTTGAACAGGGTTATTATCATTATTAGGGCTTGGGCTAGGGTTGGTGTTGGGGTTAAATGTTGTTGTTGGTAAACCAGAGAATGATCTGATTCTATAATCTTTTCCAGATGCTGTGAGAATTTGAACAAAACAAAAAAGACATTAAAAAAAAAAGGGATGGTTGTATCGCTCCATCTCAGCAGCAGGTGAGACCCAGTGCACATCTGCGCTCAGGTGACATTTCCCCTGACAAATCTTATACTAACATGCTTGATTTAACATCTTGCTGCACACAGAGTGAAATGAACTGGTGTGAAATTACAGTATATTCTGAAATAATCATATACTGGCCTCACAGCAGCCAAAAAAAAATAACTATCTTGTGAGTTAAGACTGAGAAAAACATCCCAGTGATTGAATAAAACACAGCAGCTGGAGGCACTGAGTGGGTTAGAGCTCACCCTCCAGGATGTGAATGAACTCTGATCAAAGTGATAAGAGTGAAAAACATAGTTATTATTTATCTAAACAACCACTATGTTTATTTTTTTTCTGATTTTCTTGTGAAATCTTCGACGTAAAACATCATCATCCAAATATTTTAAGAGCTCAACACATCAAACAGGTGGAGGACTGCTGCTGGGGGTTTAAGCAACATCCACTATGTTTTTTGTTTGAAATCACACTTATTTTACTACGTTTCCTCCTCCCATCGCTTTGAAAATGGAGAATTTTGCAAATGCTGCCGATGCCTCTTTAGTTTGAAATACTGTGGGGATGCGTTGTAGCCTGAGACGTTTGGAAATGATGACGTAGACGCCCATATATATGTATGATTGCTAAGGTGCAATAGTGTGGATGAGGTTGTTTTCTGACACAGAGCTGATACAGCAAATGGTTTTTGTTTTAAAATGATAATGTAGAACGATGGATGCAGCCTCAGATGATATCAGTCCTGTGAAGTCATTAGTCATTAGTCATGTATCACTTTTAAACTCCCAAAGATCAAAACCAATTTAAACCCACACATCCATCAATCCATTTTCTTCCACTTCTCTGTGGTCAGGTCCATGGTGTCCAGTTCCTCCTGGAGGACAGATACCTCCAGGTCTCCTCCCAAGCATTAGAGCATATCAAATACATCAAGCCAGTAGCCTGTAGATGTAAAAATGTAGCCTTTCTCTATCTATAGCTATAGATGCTGTCATTCCGACATCCCACCACTCCAACATACCGCTATTCTGACATGCAATCGTCCCACCATTCCGATAAGGCTTTCAATATAAGGAAATGTGCGTTACTCAACAGATGACTCTCTACTTCTGGACTCTCTCTTTCTATCTAGCCTGTCTCGCCTCTACCTGGTCTTTTTACTAAACATAACCAACTCCTTTCTTCATTGCCTAAGCCCAACCAGTGCAAAATCTTTTGGGGAAAAAATACGCTATTAAAGGAATGGTCGGAAAGGCAGGATGTTTAAAAAAAGAAAAAAATACTGTCATTCCGACCATATGAGGCAAAAATTGTCGGAATGATGGGACGTTTGATAGAAAATTAAGTGTTGCCATTTAGACAATTAGAGGCCCATGTCGGACTGGTGGGATGTCAGAATGGTGGTTGCCCCCCCCCCCCAGCTGTGGTAAATGGAAAATTAAATTTAACTCAATTTTCAAGATTTCAATCCAATAAGGGGCAGAAAACTAGATTTCATGTTTCAGGAAAAGACATTTTAACAATCCCCAACACCTAATCCTTCCATCCATTGGCTTTACTGCTTCGGGTGAAGGTGAGGTAAACCCGAGACAGGTCAAGACAAGCAACCTCACACATTTACAATCACACCTACAGGCGATCAAGCCAGTAAAGGAAGCCAGAGTTCCCAGGAAACCCAGGAAGATAAAACCTTGAGTTTTCTTGTTGTTAGTGGACAAGAGGACCAACCACTGCCCCACCGCGCCATCCCAATCCTCAACAGTGACTCCAAAAATAAACAAACTGTCAACCTTCATGACACAGTGTGAATCAGCAGCAGCAGAGGTGCAGAATGAAGATGAAACATTTATGAAGCCGAATAACATATTTTGGAAATGACAGAAGTGACTGCAACAGCAACAGCAACAGCAGCTTTTTGTTTCACCATCTTAAACAGCAAACAACGAAAACATAACAACAACAACAGCAACAACAACAACAATCAATCGACGGCAAAGGTTCAGATTTATGAGGAAAAAACCCCGGCAGAACAACAAGGAGATGAATAAATGAGGTGACAGAAGGAAGAGAGAGGAGAGACATGACAGACTTTGTGAGCAGCCCTGTACCAGAGAGACCGAAAGATTTTGGTGCCGTATGAAGATCCCACATCATTCCTCACTCAGTAACGGTCCAATTTTAGACGTATACCACACAGAAATGTTTTTTAAAGAGCCACCTGGGAGTTAGTGGAGAAGGATTTTATTCATCTGCTAAGATACAGAAAGACACGAGTGGAGCCCACACCGTACAGGAGAGGAACATATGTTGAATCGTATTTCGTTGAAGCAGCCAAGTTAAAAGTGGTTTGGAACCAAAGCTGCGTTCAAGTCAGGTACCGAGGATGTGAAACGACCTGAAGCTGAAATGTAAATGTGCCAAATTTAAAACCATGTTTGCTGAAAATGACATGCAGGCCTTCTCCCACACGTACCTGAGCTTAACTAAATGACTTGTCCCCCTGTAGCTTGAGGCGCAGCTCAACCAGCTACTTATGTTGTGGTCAAATAATAACTCCATTTTCACAGGGTTGCTAAATCAGTAATGGTTTGATTCTGTATTAAGACAGAAATCGGCAACACTCCTCATAGAAAACAACATTATAATAGATTCACTTTTTTCCTGAGAATAAAGTTATTTTAAATGGCTAGGTTGCATTTTCTTTATGTTTGTAGTATTACAGCTGTTATAACCATGTATTTGATCCAGATTTTGCCTCAAACCATTAAATTCAAAAACCTTTATTCACCTCTCATGGTTTGATCATTTGCAAACACAAATAGACACAAAAAACTATGTAAAAACACACAATATGATGCACAGTGTAAACATAATGGTCCCATCCTGTAATATCCAACACCAAGTCATGCAGTAAAGAAACAAAGTGCATGATTTTATCAAATTAAATGTGAATATTTTAAGATCCAAGCAGAAACATACCATGACTCACACCCACTCACTCACACACACACACACACACACTGATCGGTCCTGGCACGAAATGGCTTTTAGTGTTTTGCCTTAATGCACTTTCAAATTCCTTTCAAGCTTGATAAGAATAATGTAACTGATTATTGTCTACTCATACGATGTAATGGTAGGAGCAAACAAGTCATAATGTAAAATCTAAAATCGTTCTTATCATGACACTGCAAACACTGAAACACACACAGCTGCACCACCAACCACTGCATTTGTGCTTTTTAATATTTAACTCAGAGCAGAGCCAGGGCTAACTACTCTTTACTGGATGGAGCTGGGTCACACACACACACTCACACACACTCACGTGCATGTGTGGACACGCGTTTGTGTGTGTGTGTACTGTGCACGTGTGTGTGTGCTTTAAATAGACAGTGTGTTTTCTGCCTGACTGATTAGAGGAAACTGGATCAGTGTGTCTTCCTCTACCGCCCCTCAGTGAAAGTTCATCCGCTTCGCTTATGCATATTAATGACTTCCGAATGTATGTCGGTGTGCGTGTGTGTGTGTGTGTGTGTGAGTGTGTGTATGTGTGTGTGAGCCTGCATACCTAATCACTGGACAAGCCTTCACAGGCAGTGGCATTGTGGGAGCTCAGCAGTGGCCCAAGCATGTAATAATTCACACACTAGCCTATATGTCTATATATCTATACATATACACACAAACCCTTTACACTTCACCTTCTGCAGTGAAACTGGTTCTGATGCGCGAGCAGGTTTTAAACCAGACACCACACTATTCGCACTTTCAGATCCCAAATCATAACAATAACGGAAAATTAGAAAAAGGATTAGGCAATAATTTGTTTTGGTTGTCTGAGTAACTTGCTGAATCGTCTTTTTAATGAGGATTTTCATACTGGAAATGCAGCACTGCACCAAATCCTCGATTATTTTATGTTAGCCTATCTAAATTAGATCTTTTGAATTTGTGAGACCCATGATTTAGCCAACTACAAAATCATTTTGGCAGTTTTTTGGGGCGGTCAGTTAGTCATTTTCCATTTATCTTCTTTCATTAATTTTATTCATTATGAATCATTATGTCTGTAAAATGTCAGAAATCGGTTTAAAGACATTGTATAACTTTCCACAGCTTCTCTTCAGATGTGTTGTTTTGTCAAACAATGCAAGAACCAAAATTATTGTATGTTATAGCAACATAAGCTGGAAGTAGCAAATGTTTCATTTCTTTTTTTCTTAAAGAATCTAAAATTAGCAAATTTTCTCTGCAGGTTCTAGAGACTGTGGCTTGATGAGCATCAACCATTGTGACTACAAGCCGAGAGGTTTGTGATAGGCTACATCCTGTGAGCAGCGCTACGTCTTCAGGGCAGAATGGAGGCTACAGTGACTCGCTATTGGAAAGTGGTGACGGGTCAGTGCTAAAGCTGATTTATCATGGAAGGAAAAACATCAACACTTCATTGGTGCAGACACCAATGGAGACCACTATAGCTACACCAGTGCAACAGAAACATAGCTGCATTAGCTAACTTTACATCGTCAAATGAATGAAGTTGTTAGCCCTTGGAAATTTGCAACTTTTAAGTTGAAAATACTGAGTTTTAAACTTGAAAATGCACACACACACTCACACACCCCTTTAAAGTTTGTTTTTTTCAACCTACAATGGCCCAAATACGCTGTCATATAGCTAGGTTAGCATGCTAACTCTTGAGTAGAAGAAAAAACGTGTTAGAGACAGGAGTTTACATTGGTTTTGCTTTACACAGCTGGAGAGAAAGCCACTTGTGAGTAAAGGTTAAAATTTGACACTAAACTCATAATGTTTTTTCTAGCCTACTGAGTGGGCTCAACAGTTAGGTTACCGTAGCATTAGCGAGATTTACAAAGAGTTCCTTTAATGGTTTTAAATGATCAAAATATAGACGTTGGGGTAGGCTAACCCTTTAATTTATAGGCCGTTGATTACCTGATAATAGCCTAGAAATAACAATTAATTGCATCATAATGTCGAGAAATAGTCAGGAAATAGTCGATTTCATAGTAATGTTGAGAAAAATAGCCAAGAAATAAAGACTGATTGCATAGAAATAGAAATAGCCCTGAAATATTGGTCAATTGCAAAGGACTTCTGGCCTTTCCCAAAAAATTCAAAGCACGAAAAGCATGTGTAATCGTTTGCCTTTGACATTAGTATGAAATTGGCCGTTATTTCTAGGCTATTTCTTGACATTACTACACAATCAATTGTTATTTCTTGGCTATATCTTGATATTATGTAATTAAAGGCCTGTAAATCCTACCGAAATCTTGTTTTACAGTAATGAATAGAAGAAGTAATTTGAAGGATAAAGCTATCCGCTAAAATAGAGCAGATTTGACAGCAGCAGTGACCTCACTGAGCAACACTTCAAACACACAACGAGCGACGCACGTGATTGTTTGATGTTTGTCGCCTGTTGGAGCGCAGCCGCCTCCGCCGCCATTGATCTCCCTCAACAAGAAGCTGCTCGACCATATTAACTAAGTGGCGGCCATCTCTTATTCATACACTGCTCATTACTTATCAACGCCCTCTCACTCCTGTACTCTGATGGGATTTTCACGGTCCATTTATGGGACGAAGAGGAGGAAGAGGAGGAGGAGGAGGGGTGACAGGACAGAGGGAGAGATGGAGGAAGAGGAGGGGGTAGATGAAGAAGGAGGAGGAGGAGGAGAGAGTGTAAATAGAGATGGAGAGGTGTGAGAAAAGGTGAATGATGAGGAAAAGGTTGTAAAGGAAAAGGAAAAGGAGAGGGAGAGGCAGTGACGGATGAGTGATGGATAAATGATGAATGGGATGACTGGAGGCTTCCAATCACACAAAAACCAAGAGAGAGACACACACACACACACACACACACACACACACACACAGATTAGTCCCAATGACCCACTTAAGCAGGAGACAGACAAAAAATGGCTTTTAATTTACACTTATGAAGTCTGGGTGTGGGGATGATCACGGTGATGGCCTTCTGAAAAGCTTTATTAAACACAGGAAGCAGTTTGATTAATGCAAAAAACCAGACGCCAGCGAACATACAGCCTCTTAAATGCTACTAGTAGTCGCACTATTCATTTTCCTTTAAAACCCTTTTGCTTCCTGCCCCCTGGAGCCTTTTTGTTACTGTCTTTATACCAAATTCTTACAAATTATATGTTAATAAAGGTTTAAATATAGCAAAATGCAAACAAATCTGTGTTTTCTAAGGAATAAAAATGGTCAGAAAAGAAGAAAAATGCAAAAAAAAAACTCAAGATCTAAAATCTAAAAACATCAAGATATGTTAAAGACACCTCCATCTTGTGATTTTTTTTTAACAAGCAGGTCACAGTGAACCTGAGCTGACCTCAACCCTGCAGCGAACTCATCTTCTAAATTAATGAAAGCGTCATTTAAAAAATGAATTAAATCATAAATCACTTTAATCATGCTTTAATGAAATAGGCGGGTGGGTTTTTTTTGGCAGGCAGGGGAGGGGAGGAGGCGTCGTGGGGGGAGGAAGGAGAAAATTTTGGACGGCAGAACACCAGGCTTTAGCCAAATAATGTTACGGTAGACTGAGGAATGGATTATCATTATCGTTGTTGTTATTATTATTGTTATTGTTGTTATTATAGTGTCATGAATATAAATGTGCACGAAATTAAGATAAGACACATCCCAGAGACAATGATACAAAGAGCCCAGAAAATAAAGGAAACCCATTTAAAAGCTTTTCATGGTCAGATTTATAAATGACTGACAAACACAAGCTGATGAGAAATGGAATGGAAACAAACTAAATAGTCCACCTCGTCTTATACTCAAAGTTTTTAAATTTTCATCCCCTGAATATTATAATATTCAACTTTTGTGAAGCCAGTTTGCAATTTTAAGTGAAAATAAACTTTCTTGAATCACAATATGTGCAGTTCATATTCAAGCAAATCTGGTTTTCCTCTAGAATATTTATATCTATAAACCCTTTAACAGCCACAGGGACGAACCCAGCTCCCAAAGTGTGCATGAAATCAATGTTTGGCATCGATATGAATGAGATAAAGTGGTAAAAGTCAGGACAACAGTGCAGCAGTTGTGGGAGAAGTATAAGCAATAGCACAAGAGATAAAATACTGCATGACAAGGAGCCAAGTATTCAATATCTTATCGAAAGTACATAAGTATTGGCAAAAAAATGTCACCTTGTGTAGTACTATACCTTTTCCCCACTGTTAATTTGCATATATAATGTATATGATTCTCTAAATAAGGTATTTTCTATCTAAAACCATATTATATTATATAAAAGTTTTGTTTTATCTGTGTCAACATTTGTAGATTAAACTTTAAAACAGCGTTCTTATTCTTGATCCTGATCCTGCCTCAGGAACAACACTGACCTCGTCCTCCTACACACACACACACACACATGTACACACATGCACAATACAGATGTGGGCCAGTAACATGTGAAATAGCCAGACGGCGCTGTGTGACCTACTCAAGTGATGACTCATATTGCATCCACACCAACACACACACACACACACTCACACACGGGAGGGAGGTTTTGCACCCTACAGTAATTATCCCATTATGTGTGTGAATTCCGCTTAATCGCACGAGTCGAGTTGTCTAATTTACTATTGGCAACACGTACAGTGAACTCAGCACAGCAGCAGCAGCAGCAGTGATGGTGTTTCCATCCGCTGTGACTTCATCACACCTCAGCATCTTCTTTATTTTACATCCACCATAAAACAACGGCCCTGACAACGTTTACAGTCACAACAGCACAGACCATGGATGGAGTGGTGGTGGTGTGTGTCTGTGTGTGTGTGTGTGTGTGTGTGTGTGTGTGTGTGTGTGTGTGTGTGTGTGTGTGTGTGTGTGTGTGTGTGTGTGTGCGTGTGTGCGTGTGTGAAGGATGTGGTCAGAGAGCATGGTGACAGCTGAGAACTAATAGGCCTGGAAACAGTTTAAAATGATTGATATGAGCCATTCAAATCCACCAGGGGCACATCAGGCCACATGTGTGGGTGAGTCTCAACAACACACAACAGGAATGGCTTTGCTCTGTGTGTGTGTGCGTGTGCATGTGTGTGTGTTAGAGAGAGAGAAAGAGAGAGAGAGAGCTTGTTTTAGTTACTGTATTCAAGAAACAAGGATCCCACTATATGCCAGTGTTTTTCAACCTTGGGGTCGGGGCCCCATGTTGGGTCGCCTGAAATTCAAATGGGGTCGCCTGAAATGTCTAGTAATTGATAAATAAATTATGATTAAAAACACCACACACAATCTTAAACAACCGTATCCTATACTTTCAGTTTCTCTATTATAAATCGAGTTTAAATAAAATGCAGCATATAAAAATATGAGCTGGCACATCTTGATTGACGGGGTCTCCAGAAATTGGTGATGTCAAAATGGGTCACGAGCCAAAAAAGGTTGGGAACCTCTGCGCTAGGCTATAGGCAACTAACGAGGACCAGGATGCAGAGCCCAGTGGGTTGGGATTCAGTTACAGGGCCGGAGAAAGGTGATGATAATCCTAGGGGCCCAGCAACCAGTAGGGCCCAAAAAAACCCAAGTAGTCTAATCTTTGTATGACTGAATTATTCTGCATATCTGTGCGTTCACACCAAAAGCTTCCAAAGCGTCAAAAACGCTCAAGGGTGGGCTTCAGACAAGACAGCTTCCAAAACGGCAAATATTTTCAGCCGAAATACAAAAAGAAGGGAAAAAAAGGCAGCCGATGGACATCTCTATTCTGACAGGTTGCAGCCGAACCGCGTCATAGCTAATTACCCTAAAGTTAAAGCAGAAGTAAGCGGAATGTTTGTGTTAATATAAGTCGACAGCAATCACTTACATAGAGTGTTTGGTCCGAAACACGGGTCTGTCAGTCACTCTGCTCTGCTGTAAGCCGAGGAGAAAACTTTCCTTGTATCCTACAACCTTTATCCAATGAGGAGAGAGAACGGCATAAAGGGGCGGTCCTCTCTGTGTGTGCAGCCAAGGGATGCGCGTGAATGTGGTGACGTAGGGACGAGGGCGGGGACTGCTAACTCCATCGGCTGACAAGAAGTTAGCCAAAACGACCGGATCGCTTACTTCTGCTTTAACCATGGCTCAACTTCCCGTCTAGTGACGCTTTGGACGCTTTGGAAGCGCGGTGACGCCAGTCGCTCAGTGTCACCGGGCTCTCATTGAAAATGAATTGACTTCCAGCGTTTTGACGCTTTGGAAGCTTTTGGTGTGAACGCACAATAAGACCCTGACCAATAGTAGGCTACTCATAGTAATGCTGTATTAGCATCAAAACAAAGTAGGCTAAATAAAAAATGATAATATGTAGGCCTAGTCAAAGAAAAAAAGTGGAAAAGTCAGGGGGTACCACTTTAGTATTCTTTCAGGGGGCCCAGAATTCCTAGCAACGGCCCTGAGCAGCTCATTAGGATTCAACAGTTATATAGGATGTAGGTAGGTAGCCTATAGTGCAGACTCACCTTGTGTTGTTTCCACATCACCGCCAGCGGTTTGACGTCGTGTTTTGCGTGTTTCCCCTCCTCCAGACACTTCGTACACACCGGAGCCCTGCAGCTGCTGCAGTACATGTTGAAGTTTTCCGCTTCGTGATCCACGCAGGTCGCCGGTTTCCTCGCGGTGGCGGGCGGCAGCGGCTGTCCGCTCCCACCGCTCCCTCCGCCGCTCGCCGCCGCTCGGCTCGGCGGCGGCACCAGGCGGTGCTTGGCCAGCGGACCGCGGGACGGGTGGCACCGCTGCTGGCAGGCGGTGCAGTAGTAAACATCACACTGCTCGCACATCACCGCCGCGTCCACCGGGTTGCGGTCGCACAGCTGGCACTTCACCGCTGTAGAGGAGGAGGAGGAGGAGGAGGCGGCGGCGGCGGCGGCTCGGTTCTGCTGGTACCGCGCCACGATGGCCTCCAGCAGCCGGTTCCGAGGGAAGCCCCGCAGCCCCCGCTCGTCCAGGGAGACGCTGCGGTGGCACAGCGGGCAGGTGAGGGAGCAGTGTCGGTGCGCGGCGGCGGCGGCGGCGGACGGAGGAAACACTCGCACCCCGTTGGGAGACTTGAGCTGACACGGGGTGTAGGAGCCGTAGCCGCTGTCCGTCTCGCTGTACAGGCTCATCTTGTCCATGTCCAGGTAGTCGTAGTCGGAGCTGCCGGACGCGCGGCTCTGCACCGGGGTCTCTCCCTCCGGGGTCTGCACCGTGATGTTCCGGGCGCAGGCCAGGCACACGTTGTGGGAGCAGGGCAGCAGGATGGGGTCCTTGAACAGAGACCCGCACACGGGGCATTTTAACTCTTCCTCCATCGCTCCCGGTGGCTGTCGGAGACCGGAGGAGGGAGAAGAAGAAGCTGCTTCGCTGTGGACCGACGCTCTCCAGGCTCCAGCACCGACTGACGCGGACAGCTCCCCCCGAGCCGAGCCGCTCTGCGCAGCCGCGGCGAGGGGCGGGGACTGGGGGGCGGTGGGGAGCTAGGGGGGCGGTGGTTCAGCTGAGTGATCGGGCTAATTTACACACACACACACACACACACACACACACACACACACACACACTGTCAGGACATGTAAACACGGTCCCGGGATTCTCCTACTATGAAGGCCTGTAGGCTACATCAGGGTCATTGGGTCAGAGTTTGGTCTAAGTTTAGGTTTGGGTTGGAGGGCAGTGACTTAAAAAGCTCCTAAAGAGTCCTTTAAATCATATAAAATCCCCATTTTAACTTTAAAAAAAAAGTACAATGAAGAGATATAAAACAATGAAAAATAACCAGGACCCACCACAGGTCAGACATCCAGAGCATGGATTTATTATAAAAGACTTTTATAATAAAAGACTTGAAAATAAGCCAAATCTGTACTGAGTTGTGGAGATGTAAATCTATTTCTGAGATAATTTGTTGATGAGTTGGGGTTGAAACCTCTTGTGAGACTGAGCAGAGTGTATCTTAATAAATTAGATATAATTTATTTCAGTAATTCAATTCAAAAAGTGAAATTAATACATTATATAGATCCATTACACAGAATGAAACATTTCACGACTTTATTTATTCAATTTCTTTTAGCCTAATTGTGATGATTATGAAGACCTAAAATTCAGTTTCTCAAAAACAAATTATGACAAAGACCCATATAAAAAAGTATTTTTAACATGGAAATGTTGGCTTTCTGAAATATGTCGATCTATATGCACTCAATACTTGGTTGTGGCTATTTGACTTGAACTATGGAAATTGACTTTACTGAGATGCACCTGTACACATCCCTCTGAAGTGAGTTCGATCCACTAACCTTTATGATGTCTGACATCAACCCTATGTGTTAGCTAAACATTTAATTGACCAGACGGCAGCCATGACTCCAGCCCCTCGGGGTGTCGCATTAGAGCCACCCACTGGGACAGCTTTCCATCTATTAGCCCTGTTAGCATCCCATTACCTGAGAATTATAGGGTTGGTGAAATGAGAGGGATTATCTCTATGATACAAGCACATAATGCAAATTTATATCCATTGCCTGACTTGACCTTCTTTTTTTTTGACAACTGGGAAATCTTGTTTCAGTCATTGTGAGGACATGTGCTCATAAAACATTGAACGACAGGGCTAACAAATCACTGTTAGAGCAGAAAGTGTGGTAGCCAGAGATGGAAACTCAAGTTGAATTGTCTTTTTGACAGTGATGCAGATGTCTATTTGGACTTCCAAATGCCCACAACAGTGCTCTCCTCTTAAAATCTCTGTCTAAATCAGGTCAGATAACCCTATTTTGGGTTATTTGTTTATACATTATTCTGAAAATCAGGCTGCATTTCCTGTAAACTCATCCATTTCATGTCAGTTGAGGAAAGAAGCAAGGACCTATCCACCCATGGTGATAATGAATAGCAACATTGGCACAACAAAACCAAAACAATAAGCTGAAAGACACTAAAGCAGAAGTTATAAATCAGAGAATAAATCATCATATCAACGACTCTCATCTCACATCACACACTTATTTTGACTCATTCTTACTATAGAGATACTGATGATTGCAGCTTTAAGTTTTTCTTTGTCGCAAAAAAAAACATAATGTCAAATATCAAACAATGTTGTCAACATGAAGGATTGTCAAACTGTAGCCTACATAAAGATTTTGATGAGTGAATGAGTGTAAAACTACAGTCTGCTCAAGTAAAAGTACGAGTACCAGCATCATCATATGTATCATCATATAAGTATCTGTAGTAAAAGTATTCATTATGCAGAGTGGCTGACTTTCCTGGTTAATGATTTACTGGATTAAAATTATGCATGATGCATTAATTAGTGCATCGCTTATATGGGGCTTATTTGACAGTAATTTGCTCCCCCTAAATCTGCATCTATAGCTATACATTTAGTATGTAAAGTTATGTAATGAATGAGCTGGAATAAAGGTTAAATATTTATATCGGTGATGCTGAAATTCAGTGCAGAAAATGGAAATGATGTTTTAAAATAAACTACATATATATGGTAGATATTGTGCATTTTTTTGTGCATGCACTAAATCTGTTGAGGAGACTCCACCCCTGATATCAACTTCATCCCACCTGTAAACATGCAGATGAAGCTGGAATCTGTTTTCTACTAACGCACCATGTTTTGATTCTGTGCAGGGTTTAACAAGATGCTGAGCTGCACAGTAATCTCTGCAGACTGAGACCCTGAACCAGCGTCTGCTCTGCACGTGAAACACTATTTCCTGTATATTTACTGTATATTTTCCTGCAGAGCATCGAGAGTGAATGAATTTCTCTCTAATAATCCCCCCACCCCACCCCACCCCACCCCTCCAGCCTGATGCTTCTTCTCCGAGGATAAGCTGATAACTTCGCCCGGGGCTTCCCTGGAGCCCTCGATCACATCACAGATTATAATGAGATGAGCCGCCGAGCAGAGAGAAACAGTCATGTGTTGAATCATGAACGGGCTCTAAAAATATCTGCATCTTCAGGCCTGTCAGGGAGAGAGAGGAGCACTTGTTTCTGTGTTTTTTTTTTTGCAACACCACAATCTGATTCTTACCGCAGGAAGGACTGCGAGGCATGCTGGGTCACATGACTCAATCCGGGGTCATATCTTGGCATTTTCTTGCAAAACAGGTCGTTGAGTTCACAGATTCCTCCCAGCGCAGTGTAAAATATAACCAGGAAATACAGTTTGACACTTGAACCGAGGAGCAGGATTTGAATCCAGTGATTACCACAGCTGATGTAAATCACAGCCTCTGCAAATATATAGTAGTATTGTTTATTTTACATAAAGAACATGATGCCATAGCCATAGCTTTGACATCTATAGAGACTAAATCCATCATCATATTTAATATTTCATCGTTCTGAGCTGCCACAGGAGGGCAGTGTTTGCACCAAACAAGGATCATGAACAAGGACGTAAACTCTTATTTTGGTATTATTTGACCTATGAAAAATGATCAATGCATGAATGAATTACAGTGCTTTTATTCTGAAGAGGCATGTAGCCTACTTTAATTTGGCAGCACTTCAGTTTCTCTCCATATCCTATCAAACGTAGATGATTTTAATGGAAGAAAATTAAATTAAAAGGAATATACATTTATTACCCTTTTTCATCTCAGAAAGGTGTTTAATCAGAATGGGATAATAGATTTTCATAATAAAAGTCTGAAGATTAGATTGACTGCAGAAGACAATATTAACTTTATTAGTTGCACTTGTGATTTCAAGTCCAATAGCTGCTGTGAAAAAGTCCACAATATGATTTATCTAGTGATGGTAAAGAATGACAATATATGATGTATAAAATATGTATTTCTCATATCTGCAGTGTAACTTGGCCTCTTCACAGGGAAAATCAAAGCTGCAGTGGCCGTCAGCTCCAGGGTTTTGTTATTGTGCTCACGGACTCACTGGGAACGGAGCTGTTGTCAGCACGGTGCAGCTCCACCTGAGCTGCTGCAGCAGGACGGAGTGTGAAGACACAGAGACACAGAGACTGTTCTTGTGCTCAGTTGGGCTTTATTAAAATTTCATGTGTTGCTGTCAAACACAAACTTGTACATTTTGACTTTAATAACAGTGAACATTTACCAGTGCATCTTCTTCTCAGTCATCCCTTTTTTAAATCAGTACTAGTATGCTAGCATACTATTTAGTGTCTAATAGCGATCCAGCAGCCTGAAAACCAATCAGTGATTGATTGATTGGACTTAACTGGATCAAACATCCTCCGCACTGTGAAACAACATAAACATTTTCTCAGCGAGTGCACAGATTTACTCCAGAAAGATCTCTGTTCTGTGTCCAGTTTCAAAGCAAACAGGGTCGCACACACACATGAGCCCAAAAACTGCACATAACATTGATAATATTGCCAATCTGATCAGAAAATCAGTAGGCCGATCATTTTCAATCAGTATAGGCTAAATCAAAATGGGTAAATTCTTATGAGACACACAGTACAAATTCAGGTGCAAAGTAGCTTTATGTTTTGTTTTTTACCTATCATGAGGTATTTTTCTGTTGTTAATGCTCTTCCCATGATGCATCTGTCACTTCCTGTCCTGCAGAATCAAAACAACCAGGTTATTTCTACAGAGGGACTTGAAATTGCCAGGACGTTTGCAGATTGGACAAGCTAAAGCAGTTCCCATCATCAGTCTCAGACCACAGACGTGGTGCTCTCCGGGTTGATCCGGACCGGCCTGGTGCTCTTCCTCAGGTCCTGCAGCTGTTTGGCCGGTTTGCCCACGCCCTCCTCGAACCGCCGCTCCACCACGGGCAGCACCGTGTCGTGGAGGAAGGAGGCGTTCTGCACGATGAAGGCCTTCTTCTCGGGGTCCTGCTCGCAGCGGAGGCTGTAGTCCACGTGCTGCACGGCCACCAGGATGATCTCCCTCAGGCTCTCCAGCAGCACCATGTGCAGCTCGGGGAAGTAGAGCTTCAGGCCTTCCTCCAGGAAGCTCATCATCTGCTTGGTGAAGGCCACGATGGTGTAGCTCAGGTTCACCCAGCAGTCGTCGCCCGTGTACTGCTCGAAGCTGCCCATGCCGCAGCTGCGCATCTCGTCCTGAAAGAAGACAAACACAAAGTTAAAGCAGAAGTAAGCGATCCGGTGGTTTTGGCTAACTTCCTGTCAGCCGATGGAGTTAGCAGTCCCCGCCCTCGTCCCTACGTCACCACATGCACGCGCATCCCTTGGCTGCACACACAGAGAGGACCGCCCCTTTATGCCGTTCTCTCTCCTCATTGGATAAAGGTTGTAGGATACAAGGAAAGTTTTCTCCTTGGCTTACAGCAGAGCAGAGTGACTGACAGACCCGTGTTTCAGACCAAACACTCTTTAAAAGTGATTGCCGTCGGAAGATATAACTATTTAAGACTTATATTAACACAAAAATTCTGCTTACTTCTGCTTTAACACAAACTACAAACTACTTTTTGTAGTGGTTTTTTAAATTTCTTTTACATTATATGAATATATTGGTACTCTGACACCTTGCAGCAGCTTTTTCCTGTTTGTTTTCCATTTTTATGTGCTGGACGCCAGGAAGATTAGTTGTCGCCAAGGCGTCAACTAATAGGGATCCATATTAAACAATAAACAATAAAACTCAGAGTCTGATATGTCAATATCCTCACCATTAGCAGATGTCTATTAGTAGGTTTCTTTTCAATCCATGAATTAGTGTTTTATTCATAAAAAACGAAAAACAACATCACAATCACAATTTTCTTAAAGGGGAACTACGCAAGTCCTGTCTCTTCTCCTCTGTGTTGCTAACCCTCCTCCCGGTCATGTGCATTTGTTTTCAACGAAGCCGGTGAGAAATCAATCCATGGAGCGGTGGATAACGTTATTTATCATCTACCATGTTATGATGTGTATATTTGTGTAGTCTTCTTATCTATCAAACAAGAGATTACTGGTTACAGGGCACGTTTGTGTCGCTGTGCTGCAGAGATGAGAGCTTTGGTTGGTTTTCAGCCAAGAGCTGTTTAATTAAAGTAAAAATGTACCATAGTTAAGCTAACAATCCTGCATAGTTCCTCTTTAAGTCTGACATTAAACATTTAAACCCCCCAAAAAACAGTTCACAGTGGTATAAAAAACAGCAGAAACAGCACATCCTCGCTGTTCTTGCTTGATAAATAATTCAAGCAACTGGATTTTTAAAGATGTTTCTGACTAAACTAGAAGAAAATGAGTCAAAACAAGACAAACAAACACAAAAGCCAGGCCGACCTTGAGTTTAGTCAGAGCCTCGGGGGTCATGAGGTTCATCCTCCTCCACATCTCCTCCGAGTTTCGGTGCTTGGTGGCTTCGATGATGATGTCCTTGTAGCTGTGCAGCGCCGCCTTGACGTCTTTGACCAGCAGCGACTGCAGGGTGAAGGTCAGGTCCAGCCCGATCTCCGTCAGCTGCTGACAGTGCTCCTTGGCCACTTTAACGCACTCGGCTGCTGTCGACAGGCTCTCCTTACTGTCGAACACCTGGCTCAGGCAGAAAAGGATATATTTAGGATATAATTAGACCTCAGCAAGCTTTCAAATGAGATATCACATCCTCCTGACTTCATCTCCTTCGTACCTGTTTGCTGAAAGCGTCCACAAACATCCTCATGGCTGATTTGGACCAGACCACGAAGGCCGAGTAGCA
The DNA here is from genome assembly GCF_045865225.1 of Trachurus japonicus. Lineage (NCBI taxonomy): Eukaryota > Metazoa > Chordata > Actinopteri > Carangiformes > Carangidae > Trachurus > Trachurus japonicus. Next base: position 8,448,155 of record NC_140930.1, on the reverse strand, counting down.
GCCCGTGTTTCCGGCAAAGTCCATCTGGAACTCCTTGGCCGTCTCCAACAGGCTGGTGAAGAAGATGTTGCAGAGCTTGTGGATGTAGAGCAGCGTGGCTCCCTCGATGCGAAGCTGCCGTATGGCCGTCTGGACGGCGGCGGCGCGGTTCTTCAGGAACAGCTCACAGGCCTTGGTGGACTGACCTGCAGCACAGCAGATAATAAGACAGAATGAATGTTAATGTATGAATGTATGTGGTGGTGTGTGCAGAATTACACTGCAAGTCTACAGTAGATTTTGACATTTTATTCTCTTTTCCAGGGTTAGAGCTGTGATTTGTGATATTAAAGTAAAGCCTGATAAAGGTGTTTACAACATACTGTGACTCATTCTGATCATATTTATGGATTCGGATCTCGGTATTTGACTGTCTTTAGGCCAAAAAACAATAAATTCAGATAAATAGGATGTCATATTCAATAAACAATGACTATACTATAGTTTAGGAGGAAGAAATTAATGTGAAATTTGGTCATTTAAAAAAAATAAAAATAAAATCTTGGGTGAGTGGTAAATCAAAAAGCTTTTTTTCTGAGGTAGTTTTTGACTCACAATTTCAGTATCTGTAAAATCCATCTGTTGTGTATCTTCTTATCAATTGTATTTTTCTCTGGTCTTGTAAACTGCATATACAGATGAAAAGTATATCTTAACACTGCAATTGTGTATATAATCTAATGTATGTCCCACAATTCTGTGCAGAATGATGGTGCAAAAATTATGAAATCTGGAATCATTATCACATATATCTTTTCTATCTATAGTATCCTAATGTGCAAATATTTTGAAATCAATAACTTTAAATCCTGTGTGATAAAAAAGAAAGTTTTCCAAAAAAAAAAGGAGGTGCCACTCTCACTCAATTTAAACCAAGTAGCTGATTAGTCAGTAGGTGGATCGACTAAAAACAAACCTAAGGCAAGTTTAATAACAGCTTCAGTTTCTCAGTTGTGGTGATTTGCCATTTGTCCACATTAATAGTAAAGTGAGCGTTTAAAGATGGATGTTTTTCACTATTTTCCTTATTTTCTTTATATAAAATCACACTTTAGCAGCCTCTAAAAATTGACATCAGGTTGTTTCTGCATGCTCTTTACAAGTGTTTTAAATGATCGTGCTACTACATGCAAAATAAATGCAAATATTACACTGAAGGAGGTGATGCAGAGACATTCACTCCCTCAGCTACTGACAAGGTGAGGTGAAAGGTCAGGGCCGGCCCCTGGCATAAACACTCTATGCGGTTGTTTAGGGCCACAGCCGTTAGGTGGGGGGCCACATGATCAGAAAGGTACCGGGGTTCATCAAGTCATTTAAACATCCTGAGGTCTGCACGTGCACGCTATGAGCTTTATGTAATTTGAAGTCAATATTCAGCTTCTTTTATCGCAGATTTGAGACATTTGGTGAAAATAGAACGGCAGAATGACAACATTTGTGCTCAAAAAACAATCTTACAAAATTTCATTTTAGACTTTAGAGTTTTCTACACTTATCTATTACTGTATTCATATCCTATTTCAAGCGCCAAAACAGTTCATTCTCATGACTGAAGGTGTGTTTTCACAAGAGATTTGAAATTTTTCAAAAAGCAGACCTCAAATTTCTAGCATTTGGCCTAAATTATTTCTTTATACAGTGTTCTAGTGCAAATTGGCCTCAGTGTGCTTACAGCAGAGGTTCTAATATATTAAACATAAAACACTTGAGTATTGTTACATCTGCAATCTTAAAAAGATAAATTTAAGAAAATATGTAAAAGTCGAGAAATGGCCCCAAACCTCAGAGGGCATAAACATGTCTGTATTCAGTTTTAACCAGTGATTTGGTGTTTGCGTTTAGAGTGGGCCACAAACAAAAATCTTGTTTAGGGCCACCAAAATCCTAGGGCCGGCCCTGTGAAAGGTGAAACTAATGTGAGTGTATCCAGCTGACTGTCTGTTGATGTATAATGTCTTGTATTATGTGTATACTGGTGAAAACCGCAGCAGCACCTAGTCTGATGAGCTGGGACACGGCCCGCCTGGTGGCCTTGGGCCCTCCACGGAGGGACCGGTCCGGGGACAGCTCGAACACCAGGACCTCGGTCAGCTGCCGCACGCGCTCGTCCACCTTGGACCGCAGCTCTTTGACCCTCTGGGTGACCGGCTGGTCTTTGAGGTACTCGTTGAGCTTGTCCAGCAGGTCCACGGCGCCCTCGAAGTCCCTCTGGGCGATGCAGACGTCCAGATCCTCCGGCAGCTCCTGGATCCACTCCAGACTCAGGTCCACGCTCTCCTCGGAGTCCGGGGTCTCGTCGTCCTCCACGTCGAAGGGGTTGGTGGACACCTCGGCTCTCACGGGAGACGTGGGCGCCTCCACCACCTGCTGCTGCTCCTCCTTCTTGTGCTTGTCCTTGGTGACTTTGTTCTTCTTGGTCTCGTCCAGGATCTCCAGCCACTCCTTCTTGATCTTGCTGTTCTCCGCCTGGAAGATGCGGCTGTCCGGGAACATGAGGATCTTGAACATGTCCTTCATGGGGGGGTTGTCCTTGACGTTGACCACGGCGAAGCTCTCCAGGTCGTACAGGGCGTTGTACTTGTACTTGACGGTGCCCCTGCGGTTTGGCAGCCAGGTGGCGATCAACAGGCAGTCGTTCATGAGGAAAGCGTGCACCTTCTGGATGGGGGACATGTTGTCCACATCAAACTCAACCAGGTCTCCATTGTAGACCAGATGCCTCCCTGGGGTGTCCTCCATGATGTTCTTACCCCCCTCCACTTTCTCCAGCAGGGAGGTGAGGGTCCTCTGCTTCAGCTCCTCCGTCTCCTTGGGGAAAGCAGCCTGCATCTCCTTGGAGGTCTCGTCCTTGTCGGCGGACAGCAGGGCCTGGGTGATGCTCTCCATGATGCTCTTCTGCTCCGTCAGGATGTGGCTCAGCTGGTACATCTCGCTCTCCAGGTACGAGATCTCCTTGGCCGTCTCGATGAACTGCCTGTAGTTCTTGTAGACGTTTTTCTTCAGGTTTTGAGCCGTCTCGTCGGCCAGGTTTTGGATTTTCTGCCGGTGCTCCTGCAGGTCTCGGTCGCCATCGGACTGCTGTGACAGCTGCTTCACGTAGTTTTGAGGGTCGAAATTGGGCGATTCGAGCAGCTTCCGCAGCCGGTTTCCAGTTTCCGACATCTTTCCGTCGCCTTGTGTTGTTTGTTTACTGAGGCAAAATGTTGACTAATTGAGGATAAACACAGACAGAAGAGGAATTCACCGAGAGTCCTCGGCTCATATCCGCCTGCAACCCAAACAGGAAGCTGTAAACTCGTTCACACCCTGGGACGTCACGGGACTCAGGAAAAACAGTTGGTCAACAAATTACACCAAAACTGTCATTTATGAATAATATATGTATTCGTTCGCACAATAAAACATCATTAATTGATTGTATCACTTGTAATATACATATAAATATCGGACTTGTGGCCAATTTATTATGAATTGTGCCACTAAATTACAATAGAAAAACCTCGGGTGGGTTTTTCGTTGGCCAACAACATGGAATTAAAGACTGCATTTCCCAGCATGCATTGCTTTGCGTTTGTCCGCTTCACAAAAAAAAAAAAAAATCAAAGACGGTTATCTCTGAAAAAATGTTGTTTTGAATGTATTGATAGCAACAGAAAAGACGACAGTAGTTGTAAAATTATATTTAAATACACGACTTTTACTTAATGTACTTACTGCGTAGTTTTTAGAAGTTTTAACGGACGTTTGTAACAGAAATTGTTACCGTAGATATGGTTAGATGACGACCAACTAAACACACAGCCGAGGAGTAAAATAAAAGCGTATCATCATCGTGTGTGTTTAATTGTTTTGTATACATTAGGTGACGTTTCTATTAATGTATTTATTGATTTGATTGGTATTTGTTTGATATAAACATCAGCCCTGTAGTACACACTCCACACCGGTAGTTGGCAGTGGCGTAACCGGAAGTAGTTTGCCGTCAACCGTCAATACCATAGAAGAGCTGTTGGCGACTGTTAGCAAACACCTCCGGTTGTTATGAAGATGCGTTGACTGTGCATTTTAGGGTGAAATCATGACTTAAAGCGAGATATTCAAATATTTAGTATTTTATTTAAGGGCTACATCGATGTAGCGAAGTCGGGTTCCTTTTTTCTTAGTTTTTTGTGTTGTAATGGATGAGGATTTTCTGCTAGCCATCCAGCTGCAGGAGCAGTTTGACACCGAGTATGAGACGTCGCTACTCCCATCGAGCTGTTTTGATGATAACGACTTCGGGCAGAGCAGTAAGAAACGAAAGGTGGATGTAGTAGTAGCCCCTGGAAGTGGTGGCAGCAGCAGCGATGTTGTTCCCTACTGGAAGAAGCCGCCGGCGGCTGGCCAGCCCGAGAGGCCGCTGTCCATCGTGGACGCGTCCTGGGAGACGCTGGACCCCAGTCCCGATGTCAGAGCCATGTTCCTGGAGTTCAACGACACGTTCTTCTGGGGGAAGCTGAGCGGTGTGGAGGTGAAGTGGAGCCCCAGGATGACACTGTGAGTCCGGTGGTATGGTGGTGGTGGTGGTGGTGTTATTAGATGCTGGTGTTGATGTATAATTAATTCAAATATCATGACAAGGAGAGTTTGAAGGTGATCCGTGACTAAATCTGACGTTAATTCCCATCTACTGATTACCTTGTTTTAACCAATCAATGACAGGCCTCCTGAGGTGTGTGTATATTAACCTACATCTGAAATACACAGCATCATAAAATATGTATGCACTTATAACAGGGTATCCGCGGGGTCTTAAAAAGTCTAAAATTTGAAAATCTAAATTTTAGGCCTTAAAATGTCTTAAATTTGTTGAATTATTGTGTTCAAGTCTTAAATAATTTTAGACAGGTCTTAAATTTTCTTATGCCCACCATGGGCGAGCATTTCACTCGCATTTGCCCCTAAAAAAAAAAATACATGTGTGAACCAGGAAAATCACAAAAAAGAAAGAGCACAACCTGCGATTGGTCAAAAACTACAAATCCCACAATTCTCTGGCCTCAACAATAACAGTAGTTAGTGTAAGTAAGGGAGAGTGGAGCTGTCGGTGAAAAGAGGAAACAACGCCACGTCTGGTCCTGTTCTATGTTGTTCGTTCACACCGTCACCGTTTATTCGTTACGTCCGCGGTGTAAAAGGCCGTAACGCAAAGACGCGATTAGGCGCGAGACGCGATTAGGCGCGAGACGCGATTAGGCGCGCGACGCGGTAGACGCGACTTTTTTTTTTTGCGACGCAATACACGCGATTCTTTTTGGGCGACGGGACCATCGCGTCTTCGTCTATTTCACGAGGAACGCTTTTTTTTCGCTCGAGTTGTGACGCGCGACCAAACGCGAGATACGCGGTTTGACGCTCTTTTTGACTCGTGTCAAAAAAAAAATTCACCAGCCCGCCAACAACTTTTTTTTTTTTTTTTCAAAGGAGGTTCAACTGGACTTAGTTATTTGTCTAGGAAGACGTTTCACCTCTCATCCAAGAGGCTTCATCAGTTCATGTAGCATCTGACCAGGCTGGGACTGGTCCAACTAACTGGTGTGGAGACTCAGTATAAGTCCAGTTGCTTTCGATTTAACCTCCTTTGAAATACTATGACCTGGACAAATGAGAATATGCACAGGCCTACAACAACATTTCTGCTCTCCTCAACCATGGTTGAGGTCACAACGCTGCGCTGTAGCTGCTCTGGAAGTCCGAGACACTGAGGCCAAACGCCTGTTTGGATGTAATGAAGAAGCTGCACAGAGACCCCCCCCGCCAGACAATTCCTCTCTTTTTTGGTCCTGACCCGTTTGCATCCCTGTATTGTGCTGTTAGTAACAATGTGATGGGCCAGGCCAGTCCCATATTGTAGCTGAATTTACAATCAGCACATTTTACTGATATCATGTGGATTTGTTCTGTTGATTCTTAGCCACTTTTAGGTACTCAAGTTGCTCAATTTCAGATTCTTATTAACTCAGCCAGCAGATCCAAACGCTACCATTGCTGGGGACTTTGAATTTGTGACCAACACGTGAGACCAGCATTGAAAACCCCATGTCTCAATGCAGATGAATATAGTCACCTACATGATGACTTTTTCCATAAATGAGGTTAGATTTGCTGTATGAAGATTAGCTGGGTTACAAGGCCCATGGACTCTCTGATATATAGCTTTATTTTACAGACTCCAAGTCCAATAATTGACAGGCAGGCAGACAAATAGACAGATAAACAAAGAAACATAGACAAACAATATAGACAGCACACAGTCTGTCCACACACAAGCTAAAAACGGTACAGTTGTTCAGACCAGTATTTCCAAAACATGGAAGTGTATTTTGTGTCACTCTGAGTTGGGTCAGTCAGAGACATTATAATTCAATTTTTTGATCTTGATTGATTTTTGATAGTACAATAATGAACTGTAAGCAGCATACCACTTTAGTTAGTCTAAGTAAACCAACGGTGCTGATACCTGAACGCTGTCCTCTGTGGGGTTTTATGAAACGACTGTGTGTTTACCTCTTCTTGCAGGTGTGCTGGTGTGTGTTCCTACGAGGGCCGAGGTGGACTGTGTTCAATCAGACTCAGTGAGCCGCTGCTGAAGCTGAGACCTAGAAAAGACCTAGTTGAGGTGAGCTGGAGAGTTAAAATGATGTAGTATCTCATCAACTCATTTGGATCCCATTCCATTCAACTAACAATTTTTCTAATATTTCAGTTTGTTGGACACATTATAATTTGCATCTTTGTAGAATTTGTATCTATCAACAAATTATCTTGGGCATTTCATATGTGAAGACATCACTGATATAATAGAGATGTGTATAGACAATGCTGCAAATTATATGGTCAGGCTAACTCATTGCTGCCTACTGTACCCCTATGTATACAGTCAATCTTTGGGGGCGATACAAAAACAGCAGCATGTGGAGGCTAATGTGGCCTACAATGATGTTATGAGACTGCTGCTTCGTGTCTCCAGATGGCACAGTGCAAGTCAGCTGTTTGCAAATTGTGGTGTACAAATTAATGTCCTGTTTGGACAAGTCCGAGAATGCTATGAAGTTATTAATCAGCCCTAAGCAAAGCTGCTATCGGTTTACATCTGGTCTCTATAGGAGCCTTTAAAATTGTTTAATTGTTTTACTGTTTTGTTTTTCTTTTCTTTTCTTTTAAGTCTTTATTGTCTCATTGTCTTGTCTTCTAATCTAAAGTCTTTTTGTTGTTTGTTTGTTTCCCCAGACTCTCCTCCATGAAATGATTCACGCCCTCCTGTTTGTGACCCAGAACAACAGAGACAGAGATGGTCACGGACCCGAGTTCTGCAAACATATGAACCGGATCAACAAGGCCACTGGGACAAATATTTCAGTGGGTGTATTTTAATTCATTAATTTTAAGAGGTTCGCAAATATTAAATATAAAACAGTAAAATAATCATCTGAAACCTCTCTCGCAGATCTACCACAGCTTCCACGACGAGGTCGACGTTTACCGGCAGCACTGGTGGCGATGCGACGGGCCCTGCCAGACCCGCAAGCCTTACTTTGGCTACGTGAAGAGGGCCATGAACCGAGCTCCGTCCTCTCTGGACCCCTGGTGGGAGGACCACAGGAGGTCGTGTGGTGGGACGTACACCAAGGTCAAAGAGCCCGAAGGATACGGCAAGAAAGGCAAGAAGGACGGGAAAAAGGACGGGAAGACGGTGGATAAGAAGACGCCAGGGAACGGGAAGCCTTCGAGTACAGTCACAAGTGCTGCAGGTAACTTCCTCTGTGTTTATCCAGCAGGAACAGATGTGTATTTATGGATGTGATTACAGTGTATTACAGGGTTCTTACGCAAGTATGGTAAAGCATGGAATTTGATTTTATAAATTTCCAGGTCTGGAGAAGTATGGAAAATGGAAACTATTGTATGGAAATATATTTATCTTAAAGAGATAGTTCAACATTTTGGCAAATTGGCCCATTGCCGAGGTAAATTCATGCAAAACCGCTGATGCACGTTCCTGTCGGAGGCAGTTTTCCAGCAAGCAGTCTCTGAATTTACCTCGAAAACAACTCAGTCTGGTAACGTTCTGTTATCATCTCATAGTGTGGTGAATGTGCAGGTCACAACTTGTCCACCAGAGCGTTTTGGAGTTGTTGGATTGTGTATTTGATGAGTTTGATGAGGGAAACCAAGAAATCCCTTTAGCCTCCGTAGCGTAGCTCTGAGCAGCTCACGGCTCTGCTAGCTTGCACTGACAATTAAAGGTAATGAACCTACTGCTATGACTATAGGGATTATGGCAATGGGCCAATTTGCCAAAATGTCGAACTATCCCTTTAATACTTATCTGGGTCTGGTCTTATCTGAAGTTATTTGGGTTAATTATTTTGTATGCACTAGTATACCTAGCTACAATCTCCTGGAAATTATTTGGTGACATAATGGCATACAAATTCAGAATAATGAAAACAAATGATTAATTGCATAATTTATTTACATGATACACACACTAATTACTCAAATGTCACAAATTATTTGTTGCTTGTCTCTGATCCGTCCACTTTCTTCTCTCTCAGGTTCTGGATTACAGGATATCAGGAACATCATCCCCTTCAGTGGCAAAGGCTTCCTGCTCGGAGGGAAGTCCCAGTCCTCCACGTCTTCCTCCCCGTCCCCCAAACCACCAGCGCCTGCTCTGCCCGTCTCTCCTCCCAAGAAGCTCCTCACCCCCTCTCCCCCAGCAAGGACTCTCACCTCCGGGGGACCGAAGCCGCCTGTGAAGAGGTCTGTCGGTAACACGAGGGTTTTTGTCAACATCGGTGGTTCGCCGGTCAGAATCCCTAAACCCCATCGTAGCAGCAGCAGCAGCAGCAGCAGCCAGAGCAGCCAGGGAGCAGAGAAGATCAAGCAAAAGTCTATTGAGGATCTTTTTACCAGCGTGGGTGTGAGGAAATCAGGAGGCCAGTCAAATACAGACACTAAAAGAGACCCACTGACCTCGCCAAAGACCAACAGCACTGCTACCTCTGCTTCTTCCTCCTTTCCTAAACAACAAAGTTCATCATCTCAGTGGAACAAAGGCAGCCCCACTAAACCACTACAGTCTAAATACTTCAATCATTCCAGCAGTGACGGTGCAGCAGGAGCTTCTTCTGCCGCTGGTGGTGGTGCTGCTTCTGGTGCTGGTGGTGGTGGTGTTGGGGGTCAGACGTCGAGGAAGAGGCCGTGGGACGAGCGCAACAGCTCAGCCAGCATCTTCGACTTCTTCCAGAAAACATTAGGCAGCGATTCAGGAGCAGCAGCAGCAGCCGCATCGAGGGAGTCAACGAAAACAAAAACACCTGCAATGCAGCAAAGAACTGCCACGGCCACCACCTCCTCCTCCTCTTCCTCCTCCTCTTTATCCGCTACATCTTCTCAACATTCCTCTGCAGGGTTGAACAGTGTTACCACCTCTTCTTCCTCCTCCTCTTCCTCTGCGCTGATGGTCAGTTGCCCCGTGTGCCAAGCAAAAGTTCAGGAGTCAAAGATCAACCAGCACCTCGACTCCTGTCTCTCCTGAAAAAAGGGGACAAGCACGTTTCAAGAAGGACGATGCAGGAGGGATGTTGCAATAAAACCGACTTTTCGAGATTAGTTGTGTTCAGTTACATTCGATCCTTTTTTTTATTTGAAAGCATTGTTTGGATGGTTTTACTGCGAGGTTGGATAGTTTTCTCTGTGCCTTAGTGAAGCGAGTGAGCTGCAGGGTTTTAAACAAGATGAAAGTTTTCGTTCAAATCAGGTAAAACAAAACAAAGAACAAAGTAGCAAAAGTTTGTGCACCAGAATCAAAAGTACTGCTGTTTTAATTGTGTTGAGTATTGAAAGGTGCACTCATAGTCATATCTATCACACTGATCAGCTTTGTACAAACTCTCTAATTACTCCACTGCAGGTCAGGACTACCTCCGTTAATTAGAGAGTTAATGAGATTGATCAGTATGAAGATACCAGCTAGGATGTTTGAATTCAGAAGCTGCTTTGTTGTTCGTGTGTGTGTGTGACTGTGTGAGTGTGTGTGAGAGGACAGGGAGGTTATTTTTGCCTCCTCTGCGTGTGGACTACTTCCTGCAGTCCTAAGTGTCCTCCATCTCAGGTCTCAGATCTGCATCTGCTGCCCTTCAGACAGAGGGAGACGCCCACCGACCGACCGACCTCCACTGATCTGAGAGCATCAGATTTCACACCGACTGGCTGTTTATTTCTACTTCGTATCGACTCTGCTTCCATCTTGTCAGGTCGGCTTCAAATGCCATAACCTTAAAATCACAACTTTGAAAACATTTTAGTTGTATATATGTGTGTGTTTGTTTGTTCTTTTATGTGTTTTATGTGTGTCTTGGTTTTAAAGGAGATTGTTCAACTTGTTTAAACTGGTTTTGTTGCCAAATAAAAACACTTTTACCACTGGATTTGTCTGAATGTTTTGTGTTGTGAGGTGAAGTCACAGAGAGGTATCACGCTTATGATAAAAAGTCAAACTGTCAAGTCTAATGATAAGTAATTGCAACATTTATTTGAATGAATACATGATCAAACATTAGGTGCGTTAGTTTTCTTGTGAAACGTTGGATTGTTTCAGCTCTTCAGGCTTTTAAATCTTCAAATCCTTCACAAGAGAATCTGTTTGATGAAGGCCGCTCTAGTTTTACGGGCTGCAAACAGATACTGACTTGTTTTGTGGGGTCAAAATACGATTGGTAATCTGTGCTTTAGGCTTAGTGACACTATCTTCATCACATTGCGTAACGTTAAAAAGTGATTAAAATGCAACAATGAAGCAGTGAGCCGAGGTTATAGCCCTGTGTTTCAGCTAGAGTCGATGTTTTTGTTTTGTTTTGCTTTACTTTACTCAGAAAAGGTGACATTAGTTTTAAACACTGTGTTGCCTTGTGCAGCTCTAACCATGTGTTTTCATCTGGGAGGTTGTGTGAAAAAAAAAAATGAACCGAGACCACTGCACACACACACACACACACACACCCTAAACTCTTCATAATGACAGAGGGCGTCATGGGGCCAGGGAGAGGCAGACTGATAGTGGGCGTTAACGGAGCTGGTGGTGGTGGGTGAGTAGAAGGGGGGAGGGGTAGGGGTAGGGGGGGGGTTAGAGGTCAGACAGCGTGAGGCCAGCTGCTGATCAGGACTACGCCCCTCCGGTCCCTGCAGGCCACGCTGGAGCCGGGCCAGCGGCAGTGACAAAGCATGTCGGCGTACTACACCCATCTCATTTCAATTACCACAGTCTGCCGCTGCTGCTGCTGCTGCACACACACACATACACACACACCTTTCATTACCATCTGGCTGCACATGCATCACTCTCTGAAGTGATAAATATATCACAGGCAGAAAGAATGCATTGGAAAGCAGGACACAGCATATTTTTGACTTGAGCTCAGTTTTTGCTCCTTCACACAAGTTTTTGCTCCTACACACACACACAAGTTATAGTCTTGTGTTGGCTTTCTGCTCTTAAATCAGATGTAGAATACACTAAAAACATTTTTTTTTCATTCAATCTTCTCTTGGTCCATCCATGATCCATGAAAATGTTAGTTTTAATATTTTTTGGAGGGGACCCCTGGGCCTTTTTTGTCAGTATACCCCTTGACTTCAATTTCACCTTCCTCTTGTCAGCTTTCTGCTACCACCTCTGGTGTTAGGGTCAGTTTTAACCCGGGTCTTAAATCAGTTGTAAAACAAACTAAAAACAATTATTTATCATCCTATTTGTTTCTCATATCTTGGTTATGCTTCCTTATCCATGAAAAGGTTTTGCACTTGTTTTTATCAGTTATAACTCTCAAAACCGTTTTATCATTATAAATGTCATAAACCGAACCAGAACATTTAGAATTTTTTGAAAAAAAAAAAAGTTTTATTTTGTTTAAATAAAGGTTCCTGACTAAGTCAAAAAGCCTTGATGCAATAAACAAATTTATATGGTTACTTTATGCATTAAAAACCTAAAAACAGGTCACTGGTGACGCTAACACAAGAGGAAGGTTAATGTTGAGGAAATCTTTACAGTTTGTTAATATCAGATTGTTGAAGTTGATGCATATGTATACAGGATTAATTTCACTGCTAATTTCAAATATTTCATATACATTTGGGTAGTTAAGTCCCAAACCTGCAATCTGAAGGTTTGGGCTGAAAATATTGATTTAAATCAAAGTTGAAACCATCTGAAAAGTGTTAGAGGGAAATCACTGTTGTAACAGCTCACGCGCATGTGGGGTCAAAAGGTTAAAATAATACAAATAACTGCTTTCAGACAAAATGGAAAAGTGACTAATATAAGTTGTATGTACTTCTACGCCACTAATACACAGTGGGATGGAAATTCTATCAAAACAGAACATATTTATACCAATGACTTCCACTTTAGGAAGTAGAATTTTCCACGGAGCCACTAAATGCAGCATGCTGACTGGTTGCACAAATTAGTCACCGGCCAGTGACAAATTATTATTGTTTCCTTCCTCCAACACAAGGAGGAGGTTGTTTTATGGATCCAGTGGTTGTGGTTCTACAGCAGGAGGACGTGAGGTCAGCGTGATGTGTCGGCGTGGTTACACTTTTATTGCAGACACGGCTTTCCACATATTACTTTTGTGTTTTCATACTCAAAAACACATCAGCATCCACCCCATTGTCGCACTGTAATTTCCATAACCGCTGTTTGACTCGGGGAGGAAGCTGTCATCATCCTCATCCTCTCCCATGGGGCCCCCAGGAGCAGCTGTCCCCCTCAAACCGGCCCACTCCTCCTCTTTCCTGACCTGCTGTGACACTGACGCACTATAGGAAGCTGACCTCCTCCGAACGCACACACAAACACACAACCACAGCCGCCCTCACCCTCCCTCCCTCCCTCCCTCCCTCCCTCCTCTCAAGACCTATTGTCTGTCTTTGACGGTCATACATCCCAGACAAGCTCCAAGTTCAGTGACACTGACAGTCCATTGTTTGTCGCAGCAGTCAGGCGTCACTGTACAGTATAGCACACTTTTGCGTTTTCATTTCAAGCTTTTGTTGGTGCTATATCCTTGTTGAATTTTTCAGTTGATTCATTCTTTATTGACTCTATATGATACTAGAAAGTAGAAATGTCCATCACAGTTTCCCCCAGCCAATTGCAAGGTCTTCACAATGTGAGTTTTGCTCAAACAACACAGTTTAACTCAAAAATATTCAATCAAATGTCATATAAAACAAAGGAAAAGCAGCAGATTTTTCAAATTTATGGCATTTTACTTGAAAAACAATGAACTGAATATCAAATATTGCTGTCAACATATCTTTATTTTCTGTTATATCGTAGGCCTACCTTTATAGTATCTTTAAACACTATTGATACTGAAAATGCTCAAAAGAAGACCAAAAGAATAAAAAGAATACAATAAAATGGAGATGGACATAAAGAAAAAGAAGCAAAGAGAGACTGTGTGATGGGAGAAACCATCTTTGTGCCTGCATGTGTATCGACTATAACTGTTTTTGCCCTTTAGGCAAGATATGGTATTTCCAACAGCAGGGACATAAGCGGATATCTTTGGACCATTATTAGCCAGCCTATGCCAAGTGATGCAAACCCATTGTGCTTTTTAGCAAGGCAGATTAACACCACACTGTTACGGATACATGTATCCCCAGGGGGTGCCATCATACGCCTAATCCTTTGATCACAGGCGGCAGTGACGACGATGATAAAAACGTTGGTGGTGGTGGTGGTGGTGGTGATGAGAGCTTATAGAGAGGCTCCTTCTGCTCATAAAATCCCCAGACAAAACAGATTGACCTTGATCAGCCTCTAAACTGTGCAGATGTGGACTGTCAGCTGATGGCTAATTGTATGAGGAGCACGGAAGAGGCTGCACAGTGGGGGTGTGATGTTTTCCAGGGGCAAATATGACACATGTTATTATGTAGACTGGTTTAAAACAACAGTCAAAAGCTGTTAATATTTTGAGACACTTGAATAAAATGACCCTGTTAGTTGATTATCCATCCCTACACATAGCAGTAGCGAAGCTTTAGTTTGAAAGTCAGCATTAAGCATTCACAAGTTAATTTATTATGGCAGATTTAAAAACAAATTTGAAACCATAACTGAATGTTGGAAAAGGAGCAAGAAAGACTGTGTTAAACATCAGTGGATAAAACGGGAAAGTTGTTTCGCACTAAAACACCAACACACCAACACACCGTCTTTCTAGTTGAATTTGAAAAATAAATTTCTTCATAAAAGTCCTCAAACAACACTATAATGTACTGAAATGACAATGTAGTGTAATACTGTATAGCGTAGCCTACTATTGTAGCATCAAACTCATCAGTTTTAGCCGGTATGCTAATGCTAACAAAGAAAACTTGATAGTTGGACTTTTATCTTTGTTTCATTTGACATTTTGTAAACATGTGAAATACACTTTCTGTTATAGCCTATAGGCTACAATATCTAATATGGTAAACAAGGATGGCTACAACCTATAAATTAGCTAGCTAAACTTAAGTCGCCAAATATTTTTAAGTAGCCTAACTATCTGTTCACTTAAGTAGCTATTTCAGTTTGGTGATGTATGACGTTATATTCCTGAGAGCTCTAAACAAATTTTTTTTTTTATCATTTTAGTTGTACAACAGACTAAAATTTCTTAAAAGAATCAAATAAAAAGCTTTCAAATCTGAAATAACATGATCCCTGCTTTGTTTTCAACCAATAGTAGGCTACTTTAACCTGTGTTGAAATATATAATCAGATCATGAGTCTGGAAATAATGACTCATGATTTTTCATAACTGTTCGAGTGAAATGAGTCAGACTTTATTCATTTAAGCAGAGTGATTAGGAGTACCAGGCTCCAGGCTTCATCATCCATCTGCCTCACTGTGTGTTTGTGTGTGTTTGTGTGTGGTACAGCACATGCCTCTCGCTTTCTAAAGAGCGTGTGTGATGCTATTGTGTGTTGGTTTCAAGGTTATTGTTGTGTTATTGTTGTGTCGGGGCTTCAGGCTGGGGGGGCGGGAAGTGAAGCCCACCATCTGTCCTTTGTACTCAAACTATTGTCCCACACACACACACACACACACACACACACACACACACACACACACACACTCCTATCATGACCTCAGACACTCTGTCTACACTCTGCTGTCATGTGAGAGAAACTTATACATTTGTTTTCATAATGTTTATGTATCAAATGCAATACAAACAGTCTTCCATTGAACCCATAGACAGACAGCTAGTTTATCGGTCTATATTATAGATATACTATATTAATGATACAGTTTGCCCTCATATATAGGCTACAAAGATGTTTTAGGGTTGGTAATAAAATGTAGGTAAAAGTCATTTCCATTTGGACTTAAATATACTGCTTTTTTTTTTTCTTCGAATAACTTAATTCAAAATGATCAGATGTCAAGCCCCATTACAGTATTATATCTGTTTTTTCTTTTTACTTTACACTTTTTATATTCACTGAAATATAAAATGAAATGTCTGTGCAAATTCTCTTTTGTCCAGATCAAAGGCATCTGGCATCAATTGAATCAGGTCAACTGGACTTAGTTTTTGTCTTTCGGAGACAACAACTAAGTCCAGTTGACCTGATTCAGTTGTCTAGAGATAAAATGAAATGACACATCAATACACAGGTCTTGAAACAAATAGATAAAAAAAGAAGAAAAAAAACAAACAAGAGACAGTTTTCCTGTCTTAAGTGTTGGCAGGGAGACGCCCAGCAGCCACTGTGTTAAAAGGACAGGAAGCGGATTTTACTGCTCAGCCACAATCCCGTGGCGTCAAGTTTACAATAATCAATGATCAACAAGAGAAATTTTAAGTTTCAAAATAAAGGCTCAATTAAAACTATCTTCCAAGTATTGGAGGTTGTACTTAACACTCCAATCCAGTTGCAATTACTTACATTTGATCTGTTTTGATCTTGAAAAGAAAAAGTACAATATTTGCTACATTTAGCTTTAAAAATGTGTAAATTTGCAATTATGAGATTTTGGCAGTACGATATGTAAATTGTTGTTTTCGACTATATGTTAAGATTTCATAGATTACACAAATAATACATTTGTTGAGAAAGTATTAGGGAGATCTATTGATCAGAAAAGTTTTAGTTTCAGCCTGATTTATTTCACATTCACGTGTCATGTGTTTTATTTGTCTGGAATTAGTCATAGTCAGTATATATTGTGTCTAGTATATACAAAAGAAGCATCACAACATAATCTACACACACATTACATAATATTGCCTACTCATCCCTTAAACATTACATCCTTACAGGCAAAAACATCTAATTCAAAATGTAAATTAATGAATAATTGGAAATACAACACAGAGAAAATAAAACAATGAGCTTTATCTCTGTCGTAGATAAGTAAGGATATGCCATGATTTTAAGGGCTTTTATTGGCTTCTTTATTTATTTGTTTATTTTGCCTATGTAGTAGTAGTAGTAAACCTTTATTTAACCAGACAAGAATTGCTAAGAATACATTCTTATTAAGGCAATGGCCTGGTAGGAGGTGAAGACCTCCTAAGGGGCAAGGGAAAGGGGGAGTATAACATTAAAATATAGACAATAAAAGCACATATGACAACAGTGACACAAGAGAAAAGAAGAATAGAGACAGTAGGCCTAACATATATAGCAATGACATACCACAAAGTAACAGTTAATTTGACGTACAGTGACATACAACAAGTTATGTAAGACAGTGATACTAAATGTAAAGACAAGGCCTCATTCACCAATATCTTCTTAAGAACCTTCTTAGATTCTTTCTTAAGTTGTTCTTAAGAGGTTCCTTAAGAAAACCCTACGTCAGATTCATCAACGCGTTCGTAAGCCTCAGAATTGTTCGCAGCTGTGTTCTTATGCCATCTCCTCGTAAGTTGAGGGCGTGTGCCAGGTGAGTCTAATTAACATAGGATTAGCATAGGTAACAGCCCCATCAATGCCCGTAAAAGGGCATGAGACTGCAGGGCCGTGTGCACACAGCACCCACAGGCACTGAGCAGAGAAGGTGAAGTGAGAAAGAAAGTTGAAATGCTCAAATGAAAATCTGGGAGGGAGCACCAGACTCCAAACGTAAAAAGAACTTAAGTAGTGACGTGGCGCTACTGCGGCAGGAATGAAACAAAGAAACAAACAAAAAGCTTATATTTATTTTATATTTTTATATTTAGGCTATATTTAGTAGCGTCAGCAGTGGATGCAGCTCTTCGGGTTGTTATCAGAGAGACCACACTCTCACGTGTGCCATCATAAATATCATCATATTATCACATATGAAAAAAAAACAGTTGTGTGTAGTGTGAACACTTACAGTAAGTGCACTGTTGCAGCCCGCAATTAGGAAAAAAAAAATCATATCGGCAGCTGTATGCCCCCCCCCCCAAAAAAAAAGATATGATATGAATTAAGTGTCTATAATGTTTTTTAAGAGACTGCAATGATTTGTCAATTATTATTATTAATATATATGATTATTAAAAACATCATAAAAGATAAGAAAATAATTCTTATTCAAATCATATAATGTCATACAACTGCAGAACAAAAGAAAACGCTATAATCGGTTATTTTTGCAGAAGTCTCAGCACCTAAAAGTGCGTAAGTATACTCCTGACTGTTCGTAGATTTTGTTCTTAGTTAAGAACAAATTCTGGATAAGAAAACATTCATGAATGCCACAATCTTCGTAAAAACTTCGTAAGTAGGACTTAAGAACAAATTTGTTCTTAAGAACGGTTCGTGAATGAGGCCCACTGATACTAGACTAGATCTATCTATCTATCTATCTATCTATCTATCTATCTATCTATCTATCTATCTATCTATCTATCTATCTATCTATCTATCTATCTATCTATCTATCTATCTATCTATCTATCTATCTATCTATCTATCTATAACAAAACCACCAAATATCTATCAATTTTCTTTCCACATGTACACGACACTTACACGACACTAACCTAATCTCAGGTGCTTTTATTTTGTTAACGTACCGGAAACGCTATGACATCATTACGTCGAGCTTGACGTGGCGTCGCTGCCTGGCCGCCCCAGAGCAGCGGAGAGAGAAAACCACTGCCGTTGCCTGGATGTTTGGTATAAGAGACGAGACGGTCGCTGCTGCTTCGTCCACACAGTGTTTGTTTGTTTGTAGGCGACTGAACTGAACTGAACTGAACGGACTAAACACTTTTATTTCTGTTTTTTGGGGGGGAAGGAAAAAAAAAAAACCCTGAACCTTTCTTCTTATTCGTTCACTAAAAAAAAAAAGAAAACACATAAAAGACGATGAATGGTAAGTCAACGAACGGTACGGCGGGGGGGATGGCCTGCATCGAGGGTCTGCCCCCGCTGCCGAAGAGCCTGAGCGGCTTGCTGAACTCGAGCGGCGGCTCGTGGAGAGACATGGAGCGGATGTATGTGAAGAAAACCATGATCCAGGACGACCTGAGCCGAGGCAGGAACAACGCCGACAACCTGCTGGCCAACAAGCCGGCCAACCTGGACGCTGCCCTGGCTCTGCTGCGGAAAGAAATGGTAATATTTTTCATTTTAGAGAGAAGAAAGTGATGTGGCTCCGTTTTTTTTTCTTCCTCACCCCCGTTAATCCTGATGGTGCAGAGTAGACTGACTGACTCCCACGAGGAACTGTGCTAGTTTTGGAGTTGTTTGGGTTTTTCTCCAACTTAACCAACACTTTACCCACAATTTAAGGCTTTTTATGACTTGTTATAACCTACTGGTAGATTCGGCGTATAAACCTTTTACCATGCACCACATTAGATTAATGAAATATCAAGGTACAAACATGGATCTCCTCTTTTGCAACAGCCCACTGGGAGTTTTTTTTTTTTCAATGGAGGAGGAGGAGGATATTACAATCAAACCAGCCTGAATAAAATCAGGGTTAGATTTGTGCATTCAGATCTGATTGCAAAAAAATAATTATTTATTAACAATTATTTTGTGTGTTTTCCAATGCTGGAAAACAAAAGTAGGATTATCAGACTGTATTATTAATATGCAGCCTAGCAGACACTGTGGTTTGTAAGCATGGGAAGATAGAAACGTGATTTTTAAAAATGGAGTCTGGCATGATGGAGATGTTTCCTATATTCTGTGTTGTAAAGTGTTTTCCTTAGTCTACTGTATACAACATCTATTGCATGTCTCAACCTGAGGTTTCTCCATGTTTTCCCCCCGTTTAAAGGCTTTTCTTGGGAGTTTTCCCAAAGTCAAAGTGAGGGTTTAAGGCCAGAGGATGTTGCAGTGATGCTGTGTGAAGCCCTTTGAGACAAACTGTAAAAACAGGCTATAGCCTACTAATAATACTGCGTTGCCTTGCCTTCACAGGAGAAAGCAGGATCAGGAGGCAGCTTTGCATTGGATGAGACAAATTAAGCCATTAGGCTTGTGCTCATTTTCATCCTAAGCCCTAATTTAATACCTTTTAGCTTGAGTTTCTTTCTTCTTCTTTTTTTTCCATGACACATGAGCCTGCACCAAATCCTGTAGTGCACCAATACATGATATATTACTATTATTTAGTGAGGTGCAACCAAAAGAAGACACTTATACTCTTCTACACACCCTCGCCAGCAGCAGGGATTTTCATACGAGAAGCAGACTGCTCCATTATGATAATGTGGCTCTTAGTCAAAACACAACAATAGCCCCGTTTCTCCACATCCAGTCATTTCAGATGAAAACAGTCACAAAACTGTTACTGAAACTCAAACCCTGTTGTTTTGCTAAATCCTGTTGGTGCCTCCTCATGTGCTTCACCTCACCCCCCCCCCCCCCTGTGGAAAGTCTCCAGCTCCAGGCTTAGTGCTTTGTCGCTGTTAATGTATTACTAAGAGTGAGTAGAGTTTGCACAGTTCACATTGTTTAATAAGTTGTCGGTGTCCTATATTTTGGAAACTCAAAGCCGCTCCCCTAGTTTACACAGCGCAGAGCTCGGTGTCGGCTGTTTGAAGCGACTCTGACTTGCATATCTGCCCAGTGTGATTTGTTTGGAAGACAGAGCAGTGACCCCTCAGTCAGTCGGCTCGTGCTGCATTGTCAGCAGAGTGGTATGCAGCAGAAATGCCCCTCCACAGCCTCTGTCCGCACACACACACTCATGTTTCATCCTCAAGTTTGTGATGTTACACATGTCGTCATAGTATCAGATAGGAGCTGCGGAGAAAGATAATTCAGCTGTCGGTTATCTGCAGGAAAGATTGTGAAGTTTTATCAGTGGACATACCAAACATACCGAGGTTGTTTTGTTCAGTCCACTCAAAGATGTTTACTGCGCAAAGATATTCAGATTAAAATGAAGAATTAGCCTTTATGTTGATAGTCCATCAGTCTTTAAGTTGTTTGCCAAGAAGAAGATTGCTTATTTTGCTTTATAATAATAGCAAACTTTATTTATAGAGCAACTTTCATGACAAGAATTGCAGCTAAAACACTTTGCACCAGTCAGACACAAAGTAATTAGACACCAAAGAAAATGTAAAAAAAAAAAAAAAAAAGAGAATAAGAATAAATAAAGGCAATTATAACTGTCAATCATCAATACATGCAATAATAAACATTAGAAAAGCATGATATCTTAGTTAAAGCAAGGCCATTTGATTTGATTTATTTAATTCTTGCAAGCAGTGGTACCAGAAGAAGAAGAAAAAAAACTAAACAAAAAACTTGAATAAATATTTAAAAAATTTTAAAAACTTAAAGGGACTATGAGGACTTTCGGAAAGCGAAGTGTTTTCACACTCAGTACGCACGGTGAAATTCTTGGACCGGCACAAGACGGATGAAAGTGAAAACATTTGCCAAGATTGTTTTCATTATCAAGAATGAAAGTCGGAGGTTTGAAGACGATCAGATACCGTCGTAGTTCCGACCATAAACGATGCCAACTAGCGCTCCGGCGGTGTAGGAAGTGCTGGGCGAGTCGACCACTAAATAATAATATCAAAATAACTAAAGACAAAACAATATATTTATCGAAAATGGACCCATTACCAAGTGTGGGTAACGTAGATTCATCCACATTAATATGAGACTCTTTTATAACCAAAAGCAAACTCCTCGGGGTCTCTTAAACAGCAACCCTTTAAAAAATCCTATCCATCATAGTTTGTATTTTGTATGAAGTGTTGACCCTGCCTCTGCTCCGTCCAGGTGGGGTTGCGTCAGCAGGACATGTCCCTGCTGTGCCAGCTGTGGTCGCTGCACGAGTC
Organism: Trachurus japonicus; assembly: GCF_045865225.1. Taxonomy (NCBI): domain Eukaryota; kingdom Metazoa; phylum Chordata; class Actinopteri; order Carangiformes; family Carangidae; genus Trachurus; species Trachurus japonicus. The sequence goes on along the minus strand of NC_140930.1, from coordinate 8,426,759 downwards.
CATCCAGGAGTACAAGGGCAGCTGCCAGGACCTGAGCGCCGCCTCCAGCCTCAGCATGATGGAGAACGGCTACTTCGACGAGGACGACGAGTACTACCCCGAGCCCGGCGCCACGCCCACCGGGGAGCAGCCGGACGGCGAGGCCGGGGACGGGATGACGGCGACGATGGCGGCGGCGGCCAAGAACGGAAGCAGCAGCAGCGGCGTCGGCAAAGATGACAGCTGGGACTCCTTTCACGTCACCATCTGAGGCCTCGTTCTCAGCACTTCTCTGCAGACGGAGAGACTTTTTTTTTAGGTGGGGGGGGCACGGGGGGGGGTGTAACGGACTGAAGTGGAGCTGGAGGAAAAAGTTGGAGACCAGACTTGACCTCAATAGACTGTAAATGTAAAGCAGCAGCTCCGGCTTCACTCGTGCTCCTCCTCCTCCTCGGGGGAATCGTGCACCTGCTTGTGCTGCAGAAAGTTTTTGTTTAGTTTAGTTTTTTTGCAGCGTGACCAGGAGCTTCATGAGACTGTGGAGCTGAGCAGCCGAGGTGTCCTGCTCACTAACACCCCGTCAAACACTCAGGAGTTGAGATGAATTGTATCCAAGACTCCGTATACTCAGAATTAGGCAATATATATTTACAATGCATTTGTTTTTATAACCAGCTCTGCTGCTGCTGCTTCTGTATCAAGTGGTTTTGCTACGGTCACCCCCCCCCCCTTTTTTTGGCAAAACGTTTTTTTTTTTTAACATATTCAAAATATATGAACAAAGTTTTATTATTTTATTTATTATATAATATAAATAACAAGATATTTTGCTTTCCTGTTACTCTCAACGGACGTTTTTAGTGCTGCAGCCGTATACCCAGGCACACGGGTAAAAAGTATTTACAAGCTGGAAATCCCAGACGTTGGGGGTTTTTAAAAGCAAACACAGACGACGGGATTCCTGAACGCTGCGATCGATGTTGGTGCAAAGAGATGATCGACTTGTTGGAGCAAGCGGCGTGTGCGTGTGTGTGTGTGTTGCTCATTTATGTAAATCCAGAAGGTCTGAGCTGACGTCAGACCTCAAGAATGGAGAAGGAGGAGGAGTCGACCTCGTACCTGTTGACAGTGTGTAAATGCTTGCGAGCATTGATTGACGTTTATTTACAAGAATGAGGTCAACGGTTTTTTGGGGTTTTTTTGCCTCTCAGATGGAGCAGGTGTCTGCTCTGAAAATGTGAAAATGTTCAAAATGCTGGAAACAGTTTGAAGCTGTTTTTGCACCTGGAAGCCCAGTCGGTGCACCTGTATCGTGCTGCAGAGCCGTCACCGCTCCAACACACGATGGACATCTGTGACGTGACTGAATGAAACAGTGCGGCTCGGATCAAGCAACTTCGAACTCTGGTTTTTTACAGCTTCAGGTATTTTGCATAGTTAAGGCCATCGTTTCTATCAATGACAACACTGACTGTACTCAAGTTAACTGTGGAGATCTGGGAACGAAACAAGTCGGACAGGGCTACAAAAATCTCTACAATACCATTGTGGAGTGCAGTGTTATTATAATCAATAGAAACAGCAGCCAAAACTATTAAAATAAAACCTAAGTTGTAGAAAAAATGATAATTATCCTCTTCATAACAAACTAGCAAGTGCAAACAAATTATCTGCAATTGAAAATAACATCCATTTCCATGTATTCTTAATATATATATTCTCTCAAATAAAAGTCGCCCACAGTTGAGAAACTTCTTTGCACTTGCCAGTTGTTTCGTACTGTCGTTTACAGCTGTGACACCGATGGTTAATCAACAGAAAAGTTGTGTTTGGGTCACAGTGTGTGTTGACCTTCTGCGGCCTTCACACGTCACTCACAGTGTAAACACAAAGCTGTAGCTGCAGCTCTGAACCTGGCAGCAGCAGGTATCAGCTGAATACAGGGTACTTTATATAACGCTTTGTATCCTCAACTAGACTCATGTTAACAACGCACGCTCTGCTGCCGTGACTCCGAGCAGGCAGGACGAACATTATTTAAAGACGCGTCACTCACGAGGGATGTAATTGATGATATATCAGTGTTTTCATCACATCTGCAAAGCACCAAGCTTCTGTTTTAAAGGGATGTTTCAACATTTTGGCAAATTCGCCTATCGCCATAATCCCTATAGTTTTAGGAGTAGGTTCATTTCCTTTTTAATTGTCGGTGCAAGTTGTTTTGAGATCGGCGGGGAAGAGACGTGAGTTCTGCACAGCGCGCGTTATTTCCGGGCTTTCCCCTCATCAAACTCATCAAATACACAATCCAACAACTCCAAAACACTCTGGTGGACAAGTTCTGACCTGCACATTCACCACACTATGAGGTAATTGTTGTTTTCGAGGTAAATCCCATTAGCCTCCGTAGCGTAGCTCTGAGCAGCTTGCGTCTCTGCCCCACTGATCTAAAAACAGCTTGCACCATCAATTAAAGGTAACGAACCTACTGCTATGACTATAGGGATTATGGCAATGGCCGAATTTGCCAAAATGTTGAAATATCCCTTTGAAGTAAAGTATCTGAGCCTCGTCCTTTAACGGTGGTGTTGGGGACGATCTAATACTCCAAACTGGTCACTAATAATAAGATTGTAACAGCAAGTTGGTTTCTCTCTGTTATGCGATACGATGTACGCATATGGATTAAAAAACAAAACCTTCCAGTTCACTGAGACGATAACTCTGGTTTTGATCGACACGCCACAAACACAGCCTTACTTCAAACTCTAGGTCTCTCTTCTTGCCGTCGTCCTGCGTCATGTATCCTACGACCGGCGCCGACGTCTGGATGTGTGAATAATACTTAACTTACTGATGTTAATACTCATATGAATGGTCCGCGTGGTCTTCCTTTAACATTCAAAGCTCAAACTGCAATACAGTCGGTAGCCGCCATCGCTCTGAGAAGGTTGATATTTTCACTAATGTGTTGATATTGTGTTTGTATAGATCATATGACGTCATCCGTTCTGTCGACTGGTCCGCCACTCTCTCTCTGTGTGTGTCTTTAACACAAACCAAAGAAAAGTTAACAGCACTCAAAATGAAATGTATTCGGTTTAAGGTGCTGAAAAAGAAAACTTCAATTGTCATGAATGGTTTCATTGTTACCTAAAAAAAAAAAAATCAGATGTCTTTTAAGAATGTTTTTATGATCAGATGAGTCGGACACTTAACTCTGCCTTGAGCCCACTCACAAAAACACAGATGTTTTCAGTCTGATAACAGGAAAATGATTCATTTCTAAAGAAACGCTTGTTGCTTGTTGTTGAAATTGTTATCACTGACTGACTGACGTATGAAAGTCTAAAGCGTTTATTTGTGGTTGAACACCGTCACAGCAAAAACATACAGTGGTTATTACAATGGTGTGGTGTTAAAGGAGTAGTGTGACATTTTGGGAACATGCTTATTAGCTTTGTTGTTGCCTAAGAAGACTGTGAATCCACTGCTAGCAGCTGGTTAGCCTAGCCTAGCCTAGCCTAGCTTAGCATAATAACTGGAAAGAGGAGGAAGTGGCAATAACAAAATCCACCTACCAGCAATTTTAAAGGTGACGTTTCAGATCAATATGTGGAACTAGATGAAGGTGAGATGACAAAGTGTATTTGCATATTTCTCAAAATGTCAAATTATTTCTCTAAAATGTACAACAACAACCGAACATGTGAAGGTTATTTGTCCTTTTTCCTCATTTTGAAGTCTGAAAACTTTCCCTGTTGGTTTCCATAATCCTGTTCTAGTTTATGAATAACCCACCAAACTGAATCAAAGGCCTCCACAGAATACAATGGCTTTATTGTTACTATTATAATATTATTATTATTTTTATCTAATATGTTGGATTGAATGTCTGCCCGCTCTGTTTGTTCTTCTGGATCTTTCATGTCCTGTCAGGAACAGAAATCTGTTGCTAATCTGAAGCTCAAAGCACATGTGGATTAAAACAATCTAACTGATGCCGTTTCAAATATTTGTACAAAAAAAAAAAAAACCCAACAAAGTCTGGACCCAGGCTTTTTATTGGATGTCTACACAATTAGTGCCTTTTAAAAACTGTTTTATTGTTTGACATGCACTTGGATTTTAAAGCCGCTACCTGTAGCGTTGCAGATTTGGTGTTTGACGTCACCGGTGGAGAGATGACTCAACGTCTGGGTTACCAAATGTTACCAACCTGTGTATTATGCCCTGAATACAAATCCAGAAAATCCCATAAAGAGCTGATTAACATTTGGATGTACTAAGGTTCCTTTTTCCACTTTATTGACAAGGAAACAGTCCTTCAATCTGTTAGAAATCATCGCTAACTGTCTACATGCTGCAGCTTTAACCTCCTAAAACTTGTAACAGCCTTAAAATCAGTCATGTCACTTGCAGATTTCAGCCTCAAATAGGTTCTGCACTTGTTTGTTTTCAATTCCCCCCCTCAAAAAAAAAAAAAAAAAAACTACAACCACCTTTATCCTCCTGAACTCGGTCTTTTATTACACAACTGTATCTAAATCCAGCACAAAAGGAGCTTTGAAACACCAGCAAGGTTTAACCAGTATCGTAACAGTAGCAGCTGAATAGTGTGTGTTTTCTACTTTCTACAACAACCCCCCCTTCCCCTTCCCCTTCATCTTTCTCTCTATTTTCATAAGATTATTGGATGTGTAACTGTAACGTGGTGATGCCTTCTCAGGGTTAAACTCGTGGCTAAGTGTTTGTGTTGTCTGGGGGGAAAAAAAAAGAAATTCTTTGACTATTTCAACACAATTGTTATTTAAATGTACAAAATATGACGCCACGCTCCCTCATTAATAATAAGCAATAGTTGATTTATTTGTATGGGAGTTGTTAAATGTCAGATTTTGGTGTTTTTTCCTTTATTTTGCACCAAATTTTGAACAATCAGGAGGTTTTTTCTTACTCTAAAGTGGCCTCAATAGACCAGAATGCAATGCAAACACAACAAGTGTGGTTTAAATGGCGAGTATTGCTGTAAATCAGACATTCCTCAGTGTTCACACCCCTGCATTCGTGGTTATTATTATTACAAAGAGTGGGTGGGTGCAAACTGAGACGCTTGAATCTACAACACCTTGACTAAAGATGTTATTTAATAAGAGGGATTATGTTTTAGCCACCTGAAAAAAACCTCAAATGTTCATTTAAACACAAACTTCTTCCACGGCAGCCCCTGTGTTGAGACATCCGTTTAATTTTCAGATCAATAAATCAATAAACAGATCTTTTTTCTTTCTTTTTTTGCAGCCAATAATCAGCATCGACAGATTATAATCCAATTTTTCTACGTACTGGCTATAGCTGTTAAAATTTGTAAAACTGAATGAGACCAGGAACATGAAATGTCTTTTTGACTTATATATATTTATACTTTATATCATAATCATTCATTAAATCTCTATAGTGGGAAAAAAATAAGCTTTTGATGTATTTTGTGTTGCATAGACAGAAGTAACTCAGAGAACATGTGTGAAGGCTGTTGTTGTTGTTGTTACCATCATTCATTCATTCATTCATTACCCATCATTACTGTCAATTAATCCATGAATGACCATACTACTGTTTCTTTGGACAATTAGTCTCAGTGCTTTCCTCTCATAGTTATTATACTGATATTAATTTAATAAAGTGATCCTGTACTTTTCATGGTGTGGATTTTGCGTCTTCTTTTTTATTTATTTCACTGTTCAGAGTAGAAACTAAACCGGTGGAAGTGAGATCCATAAACCACATTAAGAGTTTGTCCTTTCGAGACTTTGTGAAGGTTATTGTTAGAAATACAATTTTCCAAGTTATTGGGAAAACATCTGGAACCTTGTACTCTTTAAAAAAACACATCTGTCTGGGTTTCTTTTGAGAGTTTACAATTAAGAACGTTGCATAAAATTGTATTTTTTATCTAATTACATATGACAAAATGTCAGGGGATCAATTTATTTGAGTTAGCATTGAGTGTATTGATCAGATTTCATCCAGTAATGATGTAATTTCACTGAAACACATACATTTCAACTTCCTGGTGACAGCAGAGGAAACGATGTATCCTCAGGGGACAATGAATGTCTATTAGATTAAATTTCATGTCATTCTATCAAAAACTTTTCAGATATTCTGTCATAAAATGGTGAAAACAACAAGATATAAAACACTAACTATGATTTTACTCCTCAGGATTTGAACCAACCTCCTCAGCAGCTCTTTCAAGCCAAACTGCAGCTCTCCTCTTCCTCCTCCTCCTCCTCTCTCTCTGCTGCCCTACTTCTTTCTTTCTTTCCTTCTTTTTCCTGAATGCATCTCACTCTGACCTGCATTTAAATGCACCAATCTGCATTTCTGGCTCTTGTGAGTGTGTCTTCCATGCTGGTGCAGCTCCTCATTTGCTCTCTAATTGATCATTTCTGCAGCGGCAGGATGTGCCGGGGCTTTGATGTCGTTCGGCTCCTCACACTGCGAACTTCACAAGGATGAATTACTGATGACGATAACACTGTTTATACTTTCAGACAGGCTCTGTTTAAATTCTCCCAAACCTCCCTGAGAGACTGAGTGAAAATGGGTCATGCAACTATTGTTTCATGTCCATATGTGCAGGATGTTAAAAATGGCACGAGTTCAGAGTCTCTCCCACATATGTGTCATTTTTTGTCTGGTTGCAACAGATTTTCATTTGAATTCAGGAAACTAGTGAAAAGCAAATCAGTGAAAGTGCACTGCAGCTGATCTGCCTTCAAATTAAAAGCCACAGAACAGAAAAACAAAACACACTATTTTAAACATCCTCTTCATATGTATATATATAGAGTATATAGGGCCTTCTGTGTAGGCAGTTCTTCAGAGTGCATGATGTGAATCCCGTGTTTTCCCTCTCTGCTCTGTGCTCTGCTCTGGTCTCGTGCTGCCTGCCTCAGCGTCTGTTAGGAGATTAGAGCAGATTAACATAATCTTGACTGAGCGAGCAAATCCAAGGTGCGCATCACTCTCTCCGCAGGGGACAGGCTGCCACATCCGAGCCGGGCAGCAGAGAGAGGCTGCAGTTCATCACAACAACATGGAACATGCACGAAAACTGAGCTTCTTCCTATGAAATGGTGTTTTTTTGTTTTTTTAATATAAACAACTGATATTTTCTGTCACTTTTTCTGTGTGAATCTGATTTTTATTGCCATTTTTTGTCTCCTTTGTGTTGATTTAGGCTATTTATTCCAGTGGGACCAGGTCAGGACATACAGGTGTTTGTGTGTCAACCTGTTCCTGATAATTGAACGATTATACGACCGTCTTTGGTCAGTTAACTGGTGGTTTATGTCGTTCATATATGTTTCGTGTAAGATGTCAAGGTGTTTTATTGTCCTAGTCCTGCCTCTTGTACTTTTTATCATCATTGTTTTTAATGTCTAACATCAACCTGCCAATGGGACTGGGGATGGAAATCACTTGGCTATAATCCCACATATTTACATGTCAATGTCCATCAATATGTAGCCTACTGTTCCCATTTTAAAAAAATAAAAAATAAATCTGAAATCTGAAATATATCATATTATATAATGTGTCCCTCAGTGCAGCATGCCTGTTGTTGTATGAATGTAGTTTAGTGACAAGTAGCAAACACTGGGTTGTTGGGTGGAGCAGCGTCACTATGAAATAACCAAAGAGCCTATTGATCACCTTTTGTTTTTATTATGGAAAAGACAAATGATTGATCATCAGATGATAAACAACATCAGCTGTGACCTGCAGTCTGTTGGTTCTGATCAATAAAACCAGACACATCTTCAGTAGAAGGCAGCTCGTCATTGTCGTTGTTGTCTCAGCCTGAGCTGCAGTCGACTCCAGGTGGGTCTTATCGTCCTGATCTGGTCCCTTGGCTCCGACACACTGAGTCCTGGTCCTGGTCCAGACCCGGTAACTGGCTGCGAGGTGACTGCTGTTACTGTAAATCTGATTAGTCAGACTCAGATTAAACCGCTGCATGCCTCAGTAATTGACCAACACGTTCCAGACTCCACATTTAGAAACTCTCAGCCGTTTGTTTGAAGAGATTTTTCTTAGCTGCAGGAGGATCGAAGCTGACTCCCTGTGTTTGTTTAAACTCTTGTTGTGCGTCATCAGAGATGATGGAGTATAGCTGCATCGCTTCTTTCAGCATCTCTGCAGCTGTCGACCTGTGAAAACACTCATTCATCTCTGGTTTGTTGTTGTTATTGTGACTTTGTGCATTAAAAACTTTACACACTCACACATGGAGACACTATATCAGATCCACCCAGGGTGAGGACGCACTAACAGGCATTCCACATTGGTGAGTTTTCTCCTCAGCTATTCACCGACCTGTAACAACACGCAGAGCCAACACACACATATATATAAAGATACATGTATACGGCAGGGCTGTTGCTAGGAATTCTGGGGCCCCTGACAAATACTTAAGTGGGCCCCTTTTTTCATTGACTATGTAGCCTATTATCATTTTATATTTGTATCAACAATGACAGTGAGTAACAGTAACAGAAAACTTGCCAGTCATTCTGATTTAACACTTCTTCGTGTCTCAGGATACTTTTGTTTTTCTTGTTTCTAATTTCATACACAGCATGTGAAAGCGTATTGTTGAATTTAAGTAGGGTGAGCGACAAGCGTCCTGTATTGATTCAGTAAAGGGACACTGCATTTTATTTTTCAATACAGGATGATTCCGTATTATACAGGATGATCTAATATCAGTTTATTCATCATGTTAAACCACATTTTAGGCATTTTTATGTGTAATTATTGGGTTATGACTGTGTAATAAAGTGCACAGTCCAAGCCCCAGGCCACGTGGTCTCAGCCAATGGGTGGTCGCGATAAGAAAACCGCCATTCACCCTTCTCATATAAACATTAGATACTGGGGGTATCTGTGGGTCATATTGGGCTTGGGGTCCCTAGAACTGTCATCACTAGAAATGGGAACCGAATTCAGTACTTTTATTGGTACCGACCAAATTCCCACCAAAGTACCGAGTATCGATTCACGTGAAGTCAAACAGTACCATATTTTGGTACGTGAACGCACCTTCACGTTGCATCAGCGAGAGTGGATACAGAGAATATCTCATGAGCTATTTTTTTTTTTTCATTGAATGACTATTCGATTATTCGTTAATAATTTCCCATCCTTAAAACATACTCTTATAGGCTTAGGAAATAAATATTAAAAATTCAACTTTAAACCGTCTTTTGCATTTTATTTTTCAATACAGGATGATTCCGTATTATACAGGATGATCTAATATCAGTTTATTCATCATGTTAAACCACATTTTAGGCATTTTTATGTGTAATCATTGGGTTATGACTGTGTAATAAAGTGCATGGTGCAAGCCCCAGGCCACATAGTCTGAGCCCCAGGCCATGCGGTCCCAGCCAGTACGAAGGCCCTGTGCTTGTGGGACGAGACCTTGCCGTCAGGTGGATGCGATAGGAAAACTGCCAATCGCCCTTTGCATAGAAACATCAGGCTACTGGGGGTATTTGTGGGTCATAGTACTGTGGATCTATAGAATTGTAATCACCTTTCTCCCCTATGAAACGGCCATGTAAACATGCACAGAATCAAAACGCAGCAACTACAGTATAAACATTATAATATTCTCTCTTGTTGTTAATAGCTGGAGGCTGCACATGTTTAAAGTTTGATTTACTGTGTGTTTGAACTGTGTGCAACTCGCTCTGCAAAGTTTGTCCTACATAATTCATCAGAGGAGCATATGTTCCCTCCCAAACGATCAGGGCCGGACTGTGACAGAGCACCACAGCTATTTCAAACAGTAAATCAATCACAAAACAGTCATGGTGCAACTCTGTGGTGTCAAAGATCACTCTGTTAATTCTACGACAGGATGTGGTCAGAAATGTTATGCTACATAAAACCTCTCTTATATTTAGGTTTAGATTCTATGAATACATTTATACTTTTGTTTATGCTTTTGCTTCTTGCTAATTTAATCTTTTATGTGTTCTGTTTTACTTTTATTTCATATATGGTTGTTTATAAAATCAATACTTATTGAATGGTACAGTAATATGTTGTAAGGACAGGGCTCTGTTTATGTTTATATTACCGGTATGCATGTTTAGTATACGTTACATATGTTTGTGAACTTATCTATATACAGTACTGTATATCAATAAAAAATCTTAGAGCAAATATCAGTCTTTGTTAAACAGATTTATTAATTTTTTTAGAAATCCATGTGTAAAATGTTCCTTACTCTTATCAAGACGTTTCTGATGTGAGAAACAACGAGAGGATGCTCGGCTCTGACAGACAGTGGAAGATGAAAACGTTCTGCACCATTAGAAACAAAAGGAGGACAATCTGTTCAGCAATAAAAGTGTTTTAAAAGGCGTCGCCGCAGCCTTAAAAAAAACAAACAAAACAAAACGCTGACTGTCAATCACACGTGTGTGTGACAGGGTGTGGAGGAACACCACTACATCTCTCAGGGTGTGTCCTCCGTCGGCAGCCACAGATGGTTTTGTTCAAAAAGAATTCGGCCTCGCCTCTCGTCATGTGTGCGACTTTCTCAGCATTTCATGACAGGACAGAAAACAACACAATGCAGTGACTCCTACAGAGACCCCCTCTACCCCCCTGCCCTCATGCTGTAGGTAACTGTAACTGTGGTGAGTAAAATTCCCATCATTCCTCAGATGGCCGGCTGATGCGGTCTGAACATTGTTGTGTTTGAGACTCGTTCCAGAAGCTGCAGCTGGTCAACGTGTCTCAAAGTGGTTTTCACAGATCAGATATCAGAGTGAGGCCTGGAGAACATAAACTCCAGCTTTAATAAATGTCAGTTTAGGTCTATTAGTGCTGTATGATGGTTTTAAATGTTCAGTTCATTAGCTTCACCTTCACTTGGAAATACAGGAAAAAAAAAACATGGAGGTAGTTCTGGCAAATCTTAACTGGCAGTTTATTTAATAATTGATAGAAAAATAATCATTTAGGTCAACCATGAGGCAAATATTGAAAAAACAAGGTCATATATTTGATGAATATGATCATAAATGACATATTTTGGGGTTTGGACTTAGAGTGACGTCTTTAGTTTGCATGTTTTTCTGAGCGCTGTTTCTACATGTTGTCATGAAGGAGTTGTTGTTGGATGTAAACGCCTCTCTATCACTTTTGGCTCATACGCATTCTTTCACTTTTAATTTTCTACCTTGTTTATGTCCATGGGGTCGGGTTACAAGAGTAAATATAAGAAGCTCAATAAGGTCTGACTTACTTCGCCTGTGTGTCAACATCTATCTCATGAGTGTGTGTGTGAGCTAAAGAATGTGAGGAGTGCTTGCTGGGTCCTGTCCAAACAGAGAAGTACTTATTGTCAATTTACAGCCTCGGGGTCTGTGTTTGTGCCGTTCCTGGAGAGCAGCCCTGGACTCGGAGCACGTGCAGTTGCAGCAGCAGTAATTTAGATCATGAGACGTTCCCACGTTAGAGCCGCTCTCCTGGGCTTTTCTTCAGAAAATAATCAAATTAAAGACACATCTCAGTGGAGTCTTGGCTTGCAGCTTATTGTGCACTTTGAAACCAAGATATAAAATGAGATTAGAGCATTCCTACATCTTCGGTTTGAGTTTTTCTCACTTGTTCATTTCACATGGACTCTCCTGAATCTTCCCTCAGCCGTCACCATTTTCTGAAAAAATAAATCTCCTATCTGTTGTGTAACATTTAGTAAACTCGTAACCTGTTCATTAAGACATTTGGTTCGGTGAATTTCAGCCACACGGGAAGCTTCTCGTGTTTTCCAGTTGTTTTGCAATCAACAATGACAAAAACACTAAAAGAAGACAATTCAAAGAATCCAGCTTCGTCTCCAGCCTCGTGTGCAGAAGCTTCGATAAAAAAAACGGCCTCGCTCCGTCACAGGCCGTCGTCCACCGTCACCTGTTCATCCCTGAGAGGAGGAGTGACGTCAGTGTCTCGACTCACAGAACCGACGTTCACTCAAACATCAACACGTCCTGGAGGCTCCATGACACTTTGTTCCAGGCCTGAGCCACGCAGATCTCTGACAGGAGGCCCAAACACACGGCCAGGAGCGACAGGCGCCGGCTGCTGTTCAGGATCACTGCAAGACAAAGACAAATAGGAGGGATTAGAAATAAAAAACAAGTTTTTATTTGCACAAAATTGCTGCAAAATCTGAATCTATTATCATTCTGTTTTACAATAGCATAATTCTACAATATTATTGTTATCCTCTTTGTGCTATTATTTATCATTTTCATCATTATTAAAGGGATACTTCACCCAAAATCGATAATTCACCAATCATCTACTCACCGTCATGCCAAGGAAGGGTTTGGAGAACTTTCAGAGTCATCAAAACGCTTTAGGAGTTCCAGCGGGGGTCCGGCTGGCAACGTATTTTCATATAATGGCGGCGGATAGAGTTCACTTTTGAATCGTCCAAAACACACACTATGAAACATCCAGATACCTCCATACTGCTCGTCTATACTGACCCAAGTGTCCTGCTGCGAGATGTTCGTTGTAAACCATTGGATGCATGATGTAAATACAGAAGAACATCTCACAGCAAATCTCATGCAGCCACTGGGAGCTACTGCTACAACAAGACTAAAAACAGAGATCAAATACATTTTTTCCGAACAACTTTTTCATGTTGTGGCTTCAGGACACTTGGGTCAGTACAGACGAGCAGTATGGAGGTATCTGGATGTTTCATAGTGTGTGTTTTGGACGATTCAAAAGTGAACTCTATCCGCCGCCATTATATGAAAATCCGTTGCCAGCCGGACCCCCCCTGGAACTCCTAAAGCGTTTTGATGACTCAGACAGTTCTCCAAACCCTTCCTTGGCATGACGGTGAGTAGATGATTGGTGAAGTATCGATTTTTTGGTGAAGTATCCCTTTAACTTTATTATATTTCCTTCTTTCATTTCATTATTTACATTATATCTTTGCTAAAATGATATTCAAATTCAGATACATACAACTGCATCACATATAAACTGTGAAAAACACACTTCGTAAACACATTCCTTCTCTACAAGTGTGTGTTGTTCATGTTGTCATTTACATGTTTGTCTATTATGTGTGTATCTTTCATATCACACTTGTTTTTGTTATAAAAAGTGACTTTAAACGATTAAAAGTCTAAATAACACAGCGAAGAAACCAAAAAAAAGCTGCAACTCTATCCCCTCACAGTGACCAAGCACCTTCCAGTCCACTGCTATGTAGATGCATAAGACATAAAGTCAATACAATATTAAAGAGGGACTTTTATATAATCTGGAGAGGACAGTGGAGAACGGCCTGAACCTGCTCCATCACTGCACTTGGCGTCGGTCGGACTGAAACTTGTTCTTTATTAATAAGTCGAACAGAAACGGCTCATCAGAGCAGCAGACCATAAATCACTCAACAACATCTCATTGTTCGCTGTGCACAGACTCGCTGCCAAACACAATGAGCAGATTTATGTTTCCAGAGCTGCTGCTGCGTCTGCTGCTGCTGCTGCCGAGGGAACAATTATATCACACAAGAAACATGGACCCGAACCCTTTTTTTCTTATGTAAGGGCATTTATCTCGAAAGTCTGGGTCCCTCTGTCGTCATCAGCACGGGGACTCTCCAACAAAGGCAGAGTTAGTTGCCACCTGCTGGTGTTTTTCAATGTTGCCTGAAGAATGAGGCACCAACACGTCCCTGATGTCTCACATGGTACAAGCTGCTCGGCTTCGACACTAATGACTCATCCAATTAAAAAAAAAAAAAAAAAAAAATTAACTGTGAGTCTCTTCTGTTCCTCTCTGGAGTTCAGTCTTGGGTGAATGTAAAAACGTTTTGACTTTGAAAATAAAGACTGAAGATAATAATGTGTCTGTTAACACTGTTATAATAGCCAAGTGTCTCTGCACTGGTTACTACTGTTATCTATCTATTACTGTATTTATATAAAACTGCCTAAACGTTTGAGTTAAATTGTTCTATAATGGCTTTTTCAATGGTTTCTGCATAAAAAACAAGATAAATGCTTGGAAAAACTTTTATAAACTGCACGTTTAAAGGTCCAGTGTGTAAAATGAGGGGAAAACAGTGACATCTAGCATTCAGATTCTATTATTTATCTATTAAATAATTCTATTGTTTATTTATGAATGTGAAACTCTTGAAACGTGCTCTCTGGTTGGCTGGATTTTCCATTCCGTAAAAACATGGCGGCGCAAGATGGCGACACTCTCTAAGCAAGACCCTTGCTCTATGTATATACAAAAGAAGAATTATAAGGCTATGAAAACCAAATGGATTTTACTTTATAGCAATTATACACTTATACAAATATATATCTTCAGATTTTGCCAATAAACCTTGACAAATATTACACACTGGACCTTTAATGTACTACACATTTTGGCCTGATGATGGCAGCAGAGAGACGAGTGATTTTGCAATTCATCCTGTGGGATCCATAAATGACTTCATGTGTTCAAATATCATGGAAATCCAACTGAAATATGTTGACATACTTGGAACAAAGTGCTGGACTGACAGAAAAAAAACAAATGATTTGTTAATTAACAGCCCAGGAGATGAGTGTGAGGTTGTGTCCTCCTCCTCCTCCTACCTCTGATAGCCTGGGAGTTGGAGGTCAGCACAAACAGCTTGATGAGGCCCAGGCAGAGCGGGGAGTAGTCGTGCTCCCAGATGACAGCGGGGATGAGGAGGATCTTCCCGTAGCAGGACAGCAGCAGGGCTCTGAGGAGCAGGCTGAGCTGGAGGGTCCCACCCTGCAGACGCCCCACCACCACCCAGAGGAACCACAGCACGGTGCCGCAGAACGCCGACAGCTCTGCAGGAGAAACATAGAGGGGGAAAAAAAAAGAGACTTTATGAAAATGATTCTTTATGAAACACATTCATACACTGATGTATAGTCTGTGATTCCACATTACGATGCAAACAGAGTCTAATGTTAACATGGTAACATCTTACCGAGGGCGGCCAGTCCAAACATGCCGTAAAACTGCCATTCCTTGGTGTATCTGATGATGTCGGCGGGGTCGCTGCTCTGCTCGGAGCCGTGGAGCACGGACCACCTGAGGTACGCCTCACACAGCAGGCAGAACACGCACAACTTCCAGTGGATCTGGACAGGAAAGGGAGAACAAAACATAGGCCTACACAAACACTGAAACTCATGACAGCACCTGGATAATGAACATCTGGATATGGGCAAGGACTTTTTACAAGGAGCACAGTGGCCCCTAACTTACAATTTTAGGAGTGCAAGCAGAACATTTAGGAGTGCAAACCGTAAACTGACTTGTAAAGCAAATATTCACATTTCTCTCGTTATTCACCTTTTCATTCATCATCCTCAAACATTAGCGTGCCACTTGTAATGACAGATTCCAGATTATTTGAGTCCCTGCTTCCACATTTCCCCAGTGTAAAAGAAAAATAGCAAATTTACTGGTTGCACATGAAAAATGTACTTGCACGGTCTCAAATTTTAGGGGCAAAATGTCTGAAGCTCTGATATGGGCTCAGAATTAGTAGAATATAACATCATATTATATTTGTTAGATTGTTGGTCATATGAATTCGTACAGTTAAAACGGTCGAGGTTACTCACATTCAAGTTTGTGTTGAACAGAATGTGTCTGAAAGCCTGCGTCTTGCACAAAATGGCATCAATCAGGATGATAACTGGGTCATACTCTATGTACTTGTCCACAGGCTTTTGGCAGGACTCCTGGAGACAAACACACACAGACACACACACACACACACAGTCCCTTACTTATCAGTGATTTACATGTTGTTGCGCTGAAATGATACAAGCTGTGGCTGGATAAAAGGAAATGCTGCGTCTTGTTCAACCAAAACAACCTGTCAAACAACCTGTCCTGGTGCCTCAGGTACAGGTGCACCTGAGAAACATACTGTAACTTATAGCTGTACACAGACAGACAATATGACAAAATGTTTAACGTTTAAATTTTATATAAACATTCACCTTCATGTGTAACTATTAAAATAATTCAGTTTTATGAGAGAGAAATAAGATATATTGGCAGGTTACAGTTGCAACCGGTTAGCTAGCATAAGCATCCTCAGCATAAACAGTAACATTGAACAGCGACCAAAGCTAATTTATGATATCAATAAATAACGCACACATATCGTTATCTTCAAGATCCCATTACTGTAATCCCGGTGCAGCTCCGTTGCTTCTTCGTTACATTCAACACACCTAAACACACTTTTGCCCATTCTTCCTCCCGGTAAACGGCGACGAGAGGCAGCTAGCATGTGAGACGCTCTTACCGGAAGTAAGGCGGAAGTTTATGGTTCTCTCCTTCAAAATAAAAGTGAAAAGGTTGGGAAGAGTTCCATGATTGGCACTTAAACTACTGATAGACTCTATATTTCACAATGCAGTGGTTTCATAGTGGAATTTATCACACTAAATGTCAATTAAATGTATCTACCAGCAGCTCTTATAGCAATTCATTCCTTTTCATGAAGTCCATGATGAGCTAAAATAAAAAATACAGTGCATTGCCAGAAATTAACCAACCAATCAACATACTGCACGTTTTAAAATAACTTGCACTTAGCCACAGACAGACTGCTAACAAAATCAAAAAGAAATAGTATATAATTCAAAAAAATATATAGACAATAGGCTATGGAAAAGTCCTAGGCAACTTTCGAACCTTTTACAGTCTATGCTTTCGAACAGGGTATGATATTTTTAGTACCAGATTGTAATTTGACGAAAAATGTTTTCTGTAGTATAGTTGTATGGATGTCTTTCATTTAGTGTTACTGCCTGATGGATTCTGTTCTCTGCATGGATATGTTGTGTTTTATGGATGTCTTGACCTTTGTGTCCTTGTTTTAGGTCCTTTTAACATCACGCCGGGGGGGGGGGGGGGGATAAATTAGCCTTTGGCTTACAGAAATGTTCATTAAAGTGTACTGTCCTCTAATAAAAAAATAAAAAATACTTGTAATAAACCATAACCGTCAAAAAAAAGTACATTAATTTGAAAGGTAGAGCGGGCAACCGTTACGTTCGTTTTGTCTGTCCGCGAGCTTGACGTGACGCCGGACCGGTTTGACAGCCGCTAAGCATTTCGGGATATGTAGTCTAATGCCGTTCGTTCGGTCCATGGATTTCCTGGTTTTGTCCATCGCTGATTGGCTCCCCGCAGGGCTCGAGGTGTGTGTGTTTGTTCGGTTGGTTTTTGGATTTGATCGATCGACCTAACAGCAGCCAGCAGCTTCCGCCCGTTGCGTTGCGCTGGCGTGACGTCACACACGTAGAGACAAGCAGCTAGTAGCCAGCAGACACCAGAGAAAAGAGAAACATGGCCCCTGCTCGCCGGGCTGTTGTTTTGGTAGCGCTCTCACTCCTCTACCTGTCTCAGGCGATCTTCTCCACCGAGTATTTCTCCACCCTGACTTTGTTCAACAACGAGCTCCACAAGCAGGGATGCAGCTCGCTGTCCGAGTGGGAAGAGTACGCGGCTGACTGCGGTAATAAAGTGTCTCTCTCTTTTTTCTTTTTCTTTTTTTTGGGGTAAAATCTGCTGTTAACGTACTTTGCCACGTCCAACTGACTGTCACTACAACAGTAGTTAGTGTATAACCCCGGCTAGCTACAGTAGTATGCTAACGTTAAGAGGAGGCTAATAACAACAAGCGGTGACAGAGAGAGAGAGCAGAGGAGATTAGCTGCTGTGAAGGAGGTTATAAATGTGGTCCTTTCTTGGACAATTGCATTAAATGGTGCGAGGAAGTCATTCCTACAACTTAATGTCGCTCAAAAAAACCCAAAGACATGAGGTTTGACTTTCGTAGGAATCCACCTACCATGATGCCACCACCAACTATCATAAAGGGGTCACCACTCACCACCAGTGGAGACAGTCAGTATGTAAGTCAGTTAGTGTAAGTACCTGGGAGCTATTCTGGACAACGAACTGACCTTTGTTGGCCAATGCAGACAGAATTTGTAAAGGAAAAAAAAAAGAGGTCAACCAGATATTGTTTTATTTAAAGGGATAGTTCAACATTTTTGGCAAATTCGCCTATTGCCAAAATACCTGCAGTCATAGGAGTAGGTGCATTTCCTGTAATGATCTGTGCATGTTGTTTTGAGATCCGCGGGGCAGAGAAGTGAGCTGCTCAGTGAACACAATGGAGATGAATGGTACTTTCGCCTTTCCCTCATAAAACTCATCAAATACACAATCCAACAACTCCAAAATGCTCTTGTGGAGAAGTTGTGACCTGCACATTCACCACGCTATGAAATAATCATGTACAAAGCAAATACTCAGAACTACTTGCTAATTTCATAGTGTGGTGGTATAACGGCGTGATGGAATAATACGGCGCTACTTTTTTCAGTAACAAGTAATCAAAAAAGTTACTGTTTCCCCGTTATGGCACCGTTACTCACCGTTACTTGACTCAAGAAGTCCCGTCACAAAATAACACACCCGTTAAAGTGTATGTTATGTATACATTTTTATTTAAAGCAGAAGCGATCCGGTCGTTTTGGCTAACTTCTTGTCAGCCGATGGAGTTAGCAGTCCCCGCCCTCGACATGGATCTGTTGGTCCTCGTCCCTACGTCACCACATTCACGCACATCCCTTGGCTGCACACACAGAGAGGACCGCCCCTTCATGCCGTTCTCTCTCCTCATTGGATAAAGCTGGTAGGATACAAAGAAAATTTTCTCCTCGGCTTACAGCAGAGCAGAGTGACTGACAGACCCGTGTTTCAGACCAAACACTCTACGTAAGTGATTGCCGTCCGAAGATCTAACTATTTAAGACTTATATTAACACAAAAATTCCGCTTACTTCTGCTTTAAGTCCATCAACTTGTGGGAAAAAAGCCGTTCATCTGGAACTAACCAACTCACTCAGTATTCCTCCGCACAGGCAGGCTCTGCGACGCTGCATCAGAGAAATAAAGGATTTCTTATAAATATTCGTGCTTGCCCTCGGGTACCTGAATCGGCGGCCTGATGGGACCAAATCAAACTCTAAATTTAAGGGGTGTGATATAAACGAGGCGGACAAAAGGGCAAAAAAAACAAAAAAACCTGTGATTGTAATCAGCAGCAGTTGTAGTTGAATTTACCACTCCTTTAAAACACAAACTTATCATTACCGGTAATTATTGCAGGACTTAGGCTACATCTAGGCGGCTAGTGTTAACCAGGTGTTCTTAATAAACTGACAACTGATTGTAAATGATGCATTCAAGCTCTCTGGGTTTTTTTTCTCTTATTTTGGACACCATGATCTCCTATTTAGTGGCAGGTGAGCTGCTTGTGCAAATGACATCCTGTTGAGATTAGTGGTGCAGTAGTTGGTTTAATTTGATTTGTAAACGACTTAATAGCAGCACAGCAGAGTCACAGCTTGTTTTTTTCGTTTTATCTTTTAGCCCCAAGTGCAACATAAGATTGACAGTCAGTTAATTATCCTACAAGCAAAACACCACAAATGTGTCTGTGGATTTTCTTCTTAATGAATAGATGTGTTGTTGTTGTTGGGGTGGCATCAGTTGCTATGGAGACTGTAGTAAATGGAGTCAACTGTAGGGCAAAGAGATATTTTTCCACTCTTAAAATTATATTATAAAATGCTCTAATAGTGGCGTATAAAAACAGTTTGAAGAATTCAAGATCATTTGAACCCACTCCTCTCATCGGCCTTTTTATTCTGGATAACTTTGCAGCCTTTGTAGAGTTATTCACACCACATTGCTGGCATGCTTAGCTGGTGTGTATAATCCACTCTGAGTGGGGTGAGGCCTGCTTGTCATCGCTGACATTTCCCCTATGAAATATTTACTATTAATGCAGCATGGAAGTCTATTGGTTCGACTAGTCTGGAGTGTGTATACCAGCCAGCCGTTTTTTAAAAAGTAGATTAATCCATTCACATTTGTATAATGGTCATATATATCCACACACATCACATCAGCAAGTGTTGCGTAAAGTGCTTCCCTTTGATTAATCCTTTGAACGTCTCGTCTCTTCAGAGTCCTCGATCTTACAGTTGGAGGACCCAGACTGTGAGGAGGGAAGCAACCCGCCCTGCGAGTCAGTTTTCTCACTTAACGCAGAGAAGATCCTGGTGAGATCTCACACACACACACATGCACACACACATGCACACTAATCAGATCCACAACAGCCGCTGTCTGCAACGGTTTCCTTTACAGAGGTTTCTAGTTGAGTCTAAACAGCTTTTTTCCTCTTTTTTTTTAAACAGCACAACACTGAACTAGGCACAAAAGTAAATTCCACCTTCCTTTTTGAATCATTTAAGAAAATGTATTGTCTATTTATTTTCTCTACTGTTAAATAATGTTTAAAAGACTTCAGTGTGTTATAGCAGGGTGTTTTTTTGTTTTTGTTGTGATATTTTGAGCTGCACCTGAGAGAAGGGAAATTATTATGACTCACCTCACACCACAGTCATGTACAAACTGTCAGTCGGTATGCTCAGGATAAATAAACACAGCAATTTAAAAAAAACAAAGCTGAAAAAACAGTTTAATAACTCCAGTATCGGTGGTGGAGGGTGTGTTGAGGTGTGATCACAACTTGTCGTCCGTGTAGTTACACACCCAGCAGCGCCGTTCACTTCTACATCACTGCGGCAAAGTGAGAAACACTGGACGTCAGCACAAAAAGGAAGATTTGGACCTTTAGTTAAAAGTTAATAGTGAAAGTTGGGAAAAAATTTTTTTTTAAAGCTGAGTGTTCAAGAAACAACGTGACACAGACCTCTGATATTTGACCACACAGATGTTTTGATGATGTTGCTGTTGTTACTTGACTGTGATGATGAATTTAAATTGTGCGAGGCGAGGCTGTGTCTTGGTGCTGCTGTGTTAAACCCCCCTTCCCTCCTCCCAAATAAAAAAAAATGCTGCTACTGCAACATTTGCATGCTGTCACATTTGCATCCTATAATAGTATGTGAATGCCTTGGCAGTTGTAAGCAACCGTGACCTTCAGCTGGATTTTCAGCTTGGTTCTGTCGGCCTTAATTGCTTAGCGTAACCTTGAGTTTTATATATATATATACGCTGGGAAAGCTTTAAAAAAATAAAAAATGAATGTTTTTGATTCATGGCTGTAGTAACACTTTCGCAGAAACATAAAACAGGAGAGTTTTTCAGCTTTTACACCTCTGAGACTCGCGGTGTTTACGTCCTGTTTATCCTCCTCGCTCTTTCGATTTGTTTCTGGCTTCTCACAGGAAATCATTATTTAGTTGTTTCCTCAGCTTTGCGTGTCTGCGCTTGTCCCCGATGTATGTCTCTCTCTTTTCATGTAGCGTTGTGTTTTTTTTTTTCTCTTTTCTCTCTGTCTCTCTCTCTCTCTCCATCTGTCACAGAACCAGGCCAAGTTGTTTATAGAGCAGAAAAAAATCCCCTTCCCTGTAGATAACCACAACACAAATGAAGAACTTGGTGAGTTGAAGAGTTATTATAAACACAAACCATATTGATACTGAACCGAAGTAAAGTACCAATAATTAAAAGTTTTATTTAATCATGATTTGTTGTGTCGTTGCAGCTATAGGCTACGTCCTGATAGGCAACGGTCTTTATGATGAAGCCATCAAACATTTCTCACTCTTACTACAGGTTTGTTTGAACCAGTTTAAGCTCCTAAATCTCCTTTTGGGAATGAATGAAGCACATTGTTATTTTTGCAGCTACAAATAAAACCCAACTTAATTTCTTTGAGTTCAAACCAGGAATATTTCCTTTCTATGTTTTGTGCCTTTGACGCAGGGTGATCCAGAGCTGGTCAGTGCCATTTACGGCCGAGGTATAGCATACGGAAAGAAAAGTCTACAGGTGAGTGATGGATCTTTTCATTTTAAGTTTTCTCCTGTGGTTTTATGTTTTTCTTTTTCATATTTTTCTTTTTCATGCCTTTCACCCAGCTCTTTGAAAATCTTGTTAAATGTTACAAGAGTGTAGTTTCGGGGGGGATGCCTCTTTGAATTTCAGTGACAGTGAATCGCAGTTTCAGGTAAACACAGAATGACTCAGCGTGACATTCACTGAGTCGCAAACTCAACCTGCCAGGACTCTGCGGTTATGGAAGTGTGCCTGCAGTGGAAGAAGAAAGTCAGATAGCAGTTTATGTGTGTTTAGCTGGGTTTTTTTTTTGTGCTGCTCACTTTCTTTCAAACTTTATGTCAACAAAATAACGTAACCGTCCACCCACCGACTCTCCATGTCTCCTTTGCCAGGATATAAAGAATGCTGACTTGGCGCTGTACGAGCTCAACCGAGTCATCACCCTGGAGCCGAACTGGCCGGAGGTGTACGAGCAGAGAGCAGAGGTAAGGGCCCGGCCAGAGGTTAGGGGAGGGGGAGGTGGTGGCTTGGTGCCAGAGCTCATTGATCGGGGGCAGTTCTCTGCTCTCTGAAGTTCTTCCTGTATCTCATAAAGTATTTTTAATGCTCCAGACGAGGAGCTTTTAATTGACAAAAACAGCCGTCACGGTCGCTTCCTCTCCAGCTCCTGGCATCAGTAGATCTAATTTAGCTGATAAAAATTTCCCAATTTGGAGCTTTAGTTTAGCTCCATTAGTTTAAGTGTCTAATTTCTGTGCTGTTTATGGGCTGAAACAGATAATTAATCACCAGTGTGTGCGTACGTGTGTGTGTTTGAGTGATCAATTTAGACGTCTAATCAGCTGAGCTTCGCCGGCTTCTCAATAACATCATTTTGCACCGAGGCTAATATTATCTGAGACGCTTGTTATTAGAGCTTGTAATGTGGTAAAGAGGGAGTAAGAAAAGAAAAAAGTGTTGCATCGTGTTTCTAAGATGTGCAAAAAGGAGACAAGTCGAGTAAAACAGTGAAGTTTAAAGGGATAGTTCAACATTTTGGCAAATTGGCCCATTGCCATAATCGCTATAGTCATAGCAGTAGGTTCGTTACCTTTAATTGTTGTTTTAGAGGTAAATTCATGCAAAACCGCTGATGCGTGTTGCCTTCAGGGACAGTTTTTCAGCAAGCAGTCTCTGTATTTACCTCTAAAACAACTCTGTCTGGTAACGTTCTGTTATTATCTCATAGCGTGGTGAATGTGCAGGTCACAACTTGTCCACCAGAGTGTTTTGGAGTTGTTGGATTGTGTATTTGATGAGTTTGATGAGGGAAACCAAGAAATCCCATTAGCCTCCGTAGCGTAGCTCTGAGCAGAACCTACTGCTATGACTACAGGGATTATGGCAATGGGCAATGGCCAATTTGCCAAAATGTTGAACTATCCCTTTAAAAAGCAGCAACGCAGAGGTGCAAGTTGTGCTAATTTCCTTCGTTAATGTTAATTAAATCATGAAAACAAGGGTCTGCTTCAAGGACAAAATGTCCCTGACTTTAGTTAATTGTTATGAATATTCAGGATGTAACACATAGAACGACGTCACTGTTTCAGATCTTCAATAATTCGACTCACACTGAAAGCTGTGGAGTCATGTGAGTGTGTATGACCCATCATCAATTGTTGTGGCTTCTTTCCTCACTCCCTGGTTTCACTCTGAGCTTCTTTACTCTCTGTGACCATTAAACCACTTGAATGAGTCACTGGTGTAATCGATCTGACGTGCACGACGCTGCAGACGAGCTGTTGCACAAAGCTGCATTCATCTTTCAGGGACCACTTGTCTCTCTGTGAGATATTGGATCGTACTCGTATGTGTCTCGGTGTGGTTACGTTGTTGTGTTTGTTGTTGTTGTTGTTGTTGTGAATGAATCATGCAGCTCTCAGCCAAGATACTGGTCTGATAAGATATCGAGTCCCTCCTTAAATCCTGTTCTTCAAGATCCTACCTGTACTATCTTAAAAAAAATACTTCCTATTTCCGCAAACAACAACTCACAGCAACAGTTCACTCTCCAAAAAAAAATAGAATACAGTACGCTTGAAAAATTATCTTATATTCATCGCCTTGTTTCCTTTTTGTGTCAGAAAAGAGGAACATGAATATTAAATTCCTCAAAAGAGACCACAAACTGCAAAAGTGTCTAATTTGAAATATGTATTTTTATTTTTTATGAGCAAGTGTCATTTTCAGCAGGTACATTATCATAATACTTGTTGTTGTTGTGTAGATCCTGTCTCCTCTGGGTCGTATCAGCGAGGCTCTGGGCGACCTGACCAAAGCCATCCAGCTGCAGCCGTCGGCGCGGCTCTACAGACACAGAGGAACGCTGCTCTTCATTTCAGAGGTGTGACCATCAGCTGTTATAAAAGCGACAAATAAAGCACTGGTTTTAACAACCAGTGCTTTATTTGTCCATGAGGATAAACACACCCAACTACACACAAAACCACCGCTGTCCACGGTGACACTCCAACCCTGAACCAGCTGTACAAACGATGACGCGTGTGCATATCATGCCCACGCGACGATGGGACTCACAAGTTTTCATTTGCCATACACACTCATTAATTTACAGCACAGTCACACACGCATCGCTCCTAATCAATAACACACAAGGCTAGCAGTAAAAAAAAGTGTGCTTACCTTTAAATTTGTATTCTGAAAACTACCCACAAACCATATTCCTATATTCTTACTATACTCCTATAGTTTACAGCGTTTCTATGTAATTTAGTGTCATTTTGTTGTCCTTTTTTTCCCTGCTTTCCTCCTTATTCGTGCCCAAAGTTCAATGTTTGCGTCATTGTGTAACCTGGGCCCAGTTGTTCAAAAGTTTTAAAAGTTGGATCAAAATTATCCAGATTTTGAAATCCCTTGTTTTGCCATCCAGGATCACGTAATCTGTCTTACTTTTATCCCAGTTGTTCAAAGCACAGTTGGATTGGATCAGTCTGATCCAGACACAAACTTTTAAAAAATAATCCAGATTGTTTGTTAGTTATTCCAATCCTACTAAAAAGTTTTGAACAACACAAACTGAGGGTTTGATCCAGATTAAAACCAAGACTGGATCACGTGATGTAATCTTATCTCAGAATCCGTTTTTAGTTTTGAACAACCCATTTTCCACATTTGATCCAATCCATTATCCAAAATCCAATCAGATTACCTTTGAACCACTGGGCCCTGACGATTGTCAATCAATTTTTCCACTTTTTCCCCCTAAAATGCATCCAAAGTAGGCAAATGGTCGATTTATAAGTAACTTGGTAGAGAAATAAAACACAGACAAAGCACAGATACAATGCGATAGACCTGTAACACACAGTTTATCAATGAAGCACTGGTTAAAACGTCCAGGCTCTGACTCTGACTGTGCTCGGCCTCCTCCCACCAGGACTATGTGGCAGCGATGGAGGACTTCCAGCAGTCACTGGAGCTGAAGAAGAACCAGCCCATCGCCATGCTCTACAAAGGCCTCACCTTCTTCCACAGAGGCATGCTCAAAGTAAGTCCACTCGGGGAAACAAACTGTTTATGTTTTGATTATTAAAAGAAGAAGTGAACATCAAATTTTTGGAAAAAAAAACCCTGTTGTAGCACAAACACACCATGTGATGCTGCATTTTGCTCACTTTAAACACGCTTCACGCTACCTTTCATGCTTTCTATATATCTTCTATCCTCTGTTGTTCACTTTGTGTTTTCAACATAACAGGAGGTTTGTGTTTCCTCCTGCTGCTCAGGACTTGACACCTTCTAGGTGCAGAGGGACAGAAATGTGTGAATCGGTGAAAAAAATAAACTTCACAACATGCAGTATGGGGGCGAAAAGAGGAAGTTGATGAGGAGATAAAGAGGCTGCACATCCACCTACTGTATATCTCATCTCAGTTGGGACATGGACTAACTAAATATACTGTGTGTTTAATTATAACTGCACAACACTTTTTTTTATATATTTGTATAGATCTTGTTTGTAAGTTTGAATTAGTGATGGTTGCTGCTGTTCACACCAGAGCTCGGCGTAGCTGTTTTCTGTGGAGGCAGTTTGTCTCCTCTAATGTCATAAGACGCAGTAACAGACGTGTGAACTCAACCCCAGATGTTATTTCACACACAGAAAGCCCGAACTTTAAGATGCTTTGGTGCTGTTTTTAAAGTCTCGACTCTGTCTGAGAATATTTTTCAGTTCTAGTCTAGATAAGTAACTGTGGTCGCTGCTCTGTGCATCATGCAGGGTTAAAACGATCAATATCTCCAGTTCTGCCTCTGACATCTGCATGTTTGGTGTTTTTTTTGGGTTGTGTTTGCCACCAGTGTTGTTGCCCAATTTCCTGGAGGGGGAATCCCAGATCAGCACCTCCAGGCAGCCGACAGTCGACCACAAACAAAAACAACATCATCATCAACATCATCATGATCATCAACACTGAGAGCCTGTAGTTTGATATTAGTTCTTGACAGTTGCATCGGCTGCAAGCAGCAAATCCTCATGGAAACAAAGTCAACATTGCACAATTGACTTTGTATCAGCGCAGAGTGTGATGTGACTGAGCCCAGGAAGGAAAAACTACTGTGAATAGACTCTTTGTCTGATGATTGAGTCGGTGCCTCCTCCGTCACTTCATGAAGTCAAGGAGGATTGCACAGTCAAATTTTATCTTACTAACAATGAACGTTCTTTATAATGCTGTTTGGAAAGAGTTTATAGTAGTAATACTCTGGCTTATAGGAAATATACTGGTTTTAAAGGTCATATATGCACAGTGTGTGTTGAAATTTGGTGCATTAAAAACCTGATTATGTGAGAAAGATAAGCTCAATTGAAGACATGCGTATACTATCATAATATGCGAAGTAGTTTTCTTGTAACTATGTTTTTCATTGTCACATAAAATCCTCAAAAACACCTACATAATTATAATTTACAGTCTTTGACAAACTCCCTTTGTCCTTCAAATAAGTGATTTGCTCCTTCTCAGGAGATTTCTGGCTCTTTCTTCACAAACTCATAAACTAATATGAGTGTAGTTTGTTGTTTGGCTGCTTCAGGTGTTGCAGCTCTTTAATTAAGAGGCTCTCCAAAGTTTTAAAGATATTTGGGAGTTTTTTAAGACAAAAAACAAAAGGTCAAAGTCGGTATAAAAAGGGAAAAGTTGCTGATGCGTATAACAAGTTAATTGGCAGCGTTTGGCTCCTCTCCAGTGTCTCTTAAAAAACATCTGCTGCTGCAGAGATGGAAATGTTTTCTAACACTTCTAACTGGATTTGCATTTTTTTGTCAAACAGCTCTGGGTTTTTGTTAACTGTCTGTGTGTGTGTGTGTGGTCGGCCACAAACTGGTATTTTCTCTGTCTGTAGTTCCCCATACCACATGTGAAATGTGAGCACAGAGGTGAAATCCTATTAGAGTCGGTCGCTGAACTCATATTTGAGTTAACATGTTGTCGACGGTGTGCGCTACGAAGTCTGCGTGACCTGACCTGCTTATTCAGACCATAAAGTCTATATCTATATCTATATGTTCCCTGTTGTAATTTCCTGTGTTCAATGTGTGATAACTGCTCTCTCTCTCACTCCAGGAAGCTATTGAGACATTCAAAGAAGCGTTAAAGTTAAAGTCCGACTTTATAGATGCCTACAAGAGCCTGGGGCAGGCCTACAGGTACTGTATGGTGTCATTTGAAGTTCCACATGAATTCACTGTTTATTTCTCATTTGTATATCTCTATGGAAGAATAAAGTGTCTCCCTTTTTTTTTATTTAGGGAAATGAGAGTCGTACCTCTGTGCTTTTTCACTAACAATGTGTCAACTGTTTGTCTCCTGTCCTTCCTCCCCTGCAGAGAGCTGGGTGATTTTGAATCGGCAATGGAGAGTTTCCAGAAAGCCCTCATGTTGAACCAGAACCACATCCAGTCTCTGCAGCTCCGAGGCATGATGCTGTACCACCACGGCTCGCTGCAGGAGGCCATCGGCAACTTCAAGGTAGAGGAGTCCCCACGATTCATGCACATTTGAAGAAAAAAAAAGACTCGGTCCTCCACTTTTCTACCAGGCTGCCATTATTTCAGCACAAAGTCGTATCGTGTTTCTTTGTGCTGTTATAGTAGAATTATATTTCAAAGGAGGTTGTAAACTGCAATTTCAGCTGGGTTGGTAGTAATAACAATAATAAACTTTATTTATAGAGCACTTTTAATACAAGAGATGAAGCTGAAAGTGCTTTACAATTCTACAAAAGAAAAGTTGTAAAATAAAGGCAGATTGAAGGACAATGAATATAGACCATAAGAAAATAGAAGATGATAAAATATGTCAATAAAAAGTTTAGTTTATTTTACAGGACACTGTAATTAAATGAGGTGGATTTAGCTAACTGCTAATTTCCATCTACAGTCCCACATCTAATACACAACAGACACAGACCACAATCTAAATTACAGGAAGGAGGAAAACCTGATGCATAAAAAGCACAGAGACAGTACAGACACACAGCTGCATTTAAAATAACGAAGGAAACAAGAAAGAAAAGTGAAATTTGAGAGAATAAAAAGTCAAGTTACAGGAAAAAAAAGATTATATTCCTAACTGCTCACAAGCTGCTCTTCTTGTTGTCTGCTCCTCCAGAGGTGTCTGCAGCTGGAGCCCTACAACGAGGTGTGTCAGTACATGAAGGGGCTGAGCCACGTGGCCATGGGTCAGTTCTACGAGGGCATCAAAGCTCAGACTAAAGTCATGTTGAACGATCCACTGCTGGGACAGAAGGCCAGCTCTGAATACCTCAAAGTCAAATACCTCAGAGGTTGGTGCACCACACACACAAACACACACACACACGGAGGCAAATGCACGTATATGACTAAACCTATCAAGAACCTCCTGCTTCGTTAAGAGTCCGTTACAACAAACATTCAAATCGTGTTTTGAGAAGAAGCTGAAACTAATTTAATTCATCAAAGTCTTGTCAAAGTTTATACCATAGCCACTGAATTCTTTATCTCTGAATGAATTCATTTATTAGTAATCTTACGGTATAGCTGTTTGATTTTGTGAATGATATACCTTTTCTTATACTGGACAATTCAACTGTCATGAATAATGAAGTACACTGTATGAATGTGATATGAATATATGTTCAACCTGCCACCAATCATCCAGAATTGGTTTTTAATATTTATTGATAAATTTTGGAAAATTACTAAAAAAAAAAAGACAAAAAAGTTCAGATGAAAATTTCTTGTGACTTTAAAGCAGAAGTAAGCGATCCGGTCGTTTTGGCTAACTTCCTGTCAGCCGATGGAGTTAGTAGTCCCCGCCCTCGTCCCTACGTCACCACATTCACGCGCATCCCTTGGCTGCACACACAGAGAGGACCGCCCCTTTATGCCGCTCTCTCTCCTCATTGGATAAAGGTTGTAGGATACAAGGAAAGTTTTCTCCTCGGCTTACAGCAGAGCAGAGTGACTGACAGACCCGTGTTTCACACCAAACACTCTATATAAGTGATTGCTGTTGGAAGATATAACTATTTAAGACTTATATTAACACAAATATTCAGCTTACTTCTGCTTTAAAACATTAATTTCCAAAACTAAATCCATGGTTGTTATTGTATTTTATTAGTAATCAGTTAGACAGTATAGCCATGTCCTATATTAGTTTGATTATGTGAATGATATACCTTTTCTTATCCTAGACAATTCAAATGTCATGAATAATGAATTACACTGTATGAATGTGATATGAATATATGTTCAACCTGCAACCAACCATCCAGAATTAGTCTGAGTAATCATCTTTAGATAATATAATTATTGAAAAATCTTGGAAAATTAATGTTATGTATGCCTATTTCTAAAAAGTAAATCCATGGTTGTTATTGTATATATCATGTCTGATGTTCTCTCTTTGCTCTGTTCCACGTTGTGTCTCTACCAGAGTACTCTCGATACCTGCACTCTCACCTGGACATCCCAGTTGCAGAGTACAACGTGGACCAGGATTTACCGGGGAACTTCAAGAACCACTGGGCCAAGAACCTGCCTTTCCTAATAGAGGACTACGAGGAGCAGCCGGGCCTGCAGCCTCACATCAAGTAGGAACAATAACTCTGATTTGTGATTATAAGCTGCACTGTTACAACTGATTGATTTTTGTACCTGACCCTTCACACACCTGCTCTAACATCATAAAAACGAGTCTCTAAATTTGAATTGAATTGAATTGAATTGAATTGAATTGAATTGAATTGAATACCTTTATTGTCATTCATACCAAGGTATAAACGGAATTCAAATTGCAAACCTCCATCACGGATGGAAACTAGCTTCTAGCTAAATCTGGCATATTTACATCAAAAAATTGTTTTTGTATGTTCATGAATATGTGGAGTCCCATTTCAAATAAACTAATAAATAAAAAAATAAATAAATGTGGTTAAAAACATCAGTGAAGATAAAAAGAAAGACACACAAGCAACAACAATAAAACAATAATAAAATTCAATATTGCACAGTCCTCTAAAGTGCAGCAGTCAATTCATAAGCTATATAAGATTCATACAGAGTTGTGAGTTTATTTGAAATGACTTCAGGTCGCCCTGCACTCGACCTCACATGTGTCATCACTAGGAAATCTGTAAAACCAGGATCCATCACCTCCTTATTTCCCGAACGTCAGTCGGTAGCAGTGTTTGCCGAGTATTTAGTGGTTGAAAAATGAAAACTAACACCTGCCATCTTTTTTTTTTCTCCAGGAGATGTTTTTATATATTTATATGTATATCCCATCTGTCAGCAGACTAAAACTTGTTTCTTCTGTCTCATAAAGACGTCACAAGTTTTTGACAGGTCTCCGCAGTGCGATCCAGAACAAATAAAGTCTGCTCACTGTGTGAAAGCTTTGCTTGAGTTCATCTTCTCCCTTTCTCTCTGTGGTTTACAGGGACGTTCTGCCACAGAACTTCGACAGCTACAGCAGCGACGTCCAGAAGCTCATATGCACAGCCGACCATCTGGGGGCGCTGATGCAATACGACACGCCGGGTTTCCTCCCCAACAGGAGAATACACAGAGGTGACCAGAGGGAGAGACAACTGCTGCGGCCCCATAAAGAATCAATGACATGTTAAATAACAGCATAGTAATAACTACAACAGTTGCTCCTCTTGCTTTGCAGCCATGGGTTTAGCCACATTGGAGGTCATGCAGGCCATGCACCGGACATGGAGCAACTCCAAAGTGCGAGTGAACGGCAAAACCAGGCAGATGCAGTGGAGAGACATGTTCGACATAGCTGTTAAATGGAGAAGGTGAGGACTTGAAAAAAGAAGAGAAAGAGGAAGACGATACATTTATAGAGCACATTTCATACAGCAAAAATAAAAAAGACAAATGAATAAATCTGAAAACAAACAGATATTGTTTACACAGGAAAATAAGAAGTATAATGGTTCTATAGAAAAGGTGTATGTAGATTATACAGATAAATAGACACAAAACCAAAAAAGACTGATAAAAAGAAACATTTTGAGACCAAATTGTTGGAGAATTTCTAACATCACTGGTAGGGGCACTCAAATTTATGACATTTTTGATCTTGAAAGCCACAAATTTCATATTGGAAAACACATAAAATCCCAGATTTATGTGTCAGCGTTGTGTTTGAAGATTTGGTGATTGGTGGTTTTATAGTTTTTCACAGATGTCTAGTGTCTCAGTGTTGTTTTGAACTCTTTGAGCCCTCGAGGATCCATTGACAGTTCAATTCGAGTGCCAGTTCACTGACTCATAGAAGAAATTTTCAGGTCGAGCCGCTCTGGAAGCCTCCAAGTGTAACTTTTGGTTTGGCTGCATGAGAACAATGATTGAAACGCGTTAAAAAAAAAAAAAAAATTAAGTGTCTCCTCTGTCATATTTCCAAGACAAAAAATTTGCGGTTCAAGTGCAACTGTGGAATCTCAGTCATCTCCAGGAAATAACCCGAAAAACTCCAGGGATTAAAGGAATAAAGAGAAGACAGATGTGGATGTACGATAGTTCGCAATTCCTCACGTCTCAATAGACTTGGATAAAAAAAAAAAAGAGTCAAGGCCAGAGCCCATATTTTGTTTTTACAATGTGAAAACCAGAAAAAGTTTAACTGCAGCAAATTAAAGTGAGAATTCGTCTAAAG
This sequence comes from Trachurus japonicus, assembly GCF_045865225.1. Taxonomy (NCBI): domain Eukaryota; kingdom Metazoa; phylum Chordata; class Actinopteri; order Carangiformes; family Carangidae; genus Trachurus; species Trachurus japonicus. The sequence continues at coordinate 8,394,555 of NC_140930.1, read as the reverse complement.
TCTAAACTGTTTGGTTTAGTCACTCTTTATTTGCACAACATGGTTTTGTTTACAGTGTTGGATGAAGCAGATCAAACTCTTTTGGACTAAATCCGACAAATCATCGAGCTGCTGATTATATTCCAGTGTTGACAGACTTGAACAGGCTTTTCCCTGTGCTCCTTATAGGATCGCGGATCCGGACCAGCCAGTCCTGTGGTTAGACCAGATGCCTGCCAGGAGTCTGAGCCGAGGCTTCAACAATCACATCAACCTCATCAGGTAAGAAGCCGCTCGGTGGCGGGAGGGATTCGTATTCCCGTGTGGCCTCGGCTTCGCTTCGCTTCACTCAAAATGTAAAAACATTTAGTCAAATCCTCTTCAACGCGACTGAGTTCCCTCAGATCTCCGCTCGCTGTGACCTCGACTCTGACAAGCACTTTAACGCCAAACTGTTGAAATCCTTCTCTTTCTTTTCTTTTCTCTTTTTTTCTTTTTGTACCCACAGAGGACAGATTATCAACATCAGATACTTGGCTTACTTTGACAACATCCTCGACTTCATCAAAGACAGGATACTGGTGTATCATGGGTAAATCTCAAGTCTTTCCTCTCACTCTCCTCCACTGACTCTACAAACCAGCTCAGCCTGAACCTTATAATATTTGACTGTTGTTATGTTAGGGCGCTTTCACACCTAATAGTCCGGACCAAGGTCCGGACTTTTTTTTTTTTTTTGTTACATTGTTTCCATAAAGTTCAGTAAAGTTCGCTTTCACACTGCTATTTGACAGCGGACTAAAGGATCTACCGACGTCATGACGGATGAGTGTGCGTCTGACGTTAGCGCATAGAAAGTGCTCAGAAAAAAATAAAATAAAAATATGTGTAAAAAAAGAAAAATATAGCCTACTGCTGGAAAGCACGCCGTGGTTTGTAATCGCGGTGCAGAAGAATGAGTTTAGAGCTGATGAAAGGGGAGAAAAAAAGAGGATTGCGTCCCGCTCTCATTGATCAGAGTGGCAGCGATCAGCGATCAGCTGTTTTGTGTAGTGGAGGGGAACACACACACACACACGCTATGCGCACACACACACGCGATCCTCCTGTCAGATGCGGCTGCATCTCTCCAGGTCACTTGTGTGTGAGAGAAATAAAAGCTCTGACTTGCTGGGGCAGACGTTGTTTGGTGTCACCCGCTGATAAATATCCGTCTTTTTCAGACTCTTTTCGGCGGAAAAAAAAAATATTCGGGTCAATATATAAAAAAAAATAGGCTATATTTTAAAAAAATCCATGTATCGTTTGGGGATTTATATTAAACACTCTACTGTTTAATTCCGTGTAAACGTTTACAAGTGTAGCCTACACTGACACACCCATCCCTCTGACCAAATCTGGATATAATATGATCTCCTCCTCTCCCCAAGTGTTGCCGCCGGTTGCCGCGGCTCCTCTTTCCTTTTTTTCCTGTTTATTTACTTTTTTCGGCACGTGCGAATCTGACGTTATTTCCTGTATTTGGTCTGATAGTTCGAACCTTCCAAAAAAATGCTTTCACACTACGCAGCAGCGGACCTTGGTCCAGGATAGTCCGGACCGAGACTACCTCCTGAGGCTGGACCAAAGACTCGGTCTTTAGTCCGGACCGTGGTCCGGGGGAGCTTTCACACCTGTCAATTTGATCCGAACTATCTGGAAAGTCCGAAAGTCCGGACCAAAGGAGGTAGGTGTGAAAGCCCCCTTAATGTGCTTTATGTTCAGTATATTTTTCCTCTTGGCTGTGACACAGTTGAGGAAGTATCGCATATAAAGATTGATTTTTTTAATAACCGGATGATTTATTTATTTATTTTCCTGTGTGAGCATGCATGTGTGTCGTTGAGGATGTCCTTTTTAGTTTTTTTTAGTCATTTTTAGCCCTACTAGAATGGATGTGGCACCACAAATCTCGTTGCACTTTGTTTGTTGCAATGACAGTAAAGGCTATTTGAATTTGATGTTTCTTGTCACTGATGAGTTGTTGTGATCTGCCTCAGGGCGTACAACCCCCGAGGTTTACTGGAAGTCCGCCAAGCTCTGGAAAATGTGAACAAAGTAGAAGATCTTCTTCCTATAATGAAGGTAAAGAGGGAACACACAGGGACAAATAAAATAATAATTCGCTAAGATCCATATCTTTCTATTCACTCTTTAAAAAGCAGCTAAAAATACATCTTAACTTTTCTTGAATTTCCCACTCTCTCCATATCCCACATCTCTCAACTCTGTCTTCTTATGATTTCAATCTATGAATTTTTTGTACCTATTTCTATTGTCTCTATTTGTTACTGATCACTTTGTTCTTTATCTCTTCATTTTTGCTCATTTTTGCTCATTTTGCTCATATAACGTTGATTATGTATGCACTTTATCTCCTTTTTTTTCTCTCTGTTTATTTGTTAGCCATAGAAATACGTCTTGTTGTAATTTGTGACAGGGTAGGAACTTATGTACAAGCCAATCGGCTTCGTTCCCTTCTTGCACCATTGAATATAAATGTGTGCTAAATAGATAAACCTAAACCTAAATAATAAGTGTGAATTAATAACTGAATATTATGGGATATATATGTGGATATAAGAATATAAAGGTGTAGGTGAGACCTGAAAAACGTCAGTACGCCTCTGTTTTTACTGTGTGTTCGTGTCTGCGCGTTTGTTTCCTGAAGCAGTTCAACAGTAAAACCAGAGATGGCTTCACGGTCAACTCCAAGGTGCCGAGCATGAAGGATGCTGGGAAAGAGTACGACGGCTTTACCATCACCATCACTGGAGACAGGTGTGTGACCATTCACAGCAACACTTTTATTATTATTATAACACAAAGCTTCAAGAGAAATGTTTAATACATGTTTCGTTTGCATAACAAGTAGTTTAAAGTAAGTGAATAAAGGTGCACGGAAGGAAAAAGGCACTGAAATATGAAGATGTGCCTTATATTTAATGGGATAGTTCAACATTTTGGCAAATTGGCCCATTGCCATAATCCCTATAGTCATAGCAGTAGGTTCGTTACCTTTAATGTCGGTGCAACCTATTTTCAGAATGGCAGTTTCCCTCATCAAATTAATCAAATACACAATCCAACAACTCCAGAATGCTCTCGTAGACAAGTTGTGACCTGTACATTCACCACGCAATGAGATAATAATGAGACAGAGTTGTTTTCGAGGTAAATTCATGCAAAACCACTGATGCGCGTTCCCATTTTCAGCAAGCAGTCTCTGCATTTGCCTCGAAAACAACTCTGTCTGGTAACGTTCAGTTATTGTCACATAGCGTGGTGAATGTGCAGGTCACAACTTGTCCACCAGAGCGTTTTGGAGTTGTTGGATTGTGTATTTGATGAGTTTGATGAGGGAAACCAAGAAATCCCATTAGTCTCCGTAGTGTAGCTCTGAGCAGCTCACGGCTCTGCTCCGCTGTTTTAAAAATAGCTTGCACCGACAATTAAAGGTAACGAACCTACTCCTAAAACTATAGGGATTTTAATCATTTTAAACCAGATTATTACAACAAACAAATTACATTTTAACATCTTTTCCCTGCAGCCTGGTTTCAGATGTGTTTTCTTGTGCAGAAGTTCCAAGTTTAAAATGATGAATGTTTCACATTTTTCTCCTCCCGTGTTTCAGGGTGGGCAACATGTTGTTCTCGGTGGAGACCCAGACGACGGAGGAGCGGACGCAGCAGTACCAGTCAGAGATAGAGTCCATCTACAAAGACCTCACCGCCAAAGGAAAAGCGTTAATGCTATCCACTGAACTCGGGGTGAGATTCAACTCTGGAACTGAACTGGAAGATTCTTTCTTTTCTTCCTCGATAGTTCCTTTCAGATAAAAGAAAATGACATGATGATAAATGAGAGGCCATGATAGATTCAACTGTGTTATACTGAGCCGTTCTTTTTATGCTTTTAACAGCACAAACAAACATTCAGCACAGTCGTATTGAAGAGAAAAGAGTCTTTTGCCGTTTTTATATAAATGTGATCAGCAGAGTTGAGACATTTTTGTCATTGACTGATCAGTTGACTGAGTTTTTGTTTATTGCTTCAGCATTTAAGTCATTTATCAAACACAAATGACAAATACTGTAAAGTTCCTGTTTGTAAAATACAAGAGGGGATTTGCTGCTTTTCTCTGTTTCATTTGAGAATCTTTGACTTTCAAACAATTGGTCAATGAAAATAAGTCATTTGAGTTTGATTTAAAGTCGTCGCTCAGGCAGACAGACGACAGCTAGCTTCCTCTCCTCTTATTTCCTCTCCTCTCTTTCTTTCAGCAGACGTGTCACACTTTTCAGTTTTCTACACAGTCAAACTCTGGGAATTTAATTAATTCTCTGGGGAACATCCCAGTAATTTAACACACAGAATCACTTTACAGCTCGATGTTTTCTCCTGCTGGTTTAGTTTTTAGAGAAACATCATCATCACATTATAGAAACAGTTTGACTTCACTGTTTCTCCTGTGTGTGTTTTTTTATTTTTATCTTTGACCTTATTCAGACAAGGTCACTCACTTCACTGTGAAACCGATACCTGGAACTAGATGTTCATTCCTGTCGTGTTTTGATCTGGGATGTTTTGTTTTCAGTTGTCTCTCTCTGCTCTCGCTCTGTCCTGATAAAGTTGAAATGAAGACGAAACTCGATGAAGACGAATATTAAAAACAATGGACGACCTGTCCGTTAGGAGCTTTGCTGATGACTCTGTGATTGACTGTGTTGTTTCAGGATGCAGATGCCTTGTGTAACCTCATCCTCTCCTTGGTTTATTACTTCTGCAACCTCATGCCCCTCTCCAGAGGATCCAGGTAATTTCTACATCACATCAGGCCCGTACACGATGCAGCGTTTAATATTCCTGTGGTTTAATAACTGACTATAAAATCTCTGCCAGGATCCAGATTTATTATCAGCTCATTATCCGTGTTATTGATCTGGATCGGCACCAAGTTGTTCAACATCGTAGATCTCAACACCATAAATACGTTACACAAGAATTTTAATTCAGATGATGCAAACATGAGAGACAGACGTTACGAGACAGAGTTGTTTTCGAGGCAAATGCAGAGACTGCTTGCCGAAAAACTGCCCCCGACTGGAACGTGCATCAGCGGTTTTGCATGAATTTACCTCTAAAACAACTCTGTCTGGTAACGTTCTGTTATTATCTCATAGCGTGGTGAATGTGCAGGTCACAACTTGTCCTCCAGAGCGTTTTGGAGTTGTTGGATTGAGTATTTGATGAGTTTGATGAGGGAAACCAAGAAATCCCATTAGCCTCCATAGCGTAACTCTGAGCAGCTCACAGCTCTGCTCCGCCGTTCTAAAAGCAGCTTGCACCGGCAATTAAAGGGACAATGAGGAGTTTTGGAAAAGCAAAGCGTTTTCACACTACATTTATGAGCCTCCTCGCACCGTGAAATTCTTTGACCGGCGCAAGACGGACGCATGTTTTCATTCATCAAGAATTAAAGTCAGAGGTTGGAAGACGATCACATACCGTCGTAGTTCCAACCATAAACGCCGATTCGGCGGCGTTATTCTCATGACTTGCCACAAAACTGAAAGTAAAGAAACGCTGGTCGGCTCGACCAGCATTTCCGCCACCACTAATAATAACAAAATAACGATAGAGACAAAACGATATATTTATCGAAAATGGGCCCATTAACAAGTGTGGGTAGCGGAGATTCATCCACATTAACGTGAGACTTTTTTATAACCAAATAGAAACTCCTCGTTGTCCCTTTAAAGGTAACAAACCTACTGCTATGACTATAGGGATTATGGCAATGGGCCAATTTGCCAAAATGTTGAACTATCCCTTTACTGTAAGTTATTGGAGAAATAATAAAAGGAGAAGCCTGTGCGTGTTTAAAGCAAATACTGATGATGAGTCTCATCCCTCCTCCAAGTTCAGCTCAGATCAGCTCAGTAGTTTTTGCATAATCCTGCCGACAAACACACAAGCAAACAAACAAACAGACGTGGGGTGAAAAACAACCTCCAGCGGAGCCGATGACAGACCGTCATGTCGCGTTGCGGTGGATTTAATTACTGCGCCAGAAACTGTCAAATCACTTTATGTTTGGATTCAGATCTCAAAACGCTGCGGCTGAAAAACCACAAACATTAACGTGACGGGAGCATTTTAAAAGACTCATTTTAACCCTGTGGATGATCTGTAGTGGAAGTTAAAACCCTCCTGTTCCCTTCCTCCATCCTTCCTTCTTTCCTTCCTTTCTCCTTTCCTTCTTTCCACAATGCTTTTTCCCTTCCTTCCTTCCTTCCTTCCTTCCTTCCCCTCGTCCTTACTTCTTCTTCCTTCTTTTGATCCATTTGACCTGGTCTGTTCCCTCCCTCCATTTTTTCTTTCCTTCCTTTTCTCTTCCTTATTTCCCTTCTTCCTTCCTTCTTCCTCCTTCCTTGAACGAATCTGTTCTCTCCCTCCATCTTTCTTTCCTCCTCTTCTCCCTTCCTTCTTTCCACAATCCTTTTAGCCTCCCTCCCTCCCTCCTTTCCTTCCTTCCTTCCTTCCCTTCATCCCTACTTCTTCCTTCTTTTTGACCCAGTTAACCCAATCTGTTCCCTCCCTCTATCTATCTATCTTTCTTTCCTTTTTCCCTTCCTTCTTTCCTCCCATCTTTCCCTTTGTCCTTCATTTCTTCTATCCCTTTGTCCTTCCTTCCTTCCTCCCTTCTTTTCCTTTGTCCTTCCTGCCTTCCTTCCCTCCTTCCTTCTATCCTTTCCTCCTTCCTTCCTTCCTTCCTTCCTTCGATCCCTTCATCCTTCCTTCCTTCCTTCTTTTCCTTTGTCCTTCCTTCCTTCCTTCCTTCCTTCCTTCCTTCCATCTATCCCTTTGTCCTTCCTTCCTTCCATCTATCCCTTTGTCCTTCCTTCCTTCCTTCCTTCCTTCCTTCCTTCCTTCCTTCCTTCCTTCCTTCCTTGACCCCGGAAGACAACAGGAGGGTTAAACGTAGATTAAAGCCTTTCTACTTTAGAGCTGTAGTGATGATGACGATGATGATGTTTCTCCTCAGTGTGGTGGCCTACTCCGTGGTGATGGGAGCTCTGATGGCCAGTGGGAAAGAGGTCATCGGTCGGATCCCTAAAGGAAAGGTAAAGACAAAAACCTGCTGCAGAAGCATGAACCTGTTCACATGAATCTAGCTTTATATGTTGGTTTAATATCTGAATAAGAAGATGCAACATTTTAAAGCAGAAGTAAGCGATCCGGTCGTTTTGGCTAATGCTGCGTTCCAGGCCGGCTTTTGAAACCGTAAGTTACAGCTTCAAGTCACGATTTACGACTTTGTAGCGTTCCAGGCAACCCGCAACTCGCGTTTCTCCAACCTGTTGCCTGTGAAAGTCACTATAACGGCCACTCGTAACTTCCGACCCGTGAACTCGCACCAGATCGAACTGGTACGACTTCACAGGTCGGAAAAACACGAGTTACGGGCTGCCCTGAACGCACCATAACTTCTTGTCAGCCGACGGAGTTAGCAGCCCCCGCCCTCGTCATGAATCTATTGGTCCTCGTCCCTACGTCACCACATTCACGCGCATCCCTTGGCTGCACACACAGCCCTTCATGCCGTTCTCTCTCCTCATTGGATAAAACTTGTAGGATACAAGAAAAGTTTTCTCCTCGGCTCAGCAGAGCAGAGGGACTGAGAGACCCGTGTTTCAGTCCAAACACTCTATGTAAGTGATTGCTGTCGGAAGATATAACTATTTAAGACTTATATTAACACAAAAATATCGCTTACTTCTGCTATAATGTCAAAGATACACATAGATATCACAAGTCTGAACTGGGCCTGAGGTTAAAACGCCCGTCTCCCCCTCCTCATATATAATAATATTTCCTTTAATAAACTACAAAACACTGTGAATTAGTTGTTCCACCTCCGTTATGATCAGACCGTCTGTCTTCCTCCTTCACCGATGAATAAATGAACATCCAGCGAAACGTTTTACATAAATCATGTGAAAAACGGGAACAGAGATGAAATACGAGTCAAAATTTAAAGTTTAATTACAACAGAAAACTTCTTCCTCTCTCACGTCTTGACACCTCCCAGCTCAGCTCTGTGTACGTGACCCAGTAATGTGTTGTGTGTGTCAGAGCCAGACGATCCTCGGTGTAGGTTATTAGTGTGTCTTTTGTGTGTCTGTGTGAGTGTGTGTGTGTGTGTGCACGTCCACATGAAAGGAGACACCGGACACAGAGCAGGTGTGAAGCCTCAGAGGGAGCTAACATTTCAGCGCTCAGGTGTAACTGACCTACGGTAACAGTCTGTAACTCAGACGTGTTTTTATTTACTCAAGACACGTAGAAGAGGAAGATTGAAGATTGAAGAAGAAGACAAGACGTTCAGCTCGACTGAACTCGGCCTGTTTTGTGTTTTGGTGTAGACACGTTGTTCCTGGGACAAAGCCACAGCTGGACAGAAACACGATCAGGTGTCAGGAAACTGAAGTGTAGGAACGAGTTGAGCTCAGGAAGCTCGAGGACAGACGCAGGGTTATCAGGACTGTGGCGAACGGAGATGAATCAGAGAACAAAGTACAAAGAAAACAGGCTCGGAAAATGAGTTACGAGCACTTCAGAATAAAATGATAATATTTCTTACTTACCTTTTGATTTAGGATTGTTTGAGGTCTGAAAAAGAAAAAAAAAACAGTATTTCACAAGAAAAAGAGACAAAATACAGAGAAAGTTCAGTGCTAGTGTCATTATTCCCGTCACGACTGTGGCTTTTCTTATTATTATCATTTTGGTGATAAGAACGTTTAACTGTTTCACAGACATGAGTGTATCTGGATCTGTTTTACCAAAATAATCTAGTTGGAATGAAAATTAATTCAACCTTGATCCTTGGTGGAAAAAAAAACACAAAATATTGTTGGGCTGCACAATTAATGAGGAGCTGCAGTTTGTTTTAATAGAGATAAAAATGTATAACAATATTATGTTGCTGTGGAGACGCACTACTGCACAACAAATCATATTCTCAAGGCGTAAAGAGACATGTTTGTTTGGTACGAGACAAACAAACATCTCATCATCAGGGTTAAAATGAAAAGTTAATATGATCATTCACACTGAAATCTATGAAACAAAACACAGTAGAACAATAAAGGCAGCAGTTTGATCATGTGCAGCGTAAATATGTGTTTTTATCCTGAGTTTCAGTGACTTTATCTCTCAGGTTTAAATGTTGATTTTCCCAGAATAAAATGAGGAAAAATGATTTTTACATATTTTCACATATACCGGTATATAGATCATCTTTATTACGGACTCGTGACTCGTCACTCGGGTCCATTATAAATAAGAGAAGACAATACAAAGACGCAGACAATACAAGATAAAGAAAAACACCATCTTGGTTTTAAAACACATACAGGCACTTATTCCGGTGTCTCCAAAAAACATGACAAATATTTCGTATCACTGTGTGTAGCTAGTGCCGCTATGATCCTATTACTTGCCTGGTTAAGTCGACACAATGAATATATATATGTAGTTTCTTAAAAGAGCATGAAGAGTGGACACATTACAAGATACAAGCATGTGACTCGCGCTTGTCCATCTTGGGCGGCTAAGTAATATTCAAAATGCATCATTGTAAGCCACCAACAGTTTTCTCATATTTGTAGCACTGTACTTACGTATAGAAAATGGGAAATATCAAACACTCATCTGCAAATCTATATTTTATTGACCTAGAAAATGTTGTAGTTGCTGTTATACAACAGAACAAATACAGGATGCTTGGATTTACATGTTCTGAGGAGGGGTCTTTAAATGCACCATGTTTAATGATGAGTTCATGTCTAAGCAGGAGGAGAGGTTGTCACCGAGAGAGAAATAAACTTTTTTCTTTTTTTTTTAGATGAAGCTGTACGTAGTGTGTGTATGTGTGTGTGTGTTGTTGTCGTCTCTAAACTGTTTTGCGTCCCTGTTGTTGCAGCTGGTGGATTTTGAAGCCATGACGACGCCCAGTCCAGACGGTTTCAGCAAAACAGCCAAGAGCTGGATGAACCTGAAGAGGTGAGGAGACCAAACACAGAGGGAGGCCTTGGTTTGTTGTTGTTGTTGTTCCTCTTCACTTCACAACAACACTCATCTCTCTCCCTCTCTCTCCCTCTCTCCCTCTCCTCAGTTTACCAAGCTGGTACCAGAGTCTTCCCTCTGTAGCGGAGACCTTCCCGTCCACCAGAACCATGATCGAGGTCCTCAACACAGACTCGTCCTCACACTGTCCAAAGAAGTCTTAACACAGCTTCTTCTACGCAGGAGACACACGTTCTCAATAAAGTCTTAACAGCAGTAATAATAATAATAATAATAATTATTATAACAATAATGATGATAATTATGATGATAGAGCTTCTACACTGGGCAGAACAAAGGGACCGTCTTCTACTTCTGCAGCCCAAACACAACTGATCTCGGCTTTAACGTTTGTTGAATTGTTTAAACTGTTTTTTTTTGTTTTGTTTTTTTTAAAGAGCTGCTCGACACACTCCTCTGAGGCATTTATTTTATTTTGTAGTAGCAAACCCAAACTCTTCTCCACCACTTCACTTCCTGCTTGGTAAACGCAGTTGGTTTGGGATGTAGAAGAGATTCTGTCCACCCTCTCTCTTTCTCTGCTTCGTAGGCCAAAGCACAAACTGCAGCTCATCGAGCGTCAGCACGAACAATCGACCCAAACCTCCACCTTAAAGATGAGCTTGAATGTTTAATTGGATTTTTATTATTATTAGCTTAAGTTTTGATCAAATCAATCAGTTTTTTTATTATTATTTAAGGTTGAAGATTGTAATTGGCACTTTAAAGTTGTTGGGTTTTTTTTTTTGTTTGTAACCACTGCCGATCAGCAGAGAGGGAGTTCAGGGATCTTTAAAGAAAACGAAAACTAAACCTTCAGGGCTATTGAATTCCACTCTGGATACTTGAAGCAGTCTCTCTTTTTTTTTTTTTTGTTTTTTGCTTTGCTTTGTCTTCACGGGAATCGAACTCCCCACTTTTCTTTTAATGTGACCAATAACAGGCGGGCAGGAAGACGACAGGGCTGCTGAACTGAAACGAGAGGAAACAGTCTGAGATTTTAGAGAAAAACTAAATAATTTAACTTTATTTGTTAAAATATAAAAAGAAAATGATGACTTTTTTCTGCTTTTCTCACTTTTTTATGAGATTAAATTAAATAAATGTCACTTTTTAGACTTTTTTGAAGACTTTTTCCCCTGATTTCAATGTTTTATTGTCCGTTTTGATGGTTTAACATGACAAAAAAACGTAAAATTATTAATGAACAATCAATATTTATGAGGCCAGATAATGAATAAATGTTCACATGTTTATGAGAGAAGGAAAAGGAGAAACAATTCTTGTAATCTTGTAACAAACAAAACCAGTAAAGACAAAAAAACATTGACAGATTGATCAGTTTTTCCTCTTCATTTACTTTGGTAGGAGGACAAAGATGATCACTTAAATATTTCCTCTTGAATTAATGCAAGAGTAAAAGCCACCAAATGTTACATGATTCATAAAGCAATAAAACTCTGCTTTTATATTTTAAAGTTATTTGATTTGATCACGTTTAAAAGATCAAAGATGAATTGGCCTCAGGATGAAAGGAGCTGCTCGCTCTCTCAGATCTCTGACTGTTGGATCTCGTGGAGGATTCATCACGGACGAGGAAAATACACAGCACAAACAAACGTTTTATTTCCTTTTCCTTTTCTTAACATTCCTCGATCATTGATCATTGAACAACATTCATGTCTTTTTCTTTAGGAAGTTTCCTCAACAACATCTCACACTTTAAATTCAGCTCACTCTCCTCTTCATGACGACTCACAGCAATAGTTTGGGAGGAAAGAGATGAAGAGTCTCTTCTTGTCCTACAAATGTGACCGAGTCTTGTCAAACTCAAAGATCTAAGAATTGAATTTTAAAAGTTAAACGTGCAACTTGTCGTTGAGTTTCTCTCGATCTCGTCCAGTTTAACAATAAAGACCGAGCTCCGGCTGCACAAAGTTGGTTTTTAGTTGTTGTTTTTTTAGATTTTCTTCTAATCTGGCGACCGTGATTGGAGGTGTGAGGGAAGTCCTGACGATGTGACGTTTACATGCAGCCTGAGTGTTGGACACTGAGGCTTCATTATTGTGTGTTAGAGTGTGTGTTAGTGTGTGTGTGTGTGTGTGTGTGTGCGCAGCTGCTGCCTCTGTTTTATCGACTCGTCAGTGGGAGTTTAAGCACAAGGAGAAAGTGTCGAGTCCTAAGAACAAATTATATTTCCTTTTTTTTTTTTTTTTAATGCAGCTTTTATGATTTGGAGGCCTTTGAACGATGGTCACTGAATGTCCACTTGACTCATTTCCTCGTGCTGCATCTCTGACGGTGGACGGCCTGCACTCCCTTTTTGCTTTGCGTCACCTTCTCTGTTTCATATCAGTGACTAAAGCCGACGACATGTTGATGTTTTAGTTTTGTTTTTCCTGCACTCGGTGTCTCAGTCATGATGAAGTGCTGCAGTGGAGCCAGGAGTGCACAACCTATCGAAAAGCTTAAAACTTGAAGGAGGGAATTTTTTTTCTTTTTTCTTTTTTTTTTTAAAAATGAATGAGTGAATGAATGTTCAGCAGTCAATAAAACTGGTTGACAATTTTAACTGTCTCCCCTGGTGTCTTTTAAAAAACCTGAATGATGAGTTTGACAATCATAATTTATAGAAGTAGTACCAGTGTCCTCCACTTTTTCTGATACTGATCTGTTTAAAGGGATAGTTCACCCTAGAATGATATTTCGCTCATTATCTACTCACCCTCATGTTGACTAAGGGCTGGAAGGAGTTTCAGAGTCCTCCGTCCCTTCTCTGAGTTACAGGGGGTCTCAGCGTAGCAGTGCATGTCCATATAACGGTTGCAAAGGGACACCAGAGCTCTTCATAAAAAAACACACACAAAAAAACATCCAAATACCTCCATGATGCTCGTATGTAATGTCCGTCTTGTGCTGAAGCCCCAAATTGCGTAATTGTCCCGAAAAAAATTAAATAAGTCTATATTTTAAGCTTGTTTGTAGCGGAAGCTTCTCGAAGCTCCTCTTCCTGGTCCGTCCAAATCTCGCGTGATTTGCGCCGGCGTCAGCGCGGTTACTGTGAATCACGCGAGATTTGGACGGACCAGGAAGAGGAGCTTTGAGAAGCTTCCGCTACAAACAAGCTTAAAATATAGACTTATTTAATTTTTTTCGGGACAATTACGCAATTTGGGGCTTCAGCACAAGACGGACATTACATACGAGCATCATGGAGGTATTTGGATGTTTTTTTGTGTGTTTTTTTACGAAGAGCTCTGGTGTCCCTTTACAACCGTTATATGGACATGCACTGCTACGCTGAGACCCCCTGTAACTCAGAGAAGGGACGGAGGACTCTGAAACTCCTTCCAGCCCTTAGTCCACATGAGGGTGAGTAGATAATGAGCGAAATATCATTCTAGGGTGAACTATCCCTTTAACAAAGTTCTAATTGTGGATTTTATTCATTATATTATAAAACAAAATAATATGACAAGCAGGATAGTAAATGACAGAAAAGTAAAGAAAACAAAACTACAAACATCTGAAAACCTCGAAATAATAATAATAAAAGAAAAGGGGGTCAGATTTTCTTTAATATTGGTCAGGAAATTAGGAACAATCCAACAAAGGAGCTGCTTCTCCATGAACAAACAAACCTTTAAAAATCAAATCAAATGATCTCATACTGTAGCTATACATGTATGTGCTGGTTTATTGGGTTACACAATCTGGTGAATCTTTATGTAGATCTACGTCTTTCTCCCTTTTTCAAAACAAAAATATTCTGACATGAATAAAATTTTGGCTCGAGGCGGAGTATTTTATTTACTTATTGATTTCTTGATTTATTTTCTTTGGACTGAGAGACTGGGGTTCAAATCCTGTACGGTCTGCAAGAGTGGTGAAGGGCCAAGGGCAGTTTTCTTACTGCGACTGCATAGCCTGGGGCTCGGCATAATACAGTCATAACACAGTAATTGTACAGAAATGGCCTAAAACATGATTTCAAATGTGCTATATCCATTACTGAACCGATACAGGACGCTCCCCCTTACTCTAATGCTTCACTATGACTCCACATGCCTGGTATGACATTAGAAACAAGAAAACCAAATGTTTCCTGAGACACAGAGAAGTATTAAATCAGAATGACGGGCAAGTTGTCTGTTACTGTTTCTTACCATCATTGTTGGAAACAAAAAAAAAGATAATACTTAGTTTTTTGAAAAAAGTGGCAAATAAAAGTCAGGGGGCCGGGGCCAACTTTAGTAGTTTCTCAGGGGGCCCCAGAATTCCTAGCAACGGCCCTGTATATATGTATATACACACAAAATATAAGAATATGTCCTTACATTAATTTATATGAAAAAAATATAATAAGTATTGTTATTGTTACTTAAAGCAGAGTGTTTGGACTGAAACACGGGTCTGTCAGTCACTCTGCTCTGCTCTGAGCCAAAGAGAAAACATTTATCGTATCCTACAGTTTTTATCCAATGAGGAGAGAGAACGGCATGCAGGGCTGTGTGTGCAGCCAAGGGATGCTGTAATTTACGGTTTCAAAGGCCTGCCTGGAACACAGCATTAGCCAAAACGACCGGATCGCTTACTTCTGCTTTAATAAAAGAAAATCTAATACAGTCTATGAAAAAAAGTGGCGATGAAAAGTCAGGGGGCCGGGGCCCACTTTAGTATTTTCTCAGGGGGCCCCAGAATTCCTAGCAACGGCCCTGTTTATATGCACACTAAATATGATGAATATGTCCTTACATTAATTTATATGAAAAAAATATAATAAGTATTGTTATTGTTACTTAACTACAAACTCAAACCTCCTCTCTTGTTAATCTCATTTCTCGCCTCTGGGTGATACGTTGCATGACTCGGCTCACGTGACCAGGAAGTGTTTTCTGCTCTCACATGTCTCGTGCTTCAGGCTGAACAGCGACCAGTCTCCTGCGGAGCGGAGCAGAGCAGAGGCCGGAGCAGCAGGTTGGAGTCTGACTGTCTGTCACCAGCATCATCATGGCCGAGGATGTGACAGTGTGTGAGGAGGGTCTGTCGGCAGCTCTGGGCCTGTTGGTGAACCTGGGGAAAACTCTGCTGCTCACGGCCCAACAGGACGCAGCAGGTAGGAGGCTGAGCCGGGGGAAGGAGCTGCAGTCTGCAGGGAAACATTTACACATTTAACAGGTTTCAGTGCAAAAAACAGGAGGAAGATGGAAGGAAGAAAACAAGTTGTATATTTCATCATTTAAGTTTGATCGTACCAGCACTTCGGCGTAGAGAAGATACAAATTAATGCACGAAATTACAACTTAATTCTTTCTAATTAACATCTAGTAGCCTATAGGTACAATTACCGCTTTATTACACGGATTTAAACTGCACCGGAAGTCAGTGGACGGACCAGAGAGGAGATAGAATCAATTAAAACTGCTGTAAAATCAGTTTATTGTTGACAATAAACATAAGAGCTTAAATTTGCATAGAACTTAAATGGAGTCTGGTGCTGTTGTAGGAGTAAATGTGATCACAGATTAAATAGTCATGTTATAATTCATATATTTTGATTTTGTTGTGTTTAAGAGTTGTTCTCTATGCTGCAAATACAAATCAACACCTCACCAAGTGCTTATAATGAACTTATTATTCAATTTACATGTTCATATACCTGGACTAAGTCAATATCTTACTTTAAAGTGTGTCCCTGAACGAGTCATATTGATGCTAAATTGGAATAAACATTGATTTAATTCAGAATGAATGCTCAATCTTGTCAAATACTTATGTATCTTTCCCAATAAGGAAACAAAAAAAAAAAAAAGTAGAATTACAGTGGTGTTTTATTATAGTTTCATCATGTCAGATCCTGTTTGCAAAACTGAGTAATAGCCCGCTGCCTGTGTTTATTGTATAGTCACATGATGTATTTCACACAGATCCTCTTTTTAAATATTTCACAACCTCGGCTACAGAGGAAACTTTCTTCCTTCTAACCTCTTTCTTTCTGTGCCCTGTTAGTTGATCAAATCACCCCAGGATTAATGTGTGGTGGTGGTGGTGGTGGTGTAATCTAATCCCTGTCATGCTCATTGCCAACATAATGACTCTGCACTAAATCAGCTCGACCAATAATACGAGCCTTTGTTTTCCTCGCAGCCTCCCTGGAGAACTTTGTCCCATATAAGATCACCACTCTGTTCGGCCTGATAACGGCCGGGACCGACTTCTACAAAAGGTTGGGACAGAGCCAGGTTTAAGATAAGGATTAATAATAAAATCTAAATCAATATCAGAATATGACTTTTTTTTTATTTTTATTGTTGTGCAGCATTGGAGTGAAGAAGAGGAGTGAGGCTGAGGCTGTTTGGCAGAAGTTTATTCAGTGAGTATTAATGTTGAGTCATTATCACACAAATTAAATATAACAGTGAACTGACACGTTAAGTTTTAAGTGTAACCCTAACCGTAAATAAATGCAAAATACATTCATTTTGGGAAGGATTTATCTTGTTTAATTCATATTTTTATACATTTGTTTATTTATCTGTGTGTTTTTACATTTATTTATTTGATTATTTCCACATTTCCACTTTCTAATTAGGTGTGTGGCCCAAACATGAACAACATTGGTTACCAAAATGAATGTATTTTGCATTTACTTAAGCATTTTCTATATATTTTTTTTGACATTTTTCATCCTTTATGTTGTAAGAAAGTGATGATGATAATAAATAATTTGTGTGGGTTGTGTGTGTTTCAGTTTTACACAGGTTTCATAAACCAAGTAAAATGCTCATAAAAGATGATTAACACAGATATCACCTTTTTCACATTTTTTATAGATTGAAAAATACTGATAAACTGAATCGTCTCCCTTAAAAACACAACACACTGCGGGTTGAACCTTCATTATTAAAACTACTTCTTCACTCTTGTGTGTTTTGCAGCCATGAAGCAGTGAAGGAGCAGGTGGAGGAGCTTCAGAAGCTGGAGGTTTGTATCTGTGAGAGAGGAGATGTTCATGATTTGCATTTTAAAATGTTTGAATAGTTCTTTAATTAGCATTTAATTGATTTTGCTCATCAAATTCATGTTTTATTCATGATGAATCCTCCTGTTCCGGCAGCATTAAACACCGCAGGCAGCAAACATCCAGGTCCACACCAGCATATTCAGTTTTAACATGATAAACACACTAGTAATGATCTTATTGAGAACTATTGTGCATATATTGTATATAAAATGTGCTTTATGGCCAATTCTAAGATTAGCTATAATGCATAATGCAATAAGATACAGTGTGTTTCTAATAATAGCTACTGAAATAGCAACATGTGCTGAATAAACATTTAATAAAACAGTTATAAAGCACACATTGACTCAGCTTGGTGCAGGAAATGAATTATCAGTGGGAAGAAATGAAAATATTTGCAGGTTTAAGCTTCTGAGACGTGAGAATTTAGTGGTTGTATGTCATTATAAAGTGAATATCATTGTGTGGTTGGAAGTTTTCACTATTTTCACACATTTTGTTGTCTAAATAATGAAGTTTATAAAGAAAACCAGTGTTTTACTGCTGCAGTCTCCTGCTAATTTAGAAATAAAACAACTGGATTAACAACTCGTAAAGTTTGTGTTTTTTTTTTTACTACGTGTGTCTGCAACAATTAATTCCACTGATGTTAAACAAAATTTTCCAGAGTAGTTTTGTTTTTTCAGTTCATGTGTTCACAGCTTTAAACCCGACTGATTTGAGCTTCTTGTCTCTGTGCAGAGTGAGTGGGACTCGTTCATGGAGCGAGTGGACAAAGGCCTGCAGGCGACGGACCGACAGCTGTCAGGACAGAAACTGGCCGACAGCCTGAGTCCAGACCTGTCCTTCACTGACGCACGCAGCGGGAAGTGAGTTCACACACAAACATGTTTGAATTATTAATCCAAAAAACAAAAAAATAAGGTTTTTGTTGTGTCTGACTTTGTTGTTGTTGTTGTGTTGCAGGAGTGTGACTCTGGGCGACTACCTGGGTCGGGGTGAGAAGCTGCTGCTGGTCCTCATCCGACATTTTGGATGACTACCGTGACGAGACCACGTGGCCGAGCTGGGGGACAGCCAGGTCAGTCGGTCAGCTCCTCCGTCCTGCTCTTTATTGCTTCTCTTTGATAATGATACAGAAACTACGGTGGCCTGTAGGTGATGTAAAAAACGCACAAGAGCTATCCAAGCCAGTGTTCAATTTGTACATAAACCTCATCTAAACCAGTTTAATTACATTTTAAATACTTCTTTTTAGCTGAGATAGGCTCCAGCTCACCCGTGACCCTAGTGCAGGATAAGCGGTATAGAAAATGAATGAATGAATACTTCTTTTTTGCATTTAAAGGGATAGTTCACCCAAAATTCAAATTTCACTCATTATCTACTCACCCTCATGTACTGTATGCACTTTTAGAGGGCCTTTAACACCCTGCAGCACTAGTAGCACTTTCCTGTGTCTTCTTGCAGCACTGTGGCACTTTCTTGTGTTTTTATGTATTGTTTTGTATTATTTTACTGCTTTGATGTAAAGCACTTTGGGTACGATCTGGCTATTGTAAAGTGCTATACAAATAAATTTTGATTGATTGATTGATTGATGTCGACTAAGAGCTGGGAGAATTTTCAGAGTCCTCCGTGCCTTCTTGGAGTTACGGGGGGGGGGGGGGGGCCGTGCAGCTGTATTTGCATAATGGTTGTCAATGGATACCAACTTTCTTCGTCCAAAAAGACACACCAAAAGACATCCAAATACCTCCATACTGCTCGTCTGTAATGTCCCTCTTGTATTGAAGCCCCAACATGAGAAATTGTTCCGCCGGTCAGTTCAAATCACGCAAGATTTGCACAGACACAGGAAGAGCAGTGAACAGAGACACTGGGAGCTTCCGCTACAAACAAGCTTAAAATATAGACTTATTTAATTTTTTTCGGAACAATTTCTCATGTCGGGGCTTCAATACAAGAGGGACATTACAGACGAGCACTATGGAGGTATTTAGATGTTTTTTGGTGTGTCCTTTTGGACGAAGAAAGTTGGTATCCATTGACAACCATTATATGGACAAATACTGCTGCGCTGACCCCCCCGTAACTCAGAGAAGGAACGGAGGACTCTGAAACTTCTCCCAGTCCTTAGTTGACATGAGGGTGAGTAGATAATGAGTGAAATTTGAATTTTGGGTGAACTATCCCTTTAACTTTTTTAAAGCAAAACTACAAATGGTTTTGCACAAAATAGAGAATAAATTATCGTTTATACTGTTAAATTAATTGATAAAGCTGCAGTGAATCCTGTCAGCTCTGTTTGTTTGGATATGGTGTTTTTGCTCCCCCTAGTGGCCGATACATGTCACTGCTGCACATCCTTTTAGTGAAATGCACTTTTACCACCAGAAACAACATGTTTTTTTGCCAACATGTCTATGATAGACGTTTTTAAACTTATTACACAGTTGCCATAACAACTTTAAAAATACTTATAATAAGAACATAAGCAGCAGCATCCAGAGCAGAGGCCATTGTCTGCGTTGACCACACATTCAGACAGCTGTGATTTGGGAGCCGTTGTTTCTGATGTTATTACAGATTTAAAATGGAAAAACTTTTTTTTTTTTTCCCCCCCTCCATCATCTTTTCCAAACTCTCTTGACTCAGCCTTTCAGCCGCGGCGGCCCGTTGGCTTTTATATAAATAAGTTTTTCTGGCACTTAAACACGAATGTGAAGTGGAGGACAGTGAGTCCTTGTGTGTTCTCAGGGCAACTTCTAATTAGCGGTCGTGTGTTTTTTTTTGTGTGTGTGTCCGTCCTCGTGCAGACTGTCCCCGAGGCTCGGTCGCTGCGGGTCTTGGTGGTTTCGTTCGGCGGCGTGGAGGGAGCTCGGCTGTGGCTGCAGCAAACTGGATGTACCTTTGACATGCTGCTGGATCCACAGAGGAAGGTCAGGACGGGGCTTTTTCCTTCTTTTTCCATTTTAGATAAGTGGTGTTTTAAAGGAAACGAACACAAGTCAAACATTAGATCCAATCTGGCATCAAGAATCCACCACACCAGCTACCAGACCTATTCTTCCATTTCCTCCATAAAAGTAAAAAAAATGTTACCAAATTACATAAAACTGACCCTAAAGTGAGTAACTCATCCTCTTTAGGTTAAAATATTGCATAACCAACAACTAAACAATATTTAAACATGTCAAATTTGAATAAAATGAGAAGGAAATTAAAAGAAATCCCACCAAAAACCATGATTTAGCTTCTGTGGAAATTGATAAAAAACACCCATTATGTTCTCTTTACATTCATATTGCACATTTTTATTCATTGTTGATTTAATTATTGCTCTTTTTTTATTTATTTACTTTTTACTGATGTTTTGAATTTTGTTTATTGATGATTTTATCTGATGCACTCCTCTGTAAAGTGTCCTTGAGTGGCTTGAAAGGCGCTTTCTAAATAAAATGTATTATTATTATTATTATTATTTATTTTTGAAGGACATCGTCGAGTTGAAAAGCACATTAAAAAGCATTGACAATGATTACAAACAAAACAGTATCTACATTTGACAAGGAAGAAAATCATTTAAAACAATTAGAGTTAGAAACACAGTTGAACTCTGTGAGTGAAGGAAGAGTCTCCAATCTCAGGATGTGTTGGAGTGAGATGAACTAGGGGCATCATAAAAACTAAAAAATAAGATAAAAAAGTTCAGTGACAGGTGCATGAGAGTTAAAGTTGTAGTCGTGGAAACTGAAGGTCTGACTCAGCGCCCTCACACAATGACGCTGCGGTTCGGGGCACCGGAGGTTTTACCAGCTGTTTTGATGATGTGTCATAAAACTCTGGCGAGCTGAGAAACCTTTTAGAGGGAAAAGTCACTCAGCAGATGTTTGCAGATGTGAAATGGAAACAAGGGCAATCGACCAAATATGGAGAGACAGAGAGAGGATTTTCCACATAACACAGCGGCGATTATTAATCATCAAGTGTGTGTGTGTCTACGTGTGTGTGTGTGTGTGTGTGTGTGGTTGGAGAACCCGATCAGGACATCCAGTAGATATTTATCATTCTGCTGAATCCAGAGTGGATGTTTTTCTTTTCTTTTCTTCTCTCACTCTCTCTGTCTTTCGGTCTTTGAGTGTTTTACGGCCTTTTCCTCTGACGTCGTCGTCGTCGTCTCCCGTGGTCTTCCAGGTCTACAGGAGTTTCGGTCTCGGCTCGTCCTACGCCAAGGTGATGAAGTTCAGCTGCCTGCTGCAGTACTCAGAGTACGGAGTCGCTAACAGAGACGCCCCCGACGTCCCCCCTCGTCTGCTGGAAGACATCTACCAGGTACCGAGCGGACGAGACGGAAAAGAAGTCAGACGCTGAGCAAATATGTGGTGGAATACAGAAACTCAGCCCTAAAAACTCCTCTTGTCTGATGGTTAAAAAAAAAAAATACACCTTTAATATAAGGCCTGATAAAATCAATCAAATCAAATAAACTTTATTTGTCCCAGAAGGAAAATTTGTCTTGGGCAAGTGGCGTCGTATCAGCTGCTTTGTACTTGCAATACATACATACACAATACATACACTACAGTAGTAACAATGGCACACATATCCAAGAAAGAAAAGAGAAAAAAAAGAGAGTGCAATAAATATTTTAAAATACTTAGAATACAAGTTCAAATAAAAACATACTAAAAAACTAAAAAAAAAAAAAAAAAGAACAAGGGATGTTAATTTTAAAAAAAAGGATTAATTATGAGTGATCATAGATAAAATACACCTCAAAAGGACAGTTTCCCAGTCTTGTGTGTTACGCTGCTTTATTCAAATGCAACTTTATTGTCCAGAAATCTGCATAAAAAAGATATATATGCTTGAATGATAACAAGTGGAAACTGTGAGCAGCTGATTCACACTAAAGGTCAAAGTCAAAGTGTCAGTGTAATTGAATTACGCATCCAAAATAAAATGATAACATTAAAAGGAATTTGCTTTAAAAAGCTATGGTCGACGTTGATGAAGACGATGAGAAAGATTTGAAAAAAGCACCCCACCCCTGTTCAACAAAAAGGCTCTCAGGCTCAGATCTTGGCGGAGCTTTCTCTCCATCGGTCAAACGATGACCTGATATTTACTTTAGTTTTGTCTCATCTCCTCTTCGTCTCTGTCTTTTCAGTGGCAGAGCTGCGTTTTCTTTCGGTCTTCGCTGGTGGGGCAAGCAGAGGCCGCTCGCTGCTGTCGCTCTCTTTCTTCTCCACGCCTGAAACTCGTGTAGCCGAAATTGCTCAGGGCCTTAATACAAACCGCTCGTAGTTTCAAATGCAGAAGGAGGTCGGGACGAGGTGAGATGAGGAGCAGGGGAGGGTCAAATTGAGGGTACGAGAGAGAGAGAGAGAGAGAGAGAGAGAGTGCAAATTGGAGCAAAGAGAAACTCGGCTGTGATTGGTCAATTTCTTTGCATGGATTTTTTGGTTCCTTTTGCTCTTCACATTGTGTAGGCCATACTTTTGGGACATTGATCAATCTTTCTCAACGTCAACTCTAGCTTTAAGTTTAAGCTTCACAGCCTAAACTGACTGACTGACTTATTCATTTAAATGTGTGCATCATTTGAACTCATAACAGCTGATTTTTTTGTCTTTAAACCAGATTTTAACACAGGACGACACGACGAGATAATAAACCACCTACAGACTCTCGTCGTCATGTCAGAATAAATCACCAGTGATGGAACATAACTCCCAGCTGTTTGAGATTAAAACATGAAATACACATTGTTACTTTTACTGCTCACAGTCAGTCAGTCAGTCAGTCAGTCGTGTTTCGGATCTGTTACTCTGAGACGTTTCCTCCTTCTGCTCTGGTTTCATTTAAATAAACGTCTGAGGCCCGAAGACGACGGATTAGTCAACATTTCACAACAAAACTGAGACTCAAGAGAAAAGTTCTTCCCTCATTAAAACGTTACACAACCTCTTCAAATTTAGCCTGTGGCTCCTAAAATAGGTCCCGACTCCTGGGATGGAAACCAGTGGATTAGATTACGTCAGTGTGTATAAAACAGTTTAAACAGACCGACTCCACCCTGAGCAGCTACAACAGTAAAACACTGCTCACACATTAATGCATCAGGATAAATGGGGTTCAAGGTTAAAGGTTAATATGACTTATTATGACTAAAATGTATCTTAAAGGGATAGTTCAACATTTTGGCAAATTGACCCATTGCCATGATCCCTATAGTTTTAAGTGTAGGTTAATTGTCGGTGCAAGCTATTTTTAGAACGGCGGAGCAGAGCCGTGAGCTGCTCAGAGCTACGCTACAGAGGCTAATGGGATTTCTAATGGTTTCCCTCATCAAACTCATCAAATACACAATCCAACAACTCCAAAACGCTCTGGTGGACAAGTTGTGACCTGCACATTCACCACGCTATGAGATAATAACACAACGTTATGAGACAGAGTTGTTTTAGAGGTAAATACAGAAACTGCTTGCTGAAAAACTGCCCCCGAAGCCAGGGAACGCGCATCAGCAGTTTTGCATGAATTTCCCTCTAAAACAACTCTGTCTGGTAACGTTCTGTTATTATCTCATAGCGTGGTGAATGTTCAGGTCACAACTTGTCCACCAGAGTGTTTTGGAGTTGTTGGATTGTGTATTTGATGAGTTTGATGAGGGAAACCAAGAAATCCCATTAGCCTCCGTAGCATAGCTCTGAGCAGCTCGCGGCTCTGCTCCGCCGTTCTAAAAACAGCTTGCACCGGCAATTAAAGGTAACGAACCTACTGCTATGACTATATGGATTATGGCAATGGGCCAATTAGCCAAAATGTTGAACTATTCCTTTAAACCTGCAAGATTTTAACTTGAGGCAAATCAATATGTTGGTTTTTCACTGATTTGTTTCAATAATATGATAAAAAAAAGAAAAGAAAAAAGATCCAGCTTTAATTTGTCGTTATTTTTCCAGTTGGGTGGAGACTTTTTGCTGGATGAAGCAGGGAAGGTGATTTTCTCTCACCCGTCTAAAAACCCTCTGGACCGGCCGGCTGTGACGGACATCCTGCAGGCCGCCGCCACCCCCCACTCTGCTCTGAAACATCACCTGTAAACATCTGGAGCCAGGGGTTTGATTTTTTTTTTAACACGGCGCTGACACCACAGAAGAGGAGCAGCTCTTTGTCTCACGTTGATGACGTCACACCTCACTCTCACGATGCCGTGAAGAGGCGTGACCGATGTGAAACTGTGCGGCGAAGACAAACTGAGCTTCTCTGTCGTGTCGACGTCGTCATGGCAGCATTTTAATACTAGAGCAGATGCCTCGGCTAACACCAAACAGTCCAAACATCTGTTTGACTCTCAGATACAAACATTAGGTCCTTAAAATGAGTTTGGTACCAACCAGTTCGGTACTTTTTGCAAAATCCTTTGAGAACATCAATGTATTTAATTTTACATTATATCATTATATATATATCATTATATATATTTTTAATTTTTAAAATAAATTGATTTGCTTTAGGAAATGTTAGATATTGGACAATTTATCATTTTTTCAGGCTTTAATTTAAAGTTACTTTGTATTTTGGCGTCTCCAAGTGACAGCAAGAGGAAATATTTTTAATTTTGAAATGTACGTTAACCACATTACCCTAAAATCATAATATACCATCATTAACTGATTTTCTTAACAATGGCTGCGGAAGTTTTTTATGTAAAACTTATCCCAGATATATTTTAATGTAAAACTTTTGTCAACTGTGCTATTAAATATTTAGAATATTTAGAAAAAAATACATATAATTGCTGCTGCAGATTATATCTTCTCATTTATCTACATGTATTATATATATCAGATATCCTAATATATCAAAAATGAAATAATCTTGAACTGTTGGATGTTAACAATCACCCAGGTATCAAACCTTAATGTGAAGAAACTACTGTATCAGATCATATGAAGTAACTCAACTGTCATGCAGTGTTCATCTTTTCTACTTTACTATTATTATTTAATCTGATTGATCCTGATTGAGACCAAAAATGTTAACAGTTGTACTGTATGTAAACAACATTATTGTACTGTTTTAACATTTCTTTTAATAAATTAAATAAAGTTCTTTAAAGAAAAACATTCCTCTATTTAATAACTTTTTCTCCGATCAGAAAATGATGCCGTGACCATGTCGACGTTTTAGTAAAAGATTTATTATTTAAAAACATTTACATTCAGACTTTTATGTACAGGACGACGTTCTCGCTTTACAAACTGTGGGACTCAGAGACTCTCAGCTCTAGAAATGTTGTTGTTTCTGTTCAACCCACAAATATACAAACTGATTTAATGTCTGGAGGAGGTTCAGTTTTGTGCTGATTCTGGAAACTTTGGACAAATATTTAAAATCCTGTGCATGAGTTACATTCACATCCCCGCAGCCGCATGAATAATACTAATATTTATATTAGTAACACGATCTGATCAGAGTGTTATTCTGTGCTTTCATTCACATTTGTGCGCAATTGAGACATAAAAACCTAAAATATAATGAAATATTTTCATGACTGACGCTGCTTTAACAATGCTACACAAATATTACTGTATACTCAAATTAAATTATACTGGCTTATTCAATAAAGAACACAGAATTGAAGACTTTGTCACCTTCGCACACAACCACTCCAGGTATACCGGTATTTAAAGTGTCTTTTTAAAGGGAAATAAGTTATTGGATGTTTTATTTCTATCGATCAACAGCTGGAGGTCAGATTTAAAGGGATAGTTCAACATTTTTGGCTAATTGGCCCATTGCCATAATCCCTATAGTCATAGCAGTAGGTTTGTTACCTTTAATTGTCGGTGCAAGCTATTTTTAAGAACGGCGGAGCAGAGCCATGAGCTGCTCAGAGCTACGCTACGGAGGCTAATGGGATCTCTTGGTTTCTTTCATCAAACTCATCAAATACACAATCCAACAACTCCACAACGCTCTGGTGGACAAGTTGTGACCTGCACATTCACCACACTATGAGATGTTAACAGAACGTTATGAGATGGAGTTGTTTTAGAGGTAAATTCATGCAAAACCGCTGATGCGTGTTTCCGTCAGGGACAGTTTTTCATCAAGCAGTTTCTGAATTTACCTCTAAAACAACTCTGTCTCGTATCGTTCTGTTATTATCTCATAGCGTGTTGAATGTGCAGGTCACAACTTGTCCACCAAAGCGTTTTGGAGTTGTTGGATTGTGTATTTGATGAGTTTGATGAGGGAAACCAAGAAATCCCATTAGCCTCCATAGCGTAGCTCTGAGCAGCTCGCGGCTCTGCTCCACTGTTCTTAAAAATAGCTTGCACCGACAATTAAAGGTAACAAACCTACTGCTATGACTAATAGCGATTATGGCAATGGGCCAATTAGCCAAAATGTTGAACTATCCCTTTAAAGGTGCAGGTGGGAGAGTGTTTCAAGTATTAAAGTGCCACCCTGTCGTCAAACTCGCACAGATAGTTCATGGTCCGGTCGCAGTAGTGGTCCCACCAGTCGCCGTCGTCCGACGACATGGCCACGCAGTTCTCCCGCCGGCCGCCGTCCGGCTGGCTGGACAAGAAGTGCTTGCGCCACTGGAAGTAGGAGACCCGGGTCCCGTCGTCGAACAGGTACATGCCCTCGGAGCGCAGGTCGTTGACGCCGAGCCACACGGGCCAGTTCCCCGGGTGGAAGAAGGCCTTGACGTAGTCGGCCAGGGCCTCCTGCTCCTTGCGGTCGCGGGGCATCGCCATGCGCCCGCCGCGCTCCAGACACTTCTTGGACGCGCCGGCGTAATCCTCGTAGCTGTTGTACACCAGGTAACATTTGTATCCCATCCTGCGCCCTTTCTCACAGCCTGAGCACAGACAAACAAGACAACACAAGCTTTATCACACGTTTAAATAAGGATGTTTGTGACTTTATCAGCCTCAGTACAAAACATAGCTAAACCTGTTTTCATTTGGTTAGAGTTAGCCGGATTCATTTAAGTTTTCTACCTCTTTTGTTTTTGTTTTGGCCTCTAACATCTCCCAGTGGAAACATCAGCCTCTTTAACCGTCTTTCAATGTGTCTGTTTAAAGTTGCACTGTCACTTGTCCCACAGCTCGTATAAAAATATTGATGAGTGCAGCTTTAAAATTTAACTTTTAAGCACCAGATATCAGAGTAAATGTCATCAAGAACAAGGTCTGGAAAGTAAAGTCTGGTAAAAAAAAAATAAGCTAAGACAAGAAAATATAAGATAAGATGAAGAAATTAATATATGACACAGTTGCACAAAAGAGAAGCAGGACAAGGGGGAAAATGTAATTTACAATACTTAGAAATAAAATAAAATTAGAAAAAAAATAGGAATAGGAAATCAATTAAAAAATCATGAAACAACTTCTCAGATTAGCTACAACAGTTTGGACCAACAATAATGTTGTTCAGAATTGAGCCACTTGTTATGAACTCACCTTTTTGATACGAAATATAAAAACTTAGACAGATTTTGTCCTGAATGTGATTAGTTCTTGTACCTTGCTAGTACCTTATTGCATGTTTACGTAACACACGTTTCAATTCTTGCCTATGTTGCATCCTGGGCCCTATTTTTCACTCACTCACATTTTCTCCACATGGTTTTACTCACAGACAATAAACAGACATAAGGTGATGTTCAATCTTATCTGGACTGTAACTCAAATTAAATCAAATTACAACAACAAACCTTTTATTTAGTCTGTGTGGTAAATTTGAAAAACAAGAAGTGACAGACCTTAAAAATGTTATCTATGTATTATTATTAATGTTCATATGGGAACATTCACATATGGATTAATGGTTTGCATGTAAATCTTGTCAGCTCTTTACTTATTATTGATGAACCTCATGTACCAAATTTGACCTTGCTTAGATAAACACATACATTTTCAATTTTGGATGTTTCACTTATCCCTCCCTCTAAAAAAAAATAGAAACTCTAAGACAGAGAGAAATCAGAACAGCTTGTCTGAAATCTCCTTCTCCGTCCTTATGTTTTCACAGAGAATACGAAAGACATAAAACAACAACAACTCAGTTGTACCTTCCAGTCGTCCGACCTCCTTGCGGTTGTCCTTGCTGTGCTGGTAAACCTCCCTGACGCTGTCCTCCAGCTCCCCGACCTTAGCTGCCATGTCGGAGACGGGGAACAACACAGAGACAAGGACACATGGATGTTATTTCAGGGAATTAATCATTTACTTTTCATTTTGTGCATGTTTCATTAATCACATTTAAATTTACTTTAACAACTCTGGCGATGCAAATAATTCACAACCTCACAGTTTGTCAAAGTTTGAACAACTGCTCTCTCAGTTTACGGCTCAAGGTGGCGCCACATCAGCTGTTTAATGTGTTTTTTACACTGTAAAATCACACTGATCGATGTGAATGTGCAGCAGAAGAACTATGTGTAAAGCAAGAAAAGGAAGTGAACGCCTCACCATCCATCCTGGACAGACGATCCATCAGCTGACTGACTTTAACGTCCAGCGTGTAGTGACCCACGTTCAGCTTGTGGATGGCCTGGTCCATACCGGCCAGTCTGGACACTGAGGGACAGAGAGGACAGAGGTTTATATAGGAGCTAATATCATAATGTGATACAGATATTTGACTTTAATGAGCATTAAGTGTTCAACATGTTGTATGTTTATACATGACGTACAGACGTAGTTGTATGAGTTTTCAAAGTCTGACACTGGACTGGTCGGCTCGGGTTCAGGCTCAGGAAGCGCGTCTGGGACATCTCCTCTCGCCTTCTTCACCTCTGGCAGAGAAACCTGAAACACACACACACACACACACACATACACATACACACACACACACTGATGTCACTGTCTGAATCACACTGTGAAGCTTTGTTAGGACTCATTAAAACTGAGCCTCAGATGCTGAAAAACAAGCTCATTACCACTGTTTCCCAGACACTACTTTTGTTTTTTATCGTCATTATTGTCCATTTAGGTACTTTGCCAACTTTTTTTTTTTTTTTAATCACGATTGCTATGATTATGATGTACTGTAAGGGGGAGTTTGACTGATTGCGGTTGTTTTCAGCTCGAGGAGCTCCATGTATAACCATATACAGCTGCAAACCTCTGGGTCAGCAAATCATCGAATCTAATGTCAGCTGTATAAGTTTGCTTGTTTTGTTTTTCACAATAAAAGTGGAAATAAGCTTTAAATTTAATGTGCATTTACACTCTTTATATTTTCATTTATATCCCAGAGCTAAACATTTACAGCCGGCCTTAATAGTCTCAATATAAGAACAACTATATGATATAATGATCTTATTTTGACATACATTTTTCTAGAGGTATAGTTACAAAGTGCTTTATAAGGCAAATAAAAGACAAAACATGAGGTAAAGTGAAATATAAGAACCTTTAAAATGATTAAAATCATCTATAATCTCAGAACCAGTTGCTTGATAATACATTTTTAAAAGCACAGCCGAAGCACAGCCATAAAAACCAGTCTGAGAGGGAGCTGAACTGGTCTGGTCTGGTCTCCACAGGGAGGCTGAGCCCATGTGTGTCACACAACTGTGACCAGGAGGCTGCTTGCTTTTACTTTGTAATCACTCAGATGTACATGAAGTCTCTGAGGAGGGAAAACCTGCTGCTCTCTGGGTGTGTCATCATTAACAATGCAGTTTCACCATGAGCTGTTGTTGCACCATTACAATACTCAACATGTCTGGACTGTGTCATCCATCGATGACATCACTTTACAAGAGGTACCCTATATGCAAATCATACTGTAATTCCCTGAAGCTGATTTGATCAATTTTTGACTACACATTAGCAAAATATTGAATATTTTTGAGCTGTTTAAGTCCCACCTTCACATGCATGAACAGATCTCTGCAAATAAACATCAACATTGATGAATTGAGGTCCAGAAATTCAATCAACAATGAAACAAATATATAGTTTAAAGTCAGAAGAGCGCATGTTTTAGAGATAGATAGATAGATAGATAGATAGATAGATAGATAGATAGATAGATAGATAGATAGATAGATAGATAGATAGATAGATAGATAGATAGATAGATAGATAGATAGATAGATAGATAGATAGATAGAAAAGTTAAATAAATAAAATGTGGAACTTTGTGGTCTCTTTTTGTAAATAGATTTAAGGGGTAGTTGAGATAGATAGATAGATAGATAGATAGATAGATAGATAGATAGATAGATAGATAGATAGATAGATAGATAGATAGATAGATAGATAGATAGATAGATAGATAGATAGATAGATAGATAGATAGATAGATAGTAGAAAGTAAAAAAACACAGTGTGCTCATACAGTCCTGACCTGTGTTGGTGCAGCTCCCTTCGTCCCCGCAGGAACACACACACCCAGTGAACATAAACACAGCAGAGCGAGCGAGGTGGCAGCCGGTCCCATTTTCTGCTTCCTAATAAACTCCTGCTTTTCCCTCAGCAGCAAAAAACTCCCTCTGCACCTCTGACTGACTCTCTCTCTCTCTCTCCCTCTCCTTGTAGTCTGCCCCTCTCCCTCTCTCTCCTCTCCTCTCCTCTCCTCTCCTCTCCCTCCCTCCCTTTCTCCCTCTTTCACTTTTCTTCCCCTCCTGACCCTTGTGCTTCCCTCAGAGATGTGATCCAGAGCGCAGTGAAGCAGGAATCTCCCATCAGGAACAGACAGTGAATGGGAGCTGCTGCTGCTGCTGCTGTGCCGTGCAGCTACACACTCATCCACCCTTTCAAAATAAAACTTAAACATCAGGTAGAAAACAAACAAAAATCAAAGACATCCTCACTGTACGTCTTCTGTCTCCGTCTTCTTGTCTTTTTGCCAAACAACAGGAAAAAGCTCTTTGTTTCTGCTCCCACCTCCCATTTCCACTCTTTGTGCCAACACTGCACATTTACACCCAGGGGGGGGGTCCCTGTCCTCTGGAAACCAACCATCTATCTCCAGACTTGACATCTGTTCATGGACAAAGAAAACCAGCATAGGCTATAACATATAGACTAGGCTATAGGCTAATTGAGTTGAAAACAATCTGCTAAGCACATGATCATGATGAGCGAAATCAGTTTAATGCTCATAATGTTGCACAAAACAAAAAAACAAAACAATGTATACTCAAGCTCTTCTTACTGCTTTCAGTTGTATTTAATGGACTTCATAACACTTGTCTTATAGAAATATCCAGCATCTGTTGATATGATGAAGGCACAGCAGCTTCTCGTTGTTATAGTTTAACGCTAACGCTATACAACGTTTGCTAAAAAGCTGCCACTGTATCCACAGGAGACAATAAAATACTAAATGATATAATATGATGTAACAGTGGCACAGGTAGAGAGAGGTCAAAAGGTCAAAGTAGACTGAGCTAATTTAGCTAACATGAGCCGCTTTAGCTGCTAAGTAAGTGATGTCATAGCAATAAAATCCACAAGTTATGAATCTGGATTTTCATTTCTTATACATTAAGAGGGATGTTTTAATTGTTATTGTTGGACATTAAATGTAAAGTTTTGTTTTGTCTCAGAGCTCCAGATTGAACCTTTATTCTTTAATTCACCTATC
This sequence comes from Trachurus japonicus, assembly GCF_045865225.1. Lineage (NCBI taxonomy): Eukaryota > Metazoa > Chordata > Actinopteri > Carangiformes > Carangidae > Trachurus > Trachurus japonicus. The sequence continues at coordinate 8,362,742 of NC_140930.1, read as the reverse complement.
GTAATGTCTTTGCCTGTTTTATCTCTGGCTCCAGAGGTGAATTCAGCTCAACTACAGTGCACCTCTGTATGCAGGACACACACACACACACACACACATGGACACACACTTATGCACAGCCGTTTTATTAATTTGGCCGAGTGTCAGCTCTGGTTTCCAACCTCTCGCTGGTATAATTGAATAAATCAATGGCAAAGAGAAATAAAGCTTCGTGAATCTGTTCCAGGGGAATGACGACATGAAAAGAAAAGAGAAAGACCTTATGTAAATGCCTGTGCATGCATGCATGTGTGTGTCTGTATGTGTGTGTGTGTGTGTGAGTGTGTGTGGCTGTAGCAGGAGGTATGCCAGTTAAAATGCCACAAGAATTCAGCAGAGTTTCCAGGGGAAGCGACTCAGGCTCGGGGATCTGGAGACTGGGAGGAGCTCCGGCACCGACTGGGTCTGCTTTCAGCAAAGAGGGACAGATGTGTTTGAGTCTGCAGGACGGCTACACACACACACACACACACACACACACACACACACACACACACATACACACACATATACACATACACACAGCTGCTTCAGGATACACGGGCCTATTCCAAACCTTCAAACCTTTTCCAGACGTCGGACAACAAGGGTCTGGAAAAAATTTGTGTGTGACTCTTAATGTTTTGACCTTGTTGATTGTCATGCCAGGAAATTACATTGAAAACAGTCAATTAAAGCACAGAAATTGAAATTAAACTGGAACCGAAATGATTTGTCAATCGTTCATCTGGAAATATTTCAATAATCGGTCCATTTTTTTTAAGCTAAAACACAAAAAAAAATCAAGTTTAGCCTCTAAAATGTGACAATTTGCTGCTTTTTTGTGTCTTACTCCACATTAAATTCAATATTTGTGGATTTAAGACTATTTATTGACCAATAAAATTCATGTAAAGGTGATTTTCTAAACCACTGGTTCATCAAATGTGCTTCATATTTATCTAAATGTACAGTGGGAGAACAATGCATTAAATAAAACTATCATGTCTGCACTTGTACAGTCAAACATAACAGGGCTGAACTGCAGATATTTCCCACTTTGCTCATTTATCATGTTGATCTCATCAGCACAAAGGCATCTGAGTGACTCAAGACCTCACGCTTCAGCACAAAAATTCAAGTTTGGAACAAAACCAGCTCTGTGCTTTTTCCCCCCTCCGCCTTCCTTTGTAAACAGGACGTTTGGTTTTTATTTTCACTTTAATAAAGTGTCATGACTGAGGAACAGGCTGCTTTATTAGCTGCCTGCTTTGATGACAGCTACGACACACTGTTAACACAATAACAGCCTCTGTCTCTGTCTCTCCGTCCCCGCTGGAAGTTCAATACCGTGCAATCCTCATTCACCCCAAAAAACAGTTGTTGAAAAAATAAAAAAATAAATAAAAACTAAAATAGCAGGCAAGGGAAACACAAAGGAGCTATTGAGGCAGTGGAAGTGTTGGGTGGTGGAGCAGGGAGGCGGTGGAGCTGGACAGAGCCGCCTCAGTCCAGCGTGAGGGATGATGATGAACACAAACATACAGTAACTCAAAGGTCAACACTGATAGATGATTTAAATACACATGGAGATATTTACGATTATACTGCCCGATTCTGAGCAGTTTAGTCAGAAAATGATAGATATTAGATTTATAGCTACACTGTAAAACACTGAAGTGTAAAGAGGAACTTGAATTTACATATAAAAGCTTGTTTTACAGGTCAGATCAATGAATGAATGAATGTGGTTTGATTTTCTTCATTCGATCGTCTTCAATCCGTCCTGGATGATCCTGACCTGTGTGACTAATGGATCTCCAGTCATTTACAGGGCAGCACGGTGACTCAGCGGTTTGTGGTTCTTCCCGTGGGGAGAGGCCGAGACCACAGGTCGTCCTCGTGCTGCGACGGTTTCTCTGGATGATTAAATTAACTGAAATTATTAAATAGAATTAAGAGTTTTGCATGTACATTCATGTTTGTATGCACCTTTCCCACTGCTGGTATATTTTCTACAGTAAGTAAACAAAATGTAATGTAAAAATATATATTTCCATACACAGGGATGTATGAAATGACAAATTCAGCACCTTTTTAGGGAGATAATCTAACATATAGTATATCTTAAAAAGGTAATACACTGCAAAAACTCAACATCTTTCCAAGAATATTTGTCTTATTTCTTGTCAAAATGTCTCATTTCTAATCAAAATTAACCTCTTTCCACTTAAAGCAGAAGTAAGCGATCCGGTCGTTTTCGCTAATGCTGCGTTCGAGGCAGGCTTTTGAAATCGTAAATTACAGCTTCAAGTCACAACTTACGACTTTGTAGCGTTCCAGGCAACCCACTCGTGTTTTTCCGACCTGTTTTACCTGTGAAAGTCACTATAACGGCCACTCGTAACTTCCGACCCGTGAACTCGTACCAGATCAAACTGATACAACTTCACAGGACGGAAAAACACGAGTTACGAGTTTCCTTGAACGCACCATAACAGTCCTCGTCCCTACGTCGCCACATTCACGGCGTCCCTTGGCTGCACACACAGCCCTGCATGCCGTTCTCTCTCCTCATTGGATAAAAACTGTAGGATACGATAAATGTTTTCTCTTCGGCTCAGAGCAGAGTGACTGACAGACCCGTGTTTCGGTTCAAACACTCTATGTAAGTGATTGCTGTCGGAAGATATAACTATTTAAGACTTATATTAACACAAATATATCACTTCCTTCTGCTTTAAAATAAGATTCATTACCTAAAAATGAACTTGTTTTCAGATCATTTTCACTTGTTTCAAACAAGTTTTCAACTGAAATAAGTAGAAAAATCTGCCAGTGAAAGCAAGTTTTTGTGCTTGTAATAAGAAACTTGCTCCACTATCAGATTTTTCTACTTATTTCAAGTGAAATCTGCTTGAAAGAAGTAAAACGTGTCTAAGAACAAGCTGCATTTTAATGTGATGAGTCTTATTCTAAGTAGAATTAGATTTGTTTTGACTAGAAATTAGACAAATATTCTTGGTAAGATTTTGAGTTTTTGCAGTGTAGGCCTACAACTAGATAATTAAAAAAAACATGATTTATTGTACAAAGACGGACAATCCATCATGTGTTTGACACTATTTTATTGTTTTTAAACTAGTCCATCCCTAAAATCTGTTTGCGATTTTGATGGGAGTTTCATTTTGACCACATCTTAGTCAGTTTATCCATTTACAAGATAACTGCTGATTTTTCCCCCCTTTAAATACATGTCATGTGTTGCTGCTGAACAAACCTTGAGTCTGAGGTAAGTTGTAGTTGTTTTTTTTACTAGGCAGGAAACTATTATCTTTTTTCATTTACTTTAATGTATGTATCATAGACTCAGTCTGACACAGCACTGCTCTTGCTTCCTTAAATAAATCCTGTTCAGCAGCACCCGAGGGAGACGGTGAATCGAGGTCTGACTGACTCTGAACTGGGCCACTGGCTGAGTCGTTTTAAAGCGAACAGCACAAAGTTTCCTCTGCTGCGCACCGGGCGGACATCCTTCCTTCCTTCCCTCACTCCCTCCCTCCTTTTCCTACATGGACGTTTTCTGGATCTGGTAGAAATTACAGCTGGAGGAATTGATGTCATGGAGCTCAGAGGGAGGTCGACAGGAATGCAAACAAGCAACGAGGAAAACATGAATGAAAAAAAAAAAAAAAACCTAAAAAAAGTGACCACCCTGAAGTAAAGACTTCTGGTTAACCGTCCAACTGAACTTCCAAGTAGTTTCTCCCTCATCTTAAGAAATCAAACCCACTAATGATGTTACATGTGCAACCACAACACAAACTCAAACATGTCTTAACAGCTGTGCTTCTCCCACTTCTGCAGAAATTAGCTGGAAAACACCACTTGTTCTTTACCGAGGAATCAGGCTCGGGTCCAAAACGTTAAAGAGAACAAGACCAAAGAAGTCGAAGAAGACGATAAGCAGGTTTGACTTTCATTTATTGACGTCCTTCGAATCCGTGACCTCAAAATGCATGAGTGCAATATACATGTATAGCAGAAGATACAATCAGCGGATAAATATAAAATTCAGTAAAATAGTACTCTAGTCATGTAAACTCTGTGACACACGTGTTATAAATCACTACATGCCTGCCCGTTTACCTAAAAACACAACAACTTGAGTGCGTCTTAATATCATTATCAATGCACACTAAGGTTTTTTTTTTTTTTTTTTTTGCTCAACACTAGTTTGAGGTCGAGTGAAAGTTCAGAGGGGTGAGGTGGTGATGAGGAAGTGTCGTCAGGGAGCTAAAACCCCATACAGGACGGGACAGGACAGGACATCTGTAACAGGTTCCCACGGCAGCCCGGACATACAGTCTGTGAGTTTTTCCATGACTAAGTTAGTGCACTTCCATCGTCCTCCCTCCTGTTTTTTTTTTTTTGTTCTTTCTGAACACCGGTGGTTTCCACTCCGCCATCTAATTCAATGAATGTGTGTTTTTTAAAAGCTGGAAATCAATTCCACTGTATTCCTATAAAGTGAAGTAATGGTAAAAACTCCGTGATTTTTTTTTCCCTCCGTTCAATCACCAAGTTTTACAGCTTCCATGATAATAATAATAACGCAGGAATTCCATAACCAGCAGGAACATTGTCTGTAGTAATTGCACTGTGTGGGCCAGGACTGCAGCACTGAGCACTACTGTAACTCTAAAACTCTTCGATCTATAGGAATATATAGAGGTATAAATAAAAGCACATCAGAGAGCAAAAAATCTTCATAACAAAAAAACTTAAGAATGGCCTTTTTTTTTTTTTTTTAGTGTTGGCTGATGTAAATGTTTACATGCTTGTGGTAGAAAATTACTCTCGCTCGCTAGCGTAGCGTCTAAAAGTCCCAAGTGAAGGCAGCTACGTCACGCCATGACTGTGCATTCACACGGCGAGCAGCGTCACAAACAGGCAACAAGAGATACTGCACATAGGAAAAAACTGAATAAATGTGGCAACAGGGTATCACAGCTATATTATTATTATTATAAGTGTTAAGGGTTCCCATGTCTTAGCAAAATGTCATTTAAAAGCTCATAGTGTCACAAAGACGACACAACTACCCCACAGGTAACAGTTGAAGCCTTCACTGGGGGTTGGTAAGTTTGTATTTAAAGGGGAACTATGCAAGTCAGGCTACTTTTCCCTCCTCCTCTCAGCCATGTGCATTTGTTTACAATGAAACCGGCGAGAAATCCATCAATCAATAGAGCGGTACATGACGTTAAGTGTATATTTGTGTAGCCTTATCTGTCATCTGTCGAGGCAAATGCAGAGACTGCTTGCCGAAAAACTGCCCCCGACGGGAACTCGCGTCAGCGGGTTTTGCATGCATCTCATAGCGTGGTGAATGTGCAGGTCACAACTTGTCCACCAAAGCGTTTTGGAGTTGTTGTATTGTGTATTTGATGAGAAAGGAAACCAAGAAATCCCATTAGCCTCCATAGCGTAGCTCTGAGCAGCTCGCGGCTCTGCTCCACCGTTCTAAAAATAGCTTGCACCGACAAATAAAGGTAACAAACCTACTCAGACTATAGGGATTGGCAATGGGCTAATTTGCCAAAATGTTTAACTATCCCTTTAACCATCACAATTACTCTGAAGCTGTAAAAATGTAGCATAGTTACGGTAAAAATCCTGCATAGTTCCTCTTTAAATCATGGATTTCCCACTTTTTCTTAGTCGTTTGTTGTCGTGGCTCGTTAGCTTAGCATTGTACCATTAACCAGGAAAAAGAAAAGTCAGCAGCGTCTGCCCCGTTTTGCACTCGTCACTTAAAATGTGTTACATATTAAAAACGCCAGCAGAAGAATAAGCTCTGCACTTTCGCTATTTGGTTTCAGCAACAGCTAAGAAACATCTCAAGTGATTTTTGGTTGCATTTCAGATATTTGATAGCTAGCGGACGTACCTGACGCGCATGAGGTGCTGAGTGTAACTAGGCTCGTTAGTTTTTAAGAGGACGGTTCCCAAACGTGTCTTGAACGGTGGGGAAACCTTGGTCCAAGTCGGTCGCGGTGTGAACGCACAGTGAGGAGCAGTGTGCACATTCTGTGAGGTTCGATCCCTGCTTGCTCTACATTTAGTGGGAGAGAGGAGGGGGAGAGAGGAGAGGAGAGGAGGGTGTTTTTGGCAAGACATAAAAGAAGATCCGACCCTTGTCATTGAGGAACCAGAGCTCTTTCTTCTAATACGGGGGGAGGGAAAAACACCAGCGCACACAGGCGGTGAGATAATGTCTTAACAAGCCACTGGAGATAATTATTACGAGAACATAATGCGGTCGTTCTAAAGACGGGGGTGTTTTTTTTTCTTTAAACCTAGATGTGGATGTCTGTAGTCATGGCAGTGTGGTCCTTCTCAAGAGTGATGATGAGGATGATTTCATTCAGAGCGGTGACTGGCCTCAGCTGTGGTTTTACCAGTTGTCTAGGAAGTCGAATCCAGTCTTCAGGATGCTGCTGCTGGTGTTGAACTGAGGAGGAGGAGGAGGAGGAACACACAGGCAGATGTGGTGAAAACTCTTTTTTTTAACTTTCATTTCAGTTTATTACTTCACTGACTGGCTTCAACAAATTCATTAAATGATGAGATTTATCAAAGTATCTCCTGTTTTTTCTGCAGAAAAACGTTTACAGCAAGGTTTCTTTGGCAGCTCAGATAAATTCCGGCGTATTTGCTCATTTGCTTCAGTTTGTTTGGGCTTGTGTGGAGGCTGTGAACCGTTCTCGGCTGCAGACTAAACATCCAGACACGCCGTGAAAAAGGTTGGATTCGGTTCAAACTTGGACTGTGGAGCGATTTGTTTTTTTTTGTTGGTACGAATGCAGAACGGACCAACCACAGGACTGTGTAGGAGGAACTCAAAAATCTAAAACTATACGATTAAATTAAATCTGCCGTCTGATTGAGAAGAAGCGTCTAGGAATCCGCTTTATTTGTAGTAGGATGCAGCTAAAACAGTGGTTGTGTTGTGCTTGTGGCCTACTTCTGTGCAATTTGGCAGTAACTCAAAAACAATTGAGCTAAATATAGCAGCACCATAATAACCACCATCTGCACTCTGACAATGCAAGACCGTTAAGTGCTGCCTGATTTTAACTTTTGAGTATCCTATAAAAGAGACATATTATTCTGATCCATATTTAAGAACATCCTTACAGTGTTATAAAGTCATATGTCCACGCAAAGTTGCACAACATGAGCTATAGCGGTCCTGCCGTAACCCACCAACCAGATTTCACGTGGTTTCGGGTCTCTCTGAACGCTTGATAACGAGATCTCCTCGACGTCAGGTTTTACCGTCGAACGCCCAAACTGCAAGAGATCTGCCCAAAACACGAACACGACACCCACACCCCAACCAGCATCTGTACGGAAACTCACAACTGTTTTCCTTCCCATAAGAAGACTAGGGGGTCCAACACATACGGACGCAACTCGTAGCTGGTCATGTTTGTAAAGCCGATCGGCATGTATTTAAAGGTCCGGTGTGTAAAATGGAGGGAAAACTGTGCTTATTCGCTCACACTCACCCCTCTCGTTGGCAAAAAAACTTGTTTACCACGACTGGGACGACTGGGAGTATTTCAAGAGCGATGAGGTGAAGATCTAAACCATTTTACGATATGTCTGTTGTTTCCTCCTCCTTCTTTTTTCCCCTCTGCATTCTTCTTTGTTGGTTTATTTATGAATGCATAACTCATAATTTTCCGTTGGGGCTGCTGTACAATCATGGCGGCGCAACATGGCGAACCTCTCTATAAAAAGACCCTTGCTTTATGTATAAATAAAAGATGAATTATAAGGCTACGAAAACCAAACAAATTTTATTATATAGCGATTATACACTTATACTAATATATTCATGGGTAGTATATTCAGATTTTGCCAATAAACCTTGACAAATCGTACACACTGGACCTTTAACAACGCAGGGTAAACAAGAATACGTGGGCCTACACTGAGCGAGCCAATCAGAGGAAAACGAAGCGTTTCATAAAGTGACTGCATAGCGGTAAGGATTTTTTTTTTTACATCCCTACGAGACAACTAAGGAGTTTTTGGAGCTGAAAATCGTGCAGAACAACTCTGTGGGTGTCAAAACTGACACAATGGTGAGCAAAAGCAGTGAAATGTGTATAAATACATCTCCAATAATGTCTGCTCACCTGGGCGAAGGTGGGGCTGCTGTTGGGTGGAGCTTCCTCCACTCTCTCCTTCTCGGCGGCGGTGGGGACGGGGGGGGGCTTGGACATCATGTTGGAGGAGAACATCTCGTCCAGCGTGTTGCTGACCGACGGCAGCGTGCTCTGGGACCGCTCCCATCCCGCCACCGTCGACGACACGCAGACGGGCGGGGCGGGGCTCGGCGTGATGGAGATGGACGCCGGCGTCGCGCTGACGACGACCGGGACGGGGACGGGGACGGGGGGAGGGGGCGCGGGAGGCTTGGGCGCTCTCTGCTTCGCGGGCCTGGTGGGAGGAGGCGGGTGGGGCTCCGCTGCCTCGGGCTCCTTCGGCGGGGGGACGGACGTCTCCTGTAGACAGATCATCAGTTTACTGCTGCTTTTCATTGTTACTGACACAAATAATATTAGATATTTTACACATGTTTCAATAAAACAAGGTGAAACCAAAAAAAGAGAACTAGCTGCCCTTGAGAAGACAGTGTAGGTGGTTCATGAGGCTGTACAGAGAATAAAAGTTTACAAAAAAAGTACAGAAAAGGCGACAAGAGAGGAGCTAAGTAGGGCATCCAGAAACAAACTAGACATCACTGTGGCTTTTTTTTCCTCCTGCAAATTGGCTTCATCCGCCATCTGCTTCTCTGACACTTGTGGAGGCTTCACAGATGCCATTTCTCTCCGACCGCGGCGAGACTCTATTTCAGGATGCGTGATAACAAAAGTGACAAGTGTTGGGGTGGGAACTTGCTTCTGTTGTTTCTTTTTTATTGTAGAAAATGCTTCGCTTGGACCTCAGCATTTAAAAAAACAACCAAATTGAAGGAGCATTTTCAATTTATCATGATGTAGAACAGTGGTTCTCAAAGTGGGGTCCGGGGACCCCCAGGGGTCCTTGGGTGGGTTCAAGGGGGTCCCCAACCTTTTACCATATTTCTTTCCAGAAATTTCTTGAATTTTTTCCAAAAATTCATGCCATTGGCTGTAATTTAAAGGTACATTGACTAAAAAAAAACAACATTATTCAGTCTCAGAACAAATATTTGTGTATTTCTGGTGTTTGTTTTAAAATGTTGTACAATGGGGGGGTCCGTGGTCTAATTTGTGTCAGTTTAGGGGTCCTTAATGTAAAAAGGTTTGAGAACCACTGATTTAGAACACCTGTAGACTTGAGTGTTTACCTGTCGGAGGTAGGAGGGGAGGGATTTCTCTCCCTTCTCCAGGGATTTGATCTGACTGGGGGTCAGGGACTGGAAGTCTGCCTGCTCCCCCTCCAGCCTGGACCTCTCCGCACTGATCTTCCAGAAAGACGACTCCTCCTCCGGCCTGCGGCCCTCGCTGACAGACACCTACACAACCACACAGCAACACAGCAACACACTTAGTGAGCCTGTCCTTAAATGAAATATTCATATAAAACTCAGCAGTAAAATTCCTAAAATAACTTTTGTTTAAAAAATCCAATTTAAGAGATGGAGGTTATCTAAGGAGTTTTTCTCACTGGAAATGTGTACAACTCAAACACGCCGACAAAGCGCTGGTTATAGATATGACAGGATGTTGTTGTGGGACAAACACTGAGATGATCTTACATAATACCCCAACTCCAACAAAAACACAGACACTTCCATGTAAACACATGCAGCATTGTTTGGTTAGAAAAGGTGAATCATACCTTGGTTCCAAGCTGGTTGGAGTGAGGAGTCTTCACCGACTTTGACTCTGCATGTGAGGCAGAGATGGTCTGGTCCGTGGAGCCTGGCGCCAAGCTGAAATCTAGTTGACTCTGTGATCATATAAACCAGGATATGTTTAAAATCGCCAACGGAGACAAAAACAAAGATGAATATTTCAAAACATGGTGAAACTCTTGTGAAACATGTGAATGAATGCTTTTGATTTTGTTTGTTGTTTTTTACCTTGGTCTCCCATGAGAAGGGGGCTGAATGCTCATCTTGCCAGGTAATATCCTAAGATAGAGACATTTACACTGTGAGTTACAGCTTAATATTACACATATAAACAGTGGCATGAAAAAGTTTGGGCACCCCATTCTTTTGCAGGGTGTTGCTTTCCCCTTTTCATTTTAGAATTGTCGAAAACAAAACAAAACAAACAAACAAAAAAAACTGATATTGCTAAAAATATTGTTAAGGAATGCTTCCTGTTTAACACTATGCCTTTTGAAGAAAAAAACCTCTTCCACATGCTTTAACTGTCTCACATTAACAGACATTTTTCCCTAAACTTTGTCATGCCACGTACTCAGGGCCTCGCTACAAGAGCGGTACAACAGAAGCTGTATCTTTGACTAAACAAGCCCAATAAAAAAGTATTTTTATTGTTCACACAATCACAGTGTCTCCTGGCAAAAGAGAAAATAAGATAATTATACACCGACAAGCCAAAACATTATGACTCTCAGATGAAACAGTTTGCAGGTTAATCTCATAATAATGATGTGCGTCTACTGTCTATGAGCACAGTTTGATCTTGTTGGATCTTAGAGAAAAGGGTGAGTGACAACTGTGCTGGAGCATCTCCAATACGACAACATTTGTGATGATCCCAGTCAGCGGTAGTGATGACGACCTACTGACACCAGTCCAAGAAGGGACAAACCAAGACTGGACATATGGTGTTGGGGGATACGTATGTGCTGGAAAAAGTCTGAGTTGTTGGTCCAACTGTAAACAAAGAGGATCTGCTATTACTAACATCTCTGTGTTAGATACCACAAGGCATCTAGTGGAGCAGTCGTCAAGGGTCCATACACCTCAGCTGTTCGTCTCTTAACTGGAAAGAGGAAACGTGATCACATCACATAAGTTTAGGCCTCCCTCCACTGGCTTTCTATCCAATTTAGGATAGATTTTAAGATTTTATTGTTTATTTTAAGGATTTAAATGGACTAGCGGCACATTATTTATGTGACCTTTTAAGCCTTCAAGCCCCAGTTAGAGTGACATGGTCTTTAAAAGCAGCTTATTTTAAAAAAATCCAAGATCCAGACGCAAAAACAAAAGGTGACCGAGCTCTGGAGCAAAACTTCTCTTATTTATAAAGACTACTGAAAACATCCAGCAATTTAAGTCATTGCTAAAGATGCACCTCTTCTCCTTGGCCTTTAACTCAGGTTGGATCTGGGCATTTCAATTGCATTTGTATATGGAATTGAAGCATGAATGTGTATTTGTGTATGTCTGAACTGTTTAAATTCTGTTTTAAATTGCGTTGTCTGATTTGGTCGACTATGGTTGGTTTTTAAACATGCTATACGAATAAATTTGACTTTTACTTGGTGCGTTGAAGTTGTTTTGGTGGACTGACAGCTTATTGAGCTTATAATGTTTTGGCTGGTCAATGTAGAGAGAGTGGACAACAACATACTATTACAAGAGAGAGGGAATCGTCAGATTATTATGGCCTTGTTTGATTAACATAACTGACCGTTCTGGCTACCCAATAGCCTATGTCTGTCGTCAATACTTTAGTTTATGCTTTATACCAGTTACAAATGTCACTTTTTTTTTTTTTTACCCAGAACAAGTTAACATAACAGCATTCATTAAAAAGGGTGACATATTATTTTCCACCTCCTGCTGACAGAAAGTTACAGTTCACATAAACATCTTTGAATTTGGAGATTTTTGTTTGTTTGCTTCAATGAAAATCTGTATGTAGCCTAACATTTGGAAAAATACAGACATCCCGCATGTATAAAACAAAATAGTGTCATATCAGTACACATATTATTTGGACAAAGATACTCAATCTGAAGTCTGTGCTGCGGCTCACGTCACGTCACGTAGCGACTCTGACGTCTTCAACGTATTCCAACGGCTACGTGGCTAGCTAGTAGTTAGCAACGATAGCAAAACAAGCTACCACCCGGCCTGTAAACACTAACACACCCACAAACCCCGACTAAATATGAATTAAAATGTGGTTTTTAAATACCTCGTCTCCGAAGTGAACTATCTTCTGTCCGGTCTGAATGAGCAGTTTGGGGTAACACACCACTTCGTCGCGCTCGACTCTGTGCATAGCGTATCGGGCTCGGATGTGCGGGTCCATCATCCAGTTGTCGATGGCGCTGTCCTGCTCCTGCGGCGTCATCTTCTCCCACGACGAGCCGTGCTTCTCCTTGATCTTCTCCCTCTCCTGCATGATCTTCTTCGCCATGGAGTTGATGGAGGAGAAGTACTCGAACTTCTTCTCCTCCATCCTGTGGCCATCGAGCCCCGCTACTACCGTCGCGGTGGCCATCTTTAGCCCGCTGCCTAGTTGCCAGCTGTTGTTATTGTGAGGAAAAAGGAAGCTGATGGGTGTTCATCATCAGCGCCGACCGTGTGGGCGGAGGGAAGGAAGGAGGGGCGCAAACGGTTTCATCTGTGTGTTACCGGCGCCATCTTGTGGTAATTTTTCAAACTCGCAACAACTTAAATTTTACCTCTTTTACATGATGGTAACACCAATTCTGAGCTCCCTTTACCATTATGATGTACCAGCCACACGATGATTTTGTTGCTGATAAATAATTGTATACGTGGAAGAGAGACTGGAGAAACCACAAGAAAAACTGAGCACATGACATGACCAAGGACGGAGGAAGTCATCATTTAATTTCATGGAGTTTGTGAAGGTAACAGTTAAGAACCAAAATGGTTAGATATTTATGTCCAAAAAATGTCCAATTTTCACTCTCGAAAATGAATTTAGTTGATCGTAAGTTTCATGAGAATTGTGTTTAGACCAAAAGAGATGAGTTGTGGTAAGCCTATCTATGAGCTAAGTTACAACATGAGGAGTAAACCTAGCATGAAAGTGCACCATTTTAGCTGTCATGGTTGCTGTGGGGTAACGTTAAGTTGAGCCCCATGCCTCATACACCTAAAGAGCGTATTAAATAAAGATCTGCATATGGTTGCAGTAAGTTAAGTAAGTTCCTGAGAAGAGGTAAAGCTGGTTATGGTAAGCCAAGCTTTACTTTCAAAGAGAAAGATGAGGAATTCTTCCCAAGATGTGTGTAATTGCAAAACTCCCCAATACAAAGCTCAGGTCCCAGCAGTTTGTGTTCACTTGCAACCTCAACAGGTTCAATGTTGAGTAAAGAGGAAGGAGGGGGGTGGGTCAACTTACCCCGCTCCTATATGCTCAACTTACCTCATACATGGGGTAAGTTCAGTTGTGCCACGAGACCTCTTTTTGGACATGCTTTACTACCAAAACAATTATGTTTACACTCATTATGTTTGTTTGTAGGGATGCAACACATCCTGAAATATATGCAGATATTAGTTAGTGACCCTGAATATAAAAAGTGGCTAACTTGTCTCCCCTAATTGTCTGTTTTCACCACATTTTACCAGCTCCCCATCCGTCTCGATGTCGAGGTTACCGAGGGGAGACAAGTAGAAGTTAAGTGGAGGTTAACCAAAAAGTCAACCCAAGAACAAAGGTAATACATTCAATATGTCTTTGTACATTTTAACTACTTAAACAGGCACGTTCATCAAAAATGCAATTGAAGTGGCTGGCCAAAGGATGAAAATAAATCAAATTTTCACCCTTTATCAACTATCTGGGTCCATAGCTTTGCTATAGCAAACTGCAAAACCAAAAAGATTTATAATTAAAAACCAGTTTAGGCACTCATTTGTCAATATATTGGCAACACTTTTCTAAAATGCAGTGTCATACAACCATCCTTATTTATTTTTAATTTATTGACAGTTTTGTGTTTATTTTTCCACTGATATGATCATTTGTTTATCAATATATATTTTTGCAACAGAGATCATTTTGCATGGGTATAATGGCAGTCACAATGAAACAATAACAGATGTGCAGCAGTTGACATGTAACTCCAAGTATGTTTTAATAAGTTATGCTTTTTTATGAATTCATCAAGTTTACAATCATTTACAGATGGTCATATGTCAATACAAAACATGAAAACAACTTTTTTCTAATTAAGATATTTACAGTTTCACAAGTCATCCTTGAAAATTTTAACGGTTTTGGAAACTCCGAAAAAAAAAAATACACTGACAACGAAAACAAGCACAAATAGTCTGCACAACAAGCATACAGTGTGCTACACAGTGGCTTTTGGCCAACACAAACTGGTACAAATATAGACAAAGACAAGCTGTATGGCCCATGCATTCCCAGGCATGAATGACCACAGTAAACATTAAAAGACCATCTGCCTCTTGGGGGCAGCAGTATTCAAAAATGGGCCTACAAGAATAGAAAAGAAAAAAAAGTTTGCTTCATTGACACTTTGCTTTTCAATGTATTCTTCTTGCACATGTTGGTGATATTGGATTACTCCCTCTCAGAAAAAGCCTGTAATATTCAGTACCAGTATGGATCCAAATTTCAGTTTCTGGAATGTTTAGGCTGGCATCACATATAATTTTATTAATTTTATTTACAAATAAATAACCTCTTGGAAATGAATGCATAGTTTTACCTTCATTATTGCTTGGTAGCTATGCAACTGTGTCAGTCTTGGAACAGTAAATCTAAATGTTGTTCCTCAGGCCGTGCTGTGACTGGTATCACAGAGGCAGAGCTACTCTTTTTTAATCAATTCTTCTCCATTGATACGTGGGTAAATGGCAATAGCTGTAGCTGGAATAGTTTTAGACTTTCGTCTGGATGAGCGACAACACATCAGGTAGAAGATCTCTGCGACGTTGAATAGAAGAGAGACACAGGACATTACAAGCATAAAGATGATGAAGATGGTCTTCTCGGTGGGTCGAGACATGAAGCACTCTACAGTGAAAGGACACGGGGCTCGGGAGCACACGACTCTTGGGTCCATGATGAACCCATACAGATAATACTGCCCCACGATGAAGCCTACCTCCAGAAGGATTCTGAACACTATGGTGGTCATATAGGTTCCCAGCAAATTGCCTTTAATCTCGACATGGCCTTTATCGTCAGAGTACTTGGGAGCTTTGACAATTTCACTGCTCGAGTTGTTTTGCGAGCGTTGTCTCAACTTGTTCTCTTTGTGGATGACGTGGAGCACGTGGCCGAGGTAGACCAGCGTCGGCGTTGAGACAAAGATGATCTGCAGGACCCAGAATCGAATGTGTGAGATTGGAAAGGCATGGTCGTAGCACACGTTCTTGCAACCAGGTTGTTTGGTGTTGCAAACCATATTGGACTGTTCATCACCCCAAACCTGCAAAGATCACACAAGAAAACGTTATTTTAGAAAAATCATTATCATCATCATTATTATTGGTAGACTGGTAGACATTGGTAGATTGGTAGACATCATCATTATTATTGGTATTAATAGACTTTGGACTGAGGGCTAAGTAAGAAGTCTTTAAATAATCTCAAATAAGAACTCAGTGCTGGCATCAATATGGAGGTCCACTGAAGTGTTGGGTGAAACTAGTGGCTAAGTATTCAATAACTAGGCCTAACCATTTAAAAATGTAAGTATAGGTAAATTCTTTTAGTCCAGACCAGAACTGTGTCCAGCCCCAATGATTCTTTAAAAATATGCAGACTGATGGATGAACAGCTCTTGTGCTGAATCAGATCATTTGTCTTCTGCAATAATATCTGAACAAACGGATGGTTGTCACAGCTGTGGACTTCCATTCTGACCAGTAGAGGGTGTTACTTCAGAGGCTTGCAGAAGTAATTCAATGCTACATCACTTATAAAGCCACAAAGAGTAGAATATGAACAAAACAATGAGAAGCAGACCTTCTCTGCTCCCGCTCCGAGGACCATGATCCTGAAGATGAATAGTACGCTGAGCCAGACCTTCCCGATGACGGTGGAGTGAGACTGGACCTTGTCCAGCAGAGAGGACAGAAAACCCCATTCCCCCATGGTCTCTGATCTGATGAGGAAAGTCAAATAAATATGCCAACTGATTGATTAGTATTTCAGATAATAATCATCACATACTGATTAATAATTCATTTCAATAATACCATGTAGTGATAGGACATTCCAGTCCTCAAGACTTTTAGAATATTGAGGAAAAAACCTCACGATTAATTACTAATATCTGCAGACCCACAACTTAAAACAGTCTTATTCATGTAGCCAACTACATTCAACTGTAAAACTGATCAAACTTTTCATATAAGCAGAAATCTAGTGGAAGAACCAATAAATTATCTGGTGCAGTTGGAAAATAGGTCTGTCTCATTAATATTTCATCATACTTGTATATATGTATATTTTTAGTCACAAATCATTCATGAATTATTCTTTTTAAGCATCACAATGTTGCTATCAAAAAAAAGAGTACAGATTAATGCATTATAGATAAATATCACCAGTTACTGACAGTTACTGGATGTCATCAGTTTTATTTTATTTTATTTTATTGTAAAGCACTTTGGTCATGCTTTAAAGGGCTATATAAATAAATCTTGATTGATTGATTAATTGAATGATAATGGATAAATCTGAATTGCTAAAAATGATTGACAGCAGCAGAAAGTCTTAAGTTTTGGAGACGTGACCACATGTTGTAAAGTCTCTAATCTACAGAATGTGTAGAACGTAAAGAAGGAGCTGTAAAATCTATTACATAACAAAGACACATGTCTAGCTAACTTAATGTATACGCTAGGATGTTTGGATGTAAGATACGAGAGGAATTCATATTCAGCTGGTGTTTGCATCCATAAACATAGTATTCATAAGGAGAGCATTTTAGTGTCTTAACAATTACACATATTTGCTTTATCTAATCTCAGACTCACAAAAATGTAAAAATCCATAGATAATATCGATCGTTATCCTGACAGAAGTAAAGTGAAAAGTTTCTCTGCACTCAGGTTTTGCTCACACACACTTATATCTGACAGTCTAATGAGGCAAGAAAGTATACTCCTAATAATAAATGTTCATATCAATTTAAATATACATGTGTGTCAGATTACTTGGCATTTTATACCAAAAATAATCACCAGAAATTCAAGATTGTAATCATTACATTTTATATTTAAATTTCAAAAACTTACCTTTTGAATTTCACAGGTCTTCTTCCAGTCTGATCAGTCACCAGCTGTGGTGTTGAATGATAGAGAGCCCAGTGCACCAAGGCAAGCCAGTCTATGGTACCTTGAACTTTAGATTTGATAGATTTACGCAACAGTTCTGAACTGTCACGTTGTCATGACATCTGAAAATGACAAATCTCAAGTGGACAATTTTTGGGCTGAGCACTGAAAAGATTGCACAGGTTAATGATTTGCAGCGCTATAAAGCAAAATCCACGGCTGCTCAATGTCATTGTTCATTATCACCATTGTAAGTTTTTTTTTTGAATGGTATGTATTTCCACAGTAAAAAAAAAAAAAAAAAAAGAGAGAGAGAGAAGAATTACGCAACTTTGGCATTTTACTTTTAAATAGATTTGCTAGTTACATATCTACAAAGTCAGTAACTAAATAAAACCTCTCAAGAGACAGAGGCTAATATGGACACAGTCCACATACCCATACAGACTACAATACCCCTGCACTGAATTACATCAGAACTCAACAGTCACATTCATTTTTGTTGAGACTGTGTCAACAAAGATTTTTTCTTCATACATTTGTGTTTTACACAATGTTTTAACAAAATGAGGAAATCTAGTATTGCAAGCTTCACAAAGACCCTTTGGAGAGATTTTGAAATGAATTTGTGTGTTGAGCAGATTCTGTAGATTTTTATGGATATATTTAATCCCCTTAATATAAATAATATCATATTTATATTATACACATCTGATGTGAATGTCCTGACCCCTATACATGTATAGAGTCATTAAAATGATCTTTGAGTCAGCAGTGGTGGTTAATATCCATCACCCTACCAACCACTCCCTAGTCCACTATGATAAGTATAGCAAGCATATACTCTTATATAATCAATAGATTACATAATTACCATAAAATGAATCAGCGACTATTTTGATTATCGATTAACCATTGAAGTGTTTTTTTGGGGCCAAATTGGGAAACAAAGTCACTGATCTCAGCTCCTAAGATGTGAGCATAGTACAGTTTTTCTTATTCTTTTATTACAGTAAACTCAATATTTTAGGATTTTTGATAGATTGTCAAAAACACCACCTTGAAAATTTGTGCCCTTTTGTAGAATAAATGATCAATTATTTTGTATAGAAGACAATCAGTATGGAAGGTGGCAGCCCTACTGTAAAAGTGTAAATCACACCCTCTAAATATTGTTTGACTTGGAAGTCAAAAGTGTAAAAGTGTCTACTAGTATTAAAAAACTGATGAAACAATATTTTCAAACTTAAATTGTTTATTAAAAACAGTGCAGTATACAAAAATGTTTCTACTTCATCAATAGAAACAGACTCTTCACCATGATCATCACCAATGTCATCATTAACATTCAATAAGAAAATCATTTGAAGTCGTAGATACAGTATGACAATAACTTAAAGGACACATACAACAGACAAGGCTCTGCTCACTCAGATAAATACACCATCAGTATTGCACACTTTCCATTATTAGATTCCCATTTAAAAAGTAGAAAATGTAAAATTCCAACAATATGGCTCTTTAATATCATTAATTTATGCAAACTTCTCCTTTCACACAGTGACAAAGTTTTTCAAAACTTCTGACAAAACAAGACAATACATTCTTACAACAGAGAAATCTGTGTTGGTTCTTTAATGACCACTCAGAAGTCGTTTCTCCTCCTTGGCACCATCCAGACTTCCTCCGACACTGTGATTGCTCTCCATCTCCAAGTTCATCTTGTTCTGCCTGAGTGTGTCTTCTGAAGTTGGCCACCGGGGACTTGACAGGCTGGCTGGGTTCTCTGCTGAGGTGATTTTGTGAGAGCGATTTTTGTTTCCACATCTGATCCTGGTGCAGAGCAAGTAGAAGACCTCGATGAAGTTCAGGAGCAGAGAGACGCAGGCCACTACCAGCATGAAGATAATGAAGATGGTCTTCTCCGTGGGTCTGGACATGTAGCACTCCACAGTGAAGGGACAGGGCTTCTTAGAGCAGGGGAACATGGGGACCATGACGAACCCATACAGGTAGTACTGTCCAACTATGAAGGCTCCTTCAATGATGATCTTGACGATGAGCTGAGTCAGGTAGCTCCCCAGCAGGTTCCCCTTGATCTTCACCTTCCCATTTTCATCTGTGTACTTGGGCCTTTTAAGCACCCGGCTGCCACCAGGGCTCGACAGCTGCTCCCTCAGCTTTGACTCCTTGTGAATGACGTGCATGGCATGGCCCAGGTAGACCAGCGTCGGCGTGGAGACAAAGATGATCTGGAGGACCCAGAAGCGGATGTGCGAGATGGGGAAGGTCCAGTCGTAGCAGACGTTCTCACAACCAGGTTGTTGTGTGTTACATGTGAACCCAGACTGCTCGTCGCCCCAAACGCTCTCAGCACCTGCACCCAAAACCATGATCCTGAAGAGGAAGAGGACGCTCATCCAGATTTTCCCAATGACTGTGGAGTGGGACTGGACCTTGTCCAGTAAAGTTGACAGGAATCCCCAGTCTCCCATTTTGAGAAATGATGTTCAGTCACTGATCTGTGATGAAAAGACAGAAATAACCCAGGTTAACACACAGGACAAAATCCTCATTTTGTAGTTAATGGCCCATTCCACACCTTATTACCTTAAACATTAACCACAACTTAAGATTTAATCAATGTGCTACTGTTGGAGAGAAAAAACTCATTGTTCTGTTAAATGTAGGCCTGGATAAATAATTTTTCTGTTTTTGAACACAAGATAAAATAAGACATCAAAGCCTACTGGACCTTGGGCTAGTTATTTTTCTAAAGTGATAATTACAATTTTGAACAGAAGAGGAGAAAACTCAGCAAGCATCATTAATGTAATAAGTAGAAAGCCAGTAGAATGAGGCTGGTATAAAAATAAAGAAAAATGGAGCAACAATATTCTGTATAACAGCTAAAATGATGTGCACTTTAAATACACTAAATATCCAGAAGAAAAACAGAATCACAGTATTTAAAAAATGTACATAAAGAAATAAATCTAGATATTGTAATTCATTCAGTATAGTGTGTTCTACCAATATTGACAATCACTGAAGATTATTTTCCTTAATTTTTCAAATGATCAAGAATCTGCATCAGAGAACAGAAATAGTTGCATCTTACCTGCTGAGCTGGAAAGAAAGGACTGTCTCCCAGTAGGGTAGATCACTAACTGAAGTTGGACCTTGGAGTTGTGGGTGAGGATAGGACAGCTTTGGACTGATGAAGGATCGCGTTGTGCAACACACATCTGTCGTAGTGTCACGTTGTGCCAGTCAGCAGCAGAAAAGATTGGGAAAGATGAGAACGAGCGGGCAGGAGTGTAATAATTGACAGGTGTTGAGTGGCTGAGGTCCAGCTCGGGGTTTAGGTTTTTGAAAATAAACGGAAAAGGTGTGTGAATCATTAAAACAGGAAAAAAATAAAGCAAGTGCTAAGAATACATTTAATTTAAAGTACTGAAGCATTTTGTTAGCACTGTTTTACATTAATTAAAATCAATAGTTTCAGGTTAGTGCAACATGTTACATCATCATAAAATGTATTATCCATCAACTTAGTTATATAATAATAATAATAATGGGCCAAAAGAAAATGCTGATAGCCACTAATCAAGTACATTGTCATTAGCTCACAGTAGATCATTTACAGCCAGTATCTTCAGAATGGGGATCAACATCCAAAAATACAAAACCACAAACTGTGAAGAATATAACAGAACTACATCTGCTCGAGGTTTGAGACATTTTAAGGGCAAGGTTTATAGTAAATACACATTGCACTACTTCTTTAGTCAACAGAACACAGTTATGTAAAAAAACAACAACTGTTTTTTTAAAGTAAATATTAAAAAATAATAGTACTGGTAATTATGTTTGTTCTTCTTGTGAAAACTTTTTCTCACAGTATCAACAACAATTGTTTTTAGCTGATGGAGCAAAACATTTTGAAATAAGAGTTCTGCAGGCTCATATATTTGCAGTGGCCCATTACCAGTAGCACAGCTTAAAATTGCATTAAAAGTTATACTCCCAGCACACTATGAACTAATTGCTTTGTATGCATTATAGCAACTGTTGCTCTGTGCACAGTGTGAAAGATTAATGGCCCAATTAAAAAAAAAACAACCAAAAAACTGCAGACGTTTGGAAAGGTAAGGCTACTCTCAAATGCACTGTAAGTTACACCACAAGAGAATGAACCTGGTGTATTGCTGCAGAAAAAATCAGAAAATGTAAAACGAAAAAACAGTACAAAAACCACACACATCACAATCAGATTCTGAATTTATTTAAGCAAAATTGTAACGTTACATCATCTTGAATCATTCCCACAAAGTACAAATATCGAATCTACACTATTTCGTAATGTTTTTTTATTATGTCACTTGAATCCACTTAAAGTCATTTGAAGCAACTTTTTTTTTTTTACATGTGACTGAGCTCTGTTTGCAGAAGCTGGCTTTTTCCCTGCACACACACACACCTCTCGCATTCCTAAAGCCAAAACACACAAATAATGGAACAAGCTACAACCACTATCACAGCCTCCACGCTTCAGATGTGGACCTCCCCCACGCTATCCTCGGACGGTGCGCTCTTACCGCCCTTGTCGACCCCGCCCTTGACCCCGGTGGACCCCAGCTTTTGGCCTTGTTGCAGCTCCAGCTCCTGGTTGGTACAGTTCTGGCTGATCTCGGGCCGACTTCTAAAAGCTTTCCTCTCCAAGAACGGCGGCGTCACCGGGGTCACGGTGTAGTCCTGCCTCCTCGCCATGCACTCCTTCACCGCCTTCACACACAGGTAGCACAGCTCGACCACGCTGAGGAAGAGGGAGACGCACGCCGACACCAGCATGAACCAGATGATGATGGACTTCTCCGTCGGCCTGGAGATGAAGCAGTCCACCTGGTGAGGGCAGGGGAAGCGTCTGCAGAGGTGACGCGTCTCCAGGGTGAAACCGTACAGAAAGTATTGACCCACAATGAACACAACCTCCAGGACTATCTTGGCCACCAGATGGAGGACGTAACTGCGAAGGAGGCGGCCACGGATGCTGATCTTGCCACTGCTCTTGGTGTACTTGGGGACTTTGAAGGCCTTGGTTAGGAACAGACTGGCCTGGTCTTGCAGTTCGGCCTGCTTCTTCATCCTCTCCTTCATCTTGAATTGGAAGAACACAGAGACAGAATTAGAAATGTCCCAGCAACCTTAAAAAAAAAGACTTCCTCACAGTTTACAGAAATATGTCTGAACACTTATTGTGTCTTGAAGTGACACCAGAAGTTGTGCTTTTAGCCACTTGAGCCTCATATCACACTGTCCTTGTCAAAGAAACTTTATCAATCTAATGTCTCTTGTAGGAGGACATCGAAAACAGCAACGCAAACTGACAGACACAAAGATACAAGGCCAGCTAACAGCAAACATTTCCTTTTCGCTGAGCTTTAGCCAGTTTTAACTCCTGCAAAATTAATATATTTAGCTGCTTGATGCTCTACTGTCATCAACAGTAAAGCTTTTACTTTGGTATTGGTTGTTTATCAGGAAAGAGCTACATAAAAGGAAAGGTTGATGAGACCATGCAATAGTGGCTTAAAATAAGTTACACACAACATAACATATGATAATCCATTGATCCACTGATTGTCTTAATTAATTCAGATTACATATAATTTTTTCTGGAAAAGCAATACTTTTATTCTGTACCCCTCTAAACGCACTGTGGACGTATTATTTTTGAAAAAATATAGCTTTTAATACGCATTCTCCATATTCAACCTTTACGATTTTGATAATCCCTAGCTCTTAGTACAACTAAGTAATGCTCTCCACTTTACTATCAATCCAATGCCAAATTCTACAATATGTTATGTTTTATGGAGGTGTGTCAAACATTGAGTATGGGAGCAATAAAACGGTAACCATAACCATAACCATAACCAGAAAGATCCTAACAAGATCATTGGAAACCGCCTGGCCTGACCGCCTGGCCTGACCCATAATAATACTACCACACCTTCTTCTCAATGTGGATCACATGAAGGACATGACCAAGATAAAGCAGCTTTGGAGTCGTGACAGCGATGATCTGGAGAACCCAAAATCTAACATGAGAGATGGGAAAGGCCTGATCGTAGCAGACGTTCTCACAGCCGGGCTGCTGAGTGTTACACACAAAGTCAGATTGCTCATCGCCCCAAACCTAGATGAAAAGAGACAAGAGAGAGATAAAAGAGGAGGTGGTTCAGAACTTGAGGAAGTTAAAGGTGTAGAGCAGGTTTATGGGTATAGTGAGTCCTGTTGATATTGTTTCAGCTCTTAGGCCTCTTTAATGAACAACAGATTTGTGCCCTGTTCTCCATCGGCCACCAACAGGATCATGTACCTTCTCAGCACCAGTGCGCAGGACCAGGATGCGGAAGACAAACAGCACAGTGAGCCAGACTTTGCCGATCACCGTGGAGTGGCTCTGCACTTTATCCAGCAGGCGGCCCAGCAGATCCCATTCGCCCATTTCAGTCGCCAGTTGTCCTGCTTTCTGAGTAAAGAGATGCATAAAACAAATCACCTAATCATGCAGCAAACCATAGTGAAGTCTGATAAGATTATTCCACTCATTAGTGAAGTATACATCCACAGAAACACCCCGTCATTGGATCTGTTATTTGTCATTTTGCAGAAAAAAGGTGACACATAAGTGGTTTTGTAGTAGTAAAAGCCAGAACAGGCAGACCCTCTCCCGAGGCCAAGCTTTTATCACTTCTTGCATTCTTGTGCCTTTGCTGATAGAAGCCATGGTCGCTGATTTCTAGTCACCAAAACATACTTATCTCCTGGAAAACCAAGACCCTAACCTTGGTTAATACCAACCATTGCAAATCCTAATTCAAAGAATGTGAGACATTGAGCTCAACCACTCGTGCAAATACAGATTGACCTGCCTGAGTAGATAAGGCTGCCAGGTTTATACTGTACCGTCTGCTTTGGTTTTGAATTGGTGATAAAGTTCTTTTTAAAAGTTTCTTCCACATTTATTTTTTATGCTTAAAGTTGTTTTATTTCGCTTGAAGATTTACAGGACTATACACATTTGCTATAATATCACTGAAGTTTTTCTTCTACATACATCACCTCACTGTCTCAGCTTCTCGTAGTTGTATAAATTCACTCTGATGTACACAAACTGCAAATGGCATCCATATTGATCTTAAACAGAGAACCTGTATAACTTGGTGCAACACAAAAATATTCCAACACAAATCCATAAAATTTGTTCCTGTCCTCACACACGATCAACATCACTTCAAGTTTGAGTCAAAGGCCAAATCAGATTATTAGAGAATAGTATTTAAAATCAACTCACCGTTTGAACAAACCCACTGAGAAAAACGGGTGAATGAAGAGAGCGATGCCTCCGGAGGACGCTGACAAGGAAGAGTGAAGGAGGAGAGAAGAAGAAGAAGAAGAGGAAGCTGTCCTCCTTGTCTTATCTTGAAGGACACCATCCTCAGCACAACAATGAACCTCCAATCCCAACACTGGTCAAAAACAGCAAACCGACAGCTCTGAAGAACAACACTGCTCTTTAGAGTTTATTTCGAGAAGAGGCGAGAGCCTTGATTGAAATTCAGGCCATTCACTGATCACACATGAGTCATTTCATTTCAAAACACATTTCATCCGTTGAAAAAGAACAGGAACATGAGCAGAGAAACAAATGCAGATGAGTTTTTTGAAAAGGTTGTGAACCAAATCTCAACTCTACCGGTAGAAAAAGTGTTGCTGCGCTTTCCTCTACCATTATCAACAATATATCTTCATTTCTGCATAACTGTATGCCAAAGAGCCTTTATTTCACTTTATCAATTCAATTCAATTCAATTCGATTCAAGAACTTTGTTTATTCTATATAACTGAAGAAAATTAGAAAGTACATTGAGTGACTGTTCCTGGAGCTTTCTATATTTTGTCTGCATCAACTATTCATTTAAATGTTTTCCTCAAGTCAGAGCACAAACATTGTGATTTCTGGTTTCAGAGGCAGCAGCCCCATGTTGACTCAGCACCACATGTGTTGACCAGGTTAACATACAGTTTCTGACCTGGTCGAGCCCCCGGGGTCACGGGGAGAAAACAGTGGCAGCACGCACGATGTCAGTGTCTAGTCATGGGCGTCAATGATTTACATCAACCTGATACTTTTAAGAGAAAAACAGCATGTGTGTCCTTCAGCACGTAGATCAGAGTCAACATTTCTGATCGTAGACTGGAAACCAAGCAGCAACCAGTCAGATAAAAATGACTCTGATAGTTTGACCATGAGGAAAACACACATGAAGTCACAGTGTACTCTTTAGAATAAACACAACACAGAATGATAATAATACGGGAATGAAAGAAGACTTTATTGGTCTAATGCTGTCACACAATGACACAATATATTTACATCAACACTTACAGTTATGCACAATATCCACAATATACAGACGTCTGTTCCAGTACTTCAGTTAACACCTACACATACTGAATGTATTTTAAATAAAATTTCTCAACAAAATAAAACATCACACCCTCAAACTTCATTGCATTTTAAAGTCACTCCTCTACCCTGAGCACATTCAACTAAAGCTGTCACTCTTCATTCAAGACCACACTCTTTCTTTTTTTTGAAGAATGCATAACACACTGCAGGCACGTCTCGGTTTATCTGAGCCATAGGTTTGATCAGGCCAGGAAGCCAAATAAGCTTAAGACATATTTACATTGGAAGAATATACTGTATTCTGGTTTGTACTTTCTTTTGGTCACAATCCAGTGTGTGTGTTTTCCTTTTCCATTTTCATTGGGTTTGTGCTGTGCAAAATAACACTCAAATCTGATGATATTGCATCAAAGATATTTGCTGTTTGCTGTAAAATGATACTGGGTTTGGTTTTTGGGCACAAAATGTTTGTAGTGAGTCAGTGCTGGTAAAACACAGTGCATCCCATTTATAACACATTACTCATTTTGGCCTAAATCCATACTAATGTGTTTGTGTCAGTTACCATTTTGCTTTATTATTGCCTTCTTTTCACTTTCTCTCTTTTTTATTTTTGTAACATTTCTGGAGAGGCTCCAACTTCAGTGTTTCAATGTGCAATACAAGGAAATCAATTGTTCAGAAGATTAAATAATCTCTTATCTAATACTTCACTGGGTTGAAACATACTGTAACTTAGGCTCATGCTATAAAAATCCTGGCACTCACCTTAACTGTGTCAGAGTATAATGCTCCAATAACCATCTGGCACTGGTGGAAATCAGAACGATAAGTAAATCAAAGTTTACAACCTGAACTCAAGTCACACCCAGTTTCCGGCCTCATGTATCTGCACACTGAAGACGTTTGCACACGTTTGCACACGTTTGTTTTCTTGGTTTCTATGGTGAATTTAAGACTTTATGACTTTGTCAGATTGCATCCCAGTACGACAGGAGTAATGTGTGTGTTTTTATTTTCACTCATCATTTCCAAAATCCCACCGCAAACGACCGAGAAACTGATACCAAATCAATAGGAGAGAATTCCGATAACTCCTTCAAGCAGCTTCACTCTCAACTAATCTCACAAGAAACTTAAATAAACCTCTACATATGACTCCTGTAACAAGAAGATCTAGTTACCGGGTTAAGACTTTGTGAGGAGGAGTGGTCAGCTGTTAGCCTGAGCTGACGATGACGCGTGATCCGAGAACCCAGACCCACTCGGGAACACACCTCATCAGTCCGTACTGCGAGGACGGAGAGCAAAAACACAGCCGAGGGAAACAGATCGTTAACAAGCTGATTTAACAAAGGATGGAAGAACTGTGAAAATTTGAAATCACAACGTAACTGGGCCGTGGTACCGACCTGCAGTGTATGAGGCCAGTAGCCGGTGGTCCTGTTGGAGACGCCCAGGGTGGAGATGGCGTGGCGAGCATAAACATCTGGCTTCGGCACAAACCAGCCTTCACACGGAGATGACGATGCAGATGTTGATGGCTGCTCCCTTGAGGCAATCTGGACACACCGACACATACACACATGTTATATAACAAGAACTGACACTTAAATATTTAAAGGGATACTTCACCCAGAATCGATATTTCACCAATTTTCTACTCACCGTCATGCCAAGGAAGGGTTCAGAGAACTTTCGGAGTTATCAAAACGCTTTTGGAGTTCCAGGGGGGGTCCGGCTGGCAACGGATGTTCATATAATGGCGGCGGATAGAGTTCACTTTTGAATCATCCAAAACACACCTCTGGAACTCCAAAAGCATTTTGATAACTCTGAAAGTTCTCTGAACCCTTCCTTGGCATGGTGGTGAGTAGAAAATTGGTGAATTATTGATTTTGGGTGAAGTATCCCTTTAATTTCACAATTAAAAACCAAACAAATTTGTTCTTGTATGGTCACAACATCATCGACACCACATCACACAGTTGGGGTATTGATAGTATTATTATGTCGGTGAAACAAAAATGCCTTTTTTATATACAAACACTTTTAAAAAACTTTTTTTTTATGCAGCCAAAAGAGCCCAAGTTTTCAAATATTAGATGTTGTCTGGTTCGAAACAATCGAATTAGACAAAAGCTTTGTGAACAAACAGATATCTTTCCACGTTCCTCACCTGGAAAGGAATCAGACTTTGAACGAAGATCCCTCTGCCGCTGTACTCAAGGTGAAGGGCTCTTGAGAAATGGTCCAGGTAGCCCTGAAAAGTCAGAAGAGAAGAAAGGGATTCGTCATTGTCTGGACAGAAGAATGTGTTTGTTTTTACATGGTAGACAGAAAAAGATAGAGAAGATAGAGAGATGCAGTTCGATGTTGGCTAAGATTTTACTGAGAAGTGGTTCACTCAGCTTGTTTTGATGAGATACTTGTGTTTATGGACATTATGATCAAATTTATTCATAAATTTGTATCTCATCCTATAACATATCAAACCCTCTGCTGTCACAAGCAGCTCTCAGTATGTTTCTTGTATGTGTATGCATAAGAGGAAGGAAGGAAGGAAGGAAAATGTATTTATATAGCACCTTTCACAGACAGCAGTCACAAGGTGCTGAACACAATCAGTCAACATTTGACCGACAGGGAGACAATCAACAACAACAACAACAACAACAACAACAATGAGAGGTTGATATAAACAGTATATAATCTCACAGTGGAGGCCGTCAGTGTCACTCTTCCAGGCAGAGGTCTGCAGCAGGCACCCGATGATATGTTGACCACAGCGCCGCGGCAGCGATCCACCATCCCCGGCAGCACCAGTCGAGCCATCAGAGTGGCGACGGCAACGTTTTTATTGACCGAGTCCAACAGGTTCTCCTCAGGCATTTCTATCAGGCTCTGGGGCTGAGTGAGGGACCCGTCCACACAGTTCACCAGGAAGCCGATATCTTTACCCCTCATGGCTTCTTTAATGGGCTTGCTGGCTGCCTGGTCCAGAGAGAAGTCGGCGAGGACAACAACAGTTTCCACTCCGTAGCTCTGGGACAGCGACGCAGCGGTGTCTCTGACTGACGTGTGGTCCTGAGTGACAAAGATAATGCTGATGCCGTGTCTGGCCAGCTCCTCTGCATACGCTCTGGCCACGGGCTCTGATGCTCCTGACAGGAGAGAGGATAATATATATGGATGACAATCATGCCAGGAAGAAGTGGCAATATGATATCACTGAGGTAATAACTCTCAGTTATCACTAGTTGATTGGTCGACTGCAAAGGGATTAAACATCAAGTCAGAGCATTTTCATTCAGACTCTTTAAATGTAAACAACTGTTGGAACAGAACTGGTCCATACACTCAAAACATCACTTTTCATACCAAATGTTTATAATAATTATAACTTCAATTTATATAGCACCTTTCAAAAACCCCAAGGTAGCTTTACAGTGGAAAAAAAGAGAACTAAATGACTAATTAGGAAAGAAAAAAATGTATGAATATACTCAAGACTTTGGGTGGATTATTTTCAGGCAGGTGAACAAAAATTAGGATGTCTACTCTGTTTAGCGGTTAATCTGTCAATCTTTACTATGTTTAAATTTATGAAAAAAAAGAGAACAGAAACAAAACAGATCCATCTAGTTCCTCTTTTCCTTGTCTTATCCACTGAGCTCTGAAAACTACTGTACCCCTGCCATAGCTCTGTGTCATATCCACATGTCACAGACAGATCTATACATTTACAACATTAAAATGAACACATGATAAACTCTCATTGATTCTGCTGCTGTAATCACCTTGCTGCCTCATCCTTACCATAAATGACAGCCCAGTCACCATATCTCTGGGTCAGCTTCTTACACGGGATCATCCTTGGCAGGAAATGCACCCGGACCAACGTGCAGCAGTCTCTCAGCACCATCACCGCCCTGCTGGCCGTGTACAGCGCACCGACGAGGGCCAGGGTCTCGAAATAAGAACCGCATGACCGAGAAACTTCGTTGTACAAAAACTGAAAGCTGTCAACCGCCGCCATCGTTGGATGCTGTTGCTAGTTCGCTAGCTAAAGCTTTCCTTTTTCAGTAGAGGACAGGTACAACGTTATATTTTTTAAAAGGTAACGTTGACGAGAAAGTCAGACGTGCGAATATGTCAATAAAACACTCCGTCGTTTCTACATAATACGTTTATGGTTAAATAGATGATATTTGACAGTTTTTAAGCAGACAGAGTTGGCACCTGTACGAGCAGCAGCCGGTGTTGTGGCCCTACTGGTTCCTAATTTAACTGGTTACGGTGCTGAACAGCTGCAGATGTTTTGCGCTCCCTCAGCAGATTCGTCACAAATTCACAAACATACACAACATATTACCAGCGAGTTTCAAGCCACAATTCACATCTACCGCGGCGAATATGCTGCTGTGAGTGAGCACTAACAGTTACGTACCAGCCACATGGAAAAAAAAATAAAGTGGAGAAAAAATAATCTTCACATATTTGCGTGGGTCGGGACTCGATCTCGCTTCAGCAAAACCAATTGCACCACTAACCACCTGTCTACCTCTGTGAGCCACTCAAGCTCACAGGTGCCCGCCGCTTCACTGGATATCAGTCAATTACGTCACTACAGGTAACGTTTTGACTCGAGCTGATCTCAAACAACTGGTTACCATCGGTTTGCCTTTGAAATACACGGACAATGCCTCGGTGTTTATTGTTCTCTTTCCTCCAGTCTAATCAACATATTCAGCGCTACACTTCTCTCCGCACAACACTACACACTATGACAAAGCCTGTCGTGTTGAGAAAGTGATGAACTAGCTCGGAAATACTGTCAAAATACGCTCAACAATATGTAAACAAAAGCGAAACACTTGAGCCACTGCGTGTAGCTACATGGGTGAAAAACGTACGACTTGCATTTAATCACATTACTGTATTGCGAATGTTTTGTGTACTTACATTTCTTTACACTTCTCTACAGATCTTATTAAACGCAAAGCGTATTTATTGGCGTGCATTAAAAGAAATGTCCATTTAAAGTCGCTGTGGTTCGAGGAAGAGAGGTGAAGTTAGCTCTGAGTCTAGCTGTTTCTGGCTGCGGTGAATATGATGCGTTCAAGGGACCAGGGCAGCGTCGGACGTGAGTCGATTGTTTGAAATGTGTTTATAGAATGGTCTGATGCTTTAGATTTCGTGTGCCGACATATTTTATCATTGCCCTTCGTAAAGGTATACATTTTAATTAAAACTAGTTTGACATTCACAGAAAAAACTGACGAACTAAACAGTTTTGGGTCCATGGCGATCTAAATGGCCGACGTCCGACGCTGCCCTGGTCCCTTGAACGCATCATAGTCACAGGCAGATCGAAACAGGTAGACTCAGGTAACATCTCTTCCGCGAACCACGGCGACTTGAAGTGAACATTTCTTTTAATGCACGCCAATAAATACGTTGTGCGTTTTATAAGATCTGTAGAGAAGTGTAAAGAAATGTAAGTACACAAAACATTCGCAATACAGTAATGTGATTAAATGCAAGTCGTACTTTTCAACCATGTACACATGCAGTGGCTCAAGTGTTTCGATTTTGTTTACATATAGTTGAGCGTATTTTGACAGTATTTCCGAGCTAGTTCATCACTTTCTCAACACGACAGGCTTTGTCATAGTGTGTAGTGTTGTGCGGAGAGAATTGTAGCGCTGAATATGTTGATTAGACTGGAGGAAAGAGAACAATAAACACCGAGGCATTGTCCGTGTATTTCAAAGGCAAACCGATGGTAACCACTTGTTTGAGATCAGCTCGAGTCAAAACGTTACCTGTAGTGACGTAATTGACTGATATCCAGTGAAGCGGCGGGCACCTGTGAGCTTGAGTGGCTCACAGAGGTAGACAGGTGGTTAGTGGTGTAATTGGTTTTGCTGAAGCGAGATCGAGTCCCGACCCACGCAAATATGTGAAGATTATTTTTTCTCCACTTTATTTTTTTTTTCCATGTGGCTGGTACGTAACTGTTAGTGCTCACTCACAGCAGCATATTCGCCGCGGTAGATGTGAATTGTGGCTTGAAACTCGCTGGTAATATGTTGTGTATGTTTGTGAATTTGTGACGAATCTGCTGAGGGAGCGCAAAACATCTGCAGCTGTTCAGCACCGTAACCAGTTAAATTAGGAACCAGTAGGGCCACAACACCGGCGAAAGCAGCAAAACATTGAGTCACGTCACGGCGTACGTCAGCGGTGATGCGTTCAGAACCCCATGAGAAAAACCGCCAGAGGAGACTCGCATTTTCGAGTCAACTTTAGATAAATATTGTCGCTGGTTAGAGTTGATTCTGCTTCAAAATATCATAATAATCTCCAGGGATATTCATATTCTTGTCATGTTTGACTATTTATAGCTCTTACTGTGTATATCTCACACCTGAATGCCATATTTCCAACGCCAACAAAGGCAGCGTGTGTGTTCTTTAAAGACTTCCCACAATGCACAGCAGTCAACGCTAAACCGTCGTTTCCATAGAGACGCAACTGTCTGTGAAGCAGGATGCTACCTGGATGAAAAAAAGCGTTCAGTTCACCCAAGAAAACAAGGTGACAATGTGATTTACAGCGTCCTGCCTGCATGCGGGATATTTCTGTTTACGTGGTTCGTTGTTTTTGTGCCTCGGCGAGGTGTTTGGGTTTCAGTCCCCGGCAGTGTTAGCTGAATTTCGGCTAGAGATAGCTAGCTAGCTATGCTACACTGGAGCATTTAGCCGAGGTAAGGTTAGCCAGGGAAAACATTAACTTTGTCTTTGTAAAAAACATTGTTGATCACATATTGATCCTGAGTGTGAGCACAGAGGACGACATTTCTGACTTCAACTGGATATTACATGGAATCAACTGTGTTTACCATTTAAAATACTGCACATTACTACTACAAATGAATGTTGTAGTCAAGACCATTACTGTATTCAGTACCAGTACTGATAATAATCATGTGGCTTGATATTTACATTATTCCTCAGCTAAAAATAAAAGGTAATTTTATCTAAAACTTCCACTATATTTGATTGAAAGAAAATTAGAAGAGCACAGCAACGTTGAACCTGCTACGTTTGTCTCTCCCACGTTTGACACTGGTGCAACAAAGTTTACAGATGGTTACACAAGCATATACTTTTGTAGAACGGTTTTAATTATCTTACATTTATTGAATTACATAACATTAAGTGACTATATTACCTTGACTGGTCTTCAGAGTCCAGCTCAACCGAGACTGAGTAAAAATGTAGTCAATTCAGAGACAAGACCAAGACCTTGAATGGTCTCAAGACTGGTCTCGAGACCAACATCACAAATGTCATGTAAAATGAAACAAAAACACCTTTGTTGTCAACATATCCACCTATCCTTGATTTAGATTTGAGTTTAATCTAGATTGAAGACAGATGAAAAGTCCTCTTGCAGACTGAACATTTTGTTCCCCAGTGATGATGAACATAGATAAAGATAAATGAGATTGCACACTCAACTCTCATAATGTGTTTTGTAGAGCACAATGTGTTCTTTTGTCATCTATCATTTCACAAGCTACTCCATAAGATGTAGAAAAAATGAATAGTAATTTCTAGTGATGGCACTAAAGTCAAAGTCAAGCAGCACATCCTCCCTCCTGAACCTGAGTTATATGTGAGCCTGCGCTACACTGGGAATTGCCCACCTCACCTCCCTCGAAAGCCAATTACTCTGTCCTGTTCCATCTCAAGGACCGGCTGTAGAGATGTCTCAGCTGTCAGCCGAAGACGAGGCTGAATTGCAGTCCTTGCTCAAGCAGCTCCTGAGAAGCATCAATGACAGGATCTCTGGCGCGCCGTCGACCGAATGTGCTGAAGAGATCCTTCTTCACCTGGAGGAGACCGACAACAATTTTCACAAGTAAGGCAGTCGAACTCAGAAAGTATGACACTAACGTTACAGGTCTGGATTTAGACTTTCCTCCGTCTCTGTAGGTATGTGTTTACTGAACATACAATAGGCCTCACTCTGTCACTGCTCTTCTTATAGTTATGAGTTTGTCAAGTACCTCCGTCAGTATGTGGAAAGCTCTCTGGGGACGGTGGTGGAAGAGGAAACCAAGAGCTTGACCAGAGGAGATGGGCAACATGCGATTGGCTCAGGTCACGACACCCTGATCCACGCTGTCACACGAATGACCAGAGACTCAGCTGAGTGAGTGAAGCATAAGAAAAGTTTTTGAGCTTTGTTTGCCATGTTTTCTCCAAATCTTCATGACATTCTTTCTTTTTTTGGGTTATATTCCCATATAATCTTTACATTTTATATGATATGTGTGGTTTAAGTCCTCTAGATTCTCTCTGTATGATTGTTTTTGGTAATTTAAATGTCCATTTATGTATTAGAATTAACATAAAGACAAAATGACATCGATAATACAGTGATGTATTTTCTGTTTTTCTGACACAGGTACCAACAGATGATGCAGACCTTGAAAAACTCCATGATCATTGTCGTGGAGTCTTTGATCAACAAATTTGAGGAGGACCAGATGAGGAAGGAGGAGATGTACAGAGAGAAGCAGCACAGTCAGTCCAACAGCCAGTACACAGACAACTGCTCTGACAGCGACTCCAGCTTCAATCAGGTCAGAGATAGATACAGTCGTCATTAAACACTATCACTTTATTTGTTTATTACCTCTTCGATATTATACAGTAGGTGACCCATATAGAAATGTCCGTTATTTTAGGAGAACGTTTATAGTACTGTAAATCCAACCAGTGACCTCTGAAACTGTTGGCGGCCTACTATCAAGCAGTATTTATGAATCATAATTTTTTTTGTTGCATCTCCCTTTGCAGAGCTACGCATTCATCAGACAAGAACAGCTACAGGTCTTGGCTGAAAAGCTCGACTCCAGCAGACCCAAAGAGGTACAACCTCCAAGTTAAAAGTTCTGATTTGTCCTTGTGCTTGTTCCTGTCTCATGCACTCTGTCACTTCACTTGTGTTAGCAGTTTCGGTTATTCTGTTGCGTTTTGCCCGAACCAATCAGTAGTGAGAATAACATATTTGATATGTCGTTTTCAAAGTCGACGTAGAAGCCGCAGCAGCAGTGTTTGCTGGGAGTGGGTAACTTACTGTTTTCACAAAAGATCAAAGGAATATGTCACCCAAAGGACCAGAGACTCCGCTGCGTGCAGCACAGAAAAGACTTTGAGCTTTGTTTTTCCACAAAGATCAAAGAAATGTGTTGACTTCTGTAGGTGAACTCACAAAAACCAGCAAATCTGTGACTGTGTCGTACTGGCTTGAAGACTCGTGTATCTAGATTGTCAGCTAAATATGAAGGAGACGGCACCAGAGCTAACTGAACAAATCTAACCTGTGGGAACAAGATGAAACTGGATGAAATGGACATGCAACTATGGACGAGGCGCTGCAAGCAGACGTCCCTTTGTTTAAAAGGGTCAGGAGGCGGCACGCAGGTGAACTATTTTTATTCTGTGCGTAGGTGCGCTGGGAGGCTCTGCAGGCCCTCTGCTGTGCCCCTCCGTCTGATGTGCTGAGCTGTGAGAGCTGGAGCAGCCTGCGCAGGAAGCTCTGTGCCGCTCTGACCGAGCCCGACCCAGACCTCAGTGTGAGTCCCAGTAACACAAGCAAACCAGCGTCCAGCAAACTCACATTTCAGCCACTTTTAAATACCCGATTCTAGCCATTTCTATGAAAAATGTCAGGTTTTTACATTTTTTTCCCTCAAATATTGAGCTTTTTCCTTTTTTTACATTAACATAATACCACAGAAACAAGACGGAAAAAACACTCAGTACAACGTTGGTCTAGACCAGGGGTGTCAAACTCATTTTAGTTCAGGGGCCACATTCAGAGCAATTTGATCTCATGTGGGCCAGACCAGTAAAATAAAAAAAATAATAACCTATAAATAATGAAAACTCTAAACTTTTCCCTTTGTTTTAGTGCAAACAAGTTAGAGTTAGAGTCAGTTTATTTGCCATTTGCAGAAAAAAGACCGCATTGGAAAAGGATTTGCAAGAGCTCAAGCAGGAACACTTAGGACAATAAGACAGTTGACAACATTGTTAAAACCTAGAATAAAACAATAAAGTAAATAAATACAATAAATAGAGACAGTAGAATAAAAGAGAACAATTTGCCCCCATGGATAGGCCGGTTTTGGCCCACAGGCCTCACGTTTGACATCCCTGGTCTAGACAGTCCATACACATACACCTCACCAATACAATGAATAGGAAACAGCTGACATCAACCTTTTATGAGCAAGAGCCAAAGCCTAGCCAAGGACAACACTCCAAAGCACTGAAGCCACTGTAGAGTTGGAAAAGTGGAGATATGGCGTCCCAATGTCCATGTTTTGTATTGCCCTGCAGCTTGAACAACGTGATGTATTTAAAAAACAACAAGCTTTTTCTCAATGACTGTGTGTATTCTCAATGACTTGTGCCTCTGCTCCTCACCTCCCTCAGGATCACGTCCTGCTGTTCTTTGCTAAAAGTTTCTCCTCCGCTCCCATGAACGTTACACGAGAGATCTACACCAGCTTGGGTAGGCCGCTCTGAGTGGAGATCACTTTGTTATAAAATGCATGTGCATCACTTTAATGTTTGAATGGACCAAGGTAGTGTGTTTATTGATTGAAAAAAAATACATTTCAAATAGTCAGGTCTCTTTTTTTTCTTTTTCCTCAGTCGCAAAAAAGAAGAAAAACACTTTCCCACTTTCATGCTGGTGCTCAAGGAAAGTGTAATGTTAATGTAATCAATACTTGGACTGATATGTATTGAATAAAGCATATCACATATAGTTGGACAGAAATGGTTCAGTAAATCATGCACTAGACGAGGAAGATTCTTGGAGGCAGGGAGAAGGAAATGTATCTTTCAGGGTTTGCTAGAGAGAGAGGAGACAGGTTTTCTATTGTAGCAGGGTGCAGGTGGAAACTTCCCTGATGGGGATGAGCAGCTCAGGTTACTAGGTAGCAATAGGAATATTTTTGAATTAAACCAATCAGACGACTCTGTGTGTGAAGGTTGACTTATCAGTGCTGACACATCCCTCCAGGAAGAGCACAGATGGATTGGGTTATAAGAACACGTTAGAGACGAGATCCTGGCTCTCTACACCCTCGGCATGTCAGATCTGTACTTATCAGAGGAATAAAAATTGTAGGATTTTTAGTATTTAATTTCCTTCTTTCCTGCGTTTTTTTTTTTTTTTTGATTTGGCTCCTACCGATCTGGAAGTGAATGTTTGACAAGAATCAAAACGGACAGAAAGAAATCCTCAACAGCTCGTATCTTCACTTATCTACACAGGCAGGCACTTCTCAGCTGTCTGCCTCCAGCCCTGAATACACAGAGCTCGCTGACAGCAGAAATCACTGGAATTATTGTTTACTGAATCAATAATTCATAGGCTTCAATGTCGACAGCTTCTATACGGAGTGACTAGCTCAAGGTTTCAGGAACGATATCTGCAATGTACATTTATTGTCTACGCTGCACTGAATATATGAACACCCCATATCATCTTTGTAATAAGTATATATTTTTTTACCTTTTTCAGCTAAAAGTGTGGAGACAAGTTTTCTGTCTCACAAGCTGAGCTTCCCAGCGGGCTCGGCTACCATCGACATAAACAGACCTGAGATCATCCGTCTGCTCAAACAGGTGCGGTGTCTCGTCTCTCGCAGCACATATACACAACATCACCATCAATCACCACACAGACGCGTTATAACTTTCTTTTTCCATTATCTCGGCTCAGATTCGACTGATGAATGACTTCCAGAAGGAGGTGACGACGTTTTGGATCCGTCATGCAGAGAAGTGAGTCGTCGTGTGGGGGATGTTTTGAACATATTTTTTGTCCACAAACTTTCTTTTCATTTGTTTCCACCCTTCTTGCAGGTACATGGAGGAAGTTATAGAGAGCACCTTCTCCCTCTTGTCTCTCCATCACGACCATGGCTCCACCTCTACTGGGACGGAGAAAGCCTTGGAACCAATTCACTTACTGGCCTTACTGGATATCAAAGCTGCCTGGTTTAACAAGTGGATGGTGCGTTGTATTGCAGCTTAAAGGGATAGTTCAACATTTTGGCAAATTGGCCCATTGCCATAATCCCTATAGTCATAGCAGTAGGTTCGTTACTTTTAATTGTCGGTGCAAGCTAATTTTAGAACGGCGGAGCAGAGCCGTGAGCTGCTCAGAGCTACGCTACCGAGGCTAATGGGATTTCTTGGTTTCCCTCATCAAACTCATCAAATACACAAATACACAAAAACACAAAACGCTCTGGTGGACAAGTTGTGACCTGCACATTCACCACGCTATTAGATAACAGAACGTTACCAGACAGAGTTGCTTTCTAGGTAAATTTGTGCAAAGCCGCTGCATTTGCCTCTAAAACAACTCTGTCTCATAATGTTCCGTATCTCATAGTGTGGTGAATGTGCAGGTCACATAAAAAAAAAGGAAAAAAAAGGTACAGCTGTCAAAAAGACTTCTCCAAAGCATGAATGGGGCCGGGGATGTATTAGTGTATGGTGAGATAACATGTCTGTCAGACTGTAGCAGCTGAAAAAGTCCTGGAAAATGATTTCAAGAAAAGAGTGGGAACCCTGAGAATTCATTTATGTCCAGACAAATGTTTTTATGTTTGTCTCAATAAGGTCTTTATCTCTTTCTCTCTTACTCACATTGCAATCTGTATTTCTGTCTTGATGGGTCGACCTCTTCATATCTCAGCACGGATACTACAGTCGGACCGTTGTTCTAAGACTCCTGGAGAGAAAATACAAGTCTCTGGTGAGTGTTTCGCACAATAATCAATATCTCACACTAACACGTTCTGCACTTCTGAGAACTGTGGCCCTGGGAAGAAACAAACCTGAGTAAATGAGCGTCGGGAGTATTTTCAGTAACCTGCATCCCCCTGTAGGAGCCGGGACCCAAGGCGCCGTGTAGCTTTAAAAACATAAAACTGTGCATGAGGAAGGAAAAAATAGAGCAAATGTATTCATGCTCGCAGGGCAGCTGCTGTTTCAGAAGGATGGTAGTTTCTTTCCAGCTGGAAAACGTCTTCCTTTTTTACATTCCTGGTTCCATCCTTGGGCCTCAGAGAGCAGCTGAACTCTTCTTTCTCAGGATATATATTCAGAATAAAAACAGATAGCTGTTTTTAACCCATGCACGCTATGAAATTCGTATCCGTACCCATGTACAGTATTTGTGGATTTTCTAAATTCACTAAAACTGCACACCATGCATAACTCACACTCCTGCACCGACTGGCACAAAGAAGCGCAGGTCAATGCAGGAGTCTTTGAGAAAAAAGGGGGCACAATGGTCGACTAAGTAGTTTGGCATTTAAGAATTGATTGTGTAATCCTAAAACCTCCCTCTCAACTCTGACGCTGACTTTGGAGAGGATTAGTGTGGAATCACAGCTCAAACTTTCTGCAGAGCGATCGTAAAAGTCTTGATTAAGAGGCTCGATAAGAGCAGGTTGCATCGACTGAAATCCCCAGTGAGCCTGTTGTTTCTGGCCTGTTCACAGCAGCATCTAAATTCGACTGAGCGGAGCAGCAGCTGTAACTTCAGTCAACTCGCTTCAACCAAAAACCACATGCATCATTTTCTTTTCTTTTTTTTTTACTCTTTATTTAGATATTTTGATTTTTCTGGGGTGTCGTTTTGCTCGGTTGGTGGAGCAGGGCCGACACAAACAGGTCCATAAAACTACACAAAAACCTTGAAATATTCCTCTACACCGCTCGGCCGCAGCAATCCAAGTGTCCTAAAGGAAAAAATGTCCTAAATGACGTTATTTCGAGTAAACTATATCCCTTCAGGACACTTGGATTGCAGTGGACGAGCAGTGTGGAGGAATATTAAATGGTTTTTGTGTAGTTTTATTGACGTTTTTGTGTCGGGTCCTAATACTCTCATATAAAGTTTTGAAC
Source organism: Trachurus japonicus (assembly GCF_045865225.1). Taxonomy (NCBI): domain Eukaryota; kingdom Metazoa; phylum Chordata; class Actinopteri; order Carangiformes; family Carangidae; genus Trachurus; species Trachurus japonicus. The sequence goes on along the minus strand of NC_140930.1, from coordinate 8,322,931 downwards.
GCCCCTCCAGATGCACTTTGAGGAATAAAAAACTACCTCGGAGTATTCATCAGCATTAGGGTGTATTACATTTTTTGGTGAACTATTCCTTTGAAGGTGAAAAAGCCCCAAAAATATAAAGAAAAAGAAAAAAAAAAGATATTTTAATTTTCCCAGAAAACAAAACATTCACTGACATAGGATCCTATGAATTAAAACACAAGTAAATACAATGCAATAGAAATACCATGAAGTAAATCACATGGAAAATAGATATTTGTACCAAGGGGAATTATAACAGTATAATATAAATCATAGAGAAACACAACAATCTTATAATAACCCATCAGTCATCCAAATACAGAGTAAAAGTTTCACCTCTGTTCGAAAGTGCCCATCTTCAGTTGTAGACGAGTCATTGGCTCCATTGTGTCGACCCTTTTCAGTCTCTGTACCAACATGCATCATTTTCATCCCTTTATTTCTTTTTTATCTGTTTGTTTTCAGATCGTGGCAGCTCTGCAGCAGTGTATCCACTACAGCGAATCCTGTGAACGCTTCACGAGCGAGACGGCTGATCTCCAGTCAGCGGAGCAGCAGAGCAGCGGTAAGGAAAACAGTCCATAAACACATGATTTCCTCAACAGGTTTATGAACTCCATCAAGCACATCTGAACACTAATCACTAACTCTGTGTGTGGTAAACATCAGCACATCTGCAGTAATGCTGCAATACTCAAAAAAGAAAAAAATGTTGTGCCGAACAACTCTTTAAAAAAGCCTAATGAGAAAGTAATGCTTCATTTGAGGCCTCTGGGTGTTAAATGTATTAGGACCTACTAGACTTTGCAGTCATCATTTATTCAGTCTGTGAAAAAGTGTGCACGTTGCTCCTGCAGTCATTAAAACAGAGTCGTGCAGAGAAAATCAGCAGAAAGAAGAAACAAAAAAAACAAAGCAGATATTAAAACAGTTCAGAGAAATACAAAAATGGACTCTTAATGGAAGATTTGACTACATGATTAAGCTGTGGGTGAATCAGTCAAGATGGAGCGTCTCTACAAGTATTATAAGCGATTTTGCTCAAAGTGTTCGTTATACAGTATAGTCAAGGCACAGAGACTGTAAACAAAAACAAAAAGTTAGAACTGGATTCGGCTGCTTCTGTTGTTTGGATGCTAATGAATCACGTATCAAACGTTTTAGAGAGGTAGAAAACACAGCAGCACTGTGGTGTGTTCATTTTAATAGGGTGTAAAAGTCAAGTTATACAGTAGATATTATTTCACAAGCGTCACATACATATTTAATCAATGTTTCATATCGTCTGCTGCTCGTCTCATTTTCTGGTTGTAGCAACAGGTGGGTCAACATTAGTCACATTTTTTTTTCAATCTGCCAGTCTCCTGTCACTGAAGCTGTTTGTGCACCACAGCATCACAACAAGAGCATTCAGTGTAGTTTTATAGGTGGTAATTAGCATATTAGGATGTTGCAGAATCATTTTTACAGACTTTACAAACACCTTAAGTCCTTAATTACTATTTTTTTTAATGTTATGTGCATGCTAGCTGACTGTTAATGCATCAAAATTTCATCAAAAGTTTGTAATCAGACACAAAGATGTTTTTTTTTAACTTTCATTTCATTTTTTTTCTCCCTCAAACAATCAACCATATGGAAACTGGAATGAAATCCAGACGCTTCATTATAATTACATTAGTCAGGGCACCGACTCAACAGTTTCTGCCTCAAAAGGTGAAAATACAGAATATATTTAAGTTATAGTTACTTATAAGTTCAGTTACTGTACTTCGAAATGATGAAATGAAACTAAACATATTTTCCCAAAGGTTTAGAAACAGGAAGGAGTGAAATTATTGAATTTTTGCGAATGTTTTATGAGGAAGAAAATGTGTTGAGCTCATCTGTTAGATCTGAAAGAGGCACAAAATGTGTTTTTTTGTGAGCAACACCGAATGTTCTGAACTTTTGTTTGGAAGAAGACTTGGTGAAAATAATAAAGTACAACTGAACCACGGCTCTATAGGAGTGAGTTGATTTGCTGAGTCAGGCAGTGAGATGTGGCTGGTGAATGAAACTTTTGAGTTAAAGATTATTTTGTTGTGTTTATGCTCCCGAGGTCGAGCGCTGCCTCACTACACCTGTTTAGAATAACAATGACATACTGTATGTTATTATTACATTCACTGCAGTACCTAGAAACAGTTTCTCACAAACCTCTTCACCCAGTGATGGTCTGTTGTTTGTTTCTTTACAGTATTTAATCTAATTTAGCAAAATGAATATTCAGAGTAATAATCACCAGCAGCGTGTTGTTGCACATTAAAGTGTGAAAGTTCATTAAAACGAGGGTGAATGCAGCGCCGGATGGAGTGTGTGTGTGTGTGTGTGTGTTGGGGGGGGGCGTCGTGTCGGTCTCGGGGTGTTATCTCCTGTGAGACAGCCGGCTCCTGGAGACTCAACATTTTGACTTTGTCTTGGATGAGCAGAGATACGCACACACACACCCAACCCCTCACAACTGATACACACTCTTTACAAAAGAGTTGTTTGAGCTGTGCACTGCACGGTTACCACACACTCTTTTTTTCCCAACCTGTCAGTCTCCTGTCACTGAAGCTGTTTGTGCACCACAACATCACAACAAGGGCATTCAGTGTAGTTTCATAGGAGGTAATTAGCATATTAGGATGTTGCAGAATCATTTTTACACACTTTACAAACACCTAAAGTCCTTAATTTAATATTTTTTTTAATGTTATGTGCATGCCAGCTGATCAAAGTCACAAACATGGATTTCTTTTACTTTCATCTCTGTTTTTTTCTCAGCTCTGTTTCCTTAAACAGTCAACCACATGGAAACTGAAAAGAAATCTAGATGCTTTATGTGTAATTTCATTTTTATTCTCTGTTTCTATTTTCAGTTTCAGGTCAAAGGAGCGTCTACTCAGGGAAGGAGCTTGAATATGCCTTCTTTGTCCACTCCCTGTGCATCCTGGGAAAACTCCTCATCTACACCAACGGGAGAAAACTCTTTCCCATCAAAGTGAGGAAGCGCAAAGGTACGAAAATAGTTCTTTATACACTCTTTTATAACATCCGCCACTGCGTGTGTGGTTTATCATTCCAGTTGATTCAGTCTTATGTAACACAGAGCCAAAGAAGTTTAAATGGATGACTTGTGGTTAAGGGGATGAATAGCAGCCTTTCAATCTTTACAGATAATATCACATAAGAATGTGTCCGATCAGCTTGAGCATGATACCACTCCCTGCAATTCTCCTGCGTAATGATTTCCCCCCTGTCCACCCCACCTAACCCCACCTTAATCACTGATAAAGTTATGTAACGTTATTGATGCTTGGTCAGACCTTTAAAGGAGACTCATCGTCTGCTGTCGCTGCACTTAACCTTCTTTAATTAGCCATTACTCACTCTCCGTCTAGGTGAGTCTGGAGACAATAAACTCAGTGACGCTGGAATATTTGATATCCATCTGGAGGTGGAGACTCACTGATGAGTCTCTCCACACCTCAGAGTGGCCAAAGTCAGACTCTCACCCGTCGTATGTGTCATAGTAGTCGTCACTTTCTCGATCAGTTTCTATTGCAGTCACAAACTAATTGACCTGTGGTCAGCAGCTACTGTATTTGGAAGTCTTTTACATAACAGGCCTCTATTTTTAATAAATTGCACTTTTAGGTTCTTCTTTTTTCCCAATTTGTTTACAATTGAATCACTACTGTGTCAGTTTTGTTTACCACATTTAGAGCGGCAGTGTTTTATATTATACACTGTGTGCACAATTATTAGGCAAGTGAGTATTTTGACCTTATTATCATTTTTATGAATATTTTTCAACTTCAACCTGTATAAACTTGAATATTTGTTGTATTTAAGCATTATGAGGTTTAACATCCTATATTAAGGTGTGAGTAATTATTAGGCAACTTCTTTACCTTTGACAAAATGGGCCAAAAAAGAGATTTACCACACTCTGAAAAGTCAAAAATTGTAAAATGCCTCTCAGATAGATGCAGCGCTCTTAAAAGTAGCTAAATTATTGGAGCGTGATCACTGAAAAATCAAATGTTTTGTTGCACATACAGTACAGTAGTCAAAATGGTCGCAAGAAATGTGTGGAGATAAAAAGACGCAAATAACGGCTAAAGACTTGAAAATAATTAACGTGAAGCTACCAGGAACCCATCATCCTCCAGTGCCAACTGAGTGTCCAGAAGTACAAGGTGTTCAGTGCTCAGAGACATGGCCATGGCAAGGAAGGATCTAACACGACCACCACTGAACAAGTTATGAAACATCAGAACTGGGCCAAGAAAGATCTATTTTGGTAACTTGACACAGTTTTAGCAGTTCAGACTTTACTTTTTAAGATTAAGGCTGGTAAATTATTGTTTTACAGCAGCACACATTAAGACACAATATAAATAGAAAAATAAGAGAATAAAATTGAAACGATTTGAGTAAATATTCACATAACTTGAGAAAAAGTCTTTACAAGTGAGAAGAAATATGTACAAATGAATAATATGTAGTATGAACAAATAGCTACATCATATACAGCAAAAGCTATATGTACAAAATATCATAACAGACACACAGTCTTTTTAGTTTGTGACGTAACAGTGTATTTGTTTTCAGTAACGTTACAGCCACAGCAGGAGTCCACCATCCTACCACAATGATGGTCTTCACTTGGTTTTCTGATGCTTTGAAACTTTTAGAAACTTTCAGAAAATAGTGGAAAATATGAAAAAAAGGAAATACATTGTAAGTTAGTAGAAACCTGTCCAGGAAATATATTGTAATTATTGTGATAGTTCTTGAGAATCACACACCCCCTCGTCTCCATGGCTGCCAAAACTTTGATTTCCTCCTCAGTTCAGCTGTAACTATTATGTTTAATGTTTCTGTCTCAGCTCTGAATCACCAGGATCATTTACTCATTTACTCGTCGTGTGTGTGTGTGTGTGTGTGTGTGTGTGTGTGTGTGTGTGTGTGTGTGTGTGTGTTTTCAGAGCCAGTCAGCCTGACGGACCTGGTCGTCACGCTGATTTACATCATGTACCAACACCCCAAGCCCCCGCGCAGTGATGCGTCACACACAGGTGAATCTCACACACCCTCACACACACTCACACACACACACACACACACACACTAACATAAACAGCGTCAGTGGTTTCAGCATTTCCTCCTATCTCCTTTCCCCCGACTTTAAAGTCTGGAATCTGGGAACACGGTGGCCCTCCCTGTGAGGCGGAGCAGCATTCCTCAGACCATATCTTTTATCTTTTAACCTTGCACCGAGTCATGCGGTACTACGGGTCGTCTCCTTCAAGCCCTTTGCTTTATTGCCTCGTTCGTTCTCATGAATTTCGCTCGCAGCGGCCGGTGATCAATATGTTCCCCACCTTGACTTTGTCTGGGGATCGTCTCCTCTGACTGCTGCAGTGAGTCACGCCCAGCAAGTCAGAGATCTGTTTTATATAATATTTCACTGGAAGTTTGATGAAGATCACATCCTGCACGTAGCGAGAGTGACACATATTTGATAATATCTGAGTAATAGTATCATCCTTTCTCTTTTTTCCTTGAGTTCAACTACAGATAATAAATGTATTCAACATGTTTTAAGAATTCAGGTATTGAACGTTACTGAATCTTATCTAAGATTAGTTATACAAGATCATTTTGTGTAAATATGTGTTCTTAATCATCCTATTTAATATTTGCATAGATCAAAAAGGTAAATCATGTAAATTTCTCCCCCACATGAAGCCTACAAATAAGGAAATTAACACCAAATGCACAGAAGCAGCAGCTCTGCTCTGCTCTGCTTAAAGCTACTTTGACCAGATTAGATTCCCAGGATCCTGACTGACAGTAAACACGTCGTGCTGCTTGTTCCCCGTCAGTCTCAAAGGATATAAATATCACTGAATGAATGAATACACATGCACCGCCGCTGAGTTTGAAAAACAAGAAAGAAAGAAAAAAGGCTGATGTGTGTATTTGTTTGTGTGTTCAGACTCCCTGTCGCCCAGCGGCCTGGTGATGGAGGCGCTGTGGATGCTGTGTGAGAGGAGCGAGTGTGCTGCAGAGTGTCTCTACCAGGCCGCTGTCATAGAGACGCTGCTGGCTCCGGTTCTAGCTCTGCTCAGTGGACAGCAGGTCACACACACACACACACACACACACACACACACACACACACACACACACACACACACACACACACACTAATTTAACTCATTTTTCACTAATCAAGGAAACATTAACCGTACAACTAATCATGGCGATAAAAACAATTGAAATAGAATACAATTAGACAGAAGCAGACTTTAAATGTTAAGACTAATATAAATGTAATTTGTTAATTGCATGAGCCTCCATAGTTAATCACAATTAATTACAAATAAAACTCAACATTTTTATTTGTTCAAAATGTACCTTATAGGGATATAGTTTTTCTAGTATTTAATAAGGGCTAAACATACATCAGTGGTAACTCAGGCTGAACTTGCCGTTTGGATTTTTTGGAATTGCATTAATTGCATGTCAGAGAAAAAAGTGGTATTAAAAGGAATTTGCATAAAGTGTGATTATTGTGTTAACTCTAACAGCCCTACTTTTATAATACTGGTATTTAGTCTTATTCTACCGTAATGGTCTATTGTATTTCAGGAACTTTTTCAACCTGCTAGATTAAAGTTCGATGGCCAGATTGAAAGATATCTGTGACTATGAGAGTTTGTATCATTATTCCATGTGTTCGTTATAGATATTAAATTAGAAGGAAACATACTGCCAGAGTGGCTGTGAACTTGTCACAGCAGGACAGTCCCTCGTCTGCCTTTTCACAAACTTTTTTGAAACAGTGAAACCGTCGCTTATGAAAATGAAATAGGCCCTTTTCTCATTTCCATCAGTGGTGTCATTTCAGTTTTCAATATCTGCTCCCCCCTCCTGGGACCCCCCCCACCCTCCGTGTCTGTAGTTGTGTTGGGTAATTTTGTCTGTTTATTCTCCTCGGTCTGCAGGCCAAATTAAAGTCTCCCGCGGCAACGCTGACTCTCATCGCCGACGTTCTGGCTCGCATCGCAAACACCGACAGAGGATTAGCTCTCTTCTTGTACGAGAAGAATCTCCTCGTGGCCCACGGTGAGAGGTAAGACGCTGTGATTGAACGGTGATTAAACACACACTGTCATTCTGTATTCTTGATAGTAATGAATAAATTACAGTCTCCCCGACTGAACCACAACACTTCAATAGAGCTTCAAGTTTGCATAACCAATCCTTCTGGTTCTGCACAGAGAGCAGATTAGACCCGAGGATGTTTCTGCTTTTGTCAGTCAGAGTGATTATATCTGATCAGCTCAAGTGTAGCAGCAGCAACGACTCAGAGAAGTATGTTTTCTGCAAGTTAGCCAGGGTCACTCGGAGTATCCAGGTTAGTTTGGTATTCTGTTTTAATTGGCTGACCATGATGTTGACCTCAGCCTGTTGTTGTGAATTAGAAATAATACCCTGCCTCTCCAAGGCTACGACCAGATATGGACACGGTTTTGACTAACGCACTTCACAGTGCCAGTCAGTTCTGTATGTATGTAACCTCCGACCATACTGTGCTAATGAACACACTGGGGATCTCAATCAGTTTTTTGTTTTTTTTTACTGAAGAAATTAAGTTATGACTGACAACACAGACTGAGTTGAATTTAAAATATGGAAAAATAAAAAAGAGAAATGCTGCACTGGAACATCTTCCATTAAAACCACTGACAAACTGGGAAGAGAAATGACTTTAACTCCACCATAACTCGTCAAACCTAGACAATGAAAGTCACAGATTGAGATCAGGACTGCACTGTGGGTTTTTTTTTTGGTAGCCTAACAGTTCGTTCTACCTATAAAAAAGTCTTTCACTTTGTCCATTATATCGCTCTCTCCTGCAGAACCTCCGCTGCTCTCGTCATTGTGCAGTTCACCCTGCGGCTGCTGGATAAGGAGCTGTCATCGCCGGGTGAATCTGACGTATCCCATGCGTTATGTGGAGCGTTCATCTTCGTGTGTAGGCAGATGTACCACACCTGCGAGGGTCTGCAGGTCCTCCGACCCTACGGCCTGCACAAGGCTATAGCCGCTGCATGGAAAAAGGTATGACTGATCCGACATACCAAATAGCTTTAATCTTTAATCCTGCTTAATATATGGGCGTTTTTTTTGCTTTTCTTTCCTAAATTGCACCCAAGTTCACAGTTAAAAGTATTTGAGACACAAAAAACAACAAATACGTTCATTAAACACATTGGAAAACAATTTAGCACCATAATATTGGTATTGCTGTTTTAAATTGCTTGTTTATTCCAGGCAGATTGTATAAATACAGAGAAAGCTGAAAACTTCATATCTGACTCCCTATCTAATGGAGGGTGGTCTACATCTAATGATCAGTTTCACTGGCTCCAACACTCCTGTCATGTTTCATTTGTATGATGAATGCAGAGCTCTCTCTTTATTCATGCACCACAGCAAAGAAAAGCATCACGATTTCTTGCAAATGGAGGAGGGGAGGGGGGGGTTTAACCAACCATTGTAATCTGCTTCCTTTAGTTTAGCATGCTGCTTCTGTCATAACAAAGCATCAGAGACTGAATTCCTTCAGTGGTGCCGTCTGCTCTGCAAAAACAAAACTGAAAAAAACAAATGAAATTAAACTGAAAACAAAAACGCAATTGAATGTGCAACCAAAACCAAAATGAACTCCAAGCTAGTGCAGCTACAGATGAATGCTATTAGAAAAGCTGCACTCACCCTGCTGCGACTAAGCAGGAGACGACATGAACGTCTCAGTGGTAGATGTTTGTCACTTTAGCGAGCAGCCCTATACCTGCACGTCTCACCTCGCTCTTATCCAAAACACACACATGTCAAAAATTAACTTCCTGGCATCAGTCGGCATTTTCCCCTCCTTCTCTTCCTTCAGACTTTATCTGCGTTTAAATATTAATCATCGTCTTGCACGTACTGCACAGACACAGTCGGACAATATGTTCTGTATCTGATCCAAGCCCATATCTCTCTTCGTTGTGTAAGATCACTACAACCCTGACCTCGGCCCACCTCCTGTATAAAGACACAAACATGGCTCCTAAGGTGTGGAGAAAAACAGTTAAAGAGCTGATGGTGGCTATCTGATGGTGTTAAATGGTTTATAAAACCAGAATATTAATATGTGATGTATTATCATGTATTAATATGTAATCTGGTCGAATCACGAAGATTTTATTTTACTTGAGTAGTTTTTATTGGGCTCGCTTTGTTTGCACCGATCCATCATGTTGTACAAATGCAAACCCAAACATATTCATGTTTCCTCCTTATTGCTTTTTATTCAGTCCTAGATATTAACAATATCCAGAGAAAACATAAAGTCTAATTGCACACCATCAGTACAACAGTTTGCACAGCACGGTGAAACTCTAAACTAACACTAAACAAACAGCAAGGTTAAGTCAGTAATAACATTAAAATATAACTACTTCCCATTTGCACTCAGAATGAGTCCAAAGGGAAGTGCTTCAAGTCTCTCACTGATCCAGCAGCCTGATATGAATAATTCTGGCCCAAAACCCCGAGATGAGCTCATCACACACTCTCATTTACACAAAGAGATAAAAAAAAGTAATACTTTAACTAATCTTCTTTATTTCTAGACCAGTTCCTTGTCAGAGAGGGTTCCTACTCCGGTGCCGGGGGCGTCTGCTGGATCATCCACCCAGGAACTGCAGAGCATGTGAGGTTACACACACACACTCAAACACACACACATAGTTTGAGTATGTGAATCAAATCCCTGGAATTAAAGTAGTGATTGGTTATAAAGCAGGCGGCTCAGCGTGGGTATTTAAAGACAGATTTGTGTTTGTTTGGATCTGGTAGGAACTCAGGATATTAAGCAGTTGGCTTGTTCCTCCTTGTCAAACATGGCAGCGAGCTTATAAACACACACAGACACACAGACACACATGGACTCATATCTACCATGTGATAGATAACGTAAAGAACAAAAATATGTATACAAAAACAATCGTCTCACTGTAACATGCCTTTGTACCCGTTATGTAACCAGTGCCAGGGGACCATATAAACTAGGATTAACTGAGCTGACACCACCTTCCCCTGTGGTAACACCACAAACCAGTAGGTGTGATGTTTTACTATGGGCTGACTTGGTGCATCACATATTAAAGATATAAAATGTTGAAAAGGTGTGTTTGTTAAAGAGTAACTAAACCCCTCAGTTTTGGCTAATGTGCGTCTAACTGGAAATTCAAAAAATGCCTTGATTATGGGCGGGGCTCAGTCAGTCTCCACCCCACCTAACATTTTCACAACAAAATACACCAAATTGAAATATTTTGACTAAAATGTCAAGAGTTGGACCAGAATCAATCCACAACACTACTTCATACCCAAATATATTTGTTTTCAGCAGAAAAAAGTGGTTTGGGGGTTTAGTTACTCTTTAAATATTCAATCTGTAGCTCACTGCATATCTAGTTTATAACAGTGAGGTGTGGCCTCCTCCATGAGACACTTCACATTTGCCCTATTGCACAGATGAACTAAACTGAACTGGTGTTGTATATGTGCAGCAGACGTCTCCACCCACAGGAAACTACAAAGTTCAGGAGATTGTCTCCCAAACTGAACTCCCAGACTCAGTGTTTCACTTGTTCTCTGCTCAGAAAATGAATAACACAGTAGGTTTACTGAAACCGTATCCTATTAGAGAAGCAGAAGTTTGAATTATTAAAGCAGACAAACTTGTGTGAAGCAGAGAAATCATGACACTGCACCACAAGAGATGGCTTAAGGCTAGCTTAAGCAGTTACTGACATCACAGTATGAGAGTTGTTGCTTTTGTCAACAGCGTTTCAGATGCGTTAGATGTGTTGTGGGAACGCAGCCACAGAAAATTAAACAAGATCTTTGTTTTCATTTTAAATTCATTAATATCCCACTTCCTGCCATCAGTGTGATGAGTTACCAAGAAGCAGTGTTTGGAAATTCATTATGGAAATCCAGGCTGAATTACTGTTAAACAAAGAAAATGATGTTGTTGTAAAAACAGAAATATACAATTCACTTCCAGTGAGTCAAACATTGTGTTTCTCACTGCAGCTCACTGTGTCTTTCTCACTGACTTTCTCCCAGGCTCCTCTGGGAGGAAACGCTGTTGGACAGCCTGCTGAACTTTGCCGCAACTCCCAAAGGCCTGCTGCTGCTGCAGCAGACGGGAGCCATTAACGAATGTGTCTCCCACATGTTCTCTCGCTTCACTAAGAAACTACAGGTGATAACAAAACACTCAAGTCCAAATGCAGTCATTTCCAGTTTTCGTTTCATCTTCACTTTTCCAACTTTCTGACTTTTTTTTTCACCCCAATCTTTATTACCAGCCTTTATGTTTGATGAGCCAAATTGTCTTTAGCATCAACAGAGTAGCTCCTGGAAAGTGCTCAGCCTCACAGTGACTACAGTGATGTGTTTAGTCACTGCGAGGCCTCGTGGGAGGTTAAGTGACCTGCTGCTCGAGGGCACTTCAGCCGTGAGCAATGAGAGGAGTTTCCCTACTAATATTCTTCTCCTCCTAGCTTTTTAATCTCCGGTCCAAACAGTGCTGACTTTGCAGCAACTAATGTGAAATACTGGTGCTAAAGATCCCGAGATGCTGCCAAGAGTCGTTTAGTTTTAAAAGCACTAGGAGCCAATTCCCCGTTAAAATGTGAGCCGTCCAAGATAAGTTTATTTTACCACCTTCACTTTCTTTCTTTCTTTTTTTCCCACAAAGTATTGGACTTTAATGTAGAAGTGTTTGTGAGCAGGATGTAGCGATGGGTGACATAATATGGAAATATCACTTTTTGAAGGCTCTATACCATATATTTGGGTGTTTGTCTTGCCTTCTGGCCCCCAAAATGTGAGAACTAACAAAGAAATTTGTAATTTTCAGGCTCCCTAGGTTGAAATCCATGTGGTTTTATGAGCTGTTCCCTCAGTTGTCTTCCAGTGATGTAACTAGTTTTAAATTTTCCATAATACCACCCCTACCTGGTACCAGTAGAAGGGGCGGGGCAAGCAGTGGTTCATTTGCATTTAAAGCAACAGGCTCTGAAACCCTAACCTTTATATAATTGTTGACTGTTGTTTGACTTTTTCTAACTCCTGAGGAAGAGTTGCTGCAGCGTTGACCACATTGTCCGACCTTGATCACTGACACACAGCTCTAAATGCAGACGTTGCTTCAGTCACTGCTCCTGTTGAAACATCAACCAGACTTTCTACCGTTCGTGTCCCACCAGTGAACCCTCCTTTAAAAGTCACTTAGATCTTTCCCTCTTGATAGAAACTTCAGAATCAACTGGGCACACTCAGCATTTTTTTTTCTTTTTACTCATGCCACAGAGAATTACTGAATATTAACCGTTTAATCTGATCTGCATTCGTTATATTTCTCCACTCCACTTTTATTCCAGTTTTTCATCTAGTCTGTCACCTGTCTGTAGCTGGATTGCGCCGTTTCATCACCTTTATGGAAGCCTCGCAAGAATTAACTTTGGCAGTGGCTGGGTTTTTAATCCTTCTAGATGCTATCAATGTGCCAAAGTAATACGCCGTTCAGGTGATCCTTTGTCACATTGGCTTGACTTACTGCCGGTCCAACACCACCACAGCCACAGCAGATTTTTTTTTTTTGGAAAAAAAAAAGTCATTTTGCAGTGTTGCCAGTCCAGCAGATTTATTTACAGTGAATTAAAATGTGAAGTGAACCTTTTTGGCTCAGAGAATCACAGCTTTGGCAACAGAGGGCCATCGTTATCATAAATAGATATTAAAATCTGAAGATTCATCTCCGATAAGGAGGGAAAAAGAAAAATGAGTCTCTCTAGTCAGATTGCACATCTACAGTTAAAGTTACAACTGTTCGGGACTTTTAAAGCTTTTTTTTCCAGCACAAACTGAATTTTTCTATGTGCCATAAAATATGCATGGTGTATTTTTAGGTTTTTGTATTGCATAACACCCCATCCAGCACAACAACAATGCATCTTTTAAATCCCCCCCCCTCAAAACCCTCTGTTGGCCTATGTCGTCTGTTTTCCTAATTCATTCTGTGGGTGTTTGTTGCTTCTCCTGGAAAAAAACCACCTGTCACCTTTTTTTCCTGAGGACTGTGTTTAGTATTCACCTGTAGCCTGCAGCCTGTTAATATGCTGCTAGTTGCACTCTGGGTTTGATTTATTAACCTCTGCGCTCTACATATACCTTACATATCTACTGTTTTCCATAATTCATATTGCGAATGCACACAGAGTCTCGCTGCAAACCTTTGCTAATTCTCCGTGGCCTTAATTTACTAGTCATTGTTTGTGCACTTGTGTAATCGCCCCTCTCTCTGCTTTACACTTTAATTCGGGATAAAATTAGATTTTGTCCAACTTTTGATTGATGTTGTGTTATAATAACTTGTGTGTCTGCATGCTCCGAAATCAATTTACAACTTCATTCCTTCTCAGTGAACTAAAACTGCACTATATTGTGCTTTTTAAGGATTCTACCGGTGTCATAGCAGAGTTTGTGTACTGAATCGCGAATGTCAAAAATTTCTCTCAAGACAAGACAGAGCTCGGTTTGCTTCAAATTCAAACTCATCTGTTTTTCTACATTAATCTTTAATGTTTCCATCCGGTTTCTCAATCTTTCATTTATTTCTAACTAAACCAAGATGAAAGTGAAATATATATGGGGATTATTATGGGCTGTCTGTGTGTTTCTGTCTCTGCAGGTGAGCCGCTGTGAGAAGTTTGGATACGGGGTGATGGTGACCCAGGTGGCAGCGACCGCTCCGGGGGTGGTGGCTCTGCACTGTTCAGGTACTAATGCGCTTAAACACACACACAAACACACATACACACACACTCACCACCTGTGACGCCTAAAGCTCGTCTTCTAAGTTGCTGTCTAGTCGAGGTGAAACAGGCTTTGAACGGCCCGGGGAGGAACATCTTTGGCAGATTGTTTGTGTCAGAATAAATGGATGAGGAAAAAGCAAGAGAGGATTTTAATTGTCAAGTTGCTGCTGTCAGAGTCTGAGTCACAGATCATGTACATATTAATGCTACTGCAGGTGGAGAGGAGGTATACAGTAGACATAGTAAAAGTTATAAATAGCAGCGTATAGTTTCTACAGTGTCTAAGCGTGGAAGTGTAAAATTGAATTATGGATTTGTGATTGTAGAATAGTAATATTTAGGTCATCTGGGTAGCTGAGCAGTTAAGCAGTATGGCATATAATCACAATTTGCATAGTTTGAATCTGGTTGGGGGACATTATTCCACACTGTTCCTCGCTCTCGTTCTCCAACAAAGCCACTGAACAATGTGTCACAAAAAAGTTTCCAAATTAAACTGTGTAAACAAACAGAAACCAGTACCAGTTTTTTAAAGATGAAATGTCAGATCTTTTCATACTTTTATTTTCTACTCACAGTCATGCCATGGAAGGATTTGGAGGACTTTCAGAGTCATCAAAATGCTTTAGGAGTTCCAGGGGGGGTCCGGCTGGCAACGGATTTTCATATAATGGCGGCGGATAGAGTTCACTTTTGAATCGTCCAAATATTGCGCATGCGCACAAACATCAACAGAGCCACTGGGAGCTACGACTACAACAAGGCTAAAAACAGAGATCAAATTTTTTTTTTCCGAACAACTTTTCCATGTGGCGGCTTCAGGACACTTGGGTCAGTACAGACGAGCAGTATGGAGGTATCTGGATGTTTCATAGTGTGTGTTTTGGACGATTCAAAAGTGAACTCTATCCACCGCCATTATAGTCTACTTGCCAGCCCATAGGGCCACATTGTGAACCCGGAAATGTTGAGTACCCCAAAGTTTTATGTTAGAAATATATAGTATGGGTCCCCAGTATTCAGAAACTGCCGGATGCTAATTTATATATATTGGGCAATTAGCACAATTGCCATAATTAGCATAAATTAGCATAATTTCCTATATGGGCAATATTTCAACAAAATTGACTTGGCTGATCTGGGCAATATTGGAGTGGTTTTAGGGGTTATTGATGATGCTGAATCCATTTCTGACATTTTCAAAATTCAAAATGGCTGTCTAAACCGGTAGTGACCAGATTTAAACCGCCAGTGGGCCGATTTTGATGGATTTCATCTGGTCCCTTCCGGTTTAGACAGCCATTTTGAATTTTGAAAATGTCAGAAATGGATTCAGCATCATCAATAACCCCTAAAACCACTCCAATATTGTCCAGATCAGCCAAGTCAATTTTGCTGAAATATTGCCCATATAGGCAACTATGCTAATTTATGCTAATTATGTCAATTGTGCTAATTGCCCAATATATATAAGTTAGCATCCGGCAGTTTCTGAATACTGGAGACCCATACTATATATTTCTAACATAAAACTTTGGGGTACTCAACATTTCCGGGTACTCATTGTTGGCAAGTAGACTATTATATGAAAACCCGTTGCCAGCCGGACCCCCCCTGGAACTCCTAAAGCGTTTTGATGACTCTGAAAGTTCTCCAAACCCTTCATTGGCATGACGGTGAGTAGAAAACTGGTGAATTATCAATTTTGGATGAAGTATCCCTTTAAATCACAACTTTAAGGCATTGAAACCAGCGGCTTGATGTTGTGTGGCAGGTTTCGTGCGGGCGCTGGTGATGGAGCTGTGGTCGACTCTGGAGTGTGGAAGTGAAGACGTGAGGGTGGTCCGTCCCAAACCGACACCCATGGATCCCATCGACAGGAGCTGTCACAAGGTAGTGTGTCAGTGTGTGTGAATGACTTTTTATGATGATATATTATGAGTTAAAATCAGGTATGATCTTTGTCTACATGCAAAACAAATACACTGGACTTAACTTAACTTCTATTACTTTTTAACTAAACAGCTTCAGAGTAATTGTGATCGTTAACCGACTTAACTTGACTTCAACCGTCTGAGCGTCTCTTGGCCGAAAACCAACCTTGCAAGATCAACGCCTCTGACCCGGCGTCCCAGATCCCGTCTGGCGAGAAACATGGACTGCTTTACGGCACTACGACACAAACACACACCGTGATCCATAATCTCTTGTTAACCTCATCCACCTCGTCAGGCAGACATCGCTTCATGGATTGCCTTCTCGTCGGCTTCATTGAAAACAAATGTACATGTCCAACTTGCATAGTTCCCCTTTAAAGCCAACCTGAGGCTGCATTTCTTGATCTGATTTAAATAATCTAACATTTATATTGCACTTGTTCTGTAGTAGTTTTTTCTAAAGTCTCAGTCTAAAGTTTTGGGCAGCATTTCCAAGTTCAGTCCAGGACAGGATCAGAATTCAATTCGAAGCACGAGTACCATTTTTGTGTATGTATGTGTGTGTGTGTGTATGTGTGTGTGAGATGCCGGCCTCTGACAGGAGCCAGGTCGTCTCTCTCTCTCTCTCTCTCTCTCTCTCTCTCTCTTTCTCTCAATGAAACTAGCCAAGTGAATACAGACAACCAGTGAAGTGTCAACTGTGCCCTGCCACCAGAGACCTTAAAGCCGGCCTTATCAGTGGGTCAGCTGCCAGGTTACATACATGCTCTCAGACCTCCCGGTCCATCCCCGCTGCCAGCGCTCGGCAGAGGAGCCAGGACCTGAGCCTGTGCTGCAAACACACACACACACACATAAAAAAATTGCCATTAAATGTGTATGTGAGGTTTTCTGCCTTGACCTCTGTGAGACAAAACAAACTGAACACGTAGCATGGATGTTCACCTTTTTCTCAGTTGGATTCATCTCACATTAAAAAAACACAAGCAGACTATAAAACATGTAGAAGTCCGTAACGCACCTTTGACACATTACACAGCCAAGAGCAGATTAAAGATGTCAATATTTCATCTGCTCCTCAGTCTGTGTACATATTTTTACATTAAAGCTTGTTCCTTTTCAAGCTCTTTTTATGTGATTTTGTTTTTTTAATGTATGTAGTGTGAGTGGGCGGCTGTGTTCATGTGTGTGGTCATCCTTCCTTCTTCCCTTTGATGCCTGTGTGTTTTGTATTTCCCTGTTTGCCTTGATGCAGTAATGAGCACAGAAGGACTTCTGTGTTATGTGTTATGTTCACATGTGGAGATGTAATTTGATGCTGTAAAAGCGTGCGCCCATCTTTGTATTTTTCATTTTCATGTTTGCTTTGGTTTTTTGCATCAATTACTTTTTTTTTTTTAAATCAAGGACAAAATACACAGTGGAGTTCTGTGCATTAACTACAACAGGCTAATTAACGTTTTCTTCTATCATAGGATCTCTTTAGTACTTGTACTTTATTTAAAGGGTTATATTTATAGCTACGCACGTCATTGGACCAATGCCACAAACTGCTTTTATAGTTTTCATAACCAGTCCCATAATGAGTATTCCTAAAACAAAAATACATATTGCTTAATAATGAATAATGACACAGATTAAATCCGCAGTCACACTCTTTGCAGCTATTTTTTTTTCCCCCTATTGATTTCTATAACCCTGCTGTCTTTGTCTTTCTGTCTCTTTGTCCCCTCCAGTCCTTCCTGTCCTTGGTCAACCTGCTGTCCTCCTCCCAGTCGGTGTGGGAGCTGCTGGGCCGACAGCCTTTAGCGAATAAGAGTGAATACACCCTGAGGGAAATGCCCACTTCCATACCTGTAAGTTGTATTTTTTTTTTTTTTTTTACACTGTAGCAGCTCAGATATGATGCAGTTCCTCCCTCGGCCATTGGAGGGCATGTTTGCACTTTTTAATTTCACCTTCAACCACCTCCCCCATGCATTTGTTTTTCTTTTAACCTCCTAAAGCCTCAATATACTGAGGCTGACGTACACTTTCTTCTTTACACATTGTAAATATCCGCACTGTTTTCGTTTTGCACCATAACCGCCGTCTCCCTGTTTCACAGCCTCTCACTTTTACTTTCTACTCTTTTTTTTTTTGCAGGATTTGATTGACAGGCTGATTGCTGTGAATTCAGATGCAAAGATTCACTCCCTCTTCTACTATGAGCAGTCTCACACATTCGGCCTGAGGTGAGTGAGTGACTGATGCTTTCTTCGCCGTATTACTAAACATCAGTGGGGAAGCACACAATATCGGATTAGCACCTTGGTGACTACACACACACACACATACACACACATACATCCACACTTGAGCCTCCAGCAGCAGCAGACTGACATGGTTCTTTATACTTTGATTACCCAGCACTGAAAGGCTGATGAAAAGGATTTCTGTGGATAAGAGAGAAATAAGCTCGGCTGTACTGAGTGTGAATGTGCGTATGTGAGCGTGTACGTCTGTATTTATGGAGAACAGACATCCTAACAAGTGAGTTAGGGCAGTGATGGAGGTGAAGAACTATTTTAGTTTTGATTGAAGGTTTGATTGAGTTCAGAGGTTCAAGTTAATGCCCTCATTCTGTCCTATGAAGGATGTAATAATATCTGTCTACTGCAGTTAAAGGTTAGGTAACCTTACAGCTGAGGTTTGTTGTTAAAGTTAATGCGCTCCAGTTTTGAAATGACTTCAAAAAAGCTGAAAAGCAATCGGCAGCATAAAGGTATAGATGTGTTGTGTAGTGTTTGTGTGTGTGTGCGTGCGCTGCAGAGCTCTGGTGGCTGCTGCTGTGCATTCATTTGCTTTTCTGAATCACAATAGCTTTGACTTGTTTGGAGCCACGCTGACTCACTCTGTGTGCCTGTCAGTCAGCCCACTCCTATTAACATCCAGAAACTAAGTGAAAGGAACAAGAGGCTCTGTTCATTTACCACCCAGACTGACGGATTAACGGAAAAATTTAACACTGCGGGATGTTAAATGTGCTAAATGTTGCATTTTACTATCAGTCGAGTCTTACCGCCTTAATACGACGACCACAAAGTGACAACTTTCGGAATAAATATGTTAAATCAACTAATGGCTGGTAACGCGGTGATGTCTACTTGTGAAGGTTACAGTACTTGCTGATTTATGGTGGTTCGTTTTTTTTTATTTTCTTGCTTGGAGAGTTTGGCTCATCTAAACCCAGACAGCATGAAAACAAATAACAAAAGCCAAAAATACAAAATACAAAATACAAAAAGTACAGTCACCCAAACATCATTAAAAATCATCAGCACATCTCAAAACGCAGCGGACAAAAGTGAATTAAATGTCCTGTCAAATGAACCCTGAGTTTATTCTCAAAGTTTTTGGCCAAAATGACAACTGATAGTGTTCAAATGGACTTCGCTGTAGAGTTGTTACATACATGTAATGTAGGAGCTGCTATTCAACACACAGCCACATGGCCATCATGTCTACCAACAGTTGAACCCAAAAGATGCTGAAGCTTTTTAAATTTGCATCACCCACAATGCTATGCAGCTTGTTTTGATTATATTTTCTGATCATCCTCTGCCTGAGGGGAGATGACAGCATGGTATAGAGACAGTGCTTTATTGATCCCAGAGGGAAGTATCATCCCTAAAGCAACAACTACACACAAGGACATGACACTCACTGATTAATCAACAATATGTCCAACAACTATTAAAAAAATAAAAATAAAGACATAAAAAGCTGGTGGCCGGTTCTTAAACTTCATTTCATTTCATCAGTATTGGCTTCATCTGCTTTGTTGGATGATGCTGCAACATAAAACAACAACTCACAACTATCATCGCTAACTCCTGAGTGGTGCATGGAAGAATGTGACATAATATTATGATGGAAATCTCATGGATGTGAATTTTATAGTTCAATCTCTTCATTCACAGCACATACTGTACAGAGAGATGCACAAAGTGAGAGAAGAACGATTGTTTTCCATCCATCACCTCAGACTGATGTCTCTACAGCTGGAGGGTGGGAGTGGATCAGATCAGCCTCATTTATTTAACAGGTTTTTTTTTTTTACACAAGCTGATTAACAGCTCCAAAGTCTTTTTTTTGTTGAATCATTTGTGAACATCACTTCACAAGCTCAACATGTTATTGTCATGATGCTGTGCAGAGGAGTCTTCACCACAGACCAGTAAAACATGCAGCAGTTTAACACGCCACACCATCACAGGGAGCAGAGCCAAGCGCGCTCATTCAGGCGCAGGATGTTTGAAACACACCGACACGCAGATATGTTGCATTATGAAGTGTTCATCATGGTGCCACTGTCATGTTACACTGGATTCTTACATACTGTACCAGCTGCAGCATGGGGCTTTTCTCTGTGCTGTAAGGCTCTAGTCTGATTAATCACACCATGGTTTATACTGTTAAACATAGCTCTGGCCTGATTCATACTGTATGTAGTGGAGAACAGCGCCCCCTGCAGTTATAAGGTCAGTAAAGTCCTCGGAAAATCGTAAAAGTAGTTTAGTTTAGTTTAGTTTAGTTAGTTTAGTTTAGTTTATTTATTCATTTGGTTGATTAAAAAAAGAATAGACTGACAAAATGCATAGATTGGTCAGTAATACATGCAACCAAAAGGTGTAGGCTGAAGCAATAGCTTATTGTGATAGATAGATAGATAGATAGATAGATAGATAGATAGATAGATAGATAGATAGATAGATAGATAGATAGATAGATAGATAGAACTTTATTCATCCCGAAGGAAATTCTTCTGCCAGGATGCTCCAAAGGGGAATGTGCAAGGGAGATAAATAGGATACAAAGGGGAAGTATGTGATAAAATGTATCCTACAATGTCTAAAACAATAGAATATATGCTACAAGTACAAGTGCCTACACTTTGTACATAAGATTTCCATTTACATAGTGAAAGAGCATTAAAATAAAAACAAAGACAAGCAAACAACTAACAACAAGACATAGTGAAAATAAAGAGCATTAAAATAAAAACAAACCAGCAGACAAACAAAAGACAAACGAACAAACTAACTAAAAGTATGTTGATCTTTGAAGAGAAATCACAGCAGCAAGCTCACATGAACAGCCTCTTCTCAGATGTAGAGAAAAAGTCATTTAAAAAAAAACTTAAAATAGTTTCATGTAAAACAAGATAAGAATGACTTTATTAATCCCCAAAGGGAAAGTCATTTGTCTAGCAGCTGATTGCGGAAGAGTTAAAAATCCTGATGGCTGTAATATAAATGATCTTCTATGTATAGAAGTTTAAATCTAAGCTGCTACTTAGTACAACCCCCTTCCCATCACCACCACCGCCCTTCCTTTGGCAGACATCACAGCTTGCAATCACGTTGGGTGAAACCTCCTCAGAATAGAGCGTCTCTCAGCTGCAGATCACGTCAAGTTCTGAGATATTTTTAGATCAACCCACAGATTTCCAATAACGTTCAGGTCGGGTAAAACTGTGTTCCTGTTCCAAAAAATTTGAGCTTGTGTTTCCCGAAGGAGCTCATGGTTGGGATTTTTTTAAAGATCTGCTTTCGGATCATCGTCCTGCTGTGGAAGCCGGCTGTTCACTGGAAGTGTGGGGGGGAACAAAATAATTCAAAACAGTGAGGTGTAAGTAGTAGTCGTAGTGTGGTTTTTAACACACAACAGAACTCATTAATATGCTTTACTGTTTTTCACAGTTGCAGAGCCCGGGTGAACTCATTCATCACAGTGTTTAATTATAAAGCGAACACTTTTATCGCCTTCATTTATTTTCCTGTGACTGTCTACAAGGAGAGGAACAGATTCCCTCCTGATATTCAAGCCAAACTGCTTTGTTAGTACAAAAAGCTGCACACTGTATATCGGAGCAACAACAAATCACTACAGCTAAGTAGAAAACAAGAACAATCCAACCTACACAAGTCAAACAACCACATAACTGTGATAATAAAGAAATCTAAGAAAACATTTCTGCACTTATACAAGGTATTGTTCCCTCTGTGATCTTCCCCCCTCCTGTAGATAATAATATTATTATTATTATCCCACCCATGCATCAGGAACACCTGCTCCTGGTTCTTCTCACAGCTTCTCTGTGTGCCATTCTTCTTCTGCTTGTTTATTTGACACAGGATCATTTGTATAAGGCGCAATTACAGGTAGCATTAACATTTAATTATAATTGACTCCATACTCTCACCAGATGCTCGGAGCTGCACATGTTTTTACATTTTTCACTGAGATGTAGAAGAAGGAGAAGGAGAAGCCAATTACACCTGGAAAACAACTGCTGTCTGATTAAGAGAGCCTGTGTTCTTTGTGAATCCATCACTGGGAGCTAGAGAAGATGCACTTATTTAGAAGACTGTTGTGTTCTCATATTGTGAGATATACTGTAAAACATGTTTAAAAATGAATCCCGTCATGGACAGACTCTGAACTCTCTGTGTTCACCTTTAGACGAGAAGCAGAAACTCATCTCGGCTCGAGGTCAGACAACCACACGCTGCCCCTTTGTGTGATATTTCTTTAGAGGCCATGTAGATGGGGTGGAGAATAATAATAATAATAATAAAAAAATGCAGAACACACAGCACCAGGATTTGAACAAAAACAGGACTTTAAAAAGATGGGAAATTAGCTACTTGCTGGTATTTTTCAACCAATGGACTCTCCATATTTATTAGCTGCAGATTTGTTCCCTGCCAGCAAGGTGCTTGTATTTTATGAGATGTGGTGCTTGTTGAAAAGGACAAGGCTGGCGTTATTCAGTTTTTCTTTTTTTTCCTTCATTTTGTTAACAAATCTCATACTTTCCAGCTTTACTCCAAGTCCACCAGTTCCTACCGTAGACATGAATGTTTAAAAATGGATCACAGACAGACGTGTAGTGGCTCAGAGTGGCTCTCAGAAAACATGACTCAAACAGCAGAATAGTGCATTTGATGGTCTCTCTCTCTTCAGCTGCACTTTTAATGCACAGTAAGCATTTATAGCAGCGGGCTGGTGCATCTGGAATTGACTCAAAATAAACCGCTGTGACCGTGACCGGGCATGTCAACCAGCGACACTGTGTGGGTCAATTACGTTGTTTTTTTAATTGTTTTTGGACAACAATGGAGCTCTGAGGCACTTGTTAGTTTTCAATTCAGTTCAATTCAGAACAGTTTATTTGTTCCCCAGAGGCAATTTGCAGAAGCATATAGAGAAGCAGAGTCACAATAGAGGAAATTAAATATGAAAAAAGTAACACAAACTGTAAACATTATGGTACTGATTATACAATAATAATAATATATAAAGACCAAAATGAGCTGTACATGTTGCGATGATTATTATATAATACTCATAATGTTAGTGCAATAAAAGCGCAATAAAATAATATATTGCTTATGTTGTAGAAACATAATATCAGACGTCACATAAGAGCAATGAAACGAGGATAATGATGAGAGTCATATTGGTGCAATAAACAATTATAAGTGATAAGTGAGTGTACACGGTGTATAAAGAGATAGATGGCTCTGTTTATAGTTTAGTTGCATGGTGGATTTTAAATATTCATTTGGCCAAATTTAGAGTTGTTTTTAATCTTTTCGAGGGATTTGTTGCTAGAAAAATTGTTACAAAAATGAAAATATTGTTTGAATTTATCCTTGAAGCAGCCAACAGATTTTTATTACAATTTTCATGAAATTGGAGCGATCCTGCAGTTGGCTGCCGTAAGAGGTTTCCATGAAGCCATTTGAACTCAGCCTTGGCTTCCACTCTTACCACGTTAATATCCCCAAACATTTCTGACCTTTTCTATCATATTCAGCCCAAATCTAATCAAACAAACACAAACTGAGCGTTTCTCGAGTGCAGGGCCCGTTTGAACAAGGAAAAAAACGGAGGCACAATTTCCACCCCTCTTGATCTTCACAAGCTAATGAGCCAAAATGCCTCAGCCCCCTTCCCTTGTTGCTAAAAGCCTCTTTGTTGTCATGGCACCCTTCCTCCTCCTCCTCCTCCTCCTTTTTTTTTGCCCCCTGTGTAAATTGTTTGGATGCCGACACTCTGCTTCCACTTCTGTTGATGGCTCTGAACACTTTGAGTGTGTATCTTCTGCTGCTGCTGCTGCTGCTGCACATTTTTATTAATATGATCATAAGACCAGAGTTGCCATCACTCTAAATATCAACACTCGCTATAGTGCTTCTTCCATCTGCAATCCAGAGATGATGAAGATTGTATTTGTACTGCAGGACGGTCCAGAGCTTTTCAGGTCAAGGTGACATCCTTGCAGATGAGAACTGAACAGGTACTGCACAGACTTAAAGGGATACTTCACCCAAAAATCAATTTTCAATTTTCATTTTCAATTTTCGTTTGATTTTTCATCAAAACGCTTTAGGAGTTCCAGGGGGGGTCCGGCTGGGCTGGCAACGGATTTTCATATACTGGCGGCGGACACTATGAAACATCCAGATACCTCCATACTGCTCGTCTGTACTGACCCAAGTGTCCTGAAGCCGCCACATGGAAAAGTTGTTTAGAAAAAATGAATGCAATCTCTGTTTTTAGCCGTATTTAACCATTGGATGTATGATGTAAACACGGAATGTGAATTATCAATTTTGGGTGAAGTATCCCTTTAATAGGACCAGAGAAAAGTCTTTCTACTGTATCAGGTCAGAGAGCTTTTTTTTTGTTCAACTGTTCAAAGTAAACAAGATCTAAATAGATTAGTACGTAATAAATAAAAGATCATAAACATTTCATGGCATCAAACAAGTCGGTATGTGAAAGCAGCCCGAGGTGGACGAAACAAGCCAAGCTCATTACTTTTCTGTTGTTTCAGGCTCAGTAACGACAGATTAAAAAGCAGAGATTCCCCACCGTATAGTGAAGTTTCATGGCGTTGGTGGGATCTGCATGTTGTTGCCGAGGCCCCAAATGAAGCTTCTAATCGAGCTTTGACGACGCACCGCCTCCGGGCTTTTCACGCTGCCACCTTGATATGTGCAGATCATTAACTCAAAGCACTTGTTTTCATTGTGCAGAGTGGTGGTGCACCAGTTTGAACAGGAAAAACTGTTTATCTCTGTTTTGGCATTTCCACAAACTTATGGAAATGAATTCCATAGGTTCACATTTCCAGAGATTTTCTCTTCATGAGTCTAGTTATTAATAGATTTTATGATGAATCAATTATAAACATTCCCATCACTACAACTTCTAAATGATCTCCCGACTGCCTGCTGTATACCCCAACAAAATTATTGACCATTTGCGTCTCACATAGAGCGTGGCTAATCAATCAGTGGTAATGATCGTCGGTCATTCTGGCAAGAAAATTACTCTTGGGGTTTTAATTGGTTTAAACTCAAGTCTTCTGATGCGTGCCGGCTCATAATCATCTGTCATAAATGGGCGTTTCGCTGCGTGTCCGTCAACGTCAAAGATGGAGTGAGGGAAACTCCTGGTCGGCCACGAATAACAAGTCGGATTCTGGAGGTGATGGATCGCAGCCGGGCTTCTGTACTGTAATCTCCACCTCCCAGCCTTGGCGTTTCTCCGTCTTTCTTCCTCTGTGTCCAAATTTGAATATAAATGTCTTTATTCATAAATAGGACACTTGACTTCACGCAGGAAATAATCTCCAATCACTCTGACTGAATGTGGTCATCGACTTTCTGTTTCAGACTGCAGCTTATGCCGGTTTAGCGCCGCTGCCCCACTGTCCTACTTTGTGCCGTTAATTAGCGTGTGCACATTACCCACATCAGGGTGTTTGGCCTCCCGTGGAGCTAAGTAGGCAGTTTATTGTGTCTCGTCATCCACCGAGTGCATTTACAGTAACACTTTGCTCAGAGGCAGACGATTGGACTTATGAACAAATTTGTCCATTCGTGACAAAAACGGAATAGAAATGAATTCTGGCAGCGAGCAGAGTTCAGTCAGAGGTTATGTTATTAAAGCAGCAGTGGTCTGCAACCCAACAGTGTCTGAAATTAACAAGTAAATCGAGATGAAACAGCCAATCAACTGATTTGTTGATAGCAAAAATGAATTTGCAACAGTTTTGATGAGGAACTGATGAATCGACTGCGTCCAACAATATCTGAATGTTTTGACTTCGGCTTGAAGAAAACAGGCTGTTTGATCATTTCAGCTTGAAGTTATTATGATGGTGATTTACTCAAGTAATTGATTAAGTTTAAAGGTATAGTTCAACATTTTGGCAAATTGGCCCCCTTGCCACACTATGAGATAATAACAGCGCGTTATGAGACAAGAGTTGTTTTAGAGGTAAATTCATGCAAAACCGCTGATGCGCGTTGCCTTCTGGGACAGTTTTTCAGCAAGCAGTCTCTGCATTTGCCTCGAAAACAACTCTGTCTTGTAACGTTCTGTTATTATCTCATAGCGTGGTGAATGTGCAGGTCACAACTTGTCCACCAGAGCGTTTTGGAGTTGTTGGATTGTGTATTTGATGAGTTTGATGAGGAAAACCAAGAAATCGCATTAGCCTCCGTAGCGTAGCTCTGAGCAGCTCACGGCTCTGCTCCGCCGTTCTAAAAATAGCTTGCACCGACAAATAAAGGTAACGAACCTACTGCTATAGGGATTATGGCAATGGGCCAATTTGCCAAAATGTTGAACTATCCCTTTAAGTTTAAAAAAATAAAGAAAAGAAAAAAGGAAATCAGCCGATGAACTTATGATAAAGATAATCCTTCCAATGAACCACCACCCGCTGGCTACAAGGTTGGAGGCATGTCCTGGTTCTCTAGTTCATTGTCTCAAACTGGGCGAGGTCAGAAGGCCTGACAGACTCTCAGCCTCTTGCTGTGCTGCTGTCAGACGGAGTGAGTAGAGCTGTCAATCAAACCGCAGTCCGAGCAACTGCCCAGCACATCAGGAAACGAAGCAGCTGCTTGAAAGGAGAGGCGTTTTTTCCCAAGGACTCACAAGACACAACGCATGCACATAAATGTACGAATAGAAATTGAAATGACATTTTGTAAAACTGGGATACAAGTGGTCATTTTAAAAAGAATTTCAAGTGTTTAAAAATAGACTTGACATTTCTGTTCATTTGTTGTTTTTGATTACTTATGTGAATGGAAATGCACGTATGTAAAGCTGTATGAGACTGATTTAAAACCTCAAATGACTTTAAACATCAGACTATCTGCATTAGATTCCAGAGGAAGGTCAGAGACAACACTATTGATTCAGCTCAGACAGAAGTGGTTGAGTCATCCTAATATAACCGTGTTACGTTGCTTTGCCGCCTGCCTGTTAGCTGAATAATGGCCCAGTCAGTGAAGAAATGTGTCACTTTAGACGGGCTCGCCTTGGGGGGGTAAAAGGCAATTAGCCATTTCTGGAAAGAACATAATCAAATTTCTGATGGTCACACAGTATTCCAAGCATCTGTGTTTGTGTGTTGACAACAACTGTGAGGCTGGACGGATAAATAAACCAGCCCCGGGTTCTGGGTCCAGTTAGATTAAGAAGGTCAATACCACTCTCGTGTGAGTGGGTGAAGATTGCATTCGCCTGGCCAAGCATAAAGGCTCGAATTGCATTTATATCCTGTTTGTTTGATTCATACTCAATCATATCACAATACACTAAATAGCATTGATATAGAACTGGGAAGACATACAGTATTTACTGTACGTAATTAAGTAATTGTCTCCCTTCTAAAACCACAAGGTGTGTCTTTTTCATTTAGGTTTGCATAGAGATGAAAGAAATGAGATCCAGTCTGCTACGTAGGGAGCTCTGGCCCCTAACTTCAAATTTTAAAAGTGCAAGCAGAAAAGTTTGGGGCACACACTTTTAATGAACTTGCAAAGCAAATATTCACATTTCCTTTTCATTCACATACATTCGCCTGCCTATCTATAATGACAGATTCCAGATTCTTTGAACTCACAATTTGGCAAATTTACTGGTTGCACATTCACAAGTAGAAAAATGTACTTGCACTGTCTCAAATTTTAGGGGCAAAGTGCAGCAGGTAGTAATGCTCCATAGTTATGTTTTGGTGCCGGGCGACACCTAGTGGCTGTAGTAATTATGACAGGAACAGTTCGACGTATTATAGAGAGGTAAAGTCCACGTCAGGAGGAAGTTGTGTCAACGAAACACATGAGTATGAAACAGGAAAGTGTTCGATTCCCATGTGAAACCAGCAGTTAAGTTTATGTTGCTTCCATTATCCATAATAACCATTGGATAAAGTTGGGTTCTGCTGAGGAGGTACTACACGTTTAGTAGTACTTTTAGTGCCTAAACCAACCGAAGTCATGACCGTTATTACAGTAGCCATGGCAACGATAAGAGCATGCAGTAGTAAACAGGAGACACTGCTGAGGTTTGTAAGACAAGGAAAGTCATCTTTATTTATATACAGTAGCGCAATTCATACCATGGCAACTCAATGTGCTTTACATAAAGACAAAACATTTAAAAAGAACAGCATAAAACAGCATAAAAACAAAAAAGTTAAAAGCAAGAGGAAAGAAGAATAAAAAAATAGTATCAACCTGTACGGTTGCGTATGTTGGAGGATGTTGATGACGCTCAGCAGAAGCAGCTCTGGTGCAGCTGGGAGGAGGTGGATTCTCACTTGGGATTTTCAATGATTTTATAAATAATTTCCCCAATTTAAGTGTGACCAGTAGTAATGCTTAAGTTGATGCAAGCCTTAAAAGCTTTGATGAAGCTCCCCCCCCCCCCTCTCTCTGCAGATAATGGAGCGTATAAAGCAGAAAGCTTTCTCAGGCTCTTACTTTTTCTTTAGTTTCTCAAAACACCACTGGAGCTCAGCAGCCTGCTGCTTCAGCCTGGTGTTATTACCAGTAACTGAAAATGAACCGTGAAGCTTTTCCCAAGGGCTCCTACTTAACAAAGCTTACAATTGGCTACGGCAAGCTGGTGGAGGAAAAATTTGTTGACTGATCCAGCGCTTGCAGACATAGGACGCCAGAGGAAATAGACAGCCGGAGTCCAAATGCTCAGTTCTGGGCCGTTGTAGCAGTTTATGCCACAATACTTAAAACTCTGTGCTGCTGTTTATGTTACTGTATCTCACAGTGCCAGTCCTCTCTGTGTTTTAATGTATTTTTGTTGTTTTTGTTGTCTGTCTGTGTTTGTTTGACGAAGGCTGCTCAGCGTCCTCTGCTGTAACCTGGACTCGTTTCTGCTGCTGGAGAGCCAGTACAACATCTGCTCCATGCTGCTGCAGAGTCAGAGGGAGAACGCCACCGAACCAGACTCCAGTGAAGGGTATGAACTCATCAACACACACTTTGCATTCGGGCATCAGTTCCTTTGCAGAGATCGGCCTGACTGTCCTTTTGTAACTTCCAAAAATAAAACTCTAGTTCGTAGCAACTTCAGTTCTGCTATAAATCCTGCAGTAGAGTCGATTCAAAACTATTTATTATGTGTTTCATTTCTGTCTTTTGTCATAATCTTTGACATCAGAGCCGTGTTTTGACTGAAGCTCTGTAGTGGTTGTAGCTAAAGCTTGAGAAGCTTTTAGATCTCAAGCTTTATTTGACTGCAAGAAAACAGTTACTTCATTTTAGGGAACATGTTTATTCACTTTCTATGAAGATCAATATCAGTGTCATCTTTGTGCATTCAGTGTAAAGCTGAGGTATGGAGCTGGTTATCTTAGCTTAACTTAGCATAAAAAGTGAAAGTAGGGGTAATCTCCAAATTCAAAGATTCTCTATTTCATTTCTCAGTTATTCGATCTGATTTATGAACACTAATTCTTTTGTTTTTACTTTGAATAGTTTACATTTTGACTGTTAAAGACTTAAAATGAGGGAGATTTTAGGTTCTCAATGAAATTCTACTACACAAAAGGCGTAATAGCATACAGTAATGTGGGGAGATAAATATTTAGATATCATTGAAAAGTTAAATAAATAAAATGCCAATCTCTTTTTATGAATAGATTTAAGGGGTAGTTGAGATAGATAGATGGGAAGTCAACAACTTTATAGCTGGGGGAACTATCTGAGAAGTTGGACTCATTAGTTTGTTACATGTCCATCAAAAGTGTAGAGATGTTAAATGTTTTAAAATCAAAAGAAATGAGGAAAAAATGTGGCTGAGTGAGGATTGTTTAGCGATCGTCAGTGCCACACTGGACTCTTTGATGGTATTTGAGTCTGGCACCCAATTGACCCTTCGCCAACTCCTCCCACAAACGGCTATTGTCCAATCCTACGTTAGCAACCGTAACTATAGGCCTGGCAAGCTTTCGGCAGTTGAGTCATTACGTTTGCTTTTGTGGACACATTTTGAGACTAGGACGAAAAACATTTGTTTGTAGAGAAGGATGTTGCTGCTGCTGCTGCTACTACGGTGGCGGCAGCGGCGGCGGCAGAAGCAATATAGAGATGTTCAGATACGAGCGGACTTTTTTTTCGACGTAAATATGGGGATAACCATATGTTCACATCCGAAATGACAGCTGTACTTTTACGGCTTTTACCTGGACTTTTAGGCGAGGGATCCTCCAGGCAGGGACTGCTTTCACTGACTGATACAGCGGTGGGAGAAAAAAAAACAGCAGCGAAAGCTGTATGTGGTTCACAAGCCCAAAAACTTGCAGTTTGACAACCAGTGAGATGACCTAAGTCTTCGTGGGTTGATAGACGGTAAAATGACCAGCCCTTACTGCTGCTCTGTACATTGTCCAGTCCTGTCGTTGAACAAATGTTTTATCCTCCTGCGTGAGTCACGTCACTGAAAACTCTGAATGATCTTTGTGACTTCTTCTCTCTATTATCTCAGAACAGTTTATCCAGAAATTTGCTGATGTTTCCTTTGAAATCGATACCAAATACTGCCAGGAGCATGGCTGGGAGTGAAAGCTTGCCCGGCGTAGCAACAGTAACCAAGGGGGCGGGGCTTACGCGAAGGGTCAATTCAAGGATTCTCTAGCACCACATAACCTTTAGGAATTAAAATGTTTAATCTTGGTTGTATAATATAACAATGTTATGTATCGGGATATCCTGTATATAGAACTATTTCTGTGCTGCTACACTCAGTTTCCAACATCATGAATCCAGCCACACAGGTACAGTATGAAGGGGATATTGATTTTCTAATCTAACTTAAATAACTTAATAAAATGATATTTCCCCGAGTGCTGAACTGAACTGTTCCTTTAATGCACTTTCTGCAATTTGACTTTTTTCTAAACATTAATGTCAAAGTGTGTTTTTCTAGAAAGTTCAATCTACTCCCGGTGCAGAGCAAGGTGAACCTAAAGGAAGTTATGTCAGACATCGGGACATTTCAATATCCTCCACATGGAGCGTGTTCAGCTCTCACAAAGTCATTCTCCGTGGTCCTCATTCAGAAAAAAAAAAAGCTTTTTGCTCCTCTCTGCATCATCCTGATATGACAGAACACTTTCAAATGTAATCATCGGTCAGGATGAGAAATTGTTTGTTTGTTTGCCTTGTCACAAATAAAATGAAATAAAGCAGAAGGAAAGTGAAAAGGCCATTTGTGAGAAGTGGGTGTTGAAGAGCCTCTCTCTCTCTTTTGTAATGGGCGGCGGAGCCACAGCTATCGGTTATGAATGGAAATGGCCCTGAAATGCCAACTCACACCGCATGTCTGAGTGCTGGCTCAATTTTGGAGAATGATGACTTGTTAATTTATCCTCCCATCTCTCTTTCCTGCCCTCTCCTCCCCCTCGTGCTCCCATTATCATCAACTTCTCTTCCCTTTGCCCTCCTCTCCTCCTCCTCCTCTTTCACTTCAATGTCATCTGAACTTTACTTCTTGGCATCTCACTCTTGAGTCATCCTCCTCTTCTTTTGTTTTATCCTTTACCCATCCAACCCTCTTTATTCCTTTGATGCTCTAACCTTTTTTTTTATTTTTAAATATCAATGACACCCAAATTCTCGCCGAAACTGCTTATTTAAGAACAATCTGCACATTTTTATTCTACTTCAATTGTTTGAACCATGGGTAATGTGACTTTTTATTGCTTGAAAAAATGATGCGAATTACATCTTGTGGCAAACTCTTGGAAGGAGCACTGTACAAGAATATAGTCCTTTTTTTATTACCAATTTGGAGTCCAAATTGCCTCATCTATAGGAACTATCCAGCGAGGCTGACACCCTGCGACCCTAAAGTGCCTTTATAATCGTAATGTTCTCTGATCTTATCTGAAAATTCAACATGGAAATCTCATCTCTTTCTTCTCTAACTTACCTTGCAGCAATGATACGGCCGCAGCCAGAGGCTTCAATCTCTCTGCAAAGTTTTGGGACTTTTCAAAGACTCTTGTCTGAACTTTTCTAAATTGGGCAACGTTTTGAAGTGTTAATGATTCTGTTGCAATTTTAATTTGCATGACCTTGTCTATCAAAAGTGTTAAAAATGGATTTTTATTTATTTGTACGTGTGTTATTGTGCTCGAGAAGCTTAATGTCTTTCTTCTTTAATCCTTTATTCCAGATGTCTATCTTCAGCATGAATATTTATAAGATTAGTCACGAGTCCGTTGCAATTTTTGTTGTTTTTTTTGGCATCATTCAATCTAAGACGGCCATCTTTGTCTCATCCCCTTGTGCCTTCATCAGGGGATTCATCATCGACAGTCTGTCAGTGGAGAGGAATCATGTGCTGGTTCGCGTCAGTGTGGTGGGAGGTCCGTCTGAGAGGAGGCTTCCTCCCCGAGCCCTGCAAGAGGTCAGTTTTCATTCTAACCTGATATAGAGTTGTGGTGGTTTCTTTCCATCCTGTCTTGAATTCTTGATGTTTTGCATCATTTATAGGATTTGACATAAAGGAGAGAATAAAAAAAAACCTCCAGTATTAGAAAATACATGGAAAAAGTTGCAGCAAGTGCAAAGAATCCAAACGTTGATCCTTTTCCTGAGATATTTTCTTCCTACTGATCTTTTGGGGGATGACAAACAGCGACTACTCCACTGCAGGTGTTTTTGAACGGCTTCACACACTGATTCATACCTGCATCAACATTAATTGGACTCTTGGAGCTCTTCTGTTGTTGTTGGCTGGTTGTTTTTCTTTTTCCTCTCTGAGAACAAAAAACCTTTGTGGAAAAGGGAAAAAGTACCATTTCCACTTTATGTAGTCATTAAATCATCTTTTTAATCTTTTCCTTTCACTATTCCTGATTAAAACAAACTCATCAGTCTTCACTGTGATTCTGATCCAAACACGTCCATCCATCAGTTTCTCTTCTGACTCTGCACCGCTGGTAATTTTATTACAGATGAAAGGAGTCTCACTCATTACCAACTTGGCCTCAGTTGTTGTTTGAAGCCTGTAGCCTTATTTACTCAGCATGTTCTGAGATGGATATCAATTATTTAGGTGTTGTTTACACTCAGCGGCAAACGGGAACTAATTTTCGCTGAGGTCAAGGAAAGGATATGGAAACGATATCTAAGGAGGAGGCTGTAAATGAGTTTAGAGACTGTTTCCTCAATGTGTCACAGGTCTCTTTTGTTCATCTCTGGAGTTACTTGTAGAGAATACGAGGAGCAGACGACTGTTTAATACGTTTACTAAACAAATAGAAAACTCTCAGTCAGAAATGAGAAGAGAAGCGTTGCTGTGTTGAAACCACGATCATTAAAACATCTTAAATCTTAAAGAAACAATTTTACTTATGTTTAGACTTATACTAAACTGATGGCAGTCCTGGACTTGGGATACTATGACCCCAAATAGTAACTGTAGTTACTGTAAGTACTTCACTGCTACTATGTCATGTTTTATAAAAAACAAACAAAGGATGAACTGTATGAATGAATGGACTGTTTGACCAGGAGAGATTGGGACCATAACTACGTATAGTAGAGATGATTCTTGGTCATACTGCTTGTAATTTAGGTCACAGTTTATATCCTATGGTTAAGGTTTGATATATTATTGCCTCTTTAACATATTTGATTGGGGTTCGGTTTGGGCCATTTCTCAGTTATTCTATCTGATTTATTATCACTAATTCTTTTGTTTATAGTTTGAATAGTTTACATTTTGACTGTTAAAGACAAGTTAAAATGATGGAGATTTTAGGTTCTCAATAAAGATACACTCCACGAAGGGCTTAATGACATACAGTACAGTAATGTGGGGAGATAAACATTTAGATTTCATTGAAAAGTTAAATTAATAAAATGTGGAACTTTGTGGTCTCTTTTTGTAAATAGATTTAATGTGTAGTTCAAGATCAAAGGAAGTCAACAACTTTATAGCTGGGGGAACTATCTGAGAAGTTAGACTCATTAGTTTATCATGTGTCTGTCAAAAGTGTAGAGATTTTAAATGTTTTAAAATCAAAAGAAATTAGAAAAAAGAAAAAAAACAAACAAACAGCCAAAACAGTTGAATTATTTGCGACAGTGGTCGGTCTCTGAGCCGTTTGAAGATTGTTTTGCGATCGCCAGTGCCCTCCTCCCCAACACGCTGGACTCTTTGATGGTATTTGAGTCTGGCATCCAGGTGATGAGCTTCTCTGACAACATCAGAAAAAGATGCAGAGATTATCGTGAGCGACGGGCAGAGACAATTGGATAAAGGGCTCTGCTGTCCAAACCCATTAAGCCGTAGAGCCCATTATTTTGGTGAGTTATGGCTCAAAAGTTATGGTTCTTCAATAATAAGTTGTGACAGGTGTAATGAATGCAACTCTAAATCGCTGCATGTTACAAAGAAAAGAATAAATGAAGGGAAAGAGGAGGAAAAATGGAGCAGAGGAAGCTGATTGAAGACAAATAAACACTTGTTGTGATGAACTGCAAAGAGCTCAGTGCTCAACAATTATTCATCACTGTATTAAATTAATGTCTAACTCTACTGTTGTGTTCAGAGTTTCCAGTGTTTTAAAGTGCTTTCATCAAACACTGTCATCAAGTACTGAATTACAGATAAAATGTTAATAATCCATAATGCATAACACAGTGACCCATCAATAACCCAGCAGACTCATGAGCAGCCGTAACATCTGTCAGGTCAGAGCAGCGCAGGAATAAATCAAAGAAAATAATGAAAAAAAATCATAATTCAACTCACATTTGTTTAAAAACCTAGAGCTGAAATATTGTTTACTGTGATTTCCATTGAGGTTTAATGAATGTGTCAAATAATCACCACAGTTTCTCTCCTGCTCGCTCCAGACTGGAGATCCGTACCCGTGGCCCATGTTTTCCAGCTTCCCTCCCCCTCACTGCTACAGCCTGGACCCTCCCAAGATCCTCCATAACTCCCAGGGTGAGGGAGATGTTTGTTACTGAGGATGCCAATATTGTTGTTATTATTTATCACCTATAGTTTTTTTCCCCTCCTTTTACAGACTCTGAGATCAGTGCATTCCTGGCATCATCCAGAGACACGAAGGGCGAGGAGAGCTGGATGGTGATCTGCCGTCGGCTGTACTGCAGAGTCATGACCTCCAGACCCAACGTCCTGACTGGGAAAGGTGGGTGACTGGTTCTCTACTGTAGGTAGCTGTGGGCATTTCCTGCAGCCAGGATTTTCTATATACAGTTATGGATAAAAATATTACTAAAATCAATCTTGGGGCGTTAGCCTAGAAATCTAGACGCACCCTAGTGGCAGCAAATATATTTGCTCCGTAGGTGGGTCTAGAAACGAGCCATAGGAACTTTTTGAGTCTCGAACACCGTTTGTGTTCACCAATCACAGCGCTCTATCTGTTTAGAGAGTCGTTGGGTGGGCTTAAGGCGATGACGACATACATTTTAATTGGCTTGTCAGGCTAACGTCATCCAGCTCTTTCCTCTGATTGGTCGTAGCGCTACCCTATTGGTGCAGAGGCAGTTTGAAAGACAGCCTTCATCCCGCCCCCTGGATTGAGCCGAGGTCTACCGGTCGTTGCGAGAGTATACATTTTAATGATATAGTCTGGCTTGTCAGGCTATTGGGGCGTTGTGTAGCTCAGTGATTCCCAACCAGGGGTACGCGTACGCAGGGTTTTATGTAATTAAAAAAAACACCTTTATAGGTGCTTTTGATTAAAATAAAAATGAAATAATGTAACGCCCCTCAAAAAAATAAGCTGTAAGGGAAGCACTGCTGCTGTATCGAATGCGGTATCATATTGAATATTTTCCTGGGTATCAGTATCGAGTTTGAAATTTTTGTAGTAATGTGGAGACACTTTTGTCCACGGCAAACACAAAAACAGCCAGGAACAACTAAAATGCAGGAGAATTCATGTAACATGTCTTCGTACAAATTAAAGAGAGAAATTAAAATGATTTTCATTTCATAATCAGTTGTATTACGTTCTACGTGACCACTTTTGTAGAATCATCAGCACATACAGTATGACTGAGGGGCTATTCATGGCACGGCAAAAAGGCTCAGGGGTACACAAGACCAAAAAGGTTGGGAACTGGTATATAGCTCACTGGGTTATCTCTACCATCCTGTCAATAAAAGGCAAAAAGCCCCCAAAAATACCTAAAAACAAATCTTAAATTCTCACATATGCAGCATATATCAACATTTCTTGATCAGGAATAATCCTTTGAAATGTAGCATCTTGTTTTCAAGGGGTCCTTAACAACAAAATAAAACACAGTTAAGCAAAAACTAACTAACATAAACTAACATAATTGACAAAACAAGTCAACAATAAAATCATGACAAGACAAAATACGGAACAAACAAATGAATATATCAAATTAAACTTGGTCGATTATGTCCACACATTTAGAATGAATATGAGTTGAAGAGAAAGAGGTAGATAAATAAAAGCTTGTAAGAATGAATTATTAGCAATAATAGCTACAAAGCTACAGTAACAACCATGAGTTTCTTTTATGGACTACAAGCAGGACAAGTTTTACTGTCTTCACAGACTTTAATTAACATATCAATGCTCTCTCAACCGCAGATCATTAAACAGCCAAACTTATCACAAGTTCGCTGCAGCAGCTCTGCTCTCCTCTCTCTGAGTGACTCCATTCGTTGAGTTTCGTCGGAGCTCTCTGTGCCTGGAGCAGCAGGGGGGGAACGACATCTTATTTCACTATAACTCCAGTGTAAATTCAGCCGCCTTCACCACAGTTTGCAGTGTCGAGGCTACTTTCACAGACAGAGGAAGAAAGACTACAATATGTATGTGTCTTGGAGAGATGGATGCATTTACACCTTTTCAACCTCTTACCAAGATGGTGCAATCATTTTTTTCCCCCTATTTCTCAATTGCTCCTTGGGCTTTTTTTTATTTTTTTTTATTTTGAGATCTCTGCTGCTGTCTAATCTGCCCACGACTCACGGGGTGAAATGTAAACAGAGTATTTGTTTCCATCATAAAAGATGATAGCAGTGTGAAACTCTATCATAAACAGAAGGGCAGAAATAACCAGGCAGTATTAAAGGTTATGGTGGTGATAATGGCAGATGAATACAATAATCAATCAGCTGTGAGTGATGCAGTGTAAAATATATGTTCTACAATAACAATACACAACATCACAGCTT
This sequence comes from Trachurus japonicus, assembly GCF_045865225.1. Lineage (NCBI taxonomy): Eukaryota > Metazoa > Chordata > Actinopteri > Carangiformes > Carangidae > Trachurus > Trachurus japonicus. The sequence goes on along the minus strand of NC_140930.1, from coordinate 8,285,403 downwards.
ACAATAACTATGCTTTTTCTAAAACAAGAGGAGCAGCAACATATGGTTCCTAGAGACCGTCGTGTCGACCAATCAGCACCACTCTGTCAGTCCAAACTCAAAAGTTTGGACACATCTTCTCATTCATTGTTTGTTCATTATTTTCATGACTTTCTACATTGTAGATTCAAAATGAAGACATTAAAACTATGAAGGAACTAGGGCTGTTTTCGACTAAGGATTTTCATAGTCGAATCTGATTCGTCAGATTTTGCCGTAGTCGACTGATCGTCGAACCTTTTTTTTTATTTTTATTTTTTTTAGATAGCGATACCGTTTCAAACAAAAGAGCTAAAACACCCCAAAAAATATGGTAGGTGTAAAACAAATACCTTTATTTATTTTCCACACTTTGGATGATTTTTAGTAGCCATTGTGAGCCAGTATGCGTTTATGTTACGTTGCCCTGGACAACGCTCCTTTTGCTCGGACTGTGAGTGGCAAATCAAAGGATAGCGGTGGTCGTGGACACAGAGAAACCGGGTAAAACATGTAGTATCAAAACAAACGGAGGTCAGAAGGACTCGACAATCCGTACATTACGTTAATCAATCCTGTAACACACAGTGTGACCGCGGCACCGGCAGAGAGACAGACAGGCTGCAGAGGGACGAGATTACAGCTGTGACTCCCGACACTGATGGTGCGTTCATTACAACTCGGAAGTCGGAAAAAAAACAAGTTCCTCTTCTAAAAAACTCTGACATGTCAAACTTTAGGATGTGTTAGGGACTAATTCATCTGTCTAACCATCAGAACTATTGACACTTGAAACGGTAAACACAGCTGATCCATCGAAAAAAAAAATCACCGCTGGAGTTAATTTATTTTCCGTGATTGAAAGCAGGTTCTTGAATGTAACTCGGTCAAAGTCAGATGTATCCTCACAATGTTTTGCTGTTCTGTCAGGTCATGCATGATAAATGTTGACAAAGTTAGACTGTCAGACTTCCTTGATTTTAAACTTTGGCGGCTCTGCCCCTCGTCTTTTTACCACTCCGTGAGTGTTCTGCAATGACTTCTGAGTTCTGACTTTGACGGTCCTAATGCTCACCTCCGCTCATTTGAAAAAAAAAAAAAACCTCTGCTCATTTGATTGTGCAACTGCAGTGGGTGATTTATTAATACGTAGTAAGAAGCTAAGACTACGCACACATAATTTTGAACTCTTTATTAACAGAAAGTGTGCAGATTTTGTATCAAAATAGTCTTTTTATAAGGAAAAAAGACATTCTATGTAACAATTTATGCTCAGCAGCCGTGGGCACCCCCATATAGTCAGAATGGTATGGTCTTGGTTAGATTCGACTACGAGGTTCATAGACGAATCAGTCCCCTCCGAATCGAATCGTCGAATAGTCGACTTTTGGAGGTCAGCCCTAGAAGGAACACATAAGGAACTAGGTAGTAAACAAAAAAATGGTAAACAAAGCAGAATATGTTTTATATATTTGATTTTTCGAACTAGCCACCTTTTGCTTTGATGGCAGCTTTTTGCACACTTCTGATTCTGTCATCAGCTTCATGAGGTCCACAGTCTTGAAGGAGTTCCCAGAGGTGTTGAGCACTTGTTGACTGTTTTGTCTTCACTCTGTGGTCCAACTCATCCCAAAACATCTCAGTTGGGTTTAGATCAGGTGACAGATAACACTTTTGTTTGCTATGTAACTCCATATGTGTTCCTTCATAGGTTTAAATGTCTTCAGTTTGAATCTACAATTTTCATTTTCATTTAGCCTCTATTTTAACAGGGAGGTCCATTGAGAGCATAAGGACACCCTGCAACAAACACAATTCAAAACAGAGATTACTAATACATCAATGCAACACAGTGAGAACAGAAATCTATAGTGCAAAATATAATAGAGAACCAGACTAAGAGTAGCAGGAACAAGGCTGAATACTCAGGACAATGTAGAAAGTAATAAAAATAAAGAAAGACCATTGAATGCAAAGATGTGTCCAAGCTTTTGTTACCAGTGTATCTGGCCCAGATGTGATATTCATTCATTGTTTCCCTTTAAAGTTTGGTCTCATTTGACATGGGCACATATAGAAAAGTGCATAAAAACAATGAAAAAGCTTAAACTGAACAGAAACGGAGGTAGTATCAATATTTAACCCTACTGTACCTTTGAAATAAAGAAATAAACATTTTGGGCACACCTAAACCAAGTGCATAAAGAACAAAATAGTATTCACAGCCTGGGCCGCCATGTGAATAGGCCTGCATTAGTGATACCATGGTAACAACACGCAATTAGCGCGTACTGTATTGTAACAAACCTGAAGCAGGAGTGTGTGTGTGTGTGTGCACCTTTTTACTTGTTCATATGAAATGCACAAACTCAGATGAGTCAGAGTGTGAGGTAACAGAGCTAATGTCTCCAACTAGCTCTCTATAAAACTACATGTGTAAATGTTTTAATAATTATAAGAATGATAATGGAAAGAACAAAAAAAATAATTCCATATGACACAATTAGATTATACTACGCAGTGGATTCTCTATTCAACTACATTAGCTGCTGATGTCTTCCATTGTGCTGCAGGTGCACCCAGACTGCATTAATCTAATGTCCGTGAACCTTTTAAGGACTCATCATCACCGCCATTGACAGCCGCAGTAAAATGGCACTGACGCCTACTTTTTTATTTCCCCTACGTAGGAGTAAATAGCGGTGATTCAAGGAGAACAAAAATACATCCAAATGAAGGAGGGCTCACAACCTTGTCATTAATGCACGTACGCGCCGTGATTGCCTCCTTTCATCATCAGCACACTGTTGAACTCGCTCTCTGCTCCGCCGTGCTCATTTAAAGCTTTTCACTGGAAGACTGTGATCAAGATGTATCTGTTGAGTTTCCCTCAGCTGTGGGAAAAAAAAAGAAAAAAACACCATTTGTATTTTGCATGTAATTTTTGCAATTTTTGCAATGTTTGCAATTAATCACGCAAAAAACCTGGCATTATACTTTTTAAAAAAACCTCCAGTGATGGAAATTGTAGCTTTTATAGGCTGACTACTAATGTAACCTACTTCCTCGGCAATTTATTGAACGTTTGCTCTGCTGGGAAGACGCTGTGATTAGTACTTGTGTCTTCGATAGGCGTCTATTCAGCTGCAAGACGAAAATGATTAACTATACTATCTCTTCATCAGAAACACTCGTGATTAGAACTGTTTGCATGTTCAATACCTCACTATCTTGTAAGCCTATTGATTGCTTAATGGCTCTGCCTCAGTCAGCCGAATGCCAATGAGATGAGATGCCTTTCACCGGAGCTCGGAGTCGTGTGAGCGGTTATGATCAGCGCTCATTGTGTGTTTTTTTGTGGGGGGTTTTTTCCCTCTAAACTTGCAGCTTGTGAAATACAGTAACGGTGCGGCTCCACTGGTGTGTTTACAGCAGCGTTCATCACTTTGTTGCAGGTTAAACGGTTGAATAAACACGACTTCACTCACTAACATCCTTTTTCACTTAGCATTTAGACGTGAAACTCTTAATTCCAACATTTGACAGCTGCCTTTTTTTAATGCAGCTGTGATATATCTCACTTCTTCCTGTGGTGACACATGAAGAGTCCTGATTACACAGGACCAGATAAGATCCTATGTAATCAGCTTTAACTGGATCTGGATCTGAAGTGGTGCTGTCACTGTAACGTATTTTAAGTATGTGCAAACGCAAATTAAGATGTACTTATATCAATGAAGGTAGACTATAATATAACCATAATATTTCCCATCACAGCATTGCAAACTACAGCCTCCAGAATGAAATAAAACTGAATGAAAGCATCAAAAACAGTTTGAACAAACAGTGAACATTGAAATGTGTTATAACAATCAACTCACAACAAGATTTTAAATTAGGTATTTCATTTCTGTGCCAAAAAATAAATGTAACACTAAACATCATGTACTGTAGAAGATGTCTTATATTTTAACACCGTTCAGTTCATGTGTATATTTATTCAGTGGCAGCTGCGACCTTGTGGCTTGAAGTGGAAATTGGAAATTAAACAATATGTCAATCACTTTCAGTGGATTCTCCTTGGGTCATGGCGGTGGCTGTGGATTTCACCCCACTCGCCACAATGAGCTGCAATTAGTTGGGAAAAATCATATGTTAAATGAATAAATGGAAATGTAATAATGTATGACCGCGCGTTTGGTTCATGTGATACAGTAAGGATTTTCTCAGCCTGTCATCGGGAGCAGACTGAATAATTTCAGTGGTAATTACAGCTAAATTAAACTAATACATAATGCAAAAAGCAAATACGGAGTTAAATTAGGGATACGATGTGGAAAATATTCTGTCAAATCAGTCTGTTAAGACATTTTATATGCTGGGAAGAGTAGGCCGAGTGTGCTGTAGTCGATGCAGGATATCAACAAAGAAATGTCTTATTCCAAGAATTTAAAGCAGATATTATTGGTCTAAATAATGTCTGTGAAATAAGTCTTAAGTCATTACTTATCTAAGCACCAGACTCTCCTCTGTTCCATATAGATTAAAAATAATCGCAGCTTTTCTCCTGTATTATCTGTGTTACCTCTACAAGCCTCATCACGCAGGGTTTCCCCTCTGTCTCAACAGTTACATCTACAGTACAGTGACAGTGACCGTGGGTGTCGACTTTACATAGCAATGTGATATGAAACTAAAAAAACAAAGCTGTCAGGGTCTGTTCAGGGTCAATGAGGGGCGGTGGAGCTGTAAATTACCTGTAAGCACATTTGCAGAGAGCAGTCTCAGATGTAATGCTATCAGAGATCACAACAGTAAAGAAGCACCATTGTGTCTGATATTTTTGAATTCATAAACCTTGAGTTTACCTTGAACACAGTATTTATTGTAGCTGTTCTGTCTGTGTATGTGTTTTTGTTTCCTTCCCAACAGTTCTTGCTGACCTTCTGGAGAAGGCTGTGGCCCATCTATCCAGCTCTGCCACGGAGTGCTTCTTCTCTCCACCTCAGTACAAAGGTCAGTACAGAAGAGCAACACACTGAGTGTTTTTTTTTTTGTTCTTGACAATTTAGACAAGAGAAAAATAACTAAAGGGCAGAGTGAGCCAGAGTCTCTGTTAGTGGGACGTCTGTTGTTTCCCTCTTGTTACTTTCTCAATTATTAAAATATATTTTGGAAGAAGTGAATAATTTAGTTGTTGTAGCTATTACATAATCATGTTGAAGTCTCTGTCAGGCCTTATTACATACATTTATCATCATCACTGCAGTGCAGTGCTGCTTATGAATTCATACAGTTGACTTTAGGTTAAGTTGTGACACCCAGTGTTTGTGCACAACAACAGACACAATATGTTGAGTCAATGATGGAGGTCGACTTGGAGGCTTCATCATGACATCAGCTTTGTGCTTAAAGGCCTCGGATACTCGGTCATGTGGTGTATGTGGTGTGTGTGTGTGGGGAGGCTGACTCAGGAACCCCTGCAGAGACGTGTGGGAAGACTGTGGAGCAGCTCAGCAAAAAGTTAATGCAGAAATAAACTTCACTATGTTTGTTTTTATAGGGAGAAAAAGAAAACACAAAGAAGATGAGAATTTGGTGTTGGGTTACTGCAGTGATTTATTGAGCTACTGGACTTCACCTGGCGGCAGTGTGGTGGTGCACCGTTCAGTGTGTTTACATGGACTTGAGTATCCTGGTTATGATAAGGTTTTTCAGTTTATGCATCATGTAAACATCATATACCGATTTCAAAAAAACCCAGAAACTCCAGTATCCCCATTTCTCAAGAAACTTGGTTTTGCCATCTGGAGAACTATGAAAGAGAACAGGAAACTGTGGCATGTATACGCCATATCCTGGTGTCTGATCGCTGCCACTAGGCAGGCAATGAAAAAAAACACACATCGTCATATTGTATGTCACATATGTCACACAGTCGATGAAAGGATGCCCTGAAAGTTTGCTCTCCACTCTGAATCCATGAACCGCATTAACATGATCTTGTATCACTATTAACGGCAGCATGGCAGTAGCAGGTCAGATGGCGTTCAGAGGTCAGAGGTGAAGGCATATGTTATTATTGCTCTCTTCCTCTGTTGCTAAATATAAGAATGAATGAATGAGCCGTACTTGCAACATGATCAGCGTTTATGTAACAGTGCCGAACCAGCAAAAACAGATTTCAAAATTGCTGCAATCAGTGTTAAAGAAGAGCTATGTAAGTCCGGTCACTTTTCCTCTTGTTTTGCTAACCCTCCTCCCGGCCATGTGCATTTGTTTACAGCAAAACTGGTGAGAAATCAATAAATAGAACCGTAGATAACGTTATATATCATATACAATGTTACAACATGTATATTTGCGTAGTTTAATCTGTCATTAACAAGAGATTACGGGTTACAGGCGCGTTTGTGTTGTGATGCCACAGAGACGAGAGCTGGGACACCGGTGCGGCGGCTGCGATCTTGCAAAGTTTGTTTTCAGCCAAGTGGAAGACACAGAGCCTCCATTCTCCAAGTCAATCCATTTATTAAACCATCACTATTACTCTGAAGCTGTTTAAGGTAAAAATGTAGCCTAGTTATGCTACAAATCCTGCAGTTAGTTCCTTTTAAATAAACATCACAGTCATCAGAAACCAGGATACTGGCATTCATCATGTAAACAGAGATATTAATAACCAGGTTTCTCTACGGCTTGTAAAAGCAGTATCCTGAATATGATCATAAACGGTATATTGCTCATAACTGGGATACTCAAGTAAACACACTCAGTGTTGAAGACCCAGTAGAGGATATTATAAGTTGTGCAGGTTGTGAAACTTTTGATTTGTGTATATAGACATAGATTTGACTGACACGACCCGACTGCGAGGTCTTCAGTGACCCGCCTTTAAGGACGTTTTCCTACTTGGAAGGGGCGAGTTAGTCAAGTCTTTGTAGCTCGTCTGAATCAGCAGACGGGTGTCGGGGAGGTCTGAAGGACTTGAGCTTCTGGCAAAATGTCAAATGACTCAGGAAAGGAAAGTTTTTTAGCCCCTGACTGGGGATATTTTTCTCTTTGGTGGAGGTCACTGAGGTAGATGAAAGCTCAGCAGCAGCAGCAGCAACAGCAGCACATCTGGGCCAGATGAGAGTCGAGTTTTTTCTTGAGATGTTCTTGAGGCTTCTGAGAAGTGTTGGTCTGTCCTTGCCGAGACAGTGTTGTGTGGAGGTTGCAGTCTGTCTCTGTGGACTCGCAGACTCTTTCTAATTTTCAAAACAACTTCAGCACCATGATAAATAATGTGTTACACTTCCCCAAACCGAACAAGTGAATGATTTAGTACAGGCTGGCTTGTTTGGCTTGCCAGTGGGCTAAACAACTGGAACATACTGATAGTAGCCAGAAAGAAAGGCTGCTAATTAGTGAACACCCAAATCTTTGCAAAGTGTAATTTTCCTGAAGGTACAGAAGAACTAGACATTATTTACATATTTATTTTTTCTACAAAACTACAAAAAAAAATGCAGTTATACCAGGTCATGGTGTCATGACGACGCCCTCCACCTGGAAAAACTTCTTCACAACAAAAAGTCCAAACCCTGTGATACGACATCACTGAGGAAATGCAATTGCTTCCTCATGTTTAATCAGGTTTAGATGATATTTTCCACATTAGCTTAAATAATCACAGCCTCAGCGCTGATGGAGTTTCACTACTTTATGTGTCATTAGTGGAAATACTAAATAAAATACACTTGATGCGACTTGATGTCTGTGAATCAAATCATGTTTTGATGTGTGAGCAATCATCAGGCACTGATTAGTAACATTCATCATAATTCTGAGACTGTCGCTGCTGCCGTGAACTCATACCCAGAGAGAGTCAAGTAAAGTTTTAATATATTAATGTAGAACGAACAGTCAAGACACGTAAAGCAACAACAACTACACTTTATATAAACTTAAAGACGGAACAGAACAGCTGAGGAGGTGAAATGATGCCAGAGAAGATCAAGTTGTAGAGAGAAACTATGCATTTCCTGAAGGAAATACGGTTGAATGCTGAAAGCTGGAAGCTGAATGAGCTGAATACATTTTTGAAACAATGCTGATTTAAGTGAAGAATTGCTGAAGCAATCTTGAAAAGATGAAACGGTGTTGAACCATTACTAATACAACAATATCTGAAGAGTAAAAGTAGAACATAAAATGGAGGCTATACAACTATACTTTACATGAACTCAAGGACGGAACAAAACAGCTGAGGTGAAGTGATATCAGTGAAGATCTTGTTGTGGAGAGAAATTATTATTATTAAGAAAAAAAAAATCCAGACTGAGGCAGTAACTCTAACTATCGTCACCGCCAGGTCCCCGGGAAAACATATTCAAGCAATTACCACGCCACTCAAACACATTTAATTTGTCTCGCTCTTGCAGCGGTTTCATTTTTTATGCAAATGCATCATCGCCTATGGTGACAGCTGGTTTCCAACATAATGACGGTACAAAAAGCTTCTGAGAGCAGTATGTGTTTTATTACCAGAAGTAATAAATGAATATTAACTGTAAAATATGATTAGATATCAATGTCAAAACACCACAATATAAAGGTTAAAGATGTGATGTGGTCCGTTAATCACAGAGCAGCTATTATCAACTATAATCACCGTTTACATTAAATCTAATCTTTTATTTCTATACTTAATATGACTCCACTGTTTTATTCTGAAGTAACATTAATTATAACAGCACATGAGCTACAGACTGCACACTCTGCTCTGTATGAAATGCACAACAAAGGCATCAAATAAAGGGAGGAAACAGGAAGTCTGACTGGGAGTGACAGGTGGAGAAAAAAATCAGCCGCTCTGATTGGCAGCTGGTGATCGTGATTGACATGTGTACGCTTTTTAAAGATGCAGAGATCTGAAAAAAACACAAAGTAGTCTGAGCACTGAGCCATCGAAAAGTTTAAAGCTTTTGTTTTTCACGTAGTCTCCAAAGATGACGCATTTATTATTATTATTATCATTATTTTAGTCTTCAGTGGCAGTCAAGGATATTTTTATTATCTTTGAAATCGTTTAATATCCCTCTGCTAATTGAAGAGTTTCATCAACAACTTCCATAAGACTTTATCTCCTTGTTGTCCACTGTTCCTCTACACACACACACACACACAGACACAGACACAGACAATGCAATCAAGGCTTTAATTGATGCAATCATTCCACTAGATTACCTTTGTGAAGGCTTTAGACTCATATACTTAGGACAAGTTTTCTTTTTCAAGGTCCTTGTCCTTTGTCTTTGGACTGTGCTGATACATTTGTTTCACTAGTTGTTGGAGGTTCAGTTGGGATATCTGATAGCACAGGCAAAGGAAGTTATTTGTCATTTAAGTGCTTTACAGAGGATATAAAAAGAGATGCAGTTGTTGTGTGGGATTGAAAAGGAAGAAAAACACGAGGTAGATCGAACTAAACTCATTCAAGAAGATGAATAAATGGTCTTCAGGCTGAAACTGAACAGGGAGGTTGCAAATAAAAGTTTTAGAGCTGAGCTGTGAGTCGGAGCAAACCACATGTTTTCTGGAGGCTTGTTCCAGATGTGGAGTTCATCATGAAACAGTCAGAGAGTTTTCTACATTGTTAGAAACAGTGGTAAATGGATTATTTCTGCATCAGTGTGATGGAATACTTTCATTTAGGATGACGAGACTTACCTGTGTAGATATTTATTATCCATAGTCAGTTTTCATCTTTAGAAACCCAACTATCTCATGGTGTAAATCAACATTGTGTTTTTCCTGGGGGGTTAATATCTTATCTGTATTTTTTCTGCCATCTTCATCTAAAAGAGCATTTTCCATGGTCGTGGTATGTTAGTGATGTTATTGTATGGTAAATGCAAATATCTCCTCCATGTTCATGTATTCAGACAGATGTCCCTGAGCCACCGAGGAGCAACAGCTGAGAGAATATTTATATGTGAACTATGAAAGAATCCATTCAGATCAGATGTTATGATGATTTAGCAGAGGGTCGTTTGTCAATAAAAAGCAGCGTCTGTGGCGTTTCTGAAGCTGCATTGCAAATAATGAATAACAGTAATTAAAAGGGATATGTGGAATGTGTTTAGAGCACTTTTATTTATTATGCATTTTTCAATAAGGAGAGCAGCTCGTCAGCCACTTTCTTCTTCTCCTTTTCCTCTTCCTCCATTGAAGACTGACATATTTCCCTCGGTGTATTGAACGTCTTTTATCAGAGCTGCCTCTGTTACATCACTACAGAGGCATGTGTCCTTCTCTGGGGGGGCAACGCTGATGAAGAAGCTCAATTCTGAGTGTTTGTTTTAATGATTTATTTATCCAAGTTCACTCAAACACTTCAAAGTTGTTGATTTTTATTTTTTTTTCCACTTAAAGACTTTTTTTTTTAGAAAATCGGCCAAACTTATTTACATAATTTCATTAATACATATCAGTTATGGGGGAATAGTCCTCCCAGGATTTACACACGAGGTTGTTGCCAGTGTTTATATATTATACTTGTTCTGTCCAGGGCCTAAAAATAGATTTAATTGAAGATGTGAGTGATACATAACGTTTATTTAATCAACTTATATAATTAATCTAGGGTAAGCAGCAGCGGAGAACAGGGAATACAGGGTGGCTGCAAAAGAACTGATGGAAACTTTTAACAAATTTGTGAGTGAGAACGGAGGTCAAACAAAGAAAAAGGACAAAAATAAGACCCAACAGACAGGTCTTGTTATGAAACGGTGCGATGAGTAGTTGTAGTGGTTTTGCGTTATTCAGACACATTAATAAAAAACCCAGTAGAGGCCGTCGTATATAATCTCACCCATCAACAAGAACCTGTCATGGAGCTGCTGTTTCAGTCTCTACACATCTCTTCATCGTTTTCAAAGGTTCTCTGGTGTCCTTTCTGTTTCATACTCTCTGTCTCTTTCTGACACACACACACACACACACACACACACACACGCACACAGACACACACAGCTATTCAATTTGACCGTCTAATTCTCCTCCCACCAAATAGCCTCTAAGGAGTCCAGGAACCTGTCAGGGTCTTGTTGAATTCTGCAATCTGCCAGTTACATGTAGTGTGTGTGCGTGTGTGAGTGTGAGAGTGTGTGTGAGTGTGATTGACGTTGACTACAGTCTCAGCCACTCTGCCCTACTCGAGTGCTCCCATTGTGCGGAGAGAACAGACTCATTTGCCAAGTATTAACCTCTGTCAGCCGAGCGTTCTGACTTGTATCTGCTCACCCTTCATGGTCCTGACTCCTGCAGCCGCCCGTCCACCAATCTCATTTAATTCACCCACCTGTCTAAATTGGGCCAAGTGGAAATAAAGAGCGAGAGAGAGAGAGAGAGCACCTTATTTTTTTTTATACGGCTTTAACATCTTAACACTTTCTCATTCAAATGGATCGTTTCACCACACTCTGCCTTGAGTTTTAAACAGACTCGTCTTCACTGTTTTAGACCAGGTAGAGGAATAAGAAACCATGGAAACATTTTAACTTTACTGATGTTAAACATGTGTGTTGTCGTTGTGAGAATGGACAACTTGCTAAAATCAGAGACAACACCAAATGTTTCAGTTGTTTTTGTACACTTTAGATTTCTCCTGTTTTTTGTTACAGCCGTGGCTGCTATGCACAATTTAGATTTTACATAAAAACACAATGTAAGGTATGATACATTTACATAGATAAATTAAAGATAAATTCATGACACACAACCTCTTTGGATTGACAGAAAAGGTTTTGTGTCCAGTTCCTCGACAGTGTTTGAGTTGTTGTTATAGTGTCAACCTGACAAGTGGTTTTATTTAAAGGGGAACTATGCAAGTTCAGTCTCTTTTTCACAGTTCAGTTTTTGCCCCCCCCCCCATGTGCATTTGTTTTCAACAAAGCTGGCAAGTATATGTGTATATTTGTTAGTGGTGCAACGGATCAATAACCTCATGGATCGGATCGGATCACGTTTTTTGAGTCAAGGATCGGATCATTTTCAGATCGGTTGGAACAAAAACCTGCAGCCACACCAGCTCTTCCTGGAATAGTTTGGATGTGCCTGGCCTAAGTTTTCCCACTCTACGCGGCACGCACAACTTTTTTTTTTCCATCAACCGATTTGCGGACCACTTGTGTGCTAATCCATGAAGAGTAATCGAAACGGATGATGGATCAACAACGATCCATTGCACCACTAATATTTGTGTAGTCTTATCTGTCATAAACAATAGATTACGGGTTATGTAGGTGTGTGTTTGTGTCGTGGTGCCACCGAGACGAGAGCTGGGAAACAGGGTCGGAGGCTCTGATCTTGCAAGATTGGTTGTCGGCCAAGAGAATGGAAGCATATAGCCTCCATTCTCCCTGTAATTTAACCATCACATTTGCTATGAAGCTATTTAGTTAAGGTAAAAAAAAAAAAATAAATCTTGTCTCTCTCTTTAAATTGAGGCTTAAAAAGGAGAAAGGGATCTGATATTTCATAAAAGAATCTGAAAAATGAAAACTCATATGTGCAACTATTGCACAAATATTCCTGTGTTTAAAACTTGACTTTTAAACACAGAGTTTAAAATCGCACATTTGCAACTTTTTTATACCAAGAAAAGACATACAGTATCTAAAATAATAATAATTCTCTTATTTCTAAAACCAACTGAAAAGTTTGATAAGATATTCCGCTGCAGGTGAGATACAAAACAAGCAACATCTTTCCAATTATACAAAGTGTAGATATTTTTTCTTCCTTGATTTCTTGCAAATGTGTTATTTCATAATGTCGGAGAATATTTGAGTATTTTTCTTGTCAATTTGCAACTTTAAACTCATAAAATTCTTTTTTTTTGTAAGTTCTACATTCAGAACTTTACCCTCTGTCTCTTCCTGCTCGATTTTTATTTAACCTTCAATAAAAACCTAATCCACTCCTTGGAGGAGATTGATCTTGGAAACAGCAGCTACTTTAAAAAACTCAAGATCCACTGACTCACTTGTTCTGGAGCTTTCAGCTGGGTCATTGTGTCTTTTCACTGTGAACGAAAAAAAAAACCCAATGTCAACTCCACATTTATCTTTAATGCTGCACAAATAGTGGATGTGCTCACTCACACGGCTCCTTGTGTCGACGTTGTTGTTGCACTCATCTCAAAGGATTTCCTCTTAATGTGTCTCATAACAATGACTCACTCTCCCTGAGCCTTTAATTCTGCAGGCTGCTTTATTGTGAAGGCTTTGTTTTAATTCATCTTAAGCACAGAGGATTGTAACCGTTCTGGAAACGGAGAGCTGCAGATTTCCCGACATCACTCTTCATAACTTTTCGCTCGTCAATTAGGAGCAGGTTTTCATAACTGATGTCACAGGTGCGTCGCACGAGCGGCGTCTTTTTGACGGTCGGCTTCATCTTAACAAAAGTTAAATGATTGTGATTACAGTTATTACAAAGTGTAAAATAGACTCCGGTGGCACAAAGCTGGAGAGAAAGGGAAGGTGGGAGAGGAGTGGAGGAGTTAGTGAGTGAGGGAGGGAGGGAATAAATATAACAAGAGAGCATTCATCTTCATTAGACAGTAATTGCCATCAGCAAGAGGTTTTTAGAGATGTTAATATGTGAGGAGAGACGGGTGAGAGAGGAAACACAGAACCAGTTGCTGCATCGTGGCCTCGTCAGAAGCGATTCTCTCTCAATTAATGCAAGATTTGAAGCCCTGTTATTAATCTACATTGTCCAGCTGTGATTTTTCAATAGTAACAATATTGAATTATCGCCTCGATATGTAGATTACAGCCAGGCGGATTATTGTGGTCCCCATGCACCCACCATCCCTTCGATACGATATTTCTGCGCCATTAGCCTGTAAATTGGATTTGAAGTTTATCCTGCCACGCTGGGTAATACCTCTGCTCATCACAAACTGTCTGAAGCAGGGGATGCATTAGCACAAATGTAATAATATTCAGTATCGCCCTCCTCTTCCCCCCCAAAGTCAGGAAAGCAGTGGAAACGTCTCCCAAAACAAAATATCGCTCCCGCTGCAGTTTATTGCTTCATCCGTCGTTCCCCTCTCCGCAACAATTACAAACTGTATCTCCGAAAAACTAATATATTTTTTATGATTCTGCGCACTTAATGGTGCTAAGTAAGAGCCCATGAGAACAGCTGGGGAGTGATAGAAAGATTTAAAGCTGCCTGGTTGCTCCGGTGTTATTCAGCTGCTGTAGTAGGAACTCAGACTCCGACTCACACACAGATCCAGTCCTCAGATAAAGAGCTGTCTCTCTCACACCGCTTCAAAATTTCAATTGTTTTTTTTTTCTTCCAAAACTCAATCACACTCCTAAAAAAATAAAATGAAATCATGAGGTGTGACTCCACCGCAGTGAGAAAAAGACTTAGCAAAATTACCCGAGCCACCTTGACACAGCAGCAACTCGCAAAAAAACATCACAGTTAAGTTATGCAGGATTTTTACCTTAAAGGGATAGTTCAACATGTTGGTAAATTAGCCCATTGCCATAATCCCTATAGTTTTAGGAGTAGGTTTGTTACTTTTAATTGTTGGTGCAAGCTATTTTTAGCACGGCGGAGCAGAGCCGCGAGCTGCTCAGAGCTACGCTACGGAGGCTAATGGGATTTCTTGGTTTCCTCATCAAACTCATCAAATACACAATCCAACAACTCCAAAACGCAATGAGATAATATCGGAACGGAAAACCAAGAAATCCCATTAGCCTCCGTAGTGTAGCTCTGACCACGCTCCGCCATTCATAAAATAGCTTGCACCGACGATTAAAGTTAACAAACCTACTCCTAAAACTATAGGGATTATGGTAATAGGCCAATTTGCCAAAATGTTGAACTATCCCTTTAACTATGCTACATTTTTACCTTGATTGATCAGCTTTGGAGTACTAGTGCTGGTTAAATCAATGACTTGTAACTTGTTCCAGGGAGAATGGAGGCTCTCTGCCTTCCACCTAGCGTCTCTTGGCTGAAAACCAATCAGAGCCTCCGACCCGTTGTCCCAGCTCTCGTCTCTGCGGCACCGCCACACAAACCCGTGATCTCTTGTTTATGACAGATAAGACAACACAAATACACACATTGTAACATATGAATGGATTGCTTTCTTGCCGGCTTTGTTGAAAACAAAACGCACATGGCCGGAAGAAGATTTAGCAAAACAGCGGAAAAGCGACCAGACTTACACAGTTCCCCTTTAAACGCAGATGGCTGCTGTTAAACGGCCAACTGCAGAATCACCTGGCAACAACATCACAACCTGTAGCACCTTCACAAGTTCTAAGTCATGATGCGTCGCCATCTTTCCTCCGTCTGCGCCCTGTCATCCCACCTGTTAGTGATCTCTAAAAACTCCCGTCCCATATCATTCCCACTCTAGGCGCCAGGCCTTGATGCTTGATAACGGCCACCTCTCATCTTTAATCTCCCTGTTTTTTTTTGCAGCAGCAGCAGCAGAGGAGAAGAGCGTGAAGAGTGCTGTATTATCATCTGTGGAACAGCTGGGAATCAACATCTGTCTCAGGTATGTGAAGTGCTTTTCTTCAGCCTTTCGACCTTCATTCAATAAGAGTCTTACAGCAGCAGTAGCAGTCAGTGTGTGTGTGTGGGGGGGTTGAACCTGCTGCGTGGAAACTCTTCAGACCGACTCTTATGCTGAGCAGCTAACTGGAGTGTTTACTGGAAACTGCTGCTGCTGTTCAGATGTTCAGGCACTTCAGGATCTGTGTAGGTGTTGGGTGACGATGTAATACTGTAATGTTTTGAATTATCATTTATTTATTTTTTTTAATGTGTGGGTGTTAAGGGGCTAAATGATGGAATCAACATTTATATTATAAGTAAGTAAGTATTATATAAATTACAAATCAGTTATTTAGGAGATGTCAGGGACTCATTGCAGAGTTTATCGGCCTAATGTTTCCAGACGCATTGCAATGGTAGAAAAATGGTTTATGGGATGAATGGTGCTTATCTATCTATCTATCTATCTATCTATCTATCTATCTATCTATCTATCTATCTATCTATCTATCTATCTATCTATCTATCTATCTATCTATCTATCTATCTATCTATCTATATTTTATTATAGATTAGCTCATTAATCAAGAGTTAAACATTTAATACTTTTTAAATTTAATAACTCATTAGTGTCAATGTAGGAAGAATACTTAGTGAACTGCGTATTTAACCAATGTTTAATATTGTGTATTTCTTATAAAGTGTCATTGAAAAAAATTAAAATTAAAAAACAAAATCACAGACATAAATAATGAACTCTGCACCTAGAATCAGAAATACGCATAAACTCACTCTGTGCATATTTATTGTTCAGATTTAATTAACATTGTTCATTTTCTAATTGTGCACAGTGATTTATCCTCAATAATTAGACATTGAGTAGACTCAGTGGTTTGCATATGAATACCTCCGTACCTCTGCAATACCTCTGTAATTGACTGTAACTCTGGGTTTTCAGTCAGTTGATTTGAGTTTCCTGAAGGTAATAACGCAGCTACGGCAGCAGAGCTCCACCATGGACCTACATTTAATCTTCCATTTCCATTTCCCCATCAGCTCGTTGAACTTACAGCCGACAATTTGACTGTCAGAGCTCACCTGTGAACCTCATCATGTAGTGTAGTGCTGCCACTCCACAGCACAGCACAGCACATTACCTTCAGGCTCTCATTTTTCCAATTTCATTTTATCCCTAAGCTCTGTAAAAAACAACAACAACAACAACAACAACAAAACATGGCACGCATGTTCCCAGTTCTTTTATTATAAATACCTGTTTGTGTGGGGGGAAATAGTTTATGCATGTTGGTTGTGTTTGCAGTGCACATTATTCATACACATGGCCTCAGGTATTGGTTTCTATGTCCCAGAAGTGTAGAAGAAAAGGAGTTTTTGTTTTCTCTTTTTCTTGGAGCCCAAATGTGCTCCACAGATGTACAGAGGGAGAAGGTTGTCGCTGAAGAGACAGAAAACAGTTCTTCCAGACAGATAGGAGATTAGAGTAAACTGTGCAGAAGGACCGACGACCTACAGTACAAAGATGCGTCCTTCAGAGGATCTGAAAACTCAACTGAGGTGGTCTGTGCTCTGTACACTATTTTATTTTTTTGTATTCAAGGCAACTTAAACTGAAGAGTCACGATGTCCCTCTCTGCTCCTACGACTGAACTCCCCATACCTTGCCTTCTCCTGAGCACGAAGCCGGTGTCTGTCCTTTACGTCTCCACCGTTAGGACCTCTGACGTGCTCTTACTGTTCTCTCGCTGCTCGTTCTCGTCTTTAACGACGCGCCGCTGCTTCGTTACAGACTGGATACGACTCTTTCCTCGACATCTCTTTCCCCTGGAGGGAGCTGTGCAGCTGAAAAGCTTCAGAGCATGTTCTGATAGACAGTGTGTCGTGTTTGCACTGCAACAGAACACACACACACACACACACACACACACACACACACACACAGAGCAACATGTTTTAGGATTAAGAATTGTTGGAAAAGAATTTATAACTACTGTATTCTTTGACTTAATAAGTGTCAGTATGACACAGAGTTAAATCACACTGTGTCTAACTTGAATGTAGTTTTGATGAGTCCTATTGGGAATTGGCATGAACCCTCAGTATTTCTTTCTCTCTCAGTTGAAAGTTCAGTAAAATACAGTCGGCAGGCAATTTATTAGCTTCTCAGTTCTTTTCTTCCATTTATTGACAGATTGACAGGACTGCATCACATATACTGTACCACAAATGTCCTCTTCTACTGCATCCCAAACGTCTTATTGGCTGGAGTCAGATCTTTACTTTAACTTTCTTAGAAGATGCTAAATTGTGGCCGTAAACGGTGCATGCTGTCAGCAACAATACTCAGACAGACTGGATAGTGATTGGTACTGGGGGGGGGGGGCAAGACCCCACACCCCACACCCCACACTCTGCTGCTTTAGCTGAAGTCAATACTCTTGACAGCGTCTCATTCGTGTTCTTTGCTCTTGTATCTCTTCCACCTCAAAGTTTAATGGACTACAGACTTTTACAGTCTGAGAAAAGTCAGGAGATTTTTTTGTGCGAAGTAAATGGAGTGTGTGGAGATCAGCCACTGACACACTCAGACATCCTGCCCTTTGGCTACATTTGAATACTTCCACTAGTACACTTGCATTATACTATGTTCTTTCTTCTGTAGTTTGTTGTGTAGAACAATGGTTCTCAAAGTGGGGTCTGGGGGGTCCTTGAGAGGGTGCAAGGGGTCCCCAACTTTTTCCCTAATTTTTTTTTTTTTTTAGAAATTCTATGACTTTTTTCCCCCAGAAATATTACATCTTTTCCCAGGATTTCTCAAATATTTTCCAAATATTCACTCCATTGGTCCTAATTTGAACGTACATTGAAAAGTAACAATTTTCCGTCTGTCAGTGTGAACACGCTCAAAGTAAGTGTAAGTACGGAAGTGTGTGAATTGAGACACGGCACTGGTCTGACATTGACAATCATGTCTTCTAAAGTTTTATATGAACATCAGCTGAAGCTGCTGAACAGTCTCTATGGTTTCCACTCTGCTGCAACATGACTGGACTGGTTGGATACAGTAAGTGCATGACCAGGTGTTCCTAATAAAGTGCCTAGTGAGTGTATACAGCAGTATAAAACAGGCACGATGGGAGTTTAAAGAAAAAAATAGTGGCTCTGAAAAATGATTAGACTCATAAAGTCTTATTTCATTTGATCTTCCAGAGCGGCTGAGTGTGACACGGAGCAGAAAACAGTCTCACAGGAAGTCGTGGATTTTTTAGCAAAACAAAACCCCCGATGCAAAGTAAAGGGAATAAACCAGATCTCCTTCATGTTTGTTTTGTCTTATCCCCACAGGTACGGCAGCTACCTCAAGCTACTGAGAGATGACACCGCTGCTGCTGCCGCCGCCGCCACGCACGACTTAACGCTGCTAATGAAGCACATAAAGATCTTCTTGTCCTCGCAGAGAGTTAAAACTTCCTCGGAGCTCTGTATCCTTTCCTGGGAGGCGCTGTACAGTAGGAGGAAACACTGCAGCTGTAAAATAAGAGAAAGATATTCACCTCTGTGGTGTTGTGTACATTTTCTCTGGCAACACTGGTTGTATATATACATTAGTGTTGGATCTGTGTTATAAAGTTTATAGCCTTAAAAGTAATCTAACACTGTTTCCAACATGCTTCACATATTACCAGAGAGCTACACCAAAAGGGAAATGTAAAGTATATTTACATTATCTACACATTTGTTTCTAGAATTACAGCTTTAAGAGTCACATGACAGTAGAAATGAGGTTTTATTACATTTCATTGTCAGGTTGTAGATGTGCCTGCCGTGCACAGTGTGGGGGGAAACCCACGCATCATAAAGTTTCTTGAATCTCATAACAGACTGCAAATAATTGTAATAACTGAGTAGGATGATATTACAGCAGTGAGTGCTGCCAAATGTGTAAAATCAACTTTCATTTTCTCAAACACAGAAAGAAGACGAGCAATCTGAAATAAATTGACTCTTATTGTATTCTAAAACGAGCAGAAAGTGAAGTGCAATAGCTCACTGTTGGCAATGCAGACTAATACTTCCACATGCTGATAACCCATGCCTGTCTTTACCTAGAGAATATATATATATATATGTAAATGTAGAGTATATGTATATAGTTCTGATATTTTCCCGCTATTAATCCACAGCAGAGGTCAGAAGAGCAGCGTCAGTCTCCACAGACGTGTCCACCTCTGTCTGACCAGCAGCTCTCAGATCGTTTTCATTTTTTATTCTGAACTGAACAGTTCAGACGTCTTTTGTCCCCGATAGCGACTGATATTCTTCCTCCTCTCTCTTCTTTAGAAAGTTTCCTTTTGTATGTGGACAATTGAGACACGAAAACAAGGAGTGGAGATAACGCGTCGTTCCCCCGCACACAAATATAAAACACGCTGACATTTTCTCTATAAAGGAGCAATAACAGAGAGGCCGCGCTGACATTTGAGCTGATACGAGGAAGTTGGATGTGAACAAGCTTCTTTTATGCAGGGTGATTAGATATCATAGCTGCATGCATATGTCCTACACTTCTGTTATGCTGGAGATACTGATAAAGATTTCCAGCGAGTCCTGGTAGGTTTAAATAAATAAATACATCTGATTCCAGTAAGACCAGTAGCTATACGTATAGTTCAGTTAAAGTAATGATCATCAAAAACAAAGCATTGATCTTAGAGGCAGGACGTGTCAGTATTCTTTTAATGTGAGCTTTTCCAGTTTCATTCATGTTATTGAGTGACGGTGGATGGAAAAAATGCCCTGGTTCTCGTGGGGGCTCATCGTTATTCATAATTCTTTATCATTCTAAGTGATGTCTTGACAGAGTGTATTACAAATGGATGAGACCTGTCCGTCAATCAGATTCAAAAGAGCATGTAGTGAGGTTTCACTGATGAGTTTGTTACTGAGGAACGAGCCGACGTTTTTAAACAACCAGCTCATACTGTTGCGTTTCCTTTACTGTACCCCCCCCCCCCCCCCAGAGCTTTTAGCTACAGCCTGTTATTTTGTCTCATGAGTACAGAATTAGGTCAAAATAACCCTTATAGATAAAAAAAAAGACATGTGGTTCCAGCTCATATGTGAAAACATGTTAAAAACATGCAGAGAGATGTGGTTTCTGAAGCTCATTAAAATACCCAATGGGATTACATGTGTTTAAATTCTCATATGAAACCCATAATAAATCAGGTAATAATTGTCTGTTATATGGGCAAGATGAAAAAGTGGTTTTACACAAAGTGATGCTCACAATCACATCATGTGAATACTGATTAGTTGGATAAAGCCTCAGATTTTGTGTCTTAAGTCAAGGTCCACTTACTAGCTCTTCCTGGGGCTTTCAGTTGCATCTCAATATGTTTCTTAATCCTTCATGCAAATGAGCAAAGTCTTGAATGGAGTTTGTTCATCTGCACCTTGGCCTCAGTTCTCAAACTTCAATGAACAAGTTTTGGACTTTATTTGTCTATGTTGGGATAGGGTTGCAGGGAAATGCAGAGAAAATTAGTTTAATAGTTGTTTTTTTAGCAACACATTCAAATCTTAGTAACAACTAATGTCTCTGCACCAGTTAAACTACCTTTTTGTTGCTGTTAAAGAAGCTTTAAAAGTTTAAAATACTTAGAATAGACCATAAAAAAGCTGTCACATTCAACAGCGGAGAGCAGGAGAGCAGTTAAATATAAATTAGTTTTCATCGTACTGAACCGCTCTTCTTTTTGTCTCTTTGATTGAAAACAAAATTGTTGGCATTTCAGCTGAAAGTAGTCGTCATTAAAAAAGAAACACATTAGATATAAAAGTTCCTTGTCTAATTTTCTTCAGTGACTAAAATGTGACAGACTGAGTTTGTAAAGCATATTCTACACGGTGTTGTGTTAGATTCACTGAACGTTTCAAGGGTAAAAATTAAATTGCGACATAATAAATCCATCCGTGTGCACTCTTCCTAAACAAACGTTAAAGGTGCACACTGTTTGTTTTTTTAATAAAAGGTGGCAGCTCAGCAGAAAGACATAAAAGCAGGACGTGTCATTACCCTGCAGTTGTTTTCTGTAGTCGAAAGCAGATTGTGTCCTCACTCTCAATTAACCGCTCCGTGGTTCTGCTGGACCAGGACTCAGACTGAGGTACATATATATATTATCAGTGCAGCTCTTTTGCTTCCAGCAGGTTCTGGGTGAAATGATATCAAATGTCTCAATGAAAGTGAACTGAGCCTCAGCAAGGACGCACTTGACAGGAGAAAACTTTAAAACAGAAACCTTGGAGGCTGCTTGTGTTGTGACTCTGGTCTTTTATTGCGTGTTAGGGTAGAATTGGATCTCGGAGGCTGTGAAATATTGTGGTTAAAGGGATAGTTCAACATTTTGGTAAATTGGTCCATTGCCATAATCCCTATAGTTTTAGCAATAGATTCGTTGCCTTTAATTGTCGGTGCAAGTTGTTTTTAGAACGGCGGAGCAGAGATGCTCAGAGCTACTCTATGGAGGCTCATGGGATTTCTTGGTTTCCTTCATCAAACTCATCAAATACACAAACCAACAACTCCAAAACGCTCTGGTGGACAAGTTGTGACCTGCACATTCACCACGCTATGAGATAATAACAGAACGTTACCAGACAGAGTTGTTTTAGAGGTAAATTCATGCAAAACCGCTGATGTGCGTTGCCTTCAGGGACAGTTTTTCATCAAGCAGTCTCTGCATTTACCTCTAAAACAACTCTGTCTGGTAACGTTCTGTTATTATCTCATAGCGTGGTGAATGTGCAGGTCACAACTTGTCCACCAGTTGTTGGATTGTGTATTTGATGAGGGAAACCAAGAAATCCCATTAGCCTCCATAGCGTAGCTCTGAGCAGCTCACGGCTCTGCTCCGCCGTTCTAAAAATAGCTTGCACCGACAATTAAAAGGTAACAAACCTACTGCTAAAACTATAGGGATTATGGCAATGGGCCAATTTGCCAAAATGTTGAACTATCCCTTTAATCGACTGTCCAGGTATTACTGACTGTGGCATCAGCATCGTTTCACACTAACATCATTTCACTTCCTCTGACTCTTAACAGATAAAATTGAAGATCCAGGCACACTCAGCTTTAAATTCCAGTGTTTACGTAACTAATTCTGTTTATACAACCACCTGCTGTCGCCAGAAATGATCTGCTAAGTCACATTAGCCTGATTTGTTTAATTCCGCCTTAATATACAGCGCAAACTCTGGATCGTTAAGTAATAAAATGCACAGGCTGTTATTTAATTCAGATCCATTTTTATGTCTGAGGTGCTGTTTTCCCCTGATTAAATCTCTTTAATGTTTTTAATTTGTGTCGCACCAGCTAACGCAGAATAGATTTACAGTCCACGTCTATGTATCTGAGCTATTTATTTCCACTGAGCTTTGTTTGTTTTAGCGTTGCCATGAGTCTGAGACATTGATCTCTTCCACCGGTCGTTCGGCTCTTTAACTCTGCCCACCAGTCACTCAGCAGGATGGTTACCCCGGCCACGACTGGCTGGCCTCCACCGTTTTCCTCATCATGTCTGGAGACACGGAGCGATCGCTGCGTTTGCTGCTCGGCCTCTCGTCTCTGCTCACATCCGCCTTCATCTGGCCTGCGGGGATACATGCATCTGTGAGTGAAATGTCTACAAACACAGAACGATCTCTACGCAACGATTTATAGATATATTATATATCACACTCACTGAAAGTCTTCCATCTTTAATTTGTTGTTTTTCTTTTTCTGGGGGGGTTCAGTCTTGATGAAGAATTCAACATTTTCTAGAGACAATAAATGAGGGTTGAAACTCTAAATATTCAGTTGAAAGAAGAACAGATTAACAGAATTATTAATCAATAAGCAACCATGTTGATCTTTTTCAATCATGTCAAATTTCCATATGATAAAATGTGAAGCTGTGATTGTTTTTTTGTTTTTTTCCTCTTTGTTAACTCATATGATCATAAACTAAATACAGTATATGAATGAATCAAACTGGTATTTGAATAAATCAATTAGAGTTTTACAGCTTTTTTATGTTATTATTTTGATATTGTGATTCATGAAATAATTAATAAACGTACCAAGTTAAGTTTTAACTTCCATTGTTAATTTTCATTTAATAATGAAAGTAATTGTAAGTTGTAGCTCCAGTGGTAAAAATAAGAGATTCATATTGAACCTCCTGACTGACTGATGCACAGTGTATCATATCATATATATTACATACAGTATATACATATATATTACATATCAAACAGATGTTTTGACATGTGTGAGTTTCTTTATAAACACCAAATAATTAAGACACTTCTCTTCATATACAGTATCTGCAGAAACATATCAGCAGTGAAACCTGTCCACTTTGGGCTTAAACTGACTATAATGTGAAAAGCACCTACAAATGTTAACGTCTCTTCACTTCTGTCTCCGTCGTGTCCTCATTTGACCCCAAACAGCTTTTCAACCCTCACAAAGAAAAACACAGGGAAACCCTAACAACATTTTTCACTTAACGATTTTTCAGTTTGTCTGTGTGTGTCTTCATTTTTCAGTGTTTACTGATCTGAAGGCAGAAAGAGAGAGGAAGCAGGACAAAGGGAGGAAGATGACTGAAGGAGATAAATGATGGAGGGGGGGAGAGAGTTCAGCTGAGGGGAAGAAGTCCACAATGAAGTCTAGTTTCAATCGTTGTAAATTGCAGGGCAGCACTGAGGTGCAGAGATTACGTCTCGCTGTGATTGAACCACCTCTGTCATTTTGTCGCCTCTCATCTCAGTCAACGATGCCTCAAACGTTTGTTACCTGCTCTTTTTTTTTTTGCAGCGGGTGAATCTCAGGAAGCTTCCAACTACACAATGTGATTTAGTCAATATCACAGCAAAGGGAAAGGGACAAACTAATTAAGATTTAGGAGAGTGTGTGTGTGTGTTGCTGACTCACACACCTGTGCACAAAGTGGTCTGATCTGATCTTTGTATTTATAATGAAGCTTGTGTCAGATGTATTCAACACTGTTTAAAGAAGTAACATTGAACATTATTTAAAGAATTATTTGAATTTGAAGATGAAGTCGTTGTGTTTGTGTGGTGACAGGTCCATGTTCCCATGGCGGCGGCTGAATCGGGGATCTCTCCCGTCTACTGGTGCACGGCTCACTACGTGGAGCTGCTGCTGAAGGCCGAGGTCCCTCTGGTCCACTCTGCTTTCAGGATGTCTGGTTTCACTCCATCACAGGTACCGGCTCACTTACCAGCTAATGCGCGATGAGGGATTTTAAATCTCATAATTAGTGACGCTTTTTTTCTTTCTTACAAAAATGAGTTTCAGTGAAAATAGCTAAGCCTTTCTTTCTTTTTTAAATGTTTTCTTTAATGCTGTGATATTCTTGCTGCTCAATCCAATGTATTAACTTACTGAACCCACAGAAACACTCACAGAGAGTTCGACTGATGAAGTCCGAGGACAATATAGTTTCTGTCTAGACTTAATCAAATTCTTACTTTAGTGTCTTTTGTGGAGTTTCCATTTTCTGAGCCTCTCAGATCCAACACAGAACAGACATGACTACTGATGGAGGGATTAAAGGGGGGGAACTGAACGCAGCGTCACCAAAAAACACCCAGACAGTCAGACAGCGGCCCATTTTGCTTTGTCAATATTTAATCAACGATATCAGTAACGGACCCAAAAACAACCTTTATATCCTGACTTCTGGCTGACCCCAGAACAACTCCCCTGTTTATCCTGCTTTGACTTCAGTCGACTTTAAAATACCAATATACAGCTTTGACATTAAATCTGTCTTCTCCTCTTTTTTTTTATATATATACTATAACAGTTAGATCTTTGTGCCTCAGCACTTTATTCTTTTGACACAGACTTTCTCGCTGGCAAACAACGAGGTAGAGAAAAAGGTTTCTCACCTTGAATC
Organism: Trachurus japonicus; assembly: GCF_045865225.1. Lineage (NCBI taxonomy): Eukaryota > Metazoa > Chordata > Actinopteri > Carangiformes > Carangidae > Trachurus > Trachurus japonicus. The sequence goes on along the minus strand of NC_140930.1, from coordinate 8,259,799 downwards.
CTCTTAGCGTTTGATCCCGTCTTCTCTGTGCATCGGCATTTTGACAGTCGGAGGCTTCACATAATGTAACGGCATCAGGGAAGCTCATAAGACTCGCAAATCAAAGATCTGAACCCGCCGTCTCCTGGGTTTAGTAATAAGTTAACATTCGGCTCATCTCTCGCCTCTTCAAGGAGATAATGGGCACCTGTTCTCTCAGTCAGAAATGGAAATATCTATTCGAAAAGTTTGAGCTTTGAAGCAGCGGAGGAAAAATGAAGTATTATGCACCTCCTGACACTCGTACAGTGGATCAGTCAAAATCCATCTATACAACATCTAAACATCTGAAACTGTCAAATCTCTGTGGAGAGCAGGAGCGCATGACAGGAGGAGACTCTTAAACTCAATTTGTATCAGCTCAATCATAGAAGAAACTGTGTGTGGGTCGTGTTTTTACTAATTAACACAAGTATTCAGGTGCAGTGATGTGTCTCAGGTCCTTGCTCTCCACTTTGTACCAAACACATGATGGTTTTGAGTGTTTTTTTATCCAACAATGTAAAGCATTCAAATTCATCCACTGTCTATTTCATCACTGATTAATCAGATGTTTTGTTTGCTGGACTAATCCATCAATTATTTCTTCAATGAAAGGTCAGAAAATAATCAGAATATCTCAAACTCTACGGTGACTTCATCAAATGTCCAAACAACAGCACAAAACCCAACAATATTCAATCTATTACAACATGAATTATGAAAAGAGTTGCCAAGTATTCTTATGGCGACAGACGGATGCCAATTAACTGGAGGAGAGAGGACATTTAAATTTTAATTACATCCATAATTAACATTAAAGTTGAAGTTGGAGTTAAAATGAACTGCAGTCATTTTAGGTTTTATGTGTCTATCATTATCAATTATGCCTTAAATGAAACCTTAAAATATCCTGCAGCTTGTAAGCTTAAAGGGATAGTTCAACATTTTGGCAAATTGGCCCATTGCCATAATCCCTATAGTCTAATGGGATTTCTTGGTTTCCCTCATCAAACTCATCAAATACACAATCCAACAACTCCAAAACGCTCTCATAGACAAGTTGTGACCTGCACATTCACCACGCTATGAGATAATAACGGAACGTTACGAGACGGAGTTGTTTTCGAGGCCGAAAAACTTCCCTCGACAGGAACGCGCATCAGCGGTTTTGCATGAATTTACCTCTACAACAACTCTGTCTGGTAATGTTCTGTTATTATCTCATAGCGTGGTGAATGTGCAGGTCACAACTTGTCCACCAGAGCAGAAGAAATCCCATTAGCCTCCATAGTGTAGCTCTGAGCAGTTCGTGGCTCTGCTCCACCATTCCAAAAATAGCTTGCACCGACAATTAAAGGTAACAAATCTAGCTAAAACTATAGGGATTATGGCAATGGGCCAATTTGCCAAAATGTTGAACTATCCCTTTAAGACACCAAAATGTTTTTTTTTCCCCATTACATGTCGAGATGTTTTGTTCAATGTCCAATGTGAACAAGCAAACACTTCAATAACTCATCGTCATAGTATCTAGTTTGTATTTAATGAAAATCTTCAATGCACTAAGGGAAATGGTCACGCTGAGATGAAAGTGAAAGCTGATAATAACTCAGAGCTGCAGACTGAACATAAAAAGCTGAGAACATTGATTGTTGTAACACACAGAGGCAGAGGGACGATGTCTCGCTGAGCCGGCTGCTGTGACCTGACCCGCTCAGATTAGTAATGGCCCTGAAAGCCTGTTTATATGGCAGAGCGAAAAACGAAGTAAAGAAAAACCGAGTGAATACAGTACAGTCGCGCTCACCTTTCAGCCTAGCTCACGGGAACACCCACCCACCAACAACAGCAGCATGAAAAGCACATTTTGCCACCATCAGAAAAAAAAAAAAAAGAAAGAGAGAGAGCTGCTCTTGGAGAGACCTTGGAGGGATTTACAGTCACACAGAGTAGCTACAGTACGAGCACTTGTTTTACTGCCTCAGGGTTCAGAGACAAAGGGCAGCGCCGATGCAGACGATCCCTGTTTTCATTACAACACACAAATTAGGATGTCAGTGCTTTCATTACAGTTAATCTGAGGACAGGGCGCAAAAAAAAGAAAGAAAAAAAATCTAATATGTTTATGGAGCGTAAGTGGTGCTTGTTTGTATGCTTGAGCAGACTCGCGTCGTTAGCGAGCGCGCTGGCTAATTATTGGCATGACAGTTAGTTAGCGCCCAGCGTGGGCTCTGTTTGTTGTCTGCTTAATGTGTGGAAAGATGCATGCAAGGCTGTGAAGCTCAAAGCTGCTGATGGTGCTGAGTTCTGCCCAAAAAACACAAAGTCTATTTTCTACCAAACAGGACGCAGTTAGTGAAGAGCGATTATCAGGGTGACAGGGTGGAGATTTTAGCAGCACAGATTTAATGATCCGATGTCAGTGGCTATTTTTGTTGCTTTAGACTGAAACATCTCAACTGAATGGATCGCATTGAAATTTGCATAAATATATATTCTTTATCCCACGAGTATGTACTGCAATAACATTTTTTGTTGTTGTTTTTTTAAGTATTTTTTTTGGCTTTTTGCCTTTATTTGATAGTACACAGTAGAGATAGACAGGAAAGGGGGAGGCAGAGAGAGGGGGAATGACATGCAGGAAAGGGCTGCCCGACACGGGATTCGAACCGGGGTCGCCTGCGGTGAGGACTGTAGCCTCTACATGGGGCTTTACCCACTGCGCCACGCACCGCCCCCTGCAATAATGTTTTAATCATCTGACTTTTCCTGTTGCACCCTCAGGCTACTCTGTGTCTATTATTAATTAGCAAATGTTACTACGCTAGCAGGCTAACAACTGTGAGTGTGATGTGAACATACTAAAAAGCTGACAACATCTACATGTTTAAAGGCCCTTACACACCGGACTAGTAAAATATTCGGCAAATATATCGAATGCATTCACACTGGCAGCGATGCGAATATGCAACAGATGCGACATTTATAAACCGAAGTTTCTCTTTGCGTCGGGTGGTTCTTCGCTTCCACGACATCATGCCTTAAATCAGTTTAATTATCCCAGCCAAGCTGTTCGGAGATGCTTCAGCACACATCGTCCTTCATTTCGTTGTCTTTGCAAAGTTTGTGTCCCTTGTCAAACAAGACAATGTGGTGAACACGGGCTGTATTGTGTGAAAAGCGATGGTGAGAAGGTGGTGAGAGACACAGGTTGTTTACATTGTTATCATGTACCTCCTTGTCATGCTGCTGTACATTGGTTGATGTATTTGTTCGCCGGGTTAAAGCTAAAAAAAATCAACCTCATTCCGAAAAATTTTCACCATGTAACATTCACTGACTCTCTGAAAGCAGAGTTTCATTCATTTCAACATTTCGATGCGCGAATTATTCACACAAAAAATAAGTCCCCGGTGTGAAACGGCTCACATTTAGACTGTTAGCCTAAATGTGAGCCTGTGAGGATGGACTGATTTTAATGGTTAAAGGTCAAAGGTCACTGTTTTGGACCATAAAAGATGTTCACAGCTAGCTAATCACTAAATTCCATTGTACAGTATGTAATAACATTATTGGGGTAAGATAAAGGATGACATTTTATATCTAAAAGGTCATTATTCAATACTGTAGCATATGTATTCACTTATGATACAACTCTTGTTAACAGAAATTCTGCAGTTTCCAGTTTCCATACATCAAAACATCGGCAGCAATAACGACTTCATGCTTAAACATAATTTAAATAACATGTTTAACAGCAGAGCCTAAACTGCTCTTAGTGCTGTCTTGATTTTAATTTCTTCTTTAGCAGATTAAAAACAGTCTTTTCCTCCTCTTCCTTCACCGAGAGCAGGTGGGAAATCCCTCGTTGATCCAGCGCAATAATATCATACAGAATCCGAACGCAGTCATCAGCCGTAGATATAAACATTAGGATGCATCTGCTCGTCTCTTTGTCCCCTAATCCCACCCCAATATTCAAGACCGCTCTGAGTAATCATTTCATTTTTCACTCTGAGCAAACAGAAAGAATCTCTCACAAAGCTGATGAAGCAGCGTCAGCAAATGAAGTAAATACAGACTTCAGACATCACCGGTGCAAACTGATCAACTTTCAGGGAAGATTTTAAAACATGAGTTCTCTGACTGTTGTGTTTATGAAAACATCCATTAGGTCGTTATTCAGCTGTATGGGGTCATGGTGTTTTGATTTAATAAAAAAAGTCTGGACCTAACATAAAGTGTTACACTATTTCTATGGAGTCTCACATGAGAAAATATACTCATTACAGTACTCCAAACTCCGTCTGTGCAACGTTACTGTTGTGAGGGCTTCTGGGAAAACTTGTGTTACCGTTTTACTAGCAAATACAACATAAGACGAGTTCCTCAGCCAAACTGCCGATTTAACACCAACACCAGCCTCTGATGGTTCCTTTTACTTCATGATAAAACAATATTAACAAAAGTAACACTGCCCTAAGAAGATAATTTAAATTTTGTGTTTGTTTAGGGAGATGAGACTAATTCTAATAAATGAGACGTTAACTAGCTAAAATTACAGCGTCTCAACACTAAAGGTTCCTAAAACTGTCTGTACCGCCCAGATGGCTTTTCATTTCTTCCTCCAAGTGCATAAAAAGAATTACACAAAACACCATTTGAAGCATTTTTACAACATGGCAAATGACACTCTCAGTACTTTCCACCAGCGTGTTGATTGCAGCACATTGGAAAATTAACACTAATTCGTTTTTGAACGCGGATGCTAAGGATGCATCCGGTGCCAGCGTTCCTGCCCCCTGCCACCTGGACCCGCGCGCTGGTTTTCCCCCCATTACATTACAAGCCTTGGATCAGCGGCGATCTGAAAAGGAGAGGAGAGCTGTCAGGTCTGGTGCCAAGGACGAAGCGAGGAGGAGGAGGAGGAGGAGGAGGAGGAGGAGGAGGAGGAGGAGGAAGGGCACGGTGTGATCTGGATGCTCCCCACAGACAAGAAGCTGGGGAATGGACTCTAGGGACGTGAGGATGGACACGAGGCAGATTACAGGCTTCCACATCAAAGAGGCTGTCGGCAACGAGCTGAATGTGTTTCTCAATGGGTTCAACACCGGACCGCCAGCTGTGATCTGTGCCCTCCCCCACTCCAACCACACGGGACCAAGGCCTCATACCCTCCTCATACAGTATACTCCGGCACCACCAAGACAGCTTGAGGACCGGTTTGTAGCCAGTGTGTGATGTAATCCACAGAAGTGGCTCGGAGAGCAGCAGCAGCAGCAGCAGGAGAAACACTTCACTGGTCTACAACCAAGGAGCGATTATGTAAGGGTCCTTGGGCCGGGTAATCAGGACCATCAAGACCAAGAAGAACAATTTTGTGGCAGTCGTTTTTTAAAATGTGGTAATGTTTGGATGACGGAGTGGGCTCCCAGGGCAACAACATGTAACTGGATGATGTCGTCAACCGTTGTTATTGTGTTGCTGAGAAACACACAGATGTGTACAGTGATAAAACCTCAACCAGTTCTAGCTTATTGATCCGTATCACTCTTCTGGATCAGGTCTTTTCTAACTTCTTATTGAATTATGAATCATTTTTTTAAACTCTGAAACCAGAGGGTTGGCTTTTTAAAAGATATTTTTAATGTCTCTCATTTGCACGCGAATGTTGGCTTGTTCACATTTTCGATGTGAGTGTGGTTAAAGGTCAAAGGTCACTGTTTTGGATCATAAAGACGCTCCTAGTTGCTCCAAAGTTAGCTGGCTAACTTGACTGCAAGCAAATCATGAAATAACAGTGTGTACAGTATAATGACAATAAAGTTTCCATTCATTCATAACTCACTAATTATGACACAGTTAAACTCTTTTTTTTTAAACTCTAAAACCAGAGAGGTGGCTTATAAATAGACATTTTTAATGTCTCTCATTTGCACTAACTCATCTTTTAAATGTGTTTCGATGCTTTATATCAGTTATTGATTTAGTAAAAGCACAGAAACATGAATGAGAAAAGTTGCATGCAGGCGCTTTACGTTAAACGCAGTTGTTTGTAACTTTTTATGCGTATTTTGGTCATTTAATAGAGTGAAACATACAGTGACAAGAAGATTGATGAACGAGGGAAGATTTATTATCTTATTATTTGATTTATGACAGAGGAGAAGAGTGCTCATCTGAAACATGATGCATTATTTTTCCAAAGCATCAAGTCCGTCCTGCAGATGAATACTGGGGTCATCTTTTCTTTCCGCTTGTGTCAGATGTGACCTGCTGAGACAGAGACACACATACATTTATAATGTCCTGTTGACAGCTGTGTGTATTGTCAGTAACTTGTTATCTCTCTGTCCACAGATGTGCCTCCACTGGCTGACCCAGTGTTTCTGGAACTATCTGGACTGGACAGAGATCTGCCACTACGTCTCCACCTGCGTGCTGATGGGTCCCGACTACCAGGTCTACATGTGTGTGTCCATATTCAGACACCTGCAGCCGGACATCCTGCAGAGGACACAGTCCCAGGAGCTGCAGGTGTTCCTCAAGGTGAGCCGAGACGCTGCACATCTGTACGACAGTCATAAACACACACAGAACGTCCTGTCGAGCTTTAACTAAAAAACTCGGGGTCTCAGGTGTTTGGTGTTTTCTGCACACGTTGTTTTGTGACCCTGGAAACAGCAGCTGTAAAAACACCAACAAGGTTGAGTTAGTTTTTCAGGTGGAAGGATGAACTTCAGTGTGATGGAGGGTGTGGAAGAATGGTTGGTTGTGTAGCTATAAAACTGCAAATACATACAAATATCTTCACTACAGGTAAAAATCTTAGGGTAACTTTTACAATAGAACAACATATGAACTCAGATAACCCCCCAAAATTATATATTATATAATAAAATCTCAACAATGATGCCAGATAATAGTTTTATATTCTTTTGCTGATGTGTTTTGCCAAACAAATCTCAATCAGAGCATCACACGTTGGTATCTTCACACAGCATCTCTGTGTTGCACGTGGAGAATAAATCATCCCCAGGACTTTAGGGGCAAAACTAACTTCAGTTTCCACGGTGAACAATAAAATAGACACGGAGACAAAACATCACACCGAACCACACACGTGTATAGAAAGAAAATAAATCACATTTCTGTGTTACACCTTTATTTCACAAACAGCTGCTTTCACTTCATGCAGTTCAAATAAAACCTTTTTATATGTGGAGCTGCTCAGGAATCTATATAGTGTCAAAGATCTGGATATGGAGATCACATTTCCAGCTTCACATTGCACAGGGAGTTTAATCTCATAAACAGCAACTTTTTTATGTATGTATAAATTACAGATTATATATCAAATTTGAAATTGTAAATCAATGACCTTCTGAAAGCTTTATGACCAGCTGGTTTTCAAATACCTGATGCTATATAAGTCTTGTAAACACACACAGATGCTCAAACAACATCATTCAATAAAGTTTAAAGTAATGCCACACATAACATTTCTCTGAGGTAAAGATCGTCGTCATCCACTAAATCCACTCCTCCTCTCATTTCATTTATAAGTTTAGTTAGTTAGCTAGTTTACGGGGGCAAAACTAATGATGCTTAAACATGAAAATATCTTATCTCCTCTTAAAAAAGTGTGAGTTTTCAGTTAAATTCAATAAATATATAATAAATCCTGCTTTAGAAGTGATTGCTTTGTGCTAATGTCTCAGTTCTGACTGGTTTGCACAGATAAGTCTTAAAATGTGTGCAACACCTTCTCATCACAATCCACGCCATCTGGCTACAGTAGCCTAGCCTACACAGATCAGCTGTTATTAAAATCCAACTCATCAACAACAGGATCACGATATTAGACCACCACTCACATTACACAACAAACAATTAATCCACACTCAAACCGAAGCAACAATAATGTTAACTGTACTCAACAAGCTATTATTACAAGGTATAGCCTACAACAGATATGACAGGCAACCTCGTGTGTGTGTGTGTGTGTGTGTGTGTGTGTGTGTGTGTGTGTGTGTGTGTGTGCGTGTAAGAAAGAGAGGGGGAGAGAGAGAGAAAGTAGGTAAAACCTGGTAAGTTAACTGTTAGCTACCGTAGCTCAGGCGTTGGTTTCCGTCAGGTAAAAGCTGCCGTTTATTCCTCAAATGCAGTTAAAAAAGTTGTTGAGCCTCTCCGGTAGTGTTATCCATCACTGCAGTTGTAATACCCGCTAAACTGCTGGACGCAAAATCCGAGGGGGCGTCTGTTTGTTTACAATTCACGAAGGCAACGTAAACGTAGGCGACGCTCACACTTGGGGTTACGCAATGAGGCAACGTAGCCTCCTTGGCGTAGGCTACAAGTCTGGGGGAACATACTGCGCATACACACCGTACGGGCAGGAGAGACAGAGCAGCTCTGTGCCTCTCTGAAATACAACGAGACGGCAAGTGGCTTCTACGGCCGCTGCCTGGCCGGAGGTAAACTCATTGAGTCCCCTGACCGCACGTCCCTGCTGGAGAGCAGTGCGTGCGTGCGTGCGTGCGTGCGTGATTTAGAGTGAGACAACCTACAGTAACCCCCCCTCTCCGCCCCTTAGAATAAGTTTTAATGTTGAAACATTTTAAGAGTTAGTTTTGTGTTAGTCCATGCATAATTTGCGGCCGCCTATTAACGTAGCCGCTCCGCTTTATTTATTTAGCCTATTCATTCATTTATTTATTTATTTGCAGCCGCGGCCGCCTATTGATTCAACCCTTCGCTCCACTTTATCTATTTGGTGGAGCCGCCTGCGGCCGCATCGCCAGGCGGCCGCAGTGGCATTTGCCCACATTGCCCAATGGCCAGTCCGTCCCTGGTTCTGACCCTTGGGGCTCATGTCTGAGATACCTAACACTGATAGATCTCAATTAGGATGGATGTGAAGCTGTCGTATGCTGATTTCATGTTAATAGAGTTATCCTGCAGCTCTTGAGTTGCAGTGCAGCCCCCAAACATCTGCATTTTTATATGCAAACTCTCACACTGTTGCTGCTGCTGCTGCACCGTGCAGCTGCCCTTGTAAACCCAGCTCTCATCCATGATTCACACCCACAATGAATAAAAAATCAACTTCTTGAATTTGTTCACAAAATCCTCCCACTCTGGTGTATTTTCTTTTTGCCGAAAAAACTATAATGTGAAAATAACTTTCACTAGAATAAGTTCTGCCTGGTGAATTACATTACATGACGATGAACGCTGAATTTAAAAGTGACCCCGGAGATGTGACCAAAAAGGTCTAAAGTCAGGAAGTGTTTCACCACTCGTCTCGTACACAAAGCAACATTAAACACCGGCTCTCTGGCTGCTTGACATCGTCATTACTCAGTAAGCATTTCACTCCGGCTCGTCTCCGGCTGATAGCTCTGGTGTTAACATCTTCATACCACTGACAGGTTTTGTGAATAAAAGATCAGTTACGGAGGCTTTATCTGAGGAAGTTCCTCTAATGAGCCGTAGCATCAGATACTGCTGCAAGAGACGGCTTTGAGACACACTATGTTTGCGTGTCTGCATGTTTGTGTGTGTGTGTGTGTGTGTGTGAGAGAGAGAGAGAGATGGTATAAAAAAAACTTATTCTCGTCCTGGGCTGAACTGTTAAAAGTTTCAGACACGCTCGTTTGCATCTGACGACCTTATCTCCGGCCTCTCTCCCTCTGTGGGAACAATGTGAGAGAAGTATTTTTACTCAGACAGATGTGGTATTATACATCCACACACACATGCACACACACAGTTATCCTGTCTCAGTAGGGGGTATATCTATATTTAATTTTAATTAAAATGTGAAAACAACTTGTTACAGAGTCTGGTGAGTAATCATAAGACAGTGGTGACAGTGAAGTGGGCACAGAGACACTGTTACCACTTTTACATCATAGTATAATACAGTAGTGTGCATATTGTTTTTCCACAATTGTTAAAGCTGCAGTTCCTCTAACGGCCACTAGAGTGTGGCTCCAACAGTGAGTCAGTCCCCATAGACTCCCATGTTAAAATGTCCAACTCTACAGCAGAATTAAACATGTTTGCAGCCTGGTACGGAAACAGTTTTGCTTCTTAAAGCCTATTTCCTCCTCATCCTCCCTGACGACTCTGCAGGAAGTGATTTTTTTTATCTAACTCAGGCGTTAACATTTTATTAACGCACATACAGTTCTGCATAATTGATTTTAGACTTCCAATTTCGGGATTAGCTGCGAGTTCAGTGGAGTCGGGTTCTGGCAGGATGACGACGGTGGATCTGCTCACTCTGAGCTCCAACACATAACTCATCTCTCAGACACATTTAAGGAGGATTTTTACTCGTATGTACAGAGGTTATGGAGCGACTCTGGAGCTTCTGCTGTAGCTGACATGCAGGTTAATTATGAGCTGAGGCTATAGAGTTGTTAAGAGATGTATCATATGGACAGTCAGAGCTGTGATTGGTCGGTTTTCTGGAGATCGTTGACATCTCAAGCAAGGTTAAACATGTTGAAGAAAAAAAAACTCATCTCAAACTGGTTTCATGAACATGACGGTGAGTTCAATGACACCTATAGGACATGGTACAACAGGAGATTGGCCACAAGAATGTGCAGCTGACAAATCTGCAGAAATTATGTGCAGTATCTCTGAGCAAAGTTTCCAATATCATCTTAAAGGTGCAGTGTGTAATATTTGTCAAGGTTTATTAGCAAAATCTGAATATACTACCAATGAATATATTTGTATAAGTGTATAATTGCTATAAAATAAAATCTGTTTGGTTTTCATAGCCTTATAATTCTTCTTTTACGTATACATATAGCAAGCGTCTTGCTTAAAGGGATAGTTCAACATTTTTGCAAATTGGCCCATTGCTATAATCCCTATAGTCATAGCAGTAGCTTCGTTACCTTTAATTGTCGGTGCAAGCTATTTTTAGAATGGCGGAGCAGAGCCGCAAGCTGCTCAGAGCTACGCTACGGAGGCTCATGGGATTTCTTGGTTTCCCTCATCAAACTCATCAAATACACAATCCAACAACTCCAAAACGCTCTGGTGGACAAGTTGTGACCTGCACATTCACCACGCTATGAGATAATAACTTTGCCCCGACAATTAAAGGTAACGAAACTACTGCTATTACTACAGGGATTATGGCAATGGGCCATTGAACTATCCCTTTTAAGAGTGTTGCCATCTTACGCCGCCAGTACGGAATGGAAGATTTAGCCAACCAGAGAGCATGTTTCAAGAGTTTCATGTTCTAAACAATAGAATTATTTAATAGATAAATAATATAGTCTGAATGCTAGATGTCACTGTTTTCCCCTCATTTTACACACTGGACCTTTAAATCTATGACACAAAGAGTGAGCGCAGCTGTTGTTCCTGATAAAGTTCAGAAGTGTATACTGTATTTTCCAGTGATTTCACCTCCTGTGGAAACTCAGGCTGAATATTAACACCGCTCATTCATCATGTGAGGACAAGGGCTAAGAAAACTTTGAAATCTTTGGTTAATTAATGCATTAATTAGCTTACCTAATGATCTCTTCACAGCTAATGGTTCATGTATTGTGAGGTTTATGAGGGACATTAAGCAGCTCCTGTCACCTGTTCACTGAATGAAGACACTCAGTCTGGACGTCGCCGCACATCGAGACACACTTAAGGCGTCCACATCAGTTAGACCCGCGTTCATTGCATGTCCTCCTCCTCCTCGCATCTTTTCCAGCCCTCCTTAATTCTCCCAGAGGAAAATAAACGGACCCAAAAATACTCTCCCAAGTGATTTATGCTGCTTATCTCTCTCCTCTCCTTCACGGTTTTAACTGTGTCAGCAGCTGTTTCCCGTAGCGATAAATGAACAGGGGCAAAGTAACTTCAGTCCTGATGATTCCTCAGGATTAATCTGGCTCAGTGAAATAAAGAAGTGAAGTCTCACACTGTGTGTTGTGCTCTTATGTTGTGACAAGAGGGATAGTGTTACATACACTGTCTGCTTATAGACTTTTCACACCCAGAAAATATGGATTTAATAGTTTTAAAAGTGTGAATGTGGCCGGAGCTGCTGATAATAAAGCCACACTTTATTAACTTCAGTAGATCACAGAAGTGCAGTTGGCCACCTCTAATTCATTACAGCCTATGATTAAAAGATGATTTTGGTCTTATAAAGTGTGTTTTATGTAGTATAGCCCCGGTGCCTGAAGTAATCACAGGAACCCCGAGTCCTCCATCAGACTGAAAACTCATTTCTTTGTGACGTTACTGACTCCCCTCTGAGCGATCACCCGTCTGCAGTCGCTCTATTTGCTGCTTTTAAATAATAATAAAAAAAAAACCATCGCTCCATTTGCTCTTAATCTATTTCCTCTCCGTTCACCTCGCCCTCACTCTGCGGCTTCTCTACAATCATAAAAACATAACATGACCTCACCGAGACACTGAACTGCACATAGGTTTGTTTTGATGGATGGTTATCTTTGGTGAGCTCAGGCCAAAGTTGATGAGAAAGAAAAACTAAAACCAGCTACATAGAATTGCTTTTAACATCCTGACTTGGTGATATACTTTATGGTTAAAAAAAAAAACTATAGACTGACCAGGAAAGATCTGCCTGAAACATAAAGTACATAATGTCAATCAATACATGACTTCTATCCAGATCTGGAAACAAGTCGTTCTTCAACCTTTTGTATTGGATGTTGAACACTACTTCATCAACAGGTTCAAATGGCTGTGATAGAAGCAGATCAACCACAGTGAGTTTCCTTTCTCAGCTTATTGATTTTGAATAATTTAAATAAACCACAGCAGCAGCTACTGCGAGGCTTCACCTGTGGATAACTGCGCTTTGAGTTAACGCTAAAATCGACACACAACAAAGCTAATGCTAATGTTGATCATGGACAATATAACATTTAGTGCTAGCCTAGCATGCTAAGGTTTTATATTAAACACAAACTGCAACAGTAGTTTTGCAAATATTTTCTCACGAAGTGTTGAATAATTAAAAAATAAATAAAAAATTAACAATTATTGACACATGTCACTCATAATCATAAATGTGAACCTCATGTTTATACATAAACTTCATTTAAACTTCATACACATACATGTGAATCTGCAAAAATGTTTATATTTCTTCTGCTATATTCTAAGGAGGTGGAGTTTTGTATTATTTTAATTTATTTTAGCACATTTTATCTACCCATATCATTGCTTTTTCTATTAAAGAACTTTGTTTGTAGCTAAAATAAGTCAGCAGGATTCCTCATCAGGAGACTGTGAACTCTCAGCACCACATTTAGACCATTTAATTATCTGAACCACGGTGGTGAACAGACCACCTGCACCACCTGTGTGTCATTAGAGTTTAAAGAACAGTCAGGAAATATCTGATCTCATGCAGAAGACACAGGCGGCGACTGTGAGGTCTGGACCTCCGCGTTTGAGAAGCAGCTAATGGTCAAACAGCAAAATATTTACACTGCATGTGTGAAAACCTTGAGCGTGATTATTAGAGGAGAAATGAATGAGCAGCGGCCGCCTTGTTGTGCTGCTGACTCTCCTCACTGTCACTGTTATCTGCCTGCTAAAATAAACCTGTAATTAGATTCTTCACAGACTCATTGTGCGTAGCAGAGCGCTGACACGTTGCAGAAGTCATTAAACACCTGGACATATATATTATATATTTTAAAGCCCTGGGCCTGGATAATGGCCGTGGGTGAAATGACGGCTGTATTGTTATTCAGAGCGCGGCGGCGGTGCGGCGTCCTCTGGGTGCAGCAGCGTTTCTCAAGCTGCTAATTGATGATGCCACTTGTACCATAATGCACAGCAGTCACAGTTATTTGCTCTGGTGCAGTGTTTGCGTCGCCCCCGAGGTTGGGTGTTGACATGACGGATGCTCCACTGACTCCCAGGCAGCAAATTACTGAAGGTGAAATGAGCAAATGAGCCAAATAATATCTGTGGTCAGGTCTGATATCGTGTCTCTGAGATGTTGAAGAGATATCTATGCGTGTTATTAAGACGTGTGCTCCTACCTGGGCGGCGGAGGCGCTCGTACGCATTAAGATTTCTCTGCCGCTTTTGTTTTGCTTTTCCTTCACGTAAAAGCTTATTAACCGAGCGCTACAGCGAGGATGTTGTCTACCGGCCCTTCGATCCCCGAGATTTAATTTGATTTCCCCGTGACTTTGAAATAGATTGAATGTAAAATATTTTAATGAAAGAGTTACATCCAATTATTCACAACCCACCTCCGAAAAACAAAGTGAGCGATAACGGAGCGCGCCACCTTCAGCCCAACAACACAGGGCTTCTGTCTGACTGTAATAATAACTGCAGCTGTTTTTTGTTTTTTGTTTTTTTTTACTAAAACTAATGACCTGATGAAAATTACAACAACAAGCTGCTTCAAAAAGTACTTTGGAAACTTTTAATGCCCTCATCTGTACTTTTAAAGTGGTATCAAGTGATTTCATATGGATTTTACCAAGTAGAGGGAAATCACTCCTTCACACGTTCACTACTCCCTATACGACACGCATTGCATTCTGGGATTGTTAGGCATGAGTAGGGTCCATTTAGTAGATGTTACTTTCACTTTGAAGGACTCAACTACAACATAAACATGTTTTAAATTGATATAGATAGATAATGAAGTCGTCACACAGGAGCCAAGACGTCCATAGTTTTTAGGCTCAAGCATGTCAAACTAAATCCTTTATTTCCCATAATGCCTTTCCCCATGTTTCAGTTTCTCTAACATTGTCTGTTATGAAAGTAGTCTCAAGAGGTGTTTTCTCACTCCTCCTCCACCTCCATGATGCGTTCACTGACCTTTATGTGTAGAAACCAAGGGGGCAGTTGTCGGTCTGAGAAGTGAAGCTCACTTGCGCGTTCAAAAAACTGCAATCCCCTCTGCTTCCTCTGGGGGCTGGTGTCAGAAAGCAGCATTCTCCATAGACCCCCATGTTAAAATCGCTGACTTTACATCCTCAATAAACATGTTAAAAGCCTGGTGTCAGAACGTTTTTTGGTCTCAATCGATAGTTTCTACCCCCGCACACACTCTGAGGGGGGTGAATTTTTTTTCAACTGTAGTGTTTTACTGTTATTAGGTTAAAATTCTCGCCAATTAGAGCACAGAGACGTTGAGTGACAGGTCCGAGCAGGTCCGTGGACAGCTGCTTCGAGGCCAGTGGGCGGGTTCTCGGCCGGCCAATCCAACATGGCGCTGTTCAGGCCGCCATATTTGAGTCACAAAAACGACTCCCCAAAACCAATGGGTGACGTCACGGATGCTACGTCCATTCTTTTTACAGTCTATGGTAGAAACAAACGGATGATTTCCCACCGTGTCGATAACTACGACCGTGTCTGTGTTTCCTCTGCAGGAGGAGCCGATCCAGGGCTTCAAGGTCGGACACTACCTGGAGTTCATGGAGGGTCTGGAGCGCCGCTACAGAGACGTCATCCTCGCCGACATGAAAACCGTGCGAAGCCCCGTAGAGTAGGAATGAACGTCTCGAGAACAAAAAAACCAACAACAACGAACAAGTTTTTTTTTTTAGCCAAAGTCACGTTCTTCCTCTCTTGTTTCTACCGTCGAGCTGCAGTCGAGCAACAGGAACAGAAACAGTTTGAGTTCTTCCCTCGAAACACTTGAAGTCCACTCAGCACAGCGGAGCCGCGACCTCTCCGTTAACCCACAGTGTCGCACCGACCCACTTCTTCCTTTTATTACTAAGAGCATCAATACTGTTGCTTTTTTATCGTGGAGTAAAAGCCAAATACACACTGAGTGTTTATCTATACTGTATATGCTACACACAGCTGAAGCTATATAATAATAATAATAATTTTATTTCTATAGCACTTATCAAAATTGAAGTTAAAAGTGCTATACATAAAAAACACACAATAGTTTACTATAATAAAATAGCCATAAAAACAACAATAAGATGATAAAAATCAATATTATAAATATATATTTATATTTAATATTTAAAAGAGGATATTGTGGTACTGTATACAGATTCTACATACCTGATATCTCGACCCTTAAACACATCGTTGTCTTTACGTAACATTTGCTGACAGTGACAGAAATATTAATGGACACTAAACATGATTTAATAATTTAATAACATCATTTCTTTTTCTCCGTGACCTGTACATGATGTAAATATTGTGTGATGATTGTTTACAGCTGCTGTTTTGTTTTTTGTTTTTTTCCCCCTTCCCTGTAAATATCTGTATTTATGAGTTTAGCTTCTCACTCTGTTACACAGGTTCTGATGAAACATGTACTGTATGTTACTCTCTCTCTCTGTGTGATATAAAGCGTCGGTCCGGACTAACAGCAGCTCTGTGATCGCCGTGCTGCCTCCTCCAGGTCGCCCTGCATCATTAATGCCGCCACACGCAACAATGCATCACGCAAGACCTCCTGTGTTTGTGTTCCTGTGCAGGTCTTTGCATGAAAGATGCATGAGGACGGTTGTATCATTGTGATAAACTCTCATTAGTAACCAAAGCCCTTTCCCCTCCTCTCTCTCTCTCTCTCTCTCTCCCTCTGCTGTCCTGTCGTCCTTCTTCACACACACTGAGGCCTGAATAATAAATGAGCTCATCACATCGTCCGTCCAACACACAACAACTGCATTTATCGGGGGAGGTGGTGGCGTCCAGTGAGAGGAACTGATCAAATGTTTCCCCAGTAAAACTGCTCTCCTCAACATTTACATGTATCGAACCTGGAGTTGAACTTTGAAGCTGCATTCATAATCAGTGTTTTTTTATTTATTTATTTATTTTTATCCACTTGGGGGCAGAGCTGAGCAACGAGCCGCAAGCACAAGCATGTTTTACATATCGCCGCCTTGTAAAGTCGATGGAGCGGAAGCGTGAGCAAAGAGTTTTACTAATTTCATCTGCACAGGGGGCGTCGAGCGGTTTTCATCACAGACGAAGCCGATCATGTGAAACCAAAACAAAGAGCTGAAGGGCGATAAAACAGCTGCTGCAGGGTTTCATGTTGATGAGGCTCTGATGAGACCCTTGTATAAAAAAGAAAATGGCAACGGCAAAGTTTTTTCTTGCTCTTATAAACCAACATTATTTATTTTAAAGGGATAGTTCAACATTTTGGCAAATATAGTCTTATAGTCATAGCAGTAGGTTTGTTACCTTCAATTGCCGGTGCAAGCTATTTTTAGAACGGCGGAGCAGAGCCACAAGCTGCCCAGAGCTACGCTACGGAGGCTAATGGGATTTCTTGGTTTCCCTCATCAAACTCATCAAATACACAATCCAACAACTCCAAAACGCTCTGGTGGACAAGTTGTGACCTGCACATTCACCACGCTATGAGATAATAACAGAACGTTACCAGACAGAGTTGTTTTAGAGGTAAATTCTTGCAAAACCGCTGATGCACGTTCCCGTCGGGGGCAGTTTTTCAGCAAGCAGTCTCTCTGGCAATGGGCCAATTTGCCAAAATGTTGAACTATCCCTTTAAGTATTAATGAAACAACAAACTACAGATTATTGTTGAATCCATGTGACATTTTGGAAAATTACTTTGATATTAAAGTTTAAGATTTGCTCCCTATTGTAAACGGTGAGTAAAGTTTCTTATCTCCAAGCGAAAGGAAGTGATTGATCTTTGCTACGTTGCAATGGTTTTTTAAAAGAAAATATGTTTCCTCCTGCCGTCTACATGAGTTTGGTGTTTTAGAGCCTTAAAAATAAAGACGTGGAAATGATTGAACTGATTTTTATTTTATTGGGTGTAGTAATCTGTCTCTTTATATATTGTGTTTTGCTTTTTTCTCTGTGTGCTGCTGGGACAAACTAATTCCCCCCTCAAAGTTCAATCAATCAATCAATCAGACACTGATTCAGTTTGAAAACAGAGACATATGGAGACGATGTCCACAGTCGTTTCCTGATTAGGTCAATCTGCTCAGCTACCAGTGGTGAAAGCAACACAGATAATCAATCACAAGTGTTACTGACTTCCCTGTCTTTGTCTGTCTTACGTTTTGCAACAACCTGCTTCCTTTGCACATGATCACTCAGCTACATGTGGATTTCCAGGCCTGATCGTCTGGATGCAGATTGTTTTTGGTTTAAAACACTGTTGTAAAAATGAAAACACAGGATGTCGCCTGAGGGAACTGAGGGCTCTGCTTGCTGACGATCTGCTGAGCTGCTGTTGCTCCTCAAACACATGATTTAAGCTGCTGTAACCAACAGAAATCTGCAGCACCCAACACAACTCCAGACAAAGTTTACTTTTTTTTTTTTTTCTTTTTTTTAATTTTAGTGAGTTCATTGGGAAATTATAGTGTGATTCCAGCTGCTTTCTGGCTGTAGCTTTCTGAAGATACTTAGAAATCACTTTGATAACTCACTCAGGAGAAGAAGTTGTCACAATTGAATTGATTTTTAATTCGAAAATGATGAAACAGTTCATTTTGTTGTTAAAGATTTGCATTTCGTGCAGCAGAGTGGAAATGTTTTTGTCTCTACATTGTAAAGAAGCAGAACAACAGAGACAGAAACCCACCTGTGGGTGAAAACTCAAAACTCAAACGTCTTATCAAGGAGCAAGCAGATCAGATAAACATGCAGATGTCAGGCCGCCAACGCAGGTAGAAAACCAATAACAGAGCTTCAAACCTGATTCCAGAGCCAGTGCTGATGATTTTAGCTAATCTGCAGCTTCACTTTCTAAAGATACGGAGAAACAAAGACCCAGAGAGAGGCTCAGACAGCGAGAGGCCTGTCAATGAACACTGCAAAAACTTTCCAAGAATATTTGTCTTATTTCTTGTCAAAATGTCTCATTTCTATTCAAACTAATCTCTTTCCAATTAAAATAAGAATCATCACCTAAAAGTTAACTTGTTTTTAGATCATTTTCACTTGTTTCAAACAAATTTTCACTTGAAATAAGTAGAAAAATCTGCCAGTGAAAGCAGTTTTTTGTGCTTGTAATAAGAAAGAAAAACTTGCTCCACTATCAGATTTCTACTTATTTCAATTGAAAATCTGCTTGAAAGAAGTAAAAAGTGTCCAAAAACAAGCTGCTTTTTATGTGATGAGTCTTATTTTGAGTATAATTATATTTGTTTTGACTAGAAATGAGACAAATATTCTTGGTAAGATTTTGAGTTTTTGCAGTGTAACATGAGCTATGGTTTTACACACAGACTCATGTTGCTCCTCGGCCTCGTGCGTGACGTAACCTGTTGTCACGGACGACGCTTTTAGGCTTTAAAAGTCTTGTTGGTAATCAGAGTAAAAGCTCAGATCCTCTTTGTCCTTTAGACTCTTATTGATCGTCTCCTTTCACCGCCGCTCTGTCGCTCTGCTTGGTGGAAAATTTAACATCAAGCTGTCGCCACACGTCACTGTGTGCTCCAGTTTTTTAGAGAGTTTGAAGTGGAGACAGACGCAGAGGAGGAGGAGGAGGAGGAGGTGGGACGGAGCTCATATTAGACATGTCTGTCAGCGGTGTGCTGTGTTTTCATCAGCTGAGTCCGTGTGGACGCTGCAGAGCAGGAGGGAGAGCGGGGGATTGATTTAGACAGCGGAGGCCTGAAATCTGTCAAAGCTGCACTGAATCCAGAAGTTGTTGCTTTTTTTGGGAGTTTTTTTGTTGTTTTTTTCTTCAGGACACAGAGCGAGAACTCAACTCGAATTGCTGTGAGATATGAAATGAGTATGGGACGGGTGGATGACTCCAGACAACACAACACAACACAACAAAACAAGCTTCACACTTCACAAAACAAACTGTGCAGCAAACTTGTGTGCAGCAGCAGCAGCAGCAGAGAGGGGACAGCTGACCCCCTTATTCTCTAACACATGAGCAGCCTGGCAGTGAAGCAGCAGCAGATGACACAGGCCGGAGGGGAGGCTGACCTTCAAAATAAAAGACAAAGAGGACGAGAGAGATAGAGAGATGATTTGTTTTCTAAGAACGAGTCCAACAAACATCACAGTGTCAGCCGGGCTGTCATTCAACAGGATGCAAAGGTGTCGGTTATTGATCGTTTAGCAGAGCTGAGCCCTGGTTACAGATCATTGTTATGGATTTAGGAAGAAACAACTGAAACCACAGAGGAGAAGTTCAGGTGGATTCAAATGCACTTTAGACTGAAGCTGAGTTACTGCACATTAAACTACAGGTCATTCTCAGCTTCATTTCTTTAAGTTACAGTCACGTCATCGTCTCACAGTTGATCAATAAGATCTCAGCCTCTTCTGCTGAAGCGGTCTCCAACCTGTGGTTAATGGGCCACTGCAGGACCATGATTACTACAGATTTAGTCTAGTTTAGTTCAGGTCATGTTTATTTAGTTAGGTTAGCTTAGTTTAGTTTAGGTTGGGTTGGTTTGGTTTGGTTTAGTTTGGTTTGGTTTAGTTTAGTTTAGTTTAGTTTAGTTTAGTTTAGGTGTCGGTTTGGTCTGGTTTAGTTTAGTTTAGTTTAGTCGGGTTTAGGTTAGGTTAGGTTAGGTTAGTTTAGTTTAGTTTAGGTGTTGATCTGGTTTAGTTTAGTTAAGTTGGGTTTAGGTGTTGGTCTGGTTTGGTTTGGTTTAGTTTAGTTTAGTTGGGTTTAGGTTAGCTTAGGTTAGGTTAGTTTAGTTTAGGTGTTGATCTGGTTTAGTTTAGTTGGGTTGGGTTAAGTTTAGGTGTTGTTCTGGTTTAGTTTAGTTTAGTTAATTTAGTTTAGTTTAGTTCTTGGTCTGGTCTGGTCCGGTTTGGTTTAGTTTAGTTTAGTTCAGTTTGGTCTGGTTTAGTTTGGTTTGAAGGTTTTGGGGTTTGATATCAGGTTCAGATTTAGTTCCAGCTCATTAACAGAGAGAGAGGAAGATTTCCCTCTCAGCCTTTTTGACCTTTTTATATATTAACCAGCTTTGATTGTAATTAGACGATGTGAACTGTAAATGAACTGGAACTAAGATGCATTACACTACTATTATTTCCCTGTTTTGTTCAGATCAAAGACAAACAAACTTGTGGTGTGAACACGCTCTTACTCAGCCGTAAAACAACAACATCTATTGATGTTTTGTGAGCTGAACTGAAATAGACTCTATTGACTTCTGATGAACTCTTCTTACTCAGCGCCGCTTCCTTAAGTGCCCCCCTGGGCCCCGCCTCAGAGAGCTCGCTCAGGAAAATCACCGGGGGACTGGAGTCTGGTGCCCAGTGGGGCTTGAGCGGCTTAATACTAGGGCTGAAAAGATTTCCATAAAACCTCAGTTCACTTTGCAGAAATGGACGGGTCGGAAACCGAGAGATCACGACGACATAATTGCAGCATAGATGAGTGAGTGCGCACATGAAATCATGAAATGTGAAACGATGCTGCAGAAAAAGAAAAAAGGAAATAAAAAGAACCTGGACAAAGACTGTGGAGGATTTATTTCTGTCTCCATCACACAGGCTGTTCAGACATTTTCAATTGTAGGAATATAGCCTAACAATAAAGAATACAGATGTTAAAGTTGTTTGGCATCTGGACACATGAGACTGGCACCGTCCCAGGAGGATGAACCCTGATCAGCTTTGACAGCTTTTTTCTGTGAACAGTGACACGTGACGTGACATTTGGTGCAAACATTCACGGTCCCAAAAGGACTGATTGTAAAACCTCTGCTGTTCCATCAATCGTCCAGCTGTTGAGTCCACATCTGCAGCTGTAAACCATCCTCTGCCCACATGATCCGGTCCTAGCACCTGCCAGTAAATTCTACAATAACTAATAATTATTAATTTACAATTACCTTTGCTATTATTATTGCTGCAGCTGCTGCTACTATAGGCCTATACCCCGAGTCTGGTTCTTCTCAAGGTTTCTGCCTGTTAAAAAGAAGTTGTTCCAACTCTTTGTGGGAATTGTTGGGTCTCTGTAAGATTAATACGAAGAAAAAGTCCAAATCTGCTCTATTCAATCAATGCCTTTATAAGTTCTGTTGTGAATCTGTGAACTTTTCCATCATTCTCAGCTCTACGGTTTGGTTTTTTGTGCTAACAAGTAGATGTTAGCATGGACTAGCAGCTTGGATCAGGACTTCCAGCCAGTTTTTTTTATCTGTGACTCCGCTAATGACCTTGTTGCAAGTCGTTTCCATCCACCTCCTCTAATATACAATAGAGCTGCAGAACTGTGAACTATTTAGCTATAAACAGGTAATAAAGCAAGTTAAACTGGTTAATTATCATGACAATATTTATAGGTTGAGTCTAGATGATCATACTTGGTGGTGAGTTAAAGCTGCTGTTGTGTTTAACGTTCAGCTGTAGTCAGTGAGTCAATTGTTTCACTGTATGGAAATGAATGAATACATTAAGTAAATATGGTGATTCTTCCCCGTTCGCGTTCACCTACAGCTGCTGCGACAGTTTGACCATCCGCCGCCGTTCGCTCTGACCCGAGCGTTTATTACAACTCAACCCCAGCGGCTGCTAATCTTCACATAATGGGCTGTTTATTTCAATTAGCTCTGGAAAGCTCATTATCGGCGCAGGAGCTGACTCGACCTCAGAAAGGGGTGGGGTGGGGTGGAGTGGGGGGGGGCGTACAGTTTAGAGATGATGACTATAATGGCAACCTTTACAGT
Organism: Trachurus japonicus; assembly: GCF_045865225.1. NCBI lineage: Eukaryota > Metazoa > Chordata > Actinopteri > Carangiformes > Carangidae > Trachurus > Trachurus japonicus. The sequence goes on along the minus strand of NC_140930.1, from coordinate 8,237,114 downwards.
ATAATGATTTGTTGTGCTGTTGATCTTGATTATGGACTTTTCTAACTGACAGCAAGCAATTTGGAGCAGATAATTGGTGGTAATTAGGCTGATTAAGCTGCGGCGGGAAAACACACCTTGCTCTCGCTGGGAGCCTGAAGAAGTCTGCGAACCTTCCTCTCTTTTATCGGCTCCTTCCTCTTATCTCTGTCGGCTTTTTATCTCGCAGATGTTCATTCTGAACTCATTTGTAAGTGTCACTACACTAAACTATTTTCATCCCTTTTTTTGTGTCTCCTCTGATTTTAATCTTTAACTACAGTGTTTGCTGCAGGAGTTTGCTTCTTTTTCTCATATCAGGCTTTTATCTAAATTTTTTATCTTCTGCCTGGTTTTGTCTCCTTGTTTTTTCTTTTTCTTTTCCTGCCGTCTGTTAATGCTTTTGCTTTTGTTTGCAGTTTCTCTGCAGCAACCCAAATTTGTGCGTCCGTAGCTGTCATGTTTTAATCATTGCGTATGCGCACGCCGCTCTATAGGAGCAGCTCCGCGCTTAGGGGAGTTTGGTATTAGCATTTCCATTTGCTACGGTCAATATTTTGCACAATGGAGCGTATTGTTCATTGTGTGCATGTGAATCAGATGACTGTGGGGATTTGCAGCTCAGTGATACAGACTGTTGGACAAGGATTATTGATAAGCGCCCAGAAAAGGTCAGCGGCTTGTTTAATTAAGACGCCGTCACGTCACAACGTCACAACTCTGCCACTGCTGCCACTTCCTTTAGTAAGGACAAAAGACTTCCATGTGAAAAAGTGCAGTGCAGCAAATGATGACGGAGGCTTCTTCTCCTCCTCCTCCTTTGTTTTGCTCCTCTGCTGGCTCCTCTTTAATTTAAAGTGTGGGCCCCGTCTTGTTTTGAATGCATACTACAGGCTTTCCCCGAGCCCCCTTTGCCCAAACCCTGCTGCTCTCCACTCTGCTGCCTGTCAGACTGTCTGAGAGAGATAGTGGTGAGACGTCGAGAATTACAATTCCCATTCACAGCCCTCAGTGTATCCACAGAAAGCCCTGCACATGCTCTGGTCCAGTCTCTGTCTCTCTCTGGCTCTCTCTCCACCTCTCGCTGCAACCATTCACTGGATTTATGGAGCAAAAATCAAGAGTTAGCTTCCTAATCCCCGCAAGTCCCCCCATATCTGGACTCGACTGCTACAAGAAGTTGCCTTCTGGAAACAAACAAGGAGCTGGATCATTGTGGAAAAGACTGAGGCTTGGATGAGTCTTTACAGTATATGAATCTACGTGTTACCAAGAAAATTACCTCGAATAGGCTACCGACTTCACCAAATCCTGGGCTGATCTACTTTTTTGAAGTAGAAATGACTTTAAGAAACAGAAGATAAAATTAAAGTCTGTACCTGGGCCCATGACTTCACATGTGCATATGAAAATGTATCAGATAACATTTTTCCATGATAAAAGAAACCCTAAAAGGTCATACATTTGTACATTTAATTTCCCAATTGTCCTTAAAGGAAAAAACTCATTGTCTTGAGATCTTAAACATTTCTTTTCCTGATATGACAATATAATTATGTGGAGATAATGAAACAACGGTATATTCATCAAAGGAAACATTATTCAGTGTAACAATGTGAGAAGAGAAAATTATTGATCAGTGCTTCACAAATCGCTTTGATCAAGTCTTGAAACAGCTTCAGGACTCAGTATATATACAGTATATATATATATATATAAACATTATTAAAGACAAATAACTTTTAGGCTGTGGGTGTCTCCATGGATACTATATGATGATCAGACCCATCTCTAATTAATGATGTCATAGCAGACAAGAAAAAAAGAGTCTTGTTTTGTGAATATCTAAAGAAAGTTATCCTGTTATCTCATGAAAAATAGAGGATAAAAAATGTATGAATGTAGAATCCAAAATAGACATTTAAAAAACATGTTTCTACTTTAAAATGTAGGCCTATCTAATAATTATGTCATTATATTCTGTTTATCCATCCATCCGTCCATCCATCCATCCATCCATCCATCCATCCATCCATCCATCCATCCATCCATCCAGGGTTAAAGCTGTTAGAAAACTTTTGATGAGGTCAGAAAACTGATCTGATAAAAAAAAAAAAAGAGAAGTGATAAGCTGATAAATATCTGATGGGACATTTGGACACAGAGCGTCTTGATACAAAGATCAAACAGTGACTCAGCGGTGAAACAAATGGTGCGACTGGCAGCACAGCAGCCAGTGACCAGGCTGCCAGTTAGTTTAACACGGCTTAAACCACACGAGTCAACACGGAGCCGCAGACGGAGGCCAAACACATCACATTAGACCAGATCCAGTCAGCGACAGACAGGCAGAGCAGCCGCCAAAGATTTGTTCTGAGGTCTGATAATGTGAGTTCACACGGGGAGCAGAGCAGTTTAGACAAAGTCAGAGAGAAGACGTGAGTGAAGCAAAATATTTGTTCTAGTTGGTACCAAATGAGGCCGTGGGTTGTATACAATATACATTTCACTCAGACTCTTTGACTGTGGCTTAAACATAAACACGTCAGACTGCAGACAGACTTAGTCCAGATCAGTCCAGTTTGACCAGTTTTGACCATCTAGAGCTGAGCCGTAGGAAGACAGAAGAAAAAATGGCCAACAAATGAACCACTGCCAATGACTCAGTTTCGTTACCTGAACAGGAAATGTCTAGGCTACTTACTAGTCTCAATTATCTATACCATTGTTGGCAAACCACAAACTATGAGCCATGTTTTCCTGTTGTTGTTGTTGTTGTTGTTGTTGGTCGTCATTGATCGGTAAGAATTGGGCTGGCAGTAATTGTCCAATGTTTTTGGCTTAAAATGAGCTCTTCAATCGTTTTTGTTGAATGTTGTTACTGTAAGACTGCTACAGACTAGTCACAGCGGTTCACAAACTTTTCCTAGCTAACGCCCCTGATTAGCATTAGCCTAGCATCAAGCCGGGGGCAACCTCCAACAAAACTACAGCACATGTAAAACAAAAAACAAACAACTTTTTACTGTGTTTTCTTATTTCTATCAATAAAATAATATATTACATTTCCAACAGTCGTATCCATTTTTGTAGCACTAGCTTAGCCTACATGCTAGCAAGAGCTTCTGTAGACGACACCAGTTTGAACAATGGTGCACAATGTTTTCACTGCAGACAACAGAATAGAAATCATGCAATTAAGATTTCAATATTATAGAGATATATTTGATAATAAGACCCATAAAATAATACTGATAGGACATTTCCTCATCTTGCTGAGGACCCCCTGGTGTTTCCACTGGTCTAATGTATCAAACACAATGAATTCAAATAAGATAAAACCTTCAAAATGTGTCAAAATGATAAAAGCTCCATTGATCTGCACCATAATGAGAATCACACACACACTAGAAATGATTAAGTTTTTGCTTTGTAATAATAGTTTTGACTCTAAAACAGATAAAACAATGTTAGATCATGGCTCAGTTGTATCTTCTCCTCTCAGTTTGCCGATGAACCGACTGTCACAGGTGCTGTAACTAATCTCCGTTAATCCTCTTTACAGCTCAGATGCCAATTAGAGGCCGAACAACCGCAGACGTTTAGTCGGTCGGCTCCAGAGAGCTCAGTGTTTCCAGTGCTTCATTAGTGGCTTAACAAGATTTACCTACACATGATATTCAACATGATATTCATCTTATACTGGGACCTGGTAAAGCCTTTTGAAAGCCTGACTGGTTTGGAAAATTAATATGATGGTTAATCTCATCTTTTCTTTCTAATCCAACAGCTCTCTCTCTTTAAAAAATCTATTATAAAGTGCAACATTTTCCCTGTGGTCGTATTTTTTTATCAGGCTGCGTTGTAATGTGAGATTTTTTGCAAAGGTCACTCAGTTTATTGATTCATTGAATAAAGCTTCATGAATTTATAACCTTTAATCTTTTATAAACTTGTTCTGTGCAACTTTAAAATTGTATTTTACTCCCACTCAGACAGTTTAGTAAAATGCACAGTAAAATGAACAGTTGAGTTTTGTTCTTAATTGATGAAACATCAAGCTGCAGAGACCTGGTCGATGTTGAATCAAGTGCAAATTCATAGGGAAGAACAGCGGATTAATAACACACTTAAAATTATTAACACAATTATAACAAAGCCTTTGATTAATATTACGGAAAAAGGACACTGGTGTATAAATCTGTCTCCTCACACTCTACCATCCAGATTCTGGCAGAATACATGTCATGAAGTAAGAAAGAAGTAAAAAATCAAAGTGTCGTCCATTAGTGACACAGGCGCTGAACTGCAGCCGCTGAGGAATAAAACATCTTGTGTCAAAATCCCATTAAGGCTAATACAAAGGAACCGAGTTAAAACATCCTGCTGAAGGTAGAGACAAGACTTTTAACCAAAACATTTCTAAGAATGTTCTGTATATTTCACTTCATTTCAATCATCTGTTTATAAAAGCTCATATTACAAATATCTTATTGCATATTATCGTTATGTGTTGGTGCAGAAATTTGTTAAAGAGCTAAAACATGGAGGCTTGGATGTTCACAATACTAACAAGCGGATAAAAGTTAAACAGATATAATGTTAAACACAGGTGTTCATCATCAACATTATCAAAGATCATCTGCACTTTGTTAAAAGCTGCTGAGAGATTACCCTTCATGATGTCATTTGCAAATTACCACTGTCAAAGATACATTTCTGTTACCCTTTGGTTTCAGACTAATAAAGTTCCTATTCTTCTATTCTATTCTAAAAAGAGAAAAAGGTACAGTGATGGCCAATAGCTCAGTAGGTAACTTAACAGATAAAGAATTTTACTTAAACATGATGACCGATGACACATTTTTTTCATTCCAGCGTATCCTGAGGGGGATACGAACGCCTGTGCTAAATTTCACAACATTACATCCAATAGTTTTCCAGATATTTCACTCAAAACAACTAATAGGAAAATAATGGTGGTGCAAGAGGAAAAGTCAAATTCATCCTCTGGTGACCATGAATGAGTGAACCCCTGTCTTATATAGATGATAAGCATAAAGGCCAAAGTTTTAAATCTATCTAAAGAGATTTGCACCAAATGTGCAGCTGCTGCGCCAAAATAAATCCTACATTATGTCGACGACAATTTCAACTATTTTCTGACAAAAGAAAAATGGCTAAACACACAGCGGATGGATGAGCTTCCTCCTCCTCCTCCTCCACCAGCAGCAGCAGCAGACGGTTTCAGACAGTGTCATGTCTGGGGACAAAGTTGCGCTCATCCCTGACATTCCCCTGGTGGCGTTGCAGCCTCCATGTCTCAGCCCAGTGGAGGAGGGAAATGAAAAGGTGGAGCGGTACGATGACACACAGGGAAGCAGCAGCAGCAGTTCCACCACCACCACAACCTCACACCCTCGACTCACACACTCTGAGAGACTGATTAAAAAAAACAAAAACCACACGCTGTAATTTTCAATATGTGGCGAAGTGATTTGATTCATTGTTGGTGACTGTGTGAGACAATGAGACTCAGAGTTTGGAGCGAACTCTGTGTGAAAGTTTTGTTCATTCTCTCTCCACACTTTCCTCTGTGTGTGTGTGTGTGTGTGTGGGTCCGAGCCAAAAAAGCCATTTTGTTAATGGAGTGCAACAACTGTTTACAGCTGAACGTCTGCTGCTGTTTTCACAGAGACGGAGCAAAAATGCTAAACACATCCAGACGCAATTACTGTTTGACTACAGCTCCATTAATTAAAGCTATCCAAGTCACATCATGCATTACAAGTATATCCCTTTGGAAAAAAAACTCTGAGAGCATTAAGGTGATGCTGCAACACACACATAGACTGGTGATGTGTCATAATAACACACTGATTTATCAACAACCGGTCAAACAGGTGATAAGTCCTCTTGCCTTAAAAACAAATACGATCATTTGTCACCGACCTCAGGAATTAAAAATGTTTATAATCAATGTTGAAGGAAATAAAGAGTCTTTTCTGTGTTTGCCGATTGTTGTTAGGAAAGTTTGAGGTCACGGTGACGACTGACATTTCACATCAGAGAAATGAGACGGAGAGGAAGTGAAGGAAAATGGAGAGAGTGAGGTTCAATTATGAGAAAGTGTCAAAACTACACACACACAGCAGGAAGTTGGTGGAATATCGTCTTCTTCATCATCATCTTCCTTTAACCACCTCCCTCTTTATCTCCTTATTCTGCCCTTTTCTTATTTTTCTTCATCATCATCATCATCTTCATCCTCTTCATCATCTACTTCATTATTTTCATCTTCCTCCACTTTTTCTTCTGTCCTCCAGTTCCTCCTCCTCTTCTTCTACTTCATGTTCTTCACCATCTTCATCTTCATCATTCATTTTATTATCCTCATCTTCTTCACCTTCTTCTGTCATCCAGTTCGTCTTCTTCTTCTTCTCGATGTTCTTCATCATCATCATCCTCCTCTCTGGTGTAGCAGAAGTGTTTTTAATAACTTTAATAACTGAACCAATAAATTGAATAATTTCTTTTTGTGGAAAAAAAATAACTCGTCCTCTTTCCACAGGTTCCTCACGCTGTTTGATGAAGTCAAAACCTGTGACTGATTCAATAAAATTAATCAGCATTTAATAATTTCCAATCAATATAGTCATTTATTTGCTGTGTCCTCTGCTTTTCTTTCATTCACTTCACTGTAAATTTTGGGGCTGTAACTACACACATGCATGAATAAAGAAGTGTCGTTGGGCTCAGTGAAACTTCCACCAGACTTTAATGAATCAATACTGAGGAAATGTGCTGAAGTGCAGTTGTAATCAGAGGAGATGCAGTTAACGACGGGCACCGATCACCCGGCTCAGTCCGGCCTTTATCCTCACAAAGAAGCTGCATCAGGGTATCGATCAGCTCCATTATCAACCCACACACACACACCCACACACACACACACTGCTGAGAACCGTTGTGTGTGTTTCATATCAGCACAAACTGAACCAATTAGCTTTGACCAGGTTAATGTGCTGAAGTAGGAGGTCACCGTGCTGCTGACGACGCTCTGACCTCTGCATCTGTGTGTGTGTGTGTGTGTGTGTGTGTGTGGGTGGTGTGTGCACATACAGTACATTGCTGTTGCTTATCAGTGAGGCAGCTGTGATGAGAAATGTGTGAACCGCTGCTGATAAACTGACATTTCTGTGCTGACGGCAGGAAGCATGTGTGTGTGTGCGTGTATGCAGAGATGGACAGAGTAGTACTCGACCCCAGTACTTGAGTAAGAGTACAAATACTACTGGTCAAAATTTACTCCGTTACAAGTAAAAGTAGCTCAGTCGACATGTTACTCGAGTAAGAGTAAAAAAGTACTTGCTTTTAAAGGTACTTAAGTATCCAAAAGTGCATGCTTTTAAATTTACTTCAAGTAAAAGTAAGAGTAAGAGTACATTTCTTATTTTTCACATCAATGAATTACTATATTTTTTTCTAAATGAATTTAAGGAGCTTTTAACTCTTGTTTCTGAGAATTAACTCTTTAAAACCAGCTGCACTGATGTGTTTGCTTTTAGGGGTTTATAGGGTTTCCTTCTTTGACAAACACAGCTTGTGTTCAATAGTATTAAAAAAAAAAAAAAAAGTACTTTTCAGCCTTCCTAGAAATTAACTCGAGTAAAAGTAAAAATATTTGCCTTGGAAATGTATTAAAGTAAGAGTAATAAGTACCAAAGAAATCTAATACTCAAGTAAAGTACAAATCCTCTGGATATGTACTTAAGTAAATTTACTCCATACTGTCCACCACTGCGTGTGTGTGTGTGTGTGACTGACCACTGCTCAGGTCGATCCGTCAGCTGCCGTCACCTGGTCCTGTCGCTCTGCGGCGACAAAGGTCGGCGAGAGGAGAAGCATCATTAGACGAAACGCCGGCTTCGCTCTGACACTGACGTGACTAAACTCAGAGATAATGACAGAGGGAATGCTGGGAAAATGATGGATGGAGGACGATGAGGATATAATAAGCACAGCGTGACATTACACTCATTCTCTTATCTGTTTTTTTGTGAACAGAGTCGTTATCAAACCCCCTCCTCCTCCTCCTCCTCCTCCATTACTCTTCGTTCTTTGATTCACTCTGAGAAAAAAAAGAAGGTATAATGAGTTTTTATTATGCAGAGAGGACACAGAGTTCACCTGAAATTACCTGAAATCACTTGATTTCTAAAGAGCAGTGTTGACAGAGTCACAAAGTAAAACAGTGGATAATGGAACTGAAGGAGATTACAGTATATAAATAAATAAACTGAAAACAACAAAATTTAAATCTGTCATTGAACCAAACTTTTGAAACGTTATTGATCACCAAAATTACGTTAAAGTAAAGACAAATAAATACCTCATATCTCACTTCAACTTGTGACATGATTTGACTTGTTGTATAGGAAACTGTGTACTGTACATATATCTAGATAGATAGATAGATAGATAGATAGATAGATAGATAGATAGATAGATAGATAGATAGATAGATAGATAGATAGATAGATAGATAGATAGATAGATAGATAGATAGATAGATAGATAGATAGATAGATAGAAAAAAAGACAGAGAGGGGGTAGAAAGAAAGAAAGAAAGAAAGAAAGAAAGAAAGAAAGAAAGAAAGAAAGAGACAGAGAGAGGGGGTGGATGGATGGACGGATAGACAGACAGACAGACAGACAGACAGACAGACAGACAGACAGACAGACAGACAGATAGATAGATAGATAGATAGATAGATAGATAGATAGATAGATAGATAGATAGATAGATAGATAGATAGATAGATAGATAGATAGATAGATAGATAGATAGATAGATAGATAGATAGATAGATAGATAGATAGATAGATAGATAGAAAGAAAGAAAAGAGAGAGATGTAAACAGCTGCTTTTAGATTTTAAAGTCCCACTCCCGCGACCCTTTTCGGCCATTTTAAAACCAGCTCATTAGCCATGCACATTAGCAATTCACCTCTGGAGGGTGGGCGGAGACTGCGCTGTTTTGCACCCGCCCAGCCACCTCCTCGCACCCCACCCCCCCGCTTGCTGACAGCTGGACATTGTACAACTAGAAAATTTCCTCTCGGGAAATTTTGAATGGGCCACGGGAGCTACTGCGGGTTGTGCCATCTCTGTCAACATGGGAATCAAACCCACGATCTTAAGGTCAAGACAGAGCTGATCAGACAGACACATGATCATCTTTCTATAAGCACTGATATGGAGGAGCTGTAACCACATTAGGTTACCTGTGTGTGTGTGTGTGTGTGTGTGTGTGTGTGTGTGTGTGTGTGTGTGTGTGTGTGTGTGCACTGTTGTTCCTATCTAAGAGGGGACATCGGCGTCGTTACACATTCACCAACAGGGGACCAAGCAACCAACAGGGGACTTTTTTTAGGTCCCCTGTTGGACATGCTTTAAATCAACTTAAAATCATGTGAAAAACCTTCTGGTTAATTTTTTTAACTTTAGCCAAGAGGGGACCTGAGTGTGTGTGTGTGTAAAATACCATATTCAGCAGTGCCCCGGCAGGCTGGAGCAGGGGTTTTAACGACTCATTCACACACGTCGTTTCTTACACTCCTCCATAGTGTGAACGACTTGCAGCCCTGGCAGCCTTTCAGACTGTAGAGAGGCTATCAAACAGGCTCCTTAGTGAACATACCAGTACCTTGAAACATAATTTGTTATTCTTTGTAACAAAATATAAAGGTTCCGTTTTCATGGATGTCTTAAGTTTAAACTCAACACTGTATAATAGAAAATTTAAAATATTGAAAAAAATGATCACCCATAACAAAATTTTAAATAAAATGGTCATTTAGATCATTTCTGTTGAATTCTGATTAAACATTAAAAATAATTGACCTTGTTATTGTTGCTTGTCCAGTTTTTTTAAGCACAGGGTTTCAATTTTACAATATACATGTGTTCTCAATCTGTATAGGAATTATTAGTTGACTTACATTGCAGAAAAAGGTCCACACTTGGTTTATATGGAATGACAGGGGTCCACTGTTGGTTGATGCATAATGACACACGATCCCACTTAGTTAGCATGGAGTGACATACACACTCCATCATGTATGAATAAGAAAGAAATAAGCAAAAGTGATAGTTTTTAAGAGAAAACTTTCATTAAAACTTAAAACAAACATTTCTAATAAAGTAGCACCAATAATGTTGTAATATTTTTTTTACTGTAGGGTGTACTACTGCAACATACATTTCTACAGTCTATTCATTTTTTAATAGAGGGTTTTAGGATTTAGGGTAATCTTAATGTACTTGCATCATACATCTGTATTCATAAGGATGTATTGTATTTACAGAAAACTCAATGGCAACCTATGATGATATATTATGTAGAAGTAAACCATCAAAGAGTAACTGATATTAAAGTATTGGCACGGCAATTTGTTATCTTTGGGGAAAATACAGAGGGTTTGGGAGATCATCAGTTTGTCAGAGATACAAGGGATAATTCATTGAGAGGATTAATCTCACAAAGTCCCTATGTTAAACTATTGCCAGACACATTTCTACAGTCTATTAATTTTTCACTGTACTGGTGTTTTATACTACTTAACTGCATTGTTGTCATGGGAAAATACTTAAACTACTCACAGTTTGACATGGCCTGATGGCTCAGAGCCACAAAAAGTTACTTTTTGGCCACGTACATCTCATATAGATGAAGCTCTGTTGGGGCCACCTATGGTCAGGCTTTTACTTTTTAAATGCATGTGATTTCAATTAATTTTAATGTATTTGCGTCATAAATCTGTATAGGAATGATTCGTTGATTTACGTTTTAGAAAAAGGTCCACACTTGGTTTATATGGAATGACAGGGGTCCACTGTTGGTTGGTGCATAATGATACAAGTGCCCACTTAGTTAACATGGAGTGAAATACACACTCCATCATGTATGAATAAGAAAGAAATAAGCAAAAGTGATCATCCGTAAGAGAAATTTTTCATCAAAACTGAACACAAACATTTCTAATAAAGTAGCACCAATAATGTTGTAATTATTTTTAAATGTAGGGTGTACTACTGCAACACACATGTCTACAGTCTATTAATTTTTTAATAGAGGGTTTTAGGATTTAGGGTAATCTTAATGTACTTGCATCATAAATCTGTATTCATAGGGATGTATTTTATTTACTGTTTTATATTACAGAAAACTCAATGGCAACCTATGATGATATATTATGTAGAAATAAACCATCAGAGAGTAACTGATATTAAAGTATTGGCACGGCAATTTGTTATCTTTGGGGAAAATACAGAAGGTTTGGGAGATCATCAGTTTGTCAGAGATACAAGGGATAATTCATTGAGAGGATTAATCTCACAAAGTCCCTATGTTAAACTATTGCCTGCATTGTTGTCATGGGAAAATACTTAAACTACTCACAGTTTGACATGGCCTGATGGCTCAGAGCCACAAAAAGTTACTTTTTGGCCACGTACATCTCATATAGATGAAGCTCTGTTGGGGCCACCTATGGTCAGACTTTTACTTTTTAAATACATGTGATTTCAATTAATTTTAATGTATTTGCGTCATAAATCTGTATAGGAATTATTCGTTGATTTACGTTTTAGAAAAAGGTCCACACTTGGTTTATATGGAATGACAGGGGTCCACTGTTGGTTGGTGCATAATGATACAAGTGCCCACTTAGTTAACATGGAGTGACATACACACTCCACACAGACACACAAACACATGCAAACACACATATATCAACTTAAGTAGCACTGGTAAAGTTGTAATTGTAGTTTTGTTTTTAAACATGGGGTTAGGGTTAGTTACTGTGAAAACTCAATGGCAACCTATCATGATACTTAAGGGAATATTTCAGTTATTGACATTCATGGATCAATAATAAAACATGTATGGGAAAATAAAAGAGGAGATACAAGGGATAATTCTTCTAGAGGATGGATTAACCTCAAAAGCTCAAAACTTTCATCAAAACTTAATACAAACATTTATAATGAAGTAGCAATGGTAATGTTGTGTTTTTTTATGTGGGGTGTACTGTGAAAACTCAATGGCAACCTACGATGATATATTATGTACAAGTAAACCATCAAAGAGGTACTGATATACGACAATTTGATATGGGAAAATACAGAGGGAATGGGGGATCATCAGTTTGTCAGAGATACAAGGGATAATTCATTGAGAGGATCCCTATGTTAAACTATTGCCACACACATTCACACAGTCAAAATGTTTTTAAACTGCCACGACCACGAGAAAGCCATCCATGCGTTGCAGTAATCAGTTCTAGATTGGACTATTGCAATGCACTTTATGTTGGCGTCTCCCAGTCTTCGCTCAGTCGCCTCCAACTTGTCCAAAACGCTGCTGCCCGTCCTTTAACTAACACTAATAGACGTGAGCACATTACTCCTGTTCTTAACTCCCTTCACTGGCTCCCTGTCCCTTACAGAATTGATTTTAAACTTTTAATGTTTGTTTTTAAAGCACTTAACGGCCTGGCCCCACTGTATTTATCTGAGCTACTTTATTAGAAATGTTTGTGTTAAGTTTTGATGAAAAATTTCTCTTAAGGATGATCACTTTTGCTTATTTCTTTCTTATTCATACATGATGGAGTGTGCATTTCACTCCACTTACTTACATTCAAAACAGACTGACTGAAACATGGGTACATGCAATATAGAGTCACAGAGCATTTTTATGAGCTACCATTCTCTGCCAGAAATGTTGTCTGGGAACAACATCTTACTTAACATGGCACAAGAAATTAGGATTAATCAGATTGTCAGAGATACAAGAGATAAGGCATTGTGTGGATGGAATAACCCCAAATAGCTCAATGTTGAACTGCTGCAACACAACTAAAAAAAGTTAACAGTGGTGTGGACCGTGTCTGAGGAATATAGTTCTTGCTGTGTCCCAATTGTCCTTTACAAGACTTTGTAAGGCTTTGCATGTGTTTTTATATTTATGCGTTCCTTTGTTTCCCTTGATTTTCTAAATACCTTTTAATGAGTAGTTTAACAGGGGGGTTTTTGGGGTTATTCCGTCCACACACTGACATATTCCCTGTATCCATGACAATCTGATGAATCCTAATTTCTTATTCCATGTTAATTGTTGTTGGCTGGCTCATATAAAGGCCCTGTCACAGAATATTATAACAGGTAATTACACACCTTCACAAAACTCATCAAAGAACTGACAATTCTTTAGACAAAATGGAATATTGCTGGTACACCCACTCTTTACAGTTGCCACAGAAGTTGAGTCACCAAAGGCCATAGGTGCGTATGTAGCACATGGCCAACCTAAGACCTGGGACGGTCTGATTTTGATATAAGATATTGGCTGAAAGAAGGTAGAAACTCTGAAGCCCAACCTGAAAATACCTAACGACCATCGTCAGCTACGACAAACCATCCCCCACACTGCCCACACTCAAGGACTGACACAGGTCATCTGGCACTCACTCCGCTCTCACTCCATTCACTCACTTCTCAGATCCCAGTTCAACAACTCTACCTTAAAGTTAGGATCTGTGAAATACATGAGTGCTGGTGACTTAACTACTTCAATGTAGAGGAATGTTTTGTGGCCACATCATAGACTGAAACCCCATTAAAAATGTTCAACTCTACTTAGAAAACTGTGTGTAAATGTAATGAAGTCGCATTGCTTACTACAACATGCACAAGGTTATACCTAGATAATAAGGAATATACACACTTGTGTTTAGCTGGGTACTGAAACGAAAGAAAATCATTAGGAAACAACCAAAATAGATAACAAATTAATTACTTAAAAATATAAATAAATTAGATAACATTTTACCATCTTCTGAACACAATTAATTGAATTTGTTTATAATCCACTTCAGATGCTATGAATAAGGTACAGTAATATGGGATTGTTGAATGTACAATCCACACATCCTGAAAGCAACCAGACCCATTTCTGCTGAGCACCAGTGTGAACTGAATACAGCTTTTATTGTGTACTTCCCACTTAATGTAAACTCTCTGATCCTGTGCCAATCCTGTACCTTTTGACAACTTTAAATTAGGTTTCAATTTATACACCAATTTCATCTATAGATGTGTATGACGATGTGATACAGTGTGTAATATACAGAAGGAAAAAAAACACAAATTTAGTTTTAGTTTTCATTTTTGTTGTGGACCAAAAATATTCAGACAGGTATACATGAACTCCAGTAGAGCTAATAGTTTTGTAAGTAAAAATGTGTGTTGCAGTAGTTCAACAGTGGGTATTTTGGAGTTATTCCATCCACTATAGCTGATTTATCCCCTGTATCTCTGGAAATCTGATTATACCTAATTTCAGACAACATTTCTACTGGCACACAATGGTAGACCATATAAAGGCTGACAAAATATTATACTGATCACAAGGCATCACACACCTTTACAAAACTCGTCAAAGACTTGACAGGGTGGATTATTGCTGGGACACCCACTCTTTACAGTTGCCACAGAAGTCCATAGGTGTGTAGCACATGGCCAACCTAGGACTGGGGAATTCCATTGTCTGCTAGTCTGATTTGGATATAAGATCTTGGCTGAAGGATGTTAGTCTTTTCCAGGTTGCCCTTCAGAGTTGCTAACGACCATCGTCAGCTACAAGAAACCATCCCCCACACTGCCGACAGTCAAGGACTGACACAAGTCGTCTGGCACAGATTTAAAGCCCTCACTCACTTCTCAGAAGCCAGTTCCACATTTAGAGTGGAGAGTGGAGGTAGAGTTAAGCCTACCACACACATAAAGATAATTGGGCTGATTTTGCCCCGATTTTCCCCCTTCCGACCAAAGACAAAAATCGGCCGATTATCCTAAGGTCTTAAGATTATTTTATGAGATTCTCTTGTAGTGTGTGGTGTGTTAAGAGTCAAAATTCTCACAACAATCGCCTCAGAAAACGTTCGGCGCCGATAATCGTAAATCTTAAACATGTTCAATATTTCCGAATCAAAAGTCATCTTGCGTGTGGAAAGCCGGTGTTGTGCTGAGAAGTGCCTGCTTGCCAAGCTCTGCATGCTGCTCGCGGCAAGCCACTTCTCGACACAACACCAGCAATCCCACAGAGAGCCACGATGCAGCCCTGGCAATACATGAGGTTCACACAGACATTCACATACACGGGAGATTTCCTGATAGCCGATAGCAAAGACGGTAGCGATCATAGCCGGCAACAGCCAGCAATAGAGCAGCCATGTTTAAACGATCATGTGACCGCCGCTCACAGCCGCTTTACTGCTCGGCGTTTGAAGCCACAGACACACAGACACACACAGATGGTATCGTTGTAAAGGCTGAAGTGTCCCGCTTTCATTTTTAAAAAATTACATCGCTCTCATTGTCCATTCCGGAAATAGACCGAAAGAGTAGCTACAACAATACTGATCTCTTTCTGAGTTTTCTGACCGGAGGGTCAAGATTCTGAAAAATCTTAATGTGTGTGGTGCGCTGTGTTTGGAATATCACAGCACACCACACACAATACGATCAAAACTGTTCAATCACAGATTTTTTATCTTCATGTGTGGGGTCTTTCACAGATAAAAAAATTGGTTGAAATTTAGAGAATCTTTATGTGTGTACCAGGCTTTAGGATCTGTGAAATACATGAGTGTTGATGACTTCACTACTTCAATGTAGAGGAATGCTTTTGTGTCCACATCATAGACTGAAGTCTATGGGTGGGAAGTGAGAACCGGTTCCTCTTCAGAACTGGTTCCCACGTGATCATTTCCTTGGGATTGTGTGCGTGCATGCTTAATGATTCCGCTAATCGATTTTGCTTTTTCCTTTGCAAATGTGCATGTTTCTAATCCAAACAACACATGCTGTATTCGGGTCAGAACGAAGGCAAACACGGCGTCGAGACAGAAGCGCTCTAAAGTGTTGGGGTACATGTGATGTGACAAAAAATATTCAGATTTATAAAACACTGCATACACACACTTGCAAGTAAAGTGCCTACAAGGCAGATACATACTGTAGATAGTAAGGAATACACACTTGTGTTTAGCTGGGTACTAAAACATCAAAAAATCATTAGGAAGCAACCCAAATGTGTAACAAATTCATCACTGAATCAGATTGCCATTCTACTATTTGTTTTCAAAATAAATTTGATTAGAATTAGATTTATTGTGTACCTCCCACTTAACTCATTGAGTGCCATTGACGTACATATACGTCAAACGCAGTTTTCTGCGGCTGGTAATTTTTTTTTTTTTTTTTTTAAATGGGGACGCTGTCGCCCACACTGTGAGTAATTTTGGGGCTTCTGGGATGTGTAGAACGAATGAGACTGTAGATCAGAGCAAGAAGTGAAGAAGAAGGAGAAGACGAGTGCGATCGCTACGGAGATAAAAAAGTTGGAAAAAGTTTCTATCTCTAGAGAAAAACGACGGGCAGAGCCTGGAACAAGTGTAATGTGGAGCTGTGATGAAAGAGTTCTCTTACGGATGATCACTTTTGCTTATTTCTTTCTTATTCATACATGATGGAGTGTGTATTTCACTTCATGCTAACTAAGTGGGCACTTGTATCATTATGCACCAACCAACAGTGGACCCCTGTCATTCCATATAAACCAAGTGTGGACCTTTTTTTTCTGCAATGCAAAACAATAAGTAAAATGCATCCCTATTAATATAGATTTAGAATGCAAGTACATTAAAATTGATTGAAACCATGTGCTGTTAAAAAGTAGAAGAGTGACAATAGGTGGCCACCACAGAGCTTCATCTATATGGGACATTAGGTGACTACAGAATAACACTTTGTGGCTCTGGGCCATCAGACCATGTTGAATCCTGAGTTTAGTTATTTAAAGTAGTTTTCCCATGACAACAATGCAGTCAAGGAGTATGAAACTTCATTAAGTCAAAAACTTGACAGACTGTAGAAAGGTGTGTTGCAGTGGTATATCATATTACTTAGTGAGGTTAATCCATCCTCTAGAAGAGTTATCCCTTGTATCTCAGACAAACTGATGACCCCCCAGCGCCTCCTTTATTTTCCCATACATGTTTTATTGTTGAGCCATAAATGTCAATAACTGAAATATTCACTTAAGTATCTTGATAGGTTGCCATTGAATTTTCACAGTACATCCCATGTTTTAAAAAAACTACAATGAAAACTTGACCAGTGCTACTTTAGTTTAAATATGTGTGTTTGCATGTGTTTGTGCGTGTGTGTTAATAGTAACAAATGTTTGTATTAAATTTAGATTAAAAATGTATCTTAAAACTTAGCAATTTCTCTCATTTCTGCTTATCCACCCATGCTGGAGTGTGTATGTCGCTCCGTGCTATCTCAGTGGGAGCTTGTGTCATTATGCCCCAACCAACAGTGGACCCCTGTCATTCCATATAAACCAAGTGTGGACCTTTTTCTGTAATGTAAAACAGTAAATAAAATACATCCTCATAAATACAGATTCATGATGCAAGTACATTAAATGTGACCTAAAACCCTGAGTTTTAATTCAAATATTTTTCCTATAACAACAATGCAGTCAAGGAGTATAAAACTCTTGTAGGGGAAAATGAATAGACTGTAGATATGTGTGTTGCAGTAGTACACCCTACATTTAAAAATAATTACAACATTATTGGTGCTACTTTATTAGAAATGTTTGTGTTCAGTTTTGATGAAAAATTTCTCTTACGGATGATCACTTTTGCTTATTTCTTTCTTATTCATACATGATGGAGTGTGTATTTCACTCCATGCTAACTAAGTGGGAACTTGTATCATTATGCACCAACCAACAGTGGACCCCTGTCATTCCATATAAACCAAGTGTGGACCTTTTTCTGTAATGTAAAACAGTAAATAAAATACATCCTCATAAATACAGATTCATGATGGAAGTACATTAAATGTGACCTAAAACCCTGAGTTTTAATTCAAATATGTTTCCTATAACAACAATGCAGTCAAGGAATATAAAACTCTTGTAGGGGAAAAATGAATAGACTGTAGATATGTGTGTTGCAGTAGTACACTCAACATTTAAAAATAATGACAACATTATTGGTGCTACTTTATTAGAAATGTTTATGTTAAGTTTTGATGAAAAACATTATCTTAAGAATGATCACTTTTGCTTATTTCTTTCTTATTCATACATATTACATATTAATGTATTTCCTATTACTGTAATTGGTTGAAACCAGATGTATGGAGCATTTTGACTATTTAAAATTGAGATGATAGTAGGTCCCCTCTTGGACTGCTAAGAATGACAGAGGCAACACATTTATGGATGAGTAAAGACAGACAAGCAAATTATCTTTGTTAAGAAAAAAGGAATTCATTCATTAAAGCTGGTTTTAAGTAAATGTTGTTGCTTATACTGCAGAACTTGATATTAGTGCATGCAGCCATGTTACTTCTGAATTGCATGCAATTCAATAAAAAAATATTTACTCTCAAATGTGGCCATGATTATTTAAATATATATATTTATATATATATATATATAATTTGTATTACAGAGACTTTAAAATAAGTAATGATAACTCTCAAGTTATATTATTCATTCTTGAAAGAAACTGAGAAAGTCATTGTTGTAAACAATGACTCATTAGGTGAATGGGTCGTTAGGTGAATGAATGGGTGCAGACAGCTCCACTGCAGTATGTGGAGGTCCACTCTTTGATAGGTAAATGTCGCTCAGAGATCCAAGTCCCCTCTTGGCAATTTCTTTAAAAATAATTAAAAGTCACATTTTCAGTAATATTATGGTAAAACACCTTAAAAGTCAATTTTATATTCCATTTTTGGTTTTTCAAAATAAGCAGAAACATAAGACCCCTCTTGGCAGCTTGGCCTGACAGGTCCCCTCTTACCCCTATTGGTGTGTATGTGTGTGTTTGTGTGTGTGTGTGTGTGACACCAACAAGGTTTAACTTTAAAACCAGATTAAATCATGGTTTAAGTTTAAATTCTGTTGCACGTTAACTGTGTTTTAATCACATGAAGGTGTGTGTGTGTGTGTGTGTGTGTGTGTGTGTGTGTGTGTGTGTGTGTGTGTGTGTGTGTGACTGTAATCACATGAAGCTGGCTCTAGAGTCTGTGTGTGTGTGTGTGACTGACTTGACACATAGTTAGTTAGTAGCTGCATCCTGTGTCAGTCTGATTTAGCTGTGTCTGTGTTTATAAACATTTAAACGAGCGCCAGGTGGATTGTTTATGAAGTTAACGAGCTCTGGCCTGAGGATCAAAGAGGTTACCACGGCGATAGGGGCCCCCGCAGGCTGAGGCAGGCAGAAACGTGGAGAAAAACAGCCATTTTCTGCCTCTAAACCGGCCTCACAATTAGGCCTAGCATGAGAAAACGGTAACTCCTATCAGAACAAAACACAGATTAACGTTGCTCTAAGGACTTACTGAAAATTTCGGTACGATTTGGTGTTTCTACAGTAAATATTTTGGCGACGCTGGCAGTTTTAAAACATCAGGCCGTTCTGCTCCTCTCAGAAAATATTTGTATTGGACTCAATGAGGAGCAGGGACAGACGTGGCCGCACTCAGAGGCTGATTCTGTAAGTTCTGTAAGTCTCTCTGATATTTTGAGCACATGACATGAGAGATAACAAGTTTGTCTTACAAATTCTGAAAAAATTATGTCTGTAGAGTGTAAATTGTGGCCGTGGTGGCAATTTATCCAGAAAAAATACAGAATGTTTCTTCACTCTCTCCCACTCTAACCGATGATGTCACGCACTCTGACACGAACATTCCATGCAATACACACCCATTATAAACTCATAATTTCTCCAAAAATGATCATGGTCATTGATCAGGGATTGATCAAAAACTATATGACCTATCAAAACGTGGAGTAATACGACAATACACAAGACTTGTGTCTACTGTTTAAAGTTTAAATGGAGTCTCTAGGTGAAAGTATGCCTGAGCAGTAGACGTTTGTTAAACTCCAATGATTGGTCTTTTTCGCTCTTTTTTTTCCGCCCGTCCCATTGACTTACATGCAAAATTTTTGCGCAGTTTTTCGCGACTACGTCGCGAAAAATTCGTAAACTGTTGAGAAAAGTAATAGCACAGCGATCCCGATCAAGACGCACGTTTTGATATATAATATGTCCTGCAACTCTTCGAGTTGCAGGACTAGTAGCGAATCGAAATCTGGCCGGAAGTGGAAAAATAACTAGATAAAGTATCATTTCCTGATGGAAATGCGTGTGACTGCTGAAAGCAGCTGAACGCTGTTGCAGAATTAGCAAATAGTGCAAGCAGTGATCACCATACAAATGTTTGACCAAGGTCGGAATCGAACCCACAACATCATGGTCATTAGACTTCCACTCTGCCTCTAGGCCACAGTGCACACACAGTTGCAGAGACTGTTGTCTGTTAATGATCTGCACACTGTCTCACTCTGACATCAAGAAAGCTTGAGAGTCAAGCTTGAAGGACTTAGAATGAAAATTTCTGTGAATTTCAGGCTGAGAGCAGCAGTTTCAACATGAAGCAAGTTATCAGAAGTCAACAGAGGACAACTGGGAAAATAATTCACTATAATTGTTGTTGAGGCAAGATTTGAACCAGCAACCTTCAGGTCTCCAGACCAGCAAGCTAACCACTAGGCTACAGACAGAGACAGTATGTGAGGGGTAAAGAAAACCTTTGATAAGAGGATCACTGGCTTCTGCTTAAAAAAAAAAGTAAGGAATCGAACCCATGACCTCATGATCAATAAACCTTTACTCTGCCACTTCGCCACAGAGAGCACAGACATAAGCATGTTTCAGACAGAGTTGTGGAGAATTCTCAGCATTGGGCTGAATGAGAGCAGAGAGCTCCCTGGCTGCATTTAAAAAATATTTAAAATTATTATCTAAGTCTCTTTGCATTTTTGACCAGAATTTTAGCCAGAAGACAAGTGTGGCTACAAAACTGGAGAAAATAATTTGTCTAGAGTTTAATTTGCAGAAAAAGTTAAATATTTGAAAAAGTATAAATAGTTAAAAAGAGAAAAGTAATGCCGATAAAGTTCAAAAAAAGCTGCACGTTTTGATATATGAATTGTTGAAATAGCACAACACCTAACACACTAACCATATGGCCACAGAGAACCTGAGTTACAATGAGCTTTATACTATGAGGAATCAAAGACTGTCCAATGACAGCTGAATAATTGGAATCAAAAGTCAAGCAATGAAGTGAAAAGACTGAGGCAGGAATCGAACCCATGACCATATGATCACTAAACCTTTACTCTGCCACTCGGCTACAGAGAGCACACTGCTTTCAAAACTGTTGTCATTCATTGTAATGTGATGATGTGCTGCAAACTGGTATGAGTAATCAAGGAGATAACAAACACCTGTAACCAATTGAAGGCAGGGGAGGAGAGCAGAATTCAACATAACATAACAAGAGTTCTTCCCTTGGATTCGAACCAGTGACCTTAGGGTTGGCAGGCAGTTACCCTAACCCCTACACTACAGTGGAGTTGTGAAGAAGAGAGGTTGAGACTTTGATGAATGTGAGATTTTTTGTGAAAAAGTTAAATATTTGAAAAAGTATAAATAGTTAAAAAGAGAAAAGTAATGCCGATAAAGTTCAAAAAAAGCTGCACGTTTTGATATATGAATTGTTGAAATAGCACAAAGTATGAAGGACTAGAAGAAGACCGTAAAAAGGCGGAAGAAAATGGCCAAACAGAAGAACAATAGTGTGACTGCTTCAGCAGTCACACTAACTAGAAAAAGCATTTCCAAGAATGGAAATGGTGTGACTGCTGATAGCAACTGAACGCTGTTGCAGAATTAGCAAATAGTGCAAGCAGTGATCACCATACAAATGTTTGACCAAGGTCAGAATCGAACCCACAACCTCATGGTCATTAGACTTCCACTCTGCCTCTAGGCCACAGTGCGCACACAGTTGCAGAGACTGTTGTCTGTTAATGATCTGCACACTGTCTCACTCTGACATCAAGAAAGCTTGAGAGTCAAGCTTGAATGACTTAGAATGAAAATTTCTGTGAATTTCAGGCTGAGAGCAGCAGTTTCAACATGAAGCAAGTTATCAGAAGTCAACAGAGGACAACTGGGAAAATAATTCACTATAATTGTTGTTGAGGCAAGATTTGAACCAGCAACCTTCAGGTCTCCAGACCAGCAAGCTAACCACTAGGCTACAGACAGAGACAGTATATGAGGGGTAAAGAAAACCTTTGATAAGAGGATCACTGGCTTCTGCTTAAAAAAAAAAGTAAGGAACCGAACCCATGACCTCATGATCAATAAACCTTTACTCTGCCACTTCGCCACAGAGAGCACAGACATAAGCATGTTTCAGACAGAGTTGTGGAGAATTCTCAGCATTGGGCTGAATGAGAGCAGAGAGCTCCCTGGCTGCATTTAAAAAATATTTAAAATTATTATCTAAGTCTCTTTGCATTTTTGACCAGAATTTTAGCCAGAAGACAAGTGTGGCTACAAAACTGGAGAAAATAATTTGTCTAGAGTTTAATTTGCAGAAAAAGTTAAATATTTGAAAAAGTATAAATAGTTAAAAAGAGAAAAGTAATGCCGATAAAGTTCAAAAAAAGCTGCACGTTTTGATATATGAATTGTTGAAATAGCACAACACCTAACACACTAACCATATGGCCACAGATAACCTGAGTTACAATGAGCTTTATACTATGAGGAATCAAAGACTGTCCAATGACAGCTGAATAATTGGAATCAAAAGTCAAGCAATGAAGTGAAAAGACTGAGGCAGGAATCGAACCCATGACCATATGGTCACTAAACCTTTACTCTGCCACTCGGCTACAGAGAGCACACTGCTTTCAAATCTGTTGTCATTCATTGTAATGTGATGATGTGCTGCAAACTGGTATGAGTAATCAAGGAGATAACAAACACCTGTAACCAATTGAAGGCGGGGGAGGAGAGCAGAATTGAACATAACATAACAAGAATTCTTCCCTTGGATTCGAACCAGTGACATTAGGGTTGGCAGGCAGTTACCCTAACCCCTACACTACAGTGGAGTTGTGAAGAAGAGAGGTTGAGACTTTGATGAATGTGAGATTTTTTGTGAAAAAGTTAAATATTTGAAAAAGTATAAATAGTTAAAAAGAGAAAAGTAATGCCGATAAAGTTCAAAAAAAGCTGCACGTTTTGATATATGAATATTTGAAATAGCACAAAGTATGAAGGACTAGAAGAAGACCGTAAAAAGGCGGAAGAAAATGGCCAAACAGAAGAACAATAGTGTGACTGCTTCAGCAGTCACACTAACTAGAAAAAGCATTTCCAAGAATGGAAATGGTGTGACTGCTGACAGCAACTGAACGCTGTTGCAGAATTAGCAAATAGTGCAAGCTGTGATCACCATACAAATGTTTGACCAAGGTCAGAATCGAACCCACATCCTCATGGTCATTAGACTTCCACTCTGCCTCTAGGCCACAGTGCACACACAGTTGCAGAGACTGTTGTCTGTTAATGATCTGCACACTGTCAACATCAAGAAAGCTTGAGAGTCAAGCTTGAATGACTTAGAATGAAAATGTCTGTGAATTTCAGGCTGAGCACTAACCATATGGCCACAGAGAACCTGAGTTACAATGAGCTTTATACTATGAGGAATCAAAGACTGTCCAATGACAGCTGAATAATTGGAATCAAAAGTCAAGCAATGAAGTGAAAAGACTGAGGCAGGAATCGAACCCATGACCATATGATCACTAAACCTTTACTCTGCCACTCGGCTACAGAGAGCACACTGCTTTCAAACCTGTTGTCATTCATTGTAATGTGATGATGTGCTGCAAACTGGTATGAGTAATCAAGGAGATAACAAACACCTGTAACCAATTGAAGGTGGGGGAGGAGAGCAGAATTCAACATAACATAACAAGAATTCTTCCCTTGGATTCGAACCAGTGACCTTAGGGTTGGCAAGCAGTTACCCTACCCCCTACACTACAGTGGAGTTGTGAAGAAGAGAGGTTGAGACTTTGATGAATGTGAGATTTTTTGTGAAAAAGTTAAATATTTGAAAAAGTATAAATAGTTAAAAAGAGAAAAGTAATGCCGATAAAGTTCAAAAAAAGCTGCACGTTTTGATATATGAATTGTTGAAATAGCACAAAGTATGAAGGACTAGAAGAAGACCGTAAAAAGGCGGAAGAAAATGGCCAAACAGAAGAACAATAGTGTGACTGCTTCAGCAGTCACACTAACTAGAAAAAGCATTTCCAAGAATGGAAATGGTGTGACTGCTGATAGCAACTGAACGCTGTTGCAGAATTAGCAAATAGTGCAAGCAGTGATCACCATACAAATGTTTGACCAAGGTCAGAATCGAACCGACAACCTCATGGTCATTAGACTTCCACTCTGCCTCTAGGCCACAGTGCACACACAGTTGCAGAGACTGTTGTCTGTTAATGATCTGCACACTGTCTCACTCTGACATCAAGAAAGCTTGAGAGTCAAGCTTGAATGACTTAGAATGAAAATTTCTGTGAATTTCAGGCTGAGAGCAGCAGTTTCAACATGAAGCAAGTTATCAGAAGTCAACAGAGGACAACTGGGAAAATAATTCACTATAATTGTTGTTGAGGCAAGATTTGAACCAGCAACCTTCAGGTCTCCAGACCAGCAAGCTAACCACTAGGCTACAGACAGAGACAGTATGTGAGGGGTAAAGAAAACCTTTGATAAGAGGATCACTGGCTTCTGCTTAAAAAAAAAAGTAAGGAATCAAACCCAAGACCTCATGATCAATAAACCTTTACTCTGCCACTTCGCCACAGAGAGCACAGACATAAGCATGTTTCAGACAGAGTTGTGGAGAATTCTCAGCATTGGGCTGAATGAGAGCAGAGAGCTCCCTGGCTGCATTTAAAAAATATTTAAAATTATTATCTAAGTCTCTTTGCATTTTTGACCAGAATTTTAGCCAGAAGACAAGTGTGGCTACAAAACTGGAGAAAATAATTTGTCTAGAGTTTAATTTGCAGAAAAAGTTAAATATTTGAAAAAGTATAAATAGTTAAAAAGAGAAAAGTAATGCCGATAAAGTTCAAAAAAAGCTGCACGTTTTGATATATGAATTGTTGAAATAGCACAACACCTAACACACTAACCATATGGCCACAGATAACCTGAGTTACAATGAGCTTTATACTATGAGGAATCAAAGACTGTCCAATGACAGCTGAATAATTGGAATCAAAAGTCAAGCAATGAAGTGAAAAGACTGAGGCAGGAATCGAACCCATGACCATATGATCACTAAACCTTTACTCTGCCACTCGGCTACAGAGAGCACACTGCTTTCAAAACTGTTGTCATTCATTGTAATGTGATGATGTGCTGCAAACTGGTATGAGTAATCAAGGAGATAACAAACACCTGTAACCAATTGAAGGCGGGGGAGGAGAGCAGAATTGAACATAACATAACAAGAATTCTTCCCTTGGATTCGAACCAGTGACCTTAGGGTTGGCAGGCAGGTACCCTAACCCCTACACTACAGTGGAGTTGTGAAGAAGAGAGGTTGAGACTTTAATGAATGTGAGATTTTTTGTGAAAAAGTTAAATATTTGAAAAAGTATAAATAGTTAAAAAGAGAAAAGTAATGCCGATAAAGTTCAAAAAAAGCTGCACGTTTTGATATATGAATTGTTGAAATAGCACAAAGTATGAAGGACTAGAAGAAGACCGTAAAAAGGCGGAAGAAAATGGCCAAACAGAAGAACAATAGTGTGACTGCTTCAGCAGTCACACTAATAACTAGGAAAAAATCCACACAATAACAGTAGTGCCCGGGCTTCGCCCGGGCACTGGTCCCTGCAGCTATTTCATAGCTGTTGGGACCAGTGCCCGGTGCGATTGCCCGCGGCCCTAATTACAGATTCAGCGTGTTTAGCGTAAAACTCCACACTGGGATTCGATCCCAGACTGGAGCATAGTCCTTGCTCACAGTGCACACTGCTCTACCAGGTGAGCTACACCTATTATACCTTGACAGCTACACCAAGCTGCCAAGCCTTTCACCTCTGAGCCAGATGAAGAACGGGGCGGCAGCTTGTAGCACTAGTGCCCTCCCCTGGAGCTGTGACACGTCAGCTCCAGTCTCCCTGAAACTGCCAGTTTGAGTCTGCCATTGGTTCACAGCAGTTTGAAGGCAGAAAAACTCAGAAATGCAATTTTGCACTTCCTTTTCTGCTGATATGTGCTCTAACACAAGAAAAATGCCACAGGAACATGTGAAAAGCTCAAAAAACACGATTTTCACGGGAGTGGGTCTTTAACTGCTATTCACATGATCAAACGTAAGGAACGAGAAGAAGTACTGAAGTCTGTACTATAGTAATAAAATAAATAAATAATAACTAACATAGTAAAATACTAAAATAGAAAAAGTCAATCAAAAATCAAAGTGAAAAATGACAGTAAAAGCTAAACACTGTACATACTGTTGTGTATCTTATAGCTATACTCTGCTGTACGAGTGCAGCTGTTGACTGAGGCTGGTATCACTCAGACCTCCTCATTGACGGTCAGGTGTAAACATACAGTTAATGATGGCTGCACTCACACTGTCATCATCACTGTCATTAGCACCTGAGCTTCAGCTGCTGTGGCAACACAGGCCATGTACTTACTGTACACACACTTTCAATAATAACATCCTACACACTGGAAGATCTTCACCCACACGAACCTGGATAAACACACAGTGGAGCGCTATGTAAGATCGCACAGTAAACACAGGTCGCACATCTGATGCCAATGGATTTTCTGCCACATACGGTGACGTTCAGGAACCTTAAACTCAGTTTTCCTCTGAATACACAGTACCTGCAAAGAAGAAAGTAGCTAGAGTTTTCCCCAAATCTCCACTTTGGTCGGAGTTTCAGAAATGTTTGTTTTCAGTGACCTAAAAAGGAGTTTTTATGCCGATGACAGGCGAAAATGTATTACAGTAAAAGATAAAAACATAAACATAAATACAACAAACAGAAAAGGCTATAAAGATAAAAACCAACAATGGATCAAATCATTATGTATTAATGGGAAAAGGACAAATCTACATAATCACTCAGCATTTTAGCATATTTCAGCTTGTTGTTTTGGTTTGACTAGCTTCTTTTCTTCTTATCAGAAACCTGACCTGACCAACGTCGAGGACCAACTCCAAACTTAATTTTACTGTAAACCGGAGCATTTAGAGGCTGAGGAGCTACATGTTTCCCTCAGAGGTTGGTGAAGACCAAAACTAAGCTAAAAGAAGCAAAACATAGTCTTACAATCACAAAAAAATACTGTACAGCTCATTCTGCTGCCCCCAAGTGGCCACAAAATGTATTGATTAAAGCAAGGTATGAAAAAAGCAACATGATAGGATCAAACTGAATTGCAAGAAATTGAGGAACCGATTCTATTTACTAAAACAATACTTTAGTATCTTCTTTACATCGAAGGGAAGAAGAAAAAATAATTTGATTTTAAAAAAAGAAATGTCATTTCTAGATGCAGATCAATCTGTAAATGCTAATGCAGACTTATCTTGCCTTATGTCTTAACATGCGTGGTATTAATGCAGACTTAGCCGGTTAACAGCAGCACAATTACACCGCCCCCCCCTAATCTCAGCAGTGATTACACTGACATTTACATACACTGCTATTCAAATACTACACTAATGGAAGGATTTCCACTTGATTAATATCACAGTTAGCAACACTGGGCTGATGGGACGACTGACCTTCAGGTAAGAAAACCAGCGAACACTTGATTTAACAAAATATGTTCTGGCGGGCCAACGTAAATCCTCCTCAGATTATTTTTCCTTTTCCAAATTGCAAAAGAAAAGAAGAAATTTAAATAATATGTTTTTTATTTTTAGTTTCCAGCTGGGGCAGTGAAGTGTTTCTGCAAACACAAAAGTTTTACGACCTTGGAGACTTGAAACTTGGAAACTCCAGACGATGTGAGCGAATGTTTCACTTTTTTAAATTTCATAAAATAATCCAACAGAAGCTGGAGACGGCGGAGCGAGGAGCCTCAGACGAGACGACCCTACGTGTTTAAAGGTATCGCCGGCCTTTTGACGTTTTTCCTGAAGGTGGCCTTGGTTTCACTTTAACACCGGCGCTGCTGTGAAGCCTCTGCTAAGAGGTTGGTCTCTGGGAGTTGCCCCCACTGTAACACCATAAATGTACTTATGCATAATTTACTCTGGAGCAGTATGAATAATTCAGCCCCGTGAAATCCTGCACAGAAAAGTCATTTGTTGAGGAGAGAGAGAGAGAGAATGTGAGCAGGATGACCATCCACCAATGAAACCACATTGAAGTTAAACTGGTTCTGCTCCGGGTCGTAAAGAGGTTTCATCTGTGAAGTTAAAGAGCTCATCAAAAATAAAATATGTATTTTCCCAACTTTAATCCTGTATCCACATGTTAATTCTGTATTTACCTAATCAGAAAATGAATATTTCTACATCAAAACCGATGTATTTTTTCTTCCTGTATAAGAAACTCAGACATTTCATGACTCATCCTGCACTTGTGGGCGGGGCCATAATTTGCACCCAATGAAAATCAACTTCTCAAATATTTATGTCCTTCTTTAAACTACAAATTTTGCCAGCCAGCATGGCAACCTCAGTGCAGGACCTGCTAGCTCATTTGAGTATGGGCCAAACTCCTGCAAACTTTGCAAACAATGTGGTTCCATCATCGTTCAGTGTTGAGTAGCATCACTGCTACCTCCAGCTATTAGCTCAAACGTACACGGTCTCACTCCAGAAACAGCTTCATCAAAATTGTAGGAGCCAATATTGTTGTGAAGAGAGTTGAAATCTTTATTGTAGTTTGCAGTGTGTTTTATAGTTAAGTATGTGAAGTGTGTTATGTTACGACTGCTTTTTGCATACTTGTGAAAGTTCCTATAGCACCTGAAGTAAGCTAAGCACATAAAAAATCCTAAAGGGCAAGATCAGAGGTCAGTACAGTGATTAGCGGAGGTGCTATAGGTACAGCATAAAAAAGTTTTTTGACCGTTTACGTTACTTTAAGATGTTACTGACGGATGTTGCAGTTGGACGCATTATCTGACCGTTGCAAACCCAGTAGAAGATTGGATGTGTACTAATAGAACGTCAAAATAAACCCACAGAAAGGACGAGCTGGCTCAGGTGTTTTGTGAGTGTGGAAGTAATGTTCATGAGTCAAGCCAACTGAACTTTGCATTCCGCTAAAATTTCGAGTGGCTTTAAAACTAAGTTCAGTCTAAAGTGTTTGCCACTACAAATATCATCATCTTCCACTGTTTCATCCTCTCCAGACTCATCCATAAGGGTCGGCTACTGTCTAATCCCTTACTGTAGATGGTATACTGACTACTAGATGTTAATCAAGTCCCTCCCTACCAGCGTGTTTCCACTGGAAGCATGTGATCGTGATGTGTGGAGTCAGATGGCTTCAGGGAGACGTCTTTAAAACAGGAGCTGCACTGACATCTTTGATCATGTGACACCTTCCCATCAGATCTCATCTCCATCACAGTAGCTACAGTAACTGTGAGGCCTGTCTGTCCCCTGGTCCGTCCTGATACTGAGTTAAGCTTCACTAACTGTTGCACTGTTTCCAGTCAGAACCACGAGCTGATCTCATGTCCTCCTCTAATCCCTCGGCTCAAATCCCCATCTCCTTGAGTAAACTGCTTCCTGATGTGCCTGGAAACCCACAGCTCCCAACTTGTTCAGGGCTTACGGCAGCTCTCCGGCCTCGGCTGCCAAGCTCAGAGCATCTGAGCCTCCTCCTCCTCCTCCTCCTCCTCCTCCTCCTCCTCCTCCTCCTCCTCCTCCTCCTCCTCTCCCACATCGTGTCCCCACAGCACACCAAGCTGTTAACGGTCGACCGGAGAGCTGGACCACCCAGACAGCTCCTGAGACCGGGGCCGGAGCTGCAGAGGATCTCTGCAAGAGTGTTGGCCATGGGTGCTCACACACACACACACACGAATGCACACACACACACACATGCACGCACACACACACAGCTCCTCGGTGCCTGAAGTCAATCTCCCCACAGCTGCTCCCATGGTGTTTGAGTTTGGCAAAGGGCAAAGTTTGTTTCCTGGCAGGAGATTCAGAACAGCTGGAGTGTGTCAGAACAAGAGTCAGGACACTTCTGCACTTTAATGTCACGTTTGATGCTGAATGAGAAATCGGCTCCGGCACCGCAAATGTGCTGCAACCTTTTTCTTTTTTTAAATTTCACCGAACAAACAGAAAAACACTGAGAGGGAGATAAACCGTGGAGATCCGCCCAGTGATCTGATGATTAGAGGCTGTATGGATGAAGGAACCCTCCGATAGAAACCCTGTCCTGAAGTAGCAGGCATACTGTATCATCCATTCTTTGTTGCCACGGTTACAATAACAATAACATGTAGACTGTGCAGTGGACCTTCGACATTGTGGCCAAAATGTTCTGGTTAGTTTTAGGAAACTTAACCACTCAGGTACAACTTTGCTGTATCGTATCTTATCTTTGTTGCTCTTTAAACTACGGAGCTATCATGATCCTGTCATGATCACCACGACCACTAGATGGCGCTTGGCAACGAAACTTTGAGTCTTAACCACCTGCAGCACAGAAAAACCTATGTGATCACTTTACTCTTGAACTGTCCTCTGTTTTACTGCTTAGCTACAACCAAACTGAGAGGCGACAACAACAATATGACAAAAAAAAACAACTATTTGTTATTAAAGGTACATGCAGACAGACTTTTAAAGGAGACATACTATGCCCCTTTTCCACAAATTAAAATAGTTCCCAGGTGTCTTAAAGACATGTCTGTGACATCAAAATACCCCAAGGATCAAACATCACAGCTCTTTTCATCCTCTCAAAACAGCCCCGTTCAGAACGACTGGTTTCAGTGTCTGTCCCTTTAAATGCAAATGAACCACTGCTTGCCCCGCCCCTTCTACCGGTCCCAGGTAGGGGTGGGGTTATGCAAATTCAAAAACTAGTTACATGGAAGACAACTGAGGGAACGGCTCATAAAACCATGTGGATTTCAACCTAGGGAGCCTGAAAATTACAGATTTTTTTTGTGAATTCTCACATTTTGGAGGCCGGAAGGCAAGACAAACACCCAAATAGAGCCTTCAAAAAGTGATATTTCCATAACATGTCCCCTTTAATAAAACTGAAATTAGTGAGCTACTGTAACAAGCGCCAGGAGTGATTTCATGTGTATAATAGGTCACACATGTTGAAAGGGCCAAAACATTAAAGTTCAAGAGTCAAATAAGTTTTTATTTCCCTACAGAATCACCCATGGGAGTGATTGTTTTTTTCCAGTTGTTGAGGTCTGAACTGTTTGATCAGATGAAACGACTTCTTCAGAATAAATGATGCTGTGTTCTGACACCAGATGTAAACAAACAACAGATGCTGGAACTTGTTCCATCTCCGACGTGTGTCTTGGATCTGAGTCATGATCTCACAGCCTGAGAGTCAGATCAACACAACAAGGAGTCTGTATCATGTTCAGTGTTTTTTTTCCTCTTGGTCTTGGTCTATAAAGACAAACGAGCCGGTGCAGCAGCAGCAGCAGCAGCAGCAGCAGCAGCAGCAGCAGAACTCCTCCGGGTTCAGTCTGCAGCTCTCACAGCTTCTAAAAAAAAAATTAACCGTCACTTTTCTCTCTCTGAAGCAAATTATAACCAACGTGATGTTTTCTCTGTGCTGCTCACTTGGAAGGAAACGTGTGAACACCAAGGCGACGGGATGGCAGCGGCGGCGGCGTTGGGGATTCAAAGTGACAGTGACGAGGATTTACCCAAAAAAAAAAAAACCCTATTCATGAACGAACAGCCGACTGGTTCCACTTCTACTTAACAACCACATTAAAGTCTCATTATCACTGCTCCTGTTTTCTACACTGCTGTGTCTGCCTGGAGAGAAGATACTGGTCCAGTACACACACACACACACACACACACACACACACACACCATACATATAGCCTATGCTACACACACACACACACACACACAGGGCAGTGAATGACTTTCTGCACTTCTTTTCCAGACCCAAAGCCATTAGTGCACTGCTGAGCCCTTTTCTCTGAATCTGGGAGTCTGACAGCGAGTTAGAAATCTCACAACTGCACACACACATACACACACACACACACACACACACACACACACACACACACACACAGAGTCATGACACATACACACACACACACACACACACACACACACCCATATTCACACAGAGGCTAAGCAGGCAGGCAAGAAAGAGCCAGCGGGAGGGAAATGTCAGGACAATGTCAGGGTGTTAGCTTGGCATGGCACGGCTGGCTCGCCTTCGAATGTCTCTGAATGTCACCACTCTGGAGACCAGAGGAGCGCTCTCTCTCTCTCGCACACACACACACACACACACACACACACTTGAGCACAGAGGAGAGGGAAGAGGGGGATCGGTGTTGCCCTCCAGCGGAGGTCGTGTTGAGAGAGAACAGCCAACAATGAGACGTCTCTCGCTCTCTTTATAAGGTCACATCTGAATGCCACTCATTGATCATGCTACGTGTGTGTGTGTGTGTGTGTGTGTGCAGATATGTGTTTGTGTGCAGATGAAGGGTTTAAAATATTTCCAAATTAAGAGTCTTTGCTCACTAATGTTTCAATCTTTGCTGTGAATAAACTCTACACTGCAAAAACTCAAATATCTTACCCATATTTGTCTTATTTCTAGTCAAAATGTCATTTCCAGTCAAAACAAATCTAATTATACTTAAAATAAGACTCATCGGGGCGGTGCGTGGTGCAGTGGGTAGAGCGGCCGCCCCATGTAGAGGCTACAGTCCTCGCCGCAGGCGTCCCCGGTTTGAATCCCGCGTCGGGCAGACCTTTCCTGCGTGTCATTCCCCCTCTCTCTGCCTCCCCATTTCCTGTCTATCTCTACTGACATCACTATCAAATAAAGGCAAAAAGCCGAAAAATATACTTTAAAATAAGACTCATCACATAAAAAGTAGCTTTTTTATGGACACGTTTTACTCCTTCCAAGCATATTTTCACTTGAAATAAGTAGAAAAAAGTTTTTCTTCCTTATTACAAGCACAAAAAACTTGCTTTCACTGGCAGATTTTTCTACTTTTTCAAGTGAAAACTAGTTTGGAATAAGTGAAAATGATCTAAAAAACAAGTAAATTTTTAGGTCATGAGTCTTATTTTGAGTGGAAAGAGATTCGTTTTGACTAGAAATTAGACACGTATTCTTGGAAAGATTTTGAGTTTTTGCAGCAGTGTATAATAATGATTTCATACCAGCAATAATTATCAGATATTATTAGAGAAATGCACACCAAACTGAATTTAAATCTCAAACTGAATGTAACAATGACAGTGTCAACTCTATCTGCATGTTTCAAGGCTGCAGACGCTGAGACTCAGACTCTGGATGATTCACAGTCAGTCCTTCAAATAGCGAGTGGTAGATGGAAAATAAATCTTTCTCCTCCGCCCATCAGTCTCCACCGTGTTTCCTCCAAAATGAAGTGTGGAACGAAGAACATAAAGTATTGAAGAGGTGCTCAGGTGGAGCCTGGTGACACTGCTGCTGCTGCTGGTGTAGGTGGTGTTGTGTTGTTGTTGTGCGGTTGTGTTATTGTTGTTTGGTTTGCTGCTCTCACTGAGACGCTGGTACTTTATTAGTTTGTCAGCAGCTGAATCATTCATGAAAACAAAGGAAAAGTCACAGTGACTTATGACTGATCTGTCTCGGAGTAAATGTCCTCTACACACACACACGCACATGTACACACAGACACAGACAGACACACACACACACACCTGGAGGCCGGCCTTATGGGAAGCAGAGCAAGATGCAGTGAAAGATAAATGAGGAGGATAAACTGGTGTTTGGTTCAGAGCTGCTGCTCCAAAGGGCAAAACTAAGAGAGCAGATCTTCATTGATCACAATGACCCCCCCAGAGACCAAACAGACTGCAACACACACACACACACACACACACACACAACTCTATACCAGCCCACACACACACAACGCAGCACAAGATGATCATCTCAGTTCCTACAGGTGAACGGGGTGTTCTAGTCCAGTGAGGACAGAAACCATCACCCTGAGAGTCACAGCTTTTATTCTAAAGCCCAAATAAACACACAGTAAACACACAACATGTCCTCAGCTTTAAAACACAACTTGGTCCACGGCTGAATGTCCTGCAAGATCCTGGGATATGTACAGTTTATGTGTGGGTTTGCATATTGAAGACTAATGTCAAACCTCATTAAGTTACAGATGCACTTGTTGTATTTACATTAATATAAGTGGATCTCCGCTCCGGCTACTGTAGGCTATACATCATACGCCTGATGCTATAGCAGTTTATAATTCAGCTCTAACATGTGTTGTGCGAAGTTGAAGATGGGTTAGATTATGTGGATTCATTTGTTTAAACAAAACAACAAACCACTACAACAAGTATATTATTGTTGTTTTTTCCTTTTTTCTACCTATTAAAACAATAGGTAGAAAAAAGGAAAAAACAACATCCTGAGAACTCGGTGCACTTACAGTAGGAAACTCACATGCAAATAAACAAAAGTGCAACAAATTAAGAAAATATCTTCACCAATATTACAACACATGTTTAATATCTACAGGAAAAAACAAACATCTGTTAATCTATTATTAAGTTATTTTTTAGCTTTAGTACTGCAGGTACTACTTTCCTTCTGATCAGTGAGGTTTGCTTATTAAATGAATATTAATGATTTGTGACGAGTTTGTGAGATGATTTAAATTAGTGAGTTGTTTTTATACGAAAGGAATCAACAAAACCTTGAAATATTTTGGTATGCACTGCAGGTGTTAAAAAAATCTGAATTTCTAAATTTGAGGCCTGGAAAAGAACATAAAATAAGATATAGTATTATATAACATTAATAGAGACATACTGTAGAAAACACCTCAGTTGCTCTGCAGGAAGAACAACATGCTCACATGCAGAAGGTGAGTTAACACACACACTCTCACACACTCACACACACCAATCACGATCTGCCCTTCACATTGTTGAACAGAGTGGCCGTTGCTGCAGATCGGTCAGATAATGGAGCGAGGCTGTTAAGTCTGGGGGGGTGAGACGATGATTAGCAGCGAGCCCAAAAACAAATTAAAGCATTAAAGCCCCGGGATCATTTCTATATTAATGCAGCCGTGATGAGTTTCTACATTCATATAAAAGAAGCGTGATTATCCCACTCCAGGGTTTCTTAAAGTTCAGCCGAGCCTGAGCTGAATAGAGATCATCATCAGAGCCACTGAAAAACATATTGAGATGATGATGATGATGATGATGATGATGAGTCAGGTCAGACGACGGCCTGGTTCTGTGAGGAGACATTGAGTGACTCAGATTTTCAGGCCACACTCTAGTGGCCGTTAGAGGAACTGCAGTTTTTGGTGCTCCAGTTTTTTAGCTTTGGCGTTTTCCACCTGATTAAAGCTACGTAAGAACTGTTAATATAATATACATACAGCAGAAAAATAATCAGATTAGATGGCGATATTGTAATTTCTTGTGTTTTTTTCATATGTAAGTTAAATAAAGCACAGAGAAAGGACACAACATAAGACAAAAACACAAAAAGAAAAACAGAGAATAGAGAGTCAAGTTCATAAGTCATAACTGTTCAGGTAAAGGTGTTCAGAAATGGCCGTTTGTCCTGTTTGTCGCGCCGAGTTTTCACGAGTTGCCGCACGAGTTTACCCGAGTAAGGAAAACTAATTTGATTGGTCGTTATCGAGCGGCGGGATATTCAATGTTTGGGGCGAGACTGAGCTCGGTGTGTGTGTGCGTGTCTCAGACGTTTGATTGACGGATGACGGATCCAATATCAGTGGCTGATGAATCGTGGGCAGGCTGACGTATAATCCGTGCGCCTGCATTATCCAATGCGAAAAAAAAACAACACATTTTCATCCCGGATTTACTCAAAAATAAAATTTTGCACAAAGTTTGGCCTACATCGTCTGAAAGATGAGTTATTACACTAATGTTAGGACCCACAGTGGGCTCAAATTCAATTTCCTTTTCTGTACAGCTTTAAGTAAATTACATGCTATATTTCTGGGCTATACTTCTCAACATTACTACACAATTGGCCATTATTTCTGGGCTATTTATACACAATTAAACGTCATTTCCTGGCTATATTTCTCGACATTACCGTGAAATTGACCGTTATTTCTTGACATTACTACACAATTAATTGCTATTTCTTGGTTATTTCTTAACATTTTGATGTAATTAACGGCCTGTAAATTAAAGGGTTACCCAATGGTCCATCTAAATCATATTTATATCATCTATATATCTTATTCAGTACTTTTTGGTTTCCTTGTTTTCCAGTTCAACAGGATAATTATTTTTACAGTGTTAATATCAACACCATTCACTTTAACTCCCACCAAACCTGTGATGTTGTGTTTTCAACTCTAATAACAGGCAAACAACGTGTGCAACATGAACTGTACTAATGTGAAATGTATTTACAGGTGTGAATGAGTGTGATCTGGGTGTGTGGTCACATCGAGGGGACAGATTTGTGCTGTAACATCTGCTGCTGTTTTTGGTTTCTGTTTTCAAATCCACTCTCTTGTTTTGTCTGCATGAAAGAACACACACACACACACAGACACACACACACAAACAAACAATCTGAGATTATAATCAGAAGAGCTTCACAGCTCTGCACTCACACGACTGATGTGACTCTGTACCGATATTAAGATGTAACACAAATCGCAACTTCATAGGTGTCAAAGAAGAAGGGCAGGTGTGTGTGTGTATATGTATGTGTATGTGTGTGTGTGTGTGTGTGTGTGTGTGTGTTAGTCGGTGCATGTATAATAAAGTGCTCTCTCTCTCTCTGCCTTGTGTCTCCAAATCGATGTTGTACACAGTGTAATCACGTATTTTTGTCGTTGTCAGTAAACAACAGGAGTCAATTCCCCGAGCTGCAACAGTGGTGTTGCATTTAATGCCGTCGTCATTATCACACACGAGCTGCAGAATAATATCCTACAACACACACCAACACACAAACACGCACACACACAGCACAAAACCCCTTTTTTTTTTCTTCTTTTTTTTTAAAATCAGCAGCTTGAAACTAAACAAGAGCCACCTCTGTTGTGTTTGCAGGAGATTTAGATCAAAGTTGATGCATAATTGATCTGCCCACAGTCTGTATTAACGTGTACACACAAGTGGACGTATTATAGCAGTAAAAACTAGCAACTATATGAGAATATACTGGAGGAGATCTGATACCTTATTCAAATGAGATACACACATATCTCTCTCTCCCTCTCTCCCTCTCCTCCTTCATCCCTCCATTTCCATTTCCTCTTGATTTCCATTCACAACAGTCTCCACTCCAATTAACCACCTCTGGGAGGTTCACCCTGCTCTCACTGCTATTGATCTAACAGTCAGTAAACTAGACAGAGGAGGGAGGGAGGGAGAGAGGGAGAAGGATGGAGGGAGGGAGAGGGGAGGAGGGCTGGTGTGTGTGTGTGTGTGTGTGTG
Source organism: Trachurus japonicus (assembly GCF_045865225.1). Classification (NCBI taxonomy): domain Eukaryota; kingdom Metazoa; phylum Chordata; class Actinopteri; order Carangiformes; family Carangidae; genus Trachurus; species Trachurus japonicus. Next base: position 8,199,328 of record NC_140930.1, on the reverse strand, counting down.
TGTGTGTGTGTATGCGTCTCCGAACAAAGTTAGTAAGTGTATGCAGCATTCATTAGCCATGCAGACAAAGAATAAACCCTACAGTAAATTCCACTGTATTTAACGTGTGTGTGTATGTGTGTATCATGTTGTTTTTCTCAGTACCTGAAGCTCAGAGCGAGAGGCCACCACAACAACAACAACCAAACAGTCAAAAACTAAACTAAACGACTACATAACCTTGGAATCAAAAAACTAAACTCAAATGTCAATTCTGGGAAATTACCTAAAACACAAAGATGTCAAACTCTCAATTATGTTTTGGTGTTTTGTGTGTCTGAAGAGAGAAAGACAGAAAAAAAGAAGCACAAGTTTATTTATATACAGTAGCCTAGCTCCATTTGATTGTGAGGGCTTTACTGAGGCTGGGAAATACATTACAGATAAGACTTTAAAACTGCATTAAAAAGAAAACTAGAAAAAAAAGGAAGCAAAAAAAAATGGTTTAAGATATATATATATAGCTACTGTATGTATAAAAAGGAAAAATATATTTAATTCACTGGTGATAAAAAGCTGCAAGTAAAAGCTGAATGGTAGAAGACGTATTTAAGAAGCATCTGGTGCTTTAGAAACAAGTAGCAGAGGTTTAAAATCCATCCATCGACACCCAAGAAGACTGATGAGCTTTTACTACGACCTGTGAACGCACTATTACAACAGTGTTTCTCTTTGTCTTCCATTCTTGGTTAAAACACATGGGGTTTGTTCTTGTTCTATATAGTTAATATCTAATGTAATATACACATGATGTGTTTCCTGTGCAACTCAATAAAAAGTTTCAGTGTTGAGAAGTGAAACGGTTATGATGCTGGAGTTCCTAAACTTCTTGTAGTTTATGGGATCTGGGCATTAAATCCATATTCTCTGCACTAGAGCCGAGCAATGAACCGATTTCATTCATTAATTTGAAAAACATTCTTTAGGATGATGTTTTTTGGGGCTTTTAGGCGTTTTTTCAACAGGACAGCTGAAGAGAGACAGGAAACGGGGAAACAGAGAGAGGGGGAACGACATGCAGACGCCTCTATGATGATGTTCAAAAGTTTTGCTTTAACCTCAGAGTTCAAGCGACGGAGCGGCTGCTGCTTCTCTGAGCTTCTGCAGTTTGTAGGTGAAGCATCAACATGGCATCATCAGGGTCTCCTCGGTCGTCTGGAGGTGCTTCGTCTGGATTTTAGCGTCTGATCCAGAGTTTTAAAAAAAAGTCTGGATGTCAAACAGAAGCAGCAGCTGAGTGTGAGGAGGCTGTGACATTGTGAACGCAGCTCTGAAACTACAGCTAAAGCAGGTAAATTTAGCAGAAGCAGTTTCCCACAGTGTCCTGTATGAGAAGAGGAGCTCCTGGTGGAAAGATGGTGGACATGGTGCCTTTATGTCCAGCTGAAAACCCCGTCTGTTGTAGCTTTAAGCAGGTTTTTAAGCACATTTGTAGTTGTAGTTTCTCATACAACCTGACCGGTCGAGGCAGATGGTCGACTCTGGTTCTGTTGAGGTTTCAGCTTCTTAAAAGAAAGTTTTTCCTGTGCACTTTCTCTTGGTGGAAACTGTTGAGTCTGTAAGAGAAGCTCTACACCTCCTCTTTCTGTGAAGCGCCTTGAGATAACTGCCAGTGTCGACTGAAGCTATAGAATAAAAAATGACTTGACTTTTATTCCCTTGATTTCTTTATGTTTGGACCTTGGCACCACTGCAGGTAAAGGTTTTTTCTCAATGTATTTCCTGAGGATGTAAATAAATGAATGAATAAAAAAAAATATATATTAAAATCGTAAGCAGGTGTGGTATGAGGTTATCTTTACTTATGTTTTACCTCTCTCTCTCTCTTTCCACAGTGACTCCAGGAAGTCGTCTGGTCTCACAGGTTCAGTCTCAGCTTGCAGCGTTAATACTGTATGTGCTTCGAACAACCACCTCCCACCTGCCTGTTAATCTGTTTAATGTTTGAAGCAGCTCAGACACGGTGAGTGGAGCTTCCAGGAGACTTTGGCTGACCCCCCCACCCCTCCTCTTCCTCCCCCCTCCACTCTGCTCCATCATCAGCAGTTTAACTCTCTTACTTCAGTCACCGACGCTCTGCATGTACAGAGCTGGCGATGTGATTTGACTTGGCAGGACGGTTTTTGCTCTCAGGGCTTCGCATTCTGCTGCAGCAACACAACACAACACAAACACAAACACAAACACAACACAACAGGAAACCAACCTGGATGTTCAGACCCTGCAGCGGGGAGCGTCTTGTTGGAGATGTCTGACAGCAGTCGGCATATGGAGCAAATCTACGGCATGTGAGCACGAGGGACTTTAGAAAACATCACGACGACTCAGACTACGACGCATTCACATCATGTCAGACAAAACAGCGCTGCAGTTATTAACTTAAAACAAACAACGGCGCCGCCAGATTCGAACAAGAGACTGTTGTTGATGTATTTTTAATAAAGTGGGAGAGACGGCACATAACTGGCATCTCTCCCTGTTAACCTTGTTTCACACTGTTTTGTTTACATGTCTGTCTTTGCTCAGTCTTTCTATTAGTTATGTTTCTATTTTTGTGACCTGTTGAGAAGCTGTAGAATAGATCTTCTTCTTCTTCTGTCTCACTCAGAGCACAAAGCTGCTGATGTTTCACACTTGTCGGCAATGAAAAGATGAAACAACCAAGAACCTGATACAGACTCTTCCTTTAAGCTCCACTGTTGTCCAGAAGAGTGTTTTAATTCGACTCGTCCTGTTGCTGTAAATACTAGTACAGCTCTTCTTGTTTAAACATCAATGTTTGCCAAAAAAACTTCATTAAATTATTAAAAGAAACAAAATAAATGAAGAAAAGAATACATTTGTGATGCATTCACAGGAACTCAGAATTTGAGAATTATTTATGAGTTTGGTGGAGAGAGTGGTGAGGTAGGCCTATTGAATTACTGAGGGTTTTAGTTTTTAATGAGATTTTTTTGTAAGTGCATTTTTGGGCTTTTTCACCTTTAATGGAAAACACAGTTGAAATGGAGAAAGGAACTGGGGAGGCAGAATGACATGCTCTGCCAACTGAGCTAAACACCGCCCCTAGTTTTTTAATGAGATTTGATATAATATAAGAAAGTATTTGTTTATGTCACCAAAAAAGTCTCCTTTTTAAACTGTTTTTATAAAATACTGGTGATAAATCAATAAATGTATTCACTATTAAGGTATCAATAATGATGATATTGATTGAAATATCATGCACACACCAAAGCAACAATGTTGTGTGGTCGCACAACTTGGTCAAATTAATTAGTGCCCTCTGTGACAGGAAAGAAAGAAAGAAAGAAAGAAAGAAAGAAAGAAAGAAAGAAAGAAAGAAAGAAAGAAAGAAAGAAAGAAAGAAAGAAAGAAAGAAAGAAAGAAAGAAAGAAAGGAGTTTGGATGACAACCATTTCCAGCTACCTGAGCCCAGTTGGACTACGCATTGGCTGTTGTGGGGTTGAATTGCTTTTGATGTGTACACAGCTTCAACTTAGTAAATTCAACAATATTATGATTTAAAGTTACAATCCTGAACACTCTTAATAATCTATTATTATCATCATAGGGTAAATTTCTTTTAAATGTTATTATCCTGTGCACTGCTGGACCTGAGTAACATAATAGGTTCCTTCATGTTCTTCACATGTTGAACGGCAGTAAACTGATCTGAGAACTGAGAACATCAGTGAAGGTACAGCTGTATTTACACTGTTTGTTCCTCCCAGTTCTGAAACAAGGAGCATCTGAACGTTCAGCAGCAGCAGCAGCAGCAGCAGCAGCAGCAGCAGCAGCAGCAGCAGCAGCTCCACTGTAGAAAGCTGCTCATTTACGCCTCAAGATCTGGACACAACTGGTAATTTAACTGCTGTTGATTAGACACAGAGAGGAAGAACGACTGTGCATGTGCACACGTTTGTTGCAGAGAGAGAAAGACAGAAAGAAAGAAAGAGGGAGTCATAGATTAGTTTGTCTTTAATTACCGATGTGGGGCCTGAAGCTGTCACAGCCGGACGTCACATGACCAAACAGGAAGCACAAGAAACTGAGACATCAGCTCTAAAATCAAAGCTGCTGTCTGCTGGGTTTAAAAAGTCCTGGCATTAGCGAATAGAGAAGCTTCTTTTCCACATATAATATTAAGTTGTGTGTGTACAGTATGTGTGTGTGTGTGTGGTGCAGAAACACCTCTCAGATTAGACAACGTACACAAATAGCTGTTGTGTCGGCTTCAAACCGCGCTCAGCTCTTTGCAGGAGTTGGAAAACATTTGAGAACAGAAGCGTCTGACGATGTTTCCCGTCCTCTCTTCCTCCGTCTCATCCTCGGCCTCCCGTGTCTCCCGCTGTAATTGAAGTCGGGCTTTCAGAGGAGGAGGAGGAGGAGGGAGGGGGTTTATTCCTCCACCCACATCGCATCGACCGCAATGCAATTTTTTCTCATCCTCCTTCCTCAAACCTCTTTTGTAAAGTGTGGGAGGAGGAGGAGGGAAAGGGAGGAGGAGGAGGAGGAGGATAGGGATGAGGGGGGAGACAGGTCGCAAATGAATCACTCAGCATGACGAGGACTACACACACGTACGCACAGGCTCTATCTGATTACACACCCTTCAGTCTCTCTCTGATTGGCATGCAGCACAATATCAGTAATTACTGCTGGGGAGTCGAGATAGATGGAGGGATGTCAGCGGAGAGAGGAGGAGGAGGAGGAGGAGGAGGAGGAGGAGGAGGAGGATTGAAGGCGGCAATCCTTCTCCACTAAAGAGAAGTCAGTTTGTTCAGAGGTAGAACAGATGAGTGACAAATAAACGCTGAAACGCTCTCAGATGCTTTTTTTTTCTGGGATGTGAATGATTTTTTACTCTCCCTCCCTCTCATCAGTCCATCCCTGCTGCTTATAGCGCACAGGAAAAGTGTCTCAGCGGCTTTCGTCTCAACAATCATCAGATTGTGCTTGTTGACGACAGCCAGTCGTTTCAGTCCGAGGGTGAAATACGGAGGAGGCAGAGCAGGTTGTAAACTGTTCTCACTCATTTTTACAGCTGATTTTTTTTCAACCCTATCTTTTCCTGGGTCGTGTCCTTCACCGACGACATCGTGTTCCAGCAGAAACGAGGTCGAGATATCATCAAAATACCGTTGTTTATTACTTTGAAACTCTTGGGTTCTGGATGCGGTTACAAATGGGCAACAGCAGATCAAACAGATCGAAATCAACGAGAACAAAAATGATGCCGATACGTTCGCCAGCTGATCTGAGGCTGATTATTTGGTTAGATATCAGTGCGATGAGGCCTCAGTTCGCCTTGAAGGGAATCCAAACTATTCCCCCCTGTTCTGAAACGAACAATGAGCCAATATAAAGTCAACGAAATGGGAGTAATGTGACATTTTGGATGAGTGTCAGGTTGGAGGAGCGCTCGCAGAGTAGAGAGCGAAGACAAAGATAGAAACGACCTGATCCTAGACATCTCAGAGACGGTGTGCGCCAGGAAAAACTGAACTTAAATTTAGTCTCAGAGAAAAGGAACAAATGTGATTGTGGTTGTGGTGTTGACGTGGATGAGCAGGAGATAAGGTCAAAGGCAGAACGACGTGGTCTTTGTTCAAAAACAAGATTGGAAACAGGAAGGGAAGGAAGAAAAGTGCAAAAAGAGAGAGAAAGCAAGTGAACAAGAACTGAAAATATACAGAAATAATAATAAAAAAAAGGGTCGGAAAAGATATGAAATTGTGGTGTTTGATCTCAACCGACCTCCTGTGTTTAAGAAGTTCTGCAAAAAAAGCATCAAACTCCAGTAGAAGTGTTGTTTTCCTTACAGATACGATCAGTGTATCTGCAGAGGAGGGTGCAGAGGTGATATTGATTGGTAATTTAGAACTAATCTGCAGTTCTTATTTACAACACTCATTTACAACACTACAGGAACTGAATACATTGGATATTATTTAGTTTGTTGTAAATTTGGCCATTGATACCTAAATCAGAACATTTTTATAACATGAACTAGATTTGTAGTCACTGATATTGCTTATATATGGTATAAAACTGTGTTAGTTATGTTTTCCTTGTGTATGACTGACAGCAACGACCTGGAAATGTCCCATGGTGCTACTATCATTTACATTTAAAAGCTCCTTTTACTTTGTTTTTACTGTAATAGAACTGTTTACACACATACGTATGGATGCAGGTTTGGTTCCTATCTCTCTCTCTCTCTCTTTCTCTCTCTCTCTCTCTCTCTCTCTCTGTTGTTCTTTGCAGACAGTTTGGCACCGTCTCATTTTTCAGCGTTAGAGAGCACAGAGTCTCCACACACAGCCTCCATTTGTTTCACTGTACAGTACTCATGGACTTAGATACACTCCCACTGAGTTTTATTAGAGACACAGCAGAGTATCTCCATTACAAACATTCATCTAAGTGACAGTAATGCACCAATAAAACAAGACAGGAAGAGGGCACACACACTGACCACACACACACTCGTTTCATGTGAACAACTAAATACAAAACTATGGCTGCCTCTTCTCCTCTGATGGCGTCTCTTGACCTCTGACCTCCAACAAACCAGCTGGGGGCCAACGTCGGCAGCTAACATTAGCACAAAGCCAATACTAACACGTTTTAATTTAGTTCCTCCATTGAGTTTAGCTCGTCAGCATGATCAGCACTAAACACAAAGCAAAGCTGAGGCTGATGGGAAACAAACCAACATCTCTAACCTGAACAACCGAGTCATGCTGCGTTCGAGGCAACTCAGAACTCAGGATTTTCTGACCTCCTACTTGAAAAGGTGCAATAACGCTACCTCATGTCAGGGCTCCAACTCTGGAAAGTCTGAGAAAAAAAATCTACCTTCTCCAAGAATCAGTTGTCTGACATCACACAACAATCTGCACCCTTGCAGAACTACATCGTCAATGGCAAAACATAGATTAAAATGCATTTCTTAATGGCAAAACACGTACTTACGCTCACAGATTACCTAGTGATATTGTGGAACAATGTAAAGTCATGTTTTTATTTCTCTTCGACTTTAAAGCCCCAGTATGTAGGAATTCCCCCCATCTAGTGGTGCGGTTACATATCTGAACGTATTCTTGATGTTGCATTCACATGAACTCGGGCAGACGTCAGACAGACAACAGACAGGATAGGAGGACAGGATAAACAAGCGTCTATGTAAACAAGTGGTCCGCCAGCATGAGGCAAAACAATACAGACGTGACAATATGTTGTCATGGTGATGTCGTATTGTTTACCTGCACGTTTTACCGTCTTTCTCTCGTCGAGTAAAATGAAATCCGGTTGGTTTGCCGACGGCCGTTTGCCTGACTGCACCTGAATGCAACATCGGTGCCTCCGTCCTTCCTCACACTACACAGTGGTGACAGTTTTAACAGGCCGAGCCGACAGCTCCGCTGAGTTTCCGTGGTTATCTACGGTCGCGCTGCCACTGAATGTAAAATAAAACATGGCGATGCAACATGGCCGCCAAGGTTCGGTGCGTCGCCCACTTATGTATTTGTAACGACTTGTAACAACTCATTCTAAGGTACGAGAAAGCTTTCATTTGTATCCGGGTGTGATTCGACTTCAGTGAAATACGTATTTATGAAAGCAATATTTGATTTTTGCTAATAAAAAGCCAAATAGGTTACACACTGGGGGTTTAAATGATCTGTTTCATGATTTTAAAATGCTTCTTTGTTTCTATTGTTTTTGTGCCCTTTACAATGTTTTAATGCCTTGAAGCACTTTGAAGGCAAAGTTTGCCCCCATCCCGCCATGTTTTTGGTTATTCTGGCGTGGTGCGTCTCTAATCAGAGTTTTCAACTTTTGAAATCCTGAGCTCCGAGTTGTCATGAACGCAGCATCACTCCTGAAACGCTGACCTGAACCAGAACCTTGTTGCCACGGTTACAATGGCAAACAGTTATGAAGAAATTGGTTAGAGTTCAGGGAAAAGATCATTTGAGATCGGGGGCAGAAATTCAAGTCTTCGACAACGTTAGACTGAAAATCTCTGTTGTCATGGTTACGATTATAACAAGATGCTTTTTCAAAATGTTCAGGGGTAAAAAGGAACATCCACCACCTACAACCTCTGTCACCTCTATTTACTACAACATCAACACACAGTTTCCTGCTCCTTTGCTCCTGCTATAATTACCACAATCACTAAATGTCACACAGCAACAAAATATCACAACCTGCTGCACAGACGACGACCTGTACGTGGGCTCCCGAGGGTCGTTAGATTTGCAGGAATGTGTTCACAAACCAAAGTATCGGACAAACTGACATTTGCACCTGAAGATGGTGCTGAATAAAAAGTTGGTGGGGGAGCATGAACGATCAATCCAATATTTCACATAAAACCAAAAACATTCATGGCAGCAATGGAAGAAACCACAGCAGGATTGAGGTTTTTAGGTTCAAGACATTTGCGTTAAAATGAAAAAAAGTCACTGCAGCTGTGGTCTTGTCTAGGTAGAGCTTTTTTCTCAAGACCAGTCAAGACCACAGCTGCAGTGACGTTTTTTTTCTTAACGAAACAAATGTCTCTGTCATTTTCTCACTTTGGTTTATTTAACATGAGATAATTAAAATTGTTCTACAGAAGTATGTTTGTGTAACTATTTGAAAAACATACTTGCAGCAGTGTCTAAGTGGGAGTGGGAGTCTTAATTCTGATCAATCCAAACTTTATTTCATTTAAATATGGTATTGATTTAAAGTGATCCGGTCGTTTTGGCTAACTTCGTTAGTTAGCAGTCCCCGCCCTCATCATGGATCTATTGGTCCTCGTCCCTACGTCACCACATTCACGCGCATCCCTTGGCTGCACACACAGCCCTTCATGCCGTTCTCTCTCCTCATTGGATAAAGTTTGTAGGATACAAGGAAGTATACAAGAAGTTTTCTCCTCGGCTTACAGCAGAGCAGAGTGACTGAGAGACCCGTGTTTCGGACCAAACACTCTATGTAAGTGATTGCTGTCGGAAGATATAACTATTTAAGACTTTTATTAACACAAATATTCCGCTTACTTCTGCTTTAATATAAAATTATCATTTCCTTTTAGCTGAGGAATAATGTAAACATCAAGCCACATGATTATTATGAGTAATGACACTGAATAGAGTAATGGTCTTGAAAATGGTCTTGCATTGGTCTGGTCTTGGTTTGAGACTTGGGGCCCTAGTTTCGTCGACCGAGCGAAGTCTAATGGCGCATTTCCACTAGCACGGTTCGGCTCGGTACGGCACGGCTCGGCGCGCTATTGCGTGTTTCCACTAGCACGCAGTACCTGCAACCGGGTACAGTTTTGGTATCACCTCAGCCCTGGTTCCAAGCGAGCCGAAGCGTTACTAAAACGTGACGTCAGCCGACTGCCTTCCACTGATTGGCCGATGAGTGTCGTCACTGGAAGCGTCATAACCACTCGACGACCGACAACAGAAATGTTCCTGCTGAAGCTGTTATTACCAGAGAATTTCTAATATTTAGACTGGCTCTGTTATTACGTGACTTTATTAAGTTTTAATATTTTTTCATGCGAGAAAGTAACTGTTTAGATCCCCATGTGCGGTTAGTTTATCCAAACGACGGCTGTTTAGAAGTTTGCCCCGATGTTTTTCGGAGAAGTGAAGCTCCAGGTCCGAGCAGCGACCGCGACATCACAGAGGCAGCAGCCCGGCTCCTGACGTGCTCCGCCGGCCAGCCTACCACCGTCACCCCGAGGAGAACAGACCGCTAATTAACTTCCCCGATGGCTTTTTAGAGGTTTACCACCGGCTGGTTAAACTCTTAAATGTTGGTCTCATTGATTAAATCTAACAATTGTGGCTGTAGCAGCAGTTTGTTTGTGGTTAGAAAGAAGAGCAGCACTGCCTTGGGTTCTGTACGCACAGAAAACACCACATTTACATCAATAAATAAATGTTTTACAATGAACCAGGCCGATCTCGGAGCTGGCAAGACTCTCCGGTAAGGCATATTGAAAATTAAATGCCGTTATGGGGACGAGAGCAGTCAAAACGGCGGTTTAAAGCTAGCTACAGCGAGGGTAGGTTCACTTCCTGTTTACAAAGTAAAAGCACCAGTTCTATCGTAATGGCTTTCCTTATGATAAAAGGCAACAGGTGTTTTATTTTGTGAAAATAACCGGAAGTGCGTTGCTCACTACGGCTGGCTTTAGTAACGCCGACTTCGTTGAAACAAAATTGTAAACAGCTGGTATTTTGTCAGTTTTTCAACACGTTGGGGATCTAAACGACTACTTTCTCGCCTGAAAATGTTTCAAATGTTGCTAAAGTTATATATTTACAGAGTTTAGAGCGTTGCTCGGCGCCGTGTAAATGACGTCACGGCGGCACTAGTGATACTCAGTTGTAATGGAAACACAACCAAACCGAGCCGAGCCGTGCCGTGCCGAGCCGTATCGAGCCGAGCCGTGCTAGTGGAAATGCGCCATAAGTGCATCGCAGCTTCGCCACGCCAACGGGGTGTGGCCCAGGTCCATTTCGCAAGATTGGTGGGCCGCGCAGTCAGACTTAGACTAGCGCAGCCCCTCCCCTCGTCCCTCCCACCGGCGCAAACGGTGAAGAGGGAGGAGAGAGGGCGGGAGGGAGACAGGAGGAGGAGAGAAAGGCGTGGAGTGGGTTTGACACAGCCGAGTCAGATCTTCACCAATCAAAGGAGCTCCTCTCCTCACCTTTAACTGCGCGGCGGGTGATGCGCGCTGCAAGTTTGTCATTTTATACTTGGACATGGACGGAGGAAACAGCGACGCCAGAGGCCGAACCTCTCCCAGGAGGAAACAGCTGTTTTGGTCCGGAGGTCCGAGCTCAGAGTGACCAATAATGAGTTTACTAATATACTTAACCAGGTTTGATCTGATACACTGAGAACCCCTGCCCAATGTAAGAAACAACAACTAATAAACTAATAAAGAAACTCACATTTATTCAAACCCTATGTAAGCAAGATGACAGGTGTACACTAATCACAACATAAACAAGGACCATGTGGATGAAATCAGCGTAAAGGACGTGCGCTCTCTCTCTCCCTCTCTCTCTCTCTCTGTCCTCCTCTCTCTCTCTCTCTCTCTCTCTCTCTCTGTCCTCCTCTCTCTCTCTCTCTCTCTCTCTCTCTCTCTCTCTGTCCTCCTCTCTCTCTCTCTCTCTCTGTCCGTCTCTTTTTTTCTCTTTTTTTTTCTGTGATAGAGATGCTGAGTATACTGTAGTAGGCTATATACTGACTATCTGATACCGAGGCTGTTGTGGTGGACTAAGAGAGATGATGATTTGTGTTTTGTTTTTCATTACGGCTGCGTGATGCGGTCGCTCTCCGCTAATGAATTAATAAGTAAATAAATAAATAAAGCGATCATCACAACGGCAGAGTGGTATCTCAACACGGCAGCGACATGCAGTCATCCACCCTCAGTCCTGCTTTTGGGACATCCACAGTTGCTTATCAGTGCCAGTTCGTCCCTGCTGTGTTAATTCAGGTGGAGTTTCCATTACGCGTGCCACAGCCTTTGATCTCTGCTTTGATCTGACGTCAGATGTGACGGGACAATCTATATAGATATAAATTCACGTGTTGATTCCGTTAGTTGCATTAAATAGTGGTTATTGTGGATATTTATTGCATTGAAATGTGTCTGGAACTGTGGAGATCTGCCTGTGAGGTCTTGGTGACGTGTGTGTACTGCAGGTCATTCAGCCAAACTTCCACTGCACCTGCTGCGCTTCGCTCTGCGCTGAGAATAGACCTGGTTGGAGGTGGCGAGCTTTCAGCGCAACCTCGGCGGGACATTTTCGCACAAAACTTCCACTGCACCAAGCTGAATCTGTGACGCCTCCCCCTGCTGCGCGGCCACGCCTATCTCAGCGCAGCGCGATCTGCCAATCTTCCAATCTGACTTTGCGCTAGGCTGCGCTGGTCGAAACTTGCATTAGACCGGCTGCGCTACCTTGCGCCACCTGCGCTGCGCCAGCAAACTAGGGCCCTTGGTCTTGACTCGGTCTCAGTTACTGTAGGTGGTCTTGACTACAACACTACTGTCGGTTCTGGGGACCTTGACTTTCACATTGATCCACTGAGACAGTGTTGGACCCTAAAGTTTTTCCTTTCTCCATCACGAGTGCCGACCGACCGTCTTTCCTAAATGTCAGTGCGGCTGGGACGAGCGTCTGAGGAACTGACTTGATGTTTATTGTTTGTGATCCTCAGCAGGGCCGTTCAGGCTCGCAGCAAATTTCACTGTTGTCTCATTAAATATGTCTGTTCTTACAATGCGCCACAACACACTCACGCACACGGCCTGACCTTGCAGCAGGAACGCTGCCGGCGTTATTACTGCCAGTATGTTTCCCCCCCTACTTCAGGGATTAACTTTCTATCCCGTATCTGTCGGCTGCATCTCTCTGTCAGGTATGACTGTCTTGTTAGGGATTAGTTTTTATGTAGGCTGTTGCGTGAGCACAAAAACAAACTCAGAGCTCTGATGTGATCAAACTCAAATTCAGAACTTATAATGAACAGAAATGTGACTTACAAGCACAGAATCCTGATGCTGCTTTTGTTTTTGCACGAGTTTTTTGTGGTATTTCTTTTTTCCTTCTGTTTTTTGGGGTAATTTTTTTCTGACTTAGCTATTGAGATGTCAAAATCCTGTGAGAAGCTCCCACCTGGAAGTAACCTAAGGACTGATTTCAAAATAAAGGTGCTACATCAGACTGCTCTGATATTTTCTGAGTGACACTCTCTGAGGTGGTGTTCTGTAATAACAGGTAGTTTCCTTTCAATATAAATCTGAATTTACTGGGAACACAGTGAAAACAAGAAAAATGAGTGGGGTTTTCCTTTGAAAATCTGCAATGCCGGTGATAGCTCGACTGTATTTTTTGTGGAGCATATGCATGGATGTATCTCATCATGGGTATTAGATCCGTGATGAAGTAGTAGAGGCTTGACTGCTGCGGTTAAACGTTACTTGCAGGTGGGAGCTTCTCGCAGGATTTTGAAATCTCGTTAAGTCAGAAAATAATTACCCTGAAAAACAAACCAAAAAATATAGATTTTTATTTTATTATTCAAGTGAATGCAATACGCTTCCGTAAAAAACCAGGAGGAACAATGTCAAAACACATAGTAGTTTTTTCTTTTTATATTAGATGAACCTATGACCCGAGATAAAACCACCTCAACTTTGGCTTTAACATTAAATGAAACACATACACACTAAAAAAGGAACAACTACCTGCAGAGATGGGGACTCGAGTCACTGTGACTTGGACTCGAGTCGACTCGAGTCGCTATTTTGATGCGACTTGACTTGACTTGACAAAAAATAAAAGACTTGCGACTTGACTCGGACTTGAAGGTTAAAGACTCGGGACTTGACTTGACTTGAGACACGATGACTTGAATGACTTGAATGACCAGCCGCCACCGCTGAATTTTTCACCGGCACGGCACCAGCTCAGTCGGTGTTTTTTTTTTTTCCCCCGGACTTTTTATGCACTTATTTTGAAAGGAGCGCTGGAGAGAGAGAGGGAGGGGGAGAGAGTGAGAGGGGGGTTTGATACGGAGGGGCCTCCAGGGTCGCTGCAGCGGGCGTGCTACATGGATCTGTTAGGCTATTATATAATACATCCATGGAGTGCCATCACGCTCGCAGCTCAGTGTTTTTAAACGGAGATTTCATCCGGAGTTTCAGTGACGGTGAGCGGCCTGACGCTGCTTCATTAACGCTGCGTCGCCGCCGCTGTTCAGAGTCGGGACAAACGCACAGTAACCAATAGACCTAACAGTCACCTGTTACCAGCGTTACCATAGCGAGAAGCTAACGTGTCCTTTTTAAAAAATAAAAAAAATCTCCTCTGCTTCAGCCTCACGTTCTCACTGCTGCAGAATCTGCAGTGACTACACAGCTGTTTGCCTGTCAGTTAGCATCCAGGAATGTTTCAATGTTACACATTCTTTGACTTTTGAATATAAAATATCAAATTAATATCTAACTACTTGGTATGAGTGCAGGCTGAGAATGGTGTTGTCATGATAGAATATAGCTAATAGATTTTCTGTTCTATTCTATTGATGTAGTAGGAGTTAACCTTTTGTAATCAGATCAGGTATGAAGAGGCTCATTAATGCATTATAAGACATGATAAGACATAAGACATAATAGATGTTCTATTCTATTCTATTCTAATATATTGTCTTCACTTTATTTAGATTAGATTCTGCGGGTGAAATTGCAATAATAAGGTGACTTGACTTGGACTTGACTTGACCTATGCACGACTTGACTTGGACTTGACTTGACATAACCTGTGACTTGACTTGACTTGACTTGCCCAAAGAAAAATGACTTGGGACTTACTTGAGACTTGACGCTGCGACTTGAGACTTACTTGAGACTTGCACATGTGTGACTTGGTCCCATCTCTGACTACCTGTAACAGAAACTAAAACTTTGAGGAGTTTCTAGATTGAACTAGAACCGGCCTCGTTGGTCATAATCAGAGGCGATCAGAGCTTTGATCAGAGGTGAGGACAGAGACAGAGGAGAGCGTCTCTGTCTCTGTCTCTGTGTGTTTTGCTGGGAACAACAGAGTCAGTGGTCAGTGTTAAGTGCTAAATGAAAATAGCTGTTGGTTGATAGATGATGTCGTTTCAACAGCAGCCGCCATTACAGCTTCATCTATCGCGGTGGACCGTGGTGCTGTTGTAGGGTCCATTACTCACTGTAACACACACACACACACACACACACACACACACACACACACACACACACACACACACACACACACACAAGAAGTAATGGATGAAAGCTTCAGAAATGCTCAGCGCTCCAGAGAGGAGAGGACGGGCCGTCTTATAATTTAATGGCATGAAACACTTTATTCTGAAAGATTGAACAAGAACTAGTGATACTTTTGTGTGTGTGTGTACGTGTGTGTGTGTGTGTGTGTGTTTCCATGCCACATTGCACCATCTCTCCCCCTCCACACACACACACACACACACACACACGCCTCGAACATTTACTTCCCTCCGCTCACCCAAGACGATGAAACTCTGACAACCCAGAGTGCGAAGCTAAAACAAACGTCAATCGTCAGCAGCCGGCAGTAACAGCCAGAGCTTCACTGTTGTGTGTCTCTGTCTGTGTGTGTGTTTGCATGATGATGCATGTATGTGTGTGTGTGTGTGTGTGATGCAGCCTGTCTGTCGCTGCCATGGCCCAGCAGCTCGTTGTTTCGTCGGTTTTTCTCTGCTACACTTGTGAAGTGACAGTTTGTGACAAGCAGAAGACTCGCAGGACGAAGCTGCGCTGACAACACGACGCACACAGACACACACATCAACCAGAACAACTGTCCTCTAACACGACTAACACTACACAGTCCTGGAAAGACGAGGAAAAAGAAACACAGTGCTGGTTTCTGAGCTCTTTGCATGGCTGTATATCGTCATTTAAAAAGTTTCATCTCCAAACTGAAACCCTGCGACCACGTGTGTCGACAGAAATAACCTCAATCAAATTCTTTATGTGTCATAATGTCAAACAGGCTCCAATCACGGTCAGTTTTTTATTAATGAATATGAGCTCCCTGTCAAATAATTCAACCTCCGTCTCTTTACAAATTAGCCTCCATGCAAATACACCGCAACCCAAATTTACATTCTGTGTCAGAGATCAGTGCTAATGCAGGAGGCAGAGTGAAGTCCATGCAGTGCGGATGGTGGAGTAGGAGTCTGCCGTCGGTAACAGGAATTAAAAGCCGGCGGGAAAGAAATTAATCTCTAATGCAAATTGGTTTTTGTTAGACTGAGATTAAAAATTCATTCTTGACCTGAGACGATCTCCAAGACCAAGGCCAAAGGATCACAGAAACATGGTTCACAAGGCTGCACATCTGGGCCTTTCCCATTTCTCCACTTGGCTCAGTGTGCTTGGTTACGCACACACTTTGGTGACGTTTTGCTGGTGGAATGTACATTTACTGTACATATAGTGTGCAGCATGTATTAAGTAGCCATATTAAAAAGCAATCGGGACATACTTGACAAGTGCAGCCTGTCATCAGAGTGCCATTGTGCACACTAGCACAACGCTGACACACACACACACAGCACAGCAAAAGTTTTAATAAACAGTGCTGCTCGATTACAGTCTCATCTACTCCAAAAGTGTCTCTATGCGCAAGATTCAAATCATAAATGTGTAAGCCCAACTGCATAAGAAAAAAAACAAGGATAGAAAAAAGAAAAAAGTTAAACACACAGGATTAAACAGAGTGTGATGAAAAATATTCACATAAGGTAGCTTTAACCAATAGAGAAAATTCATAATTATGTGATAACAGGTCAAAAATTATCAGATGTGAAAATATGAGAAAAGATATGAGATTAAAAAGTCATTTATGAGATAGAAAGTCTAATTCATTTTATTGAAATGTATTCAATGGCATTTCCCAAACGTGGCTTGTGGCTCCCAGTGACGGCAGACTTGCCCAGCTGGTGCATTGTGGGATTTATACTTGGAATTAAAAAGAAAGAAAAAGGCTCGCACACCGCAGGGCTCCTAAATGCAGTCCATTTATATTTGGGATTTATACTTGGCCAAACACTGCTCCGATGCCGTCTTACAGTAAATGTGGGTAAAGTGCAGATCAAGCGTGCTGGACTTTTGGTTGTTGGAGAAATGGGACACACTTGCGCACTTACACTAAGCCCATGAACGCGCACGGCAAGTGTGCAAGCGTGTAAGTGTTATTGAGTGTGCATATTGGGACAGTGTGTCGTGTGTGTCGTGCATGAACATGAATCACCTCACCAGAAGGAGGCGGTAACGCATGAAAAGCTGTTTCCCAACTGCCAAGAAACAGCAGAAGAAGTGAGTTCTGCAGCAGCACCTGAGGATTCACTGCTGCTAATACTGGTGATTCAAACGGCTGTGCAGCTGAACCCAGTTTCTATTAATATTACAAGGACTTTCATTAAGAAAACATCACAAATTCTGATAGAAAAAGCCAACAGGGTCTGAAAAAAAATGAATGTGAACTTCAACCACAGGAGCAATGATTTTGAAACAACACTGCACCCAACCTATTCTTTTAAAATACTTATGAATGACCACAAGAATTAATTCATTGGGTCATTGGTTTTTTATTTAGCTAAACCAGCCTGGAGCTCGGACAGAGGAGGTTATTCTACTAAAATAAGCAGAAAAGAAATGAGTTGAAGTAGTTTATTTTAATCTGTGTGAACTGACCCTTGAGCTCTTGTGAAGTGTGAACTTTGCGAGATTACTTTGCCAACCGTTATTCAGGTTGTTCTGGTTTCCGTCCAGAGCTGCTATTAGAGCCATTTCTCACAAGCTCTGACAAACGGGTTGAGGAAAATCAGCCACAGCTCTGAGGACTTCCTTTAAAATTATAATCATTAAGATTTCAAGCTGTTGACCAATGTGGTATGTAGTTGAAAAGGTGACATAATAATACAGGTCCCAGAGCACAGAGAACAAAAAGAACTTGGTAATGGCAGTAATGATCAAACTCTTTACTTCAAATGCTCTCCTCCACTGGCATTCGTCCAGGATGTGCAGCACGCATCATTTCCTGTGAGTCCTGTGAGTGTGAAGTTTGGCAGTTTAAATCCTGGTTGGTTGAAGTTTCAGGCAGCAGCAGCAGCAGCAGCAGCAGCAGCAGCAGCAGCAGCAGCAGCAGCAGCAGCAGCAGCAGCAGCAGCTCTAACAAACCTCCACTCAGGCCCCTGCAGAATGTAAACCCACACTGTAAGAAAAATTCCGTAGAATTTACGGTAAAATACTGGCAGCTGTGGTTGCCAGAATTTTACCGTAGAAAATACGGTCACAATGTATTACACATTACGGTATGCTGTTTTGACAACCGTAAATTTCACAGTAGAGAACTGTTATTTGTTTACGGTAATTTGCTGTAAAAATAACGGTTATAATATAAACCTGTTTACGGTAAATTCTTTTAAAAATAACGGATATACTGTAAACCTAATTACAGTCCATCAGTGAAAAAACACGGTAAAACTGTAAGATATAGTACGGTATTTTATTGCAAAATTCACGGTAAAATACTGGCAGCTGTGGTTGCCAGAATTTCACCGTAAAAAATACGGTACAGCACATAATGGAATTACAGTTTGTTGGCGTAGATTTTACAGTCAGCAAATGCAAATGGTAAATTATAAAGGAAATGACCAATTAAAGGACAATTCCAGGCGAATTCAACTCGGGGGTGTATTTTCCTATCATTTTAGGTCTAAAAGAAGGAATCTGAAGATTTTCAGTTTAATCACTCCTGTTTTGCGGTAGTTGCGTCTGTCCCCGCATCGCCACGGCAGCAATGAATGGGAGTGGATGTAAGTTCCGCTGTTTAGGCTGTTTACAGCTCTCAAAGCCGCAATTTTTTTTTTCAAGCAAGCCGACATGTTTGTAAAACTAGATCTAATTCAAAGTCTCCCAGAGTCTTGCGCGAGCCCGAAGTTGCAGTGCTGGTGTATTCAGGTGCAGTTGGAGCTATCGTTTGTGTCATAAACACAGGAATACCAACTCTTGACTTGCTTCAAGTGTACATTTTTTTCCACAGACAGCGTCAGGTGGCTACTCAAACATGCGCCGAGAAGTTTTTTTTTACTTGAAGCAAGTAAAGAGTTGATATTCCTGTGTTTATGACACAAACTGTAGCTTTCCTACTGCACCGGAACACACCGAGCACGGCAACTGGGTCTCGCGCGAGACTCCGGGAGACTTTGAATTAGATCTAGTTTTACAAACATGTCGGCTTGCTTGCTTAAATAAACTTCTCGGTGCATGTTTGAGTAGCCATCTGACGCTGTCTGTGGGAAAAATTTGCGGCTTTGAGGGCTGGAAACAGCCTAAACAGCGGAACTTACATCCACTCCCATTCATCGCTGCCGTGGCGATGCGGGGACAGACGCAACTACCGCAAAACGGGAGCGATTAAACTGAAAATCTTCAGATTCCTTCTTTTAGACCTAAAATTATAGGAAAATACACCCCCGAGTTGAATTTGCCTGGAATTGTCCTTTAAGCCCATTGTAAACCAAAGTACAGACTATAATTGATAAACTTTAAGAACCTCTCTTTGCATATACACATTCTCTGTGAAAACAGAACTTGTCCAGTATACTCACAAGGCAGTGTTGACATCTTGAAAAGACAGTGTGTGTCCATACATATGAAGAAGGATAGTCCATGATAGAAGAAATAAACATAATGAAAAAAGGAGCCGTTTGCCCTGTGTTGATCAACACTAATGAGTCACTGAGTCCAGACTTGGCTGAAGAGGGCTCTTAACATATACATGGTGTTCAAGAAACTGGAACTTAAAGCATCCAGCAGTCACCAGTTCTGCTTGAAGACTCATATATTGTCCATTTGGTGTCCACTGTAGACTGGCATGATCCTCTCTGCAGCCAGAAAACAGAAACAAAGCAAAGGTTAGATTGATGCAGTGCCTGAGCATGGTGCCTACAGAGATAAATTCAGCCTTCTGTTGTTAAACTGAGCTCCAATGAGCTATACATAGAATGAAACCAGCACTCTGGAATATAGTTTTGCAGGTCATCAGGAGTATTTCATTTATTTTATTGTATTAGTGTGAAAGGTAGAAACTGTCACTTTTCAGGACTAAATGATCATCAGTATTTGTTTCACCCTTGTCGAATTGCAGCCTAAATCCTGAATCCTGTCTGTAATACTGATTTTTTTCTACTGTATGTTTGTATGAAGCTGTTGGCACCGTGCACTTGTGGGAGATCGATTGAGTGAAGTTTGAGTTGTGCTTGCATCTACTCATTTGCTACACTGACATAAACCATTGCTTACCTCTAATTAGCCTTGACAAGACTGGTGTTTGAGTCATTGGGTCCAGACTTGACTGAAGACAGGTGGGACAGAGTCTCATTCAGACATGGTACAATGTTGAAGAAACTGGAACTTTGGGCAGGTGTTGTCATCATTCCTGCTTGAAAATTCACCAGCAGTCTTCAATCAGGTGTTTACTGTGGACTGGCATGAACCTCTCTGCAACCAGACAAAGAAAGACAACAAAGAAAACATTGTTAATGATAATGATAATTATTATTATATAGCACACTGTTGCAAAGTGCTTCCTGCAGCAACAACAACAACAAACAAAACATTAATAAAAGTTGGAACATAAAAAAAATAAATGGTGAATGAAGAGTAGGTTTAAAAAATCTAATAGAAAGGCCAACCAATAAATATGATTTCAGGAGGCGCTTAAAACAGTTAACAGATTTAGCAGATCTAATAGATTAAGAGAGATTGAGGGAGAAACTGTGGAGGCTACAGCTGAAAACACACAATCCTTTGGATTTGACATTGAATCAGTGATTTTGATGTTTTTTTTAAGGATAGTTCCGAGGATTTATCCTTAAGGAACTCCAGATAATAGGGTAGTAGACATAAATGGGAGACATAATTATTGATGTGGCCATGTAAATATTTGACAGGTATGAAGAAACAAAAACATTTAATGGCAGCACCAGTTCAGAAGCCTATCAATTTAAATGTACTCACTGAAGCTGAGTGTTGATAACGCTGAAGATGTACTGGCCATGCCACATTCCTGCAAAGTAGGCTGCCTTGCATTCTCCAGCTGCACCATGCTGAGGAGAAGGTAAAATGATTTTGTAGTGTTAAAAATGTGTACAACTAAGGATGGGATGGTTCTGTACAAATATATATGTTGAACACAAAATGAACTCATGTAACACTTCAGTAATAATGATAATGGACAGAAGTAACTACATGGATATCTGAACAAGGCAGTTTTAGGCTGGTGTATTTTCCCTCTTCCACACAAACACAGTAACTTAACACATAACTTTACCTTAACAGTAATGATGTTGGCCTCCATTAGGAACTTCTGCACCTCCATGAGAGCAAGGCTCCTCTTCAGACCGTCTATCTCCATGTGCTAGCTTCCACATACTTTACTCTGATTAGAAAACACAAAAACTCTGGTTACTCTCAGGTCCTGTCTCTCATGCTACAGTCTCATGCTATAGTAGTCAGCGTTATTAGCTTAACGATCGACCGTTTGCGTTAGCATAACGACCGTTAGCTGTATTAGCATAACAATCGATAACGGTCGTTAGCGTTAGCCTAGCCATCGTTAGCGTTAGCCTAGCTCATGTGCTAAACGGCCAAAGTAACACAAACCATGCTTATTTTTAAATACTTACAGTTCATCTGTAGCTTTTCCACGGACAGTTGGTATCGATCCAACCTGAGAAAGTCCAGTCCGATCCACCGACACTCGTTGCTGAAGCAGTCAGACTTTTTTGCAGACTGAAGCTGGGGCATTTCCATCAAAAATAAAATTAATCCACTTTACTTATGTCGTCTTTGGCTGACCACAGAGCAGCTTGGTTGTAACCAGGTTGTAACGGCGCTCCGGCCAAAAATAACGGATCTTGGTGGCGCGCAGCAAACCAACCGTTGACCCAACAAATGGGTTACTATGGTTACTCGCTGCTGGGTCACCTGTGGGTCACCCAAGCCAGAGCTGACTCAAACTTCTTCTTTTTTTTTTTGTGTGTATGTTATGGAGACTAAATTGTACAATAGAGATGTTTGTATTTTAAAAAATATATATGTCTAAACTCCATGTTTGCACATTTATTCTGAAATATATATTACATATAGGCTATTACATGTTATTTTGACTTAGTATCTTAATCTTATCTTAATTCACTGTGTTTTGACAACATGTAGTTTTTCTATTGCATTAAGTGCTTCGCATCGACCCGAACAATGCCCACGTGACCACAGCCTGTCCTGATGTATTGCCCTACCATACTTTTTAACATTCTACTTTCTATAGAAATGATGGTATGATTTAATGGTTGTGTACCGTAAATTTAAACGTAAACACCAGCAAAATCTGTAATTCAGACAGAATGATACCGTCAATTTTAGGGTAATTACACGCTTGTGACATTATGGTATTTTACCGTGAATTTTGCAAACTTTTTACAACATTCACAGTAAAATTCCATATTTTCTACTTAGTAAGACCGTAAAATTTAAAGTTATTTACTGTATCTTGATTTACGGTAATTCAGTGTATTTACTACAGTGATATACTATTTTTGATTTTACGGTATTTTACTGTTGCTATTTGACAGTTTTTTACCGTAATTTCTACGGACATTTTTTACAGTGCACTCAGTGACTATTACTGGGAAAAAAAATGGGTTGAATATAATTAAAATGTGATGGATTAACTGTAAACACTACAGACAACTATACATTTATAATTAGCACACGGCAGCGAGCTGTGTTGTTGTGCTTGTTATTAAGGTTTAGAAAGGACTGCAGTAGCAATATTTAACCAGTTATGGACTCTATTAAGAGATTAAATCAAATCATGCAACACAAAGTGCTTTAAACATAGGAAAAACATTACAAATAAAGCCCCTCCCTCCCACCCTCCAATGGGAAAGTTTACTTTGTATTTTACATCTCTTACACTCTCTATTTATACAGTACAATGAACCCTTTTTTGTATTAATATTTCATATTTTCAAGGAGCGATATGTAAGACTGGGCAAAACTGTTACTGCAGTCAAATTCAAAATACTGCAGCGTGTTGTGACATATTGGATGATTTTATGATTACTTGTAATTACATATAGTAGCTCCTTTAACAGCCGTCTCTTTGTAAGCCAATACTAGTTGTACTATATCTTGACTGTGCTTTCATCGTCATGTCACGTCAATCAACTGAACGTCAGGGAATAAACACACTGTCCCACGCTTTCAATAGCTCATTACTGATGATCGGTGTTTATTCTCTGCAACGCCGCTCTTTTCTTTAAAAGTGCCCCCCCCCCCTCCTGTCGCTTCATGACAACGCTCCTGCTGTGAGGAGGAAATGTAGAAATGCCAAATGCAAATGAAAGCGGGATAAACTGCCGAGTGTCCTACAACATTCTGAAGGACACGATGTGGAAACATCACGGCGCGCGGGTAATGATGTAAGAATCTGTAATCTTATCTCCTAGAAACACTGTAACTCTAGGGTGTGTTTCAGAGTTATTTATTCAGTGTTATCCCTCCTCTAGTCGCTGTACTTAAGCATCATCTCCACTGTTTTCCTTTTAACATTATTTACCAAAATGTTGGAGCATATAAAGGAATTGTCCTGGGGATAAAAAACAGGGGGATAACACGTCCCCCTCTCTCTCTCCTTGTGGTTGGATCCTCTGGGATCGGCTGCTGCTTTTGAAGTGATTCCTTTCTTTCTTGTCCTGGAGGAAACTGGAGTCTCGCTTCATGTCCTCCACCTGTCGCCCACATATTGTTTTTTAATGAGGTGTTTTCGGTTCAGTCGGTAATGGTGTTTTCATTATACCTCCTTGACCACTGGCATTGTCTCAATGAGTTTTTAAAAATGCTCCAAGTCCCGATCCCTCATCTCCTAAAATGTATATTGTGTCTTTAACTGTGAGGACAGCTGTTGTTTCCCCAACGCTATTTTAGTATCACAACCCATTTTATATCTTTTATGAGTCAACATTATATCGAAAGAAATTCCATCCCCTCAAAGCACAGAGTCCGTCTGTTCTCCTCAGAGAGACCGATGACCACCTTTTTTAGATGCTGGAGGAAACTTCTCCATAAAAATCTTCTAAATCGAACCGCAGCCTTGAATATTGAAGATAAAATAATTTCACTGTGGCTCTGAACGGCTCGTGTTGGGACTTTATTAAGATTCAGTTTGCTCTCCCAGAAAGTCACCTTCAAAGTACAAAGGATTTTTTGGATGCATTTCCCCTTTTCTGGAGCTGTGGGCGAATCCAATCTGTGTAAATCAGACCAGTCATCGGCTGCATCATGTGTGTGTGTCGACCAGATCACGGTCAGTTTTGAAACACTGTGCACATACAGTGCAGCCGGGACAATTTTTGGATGCCAAAGGTTGTGAATCAAATATTTGTATGTATATAATAGTAAATGCTTCCTGTTTTCTGCTTGTTTCGGCGATCTGTTATTTGTGCAGCAACAAATGTTGAAGGAAGTTGGCAGCGGCTGCTCCATCTGTGATTCTTGGACCTGATATTTCTTGCGTGTCGATGTCCATTTCATGTTGACTTCAGAACAGCGTTTACATCAGAGGGTGATAATCCGAGGTATCATCTGTTGCCTGTCTTCTGGTCTCCACGGATAAATGGATGAAAAACTGATTCACTGCATAGTTTCATACATTGTTATTCAAATTGAGGTGATGAGTCGTCAATGTTAAAGCCAAAGTTGAGGTTCATCTAATATAAGAAGAGAAAACTACAGTATGTGTTTTGACATTGTTCCTCCTGGTTTTCTACAGAAGCATATGGCATTCACAAAACCGTGGTTTTTCTGAGTAATTTATTCTTTTGTTTGGTTTTTTTGAATATTTTTTTCAGTTTTTCTGACTAATTATTTTCTGTCTTTTGTGGTAATTGTTTTCTGACTTAGTTATAAAGGTGTTACACCAGACTGCTCTGATATTCTCTGAGGTAGTATTCTGTAATAACAAGTTATAACCTTTATTTATTCTCGAGAGACATTGAGGTTGCCCTCATTTTCAATGTCGTCGAGTTTACAACGCAGTTAAAAATATTGACAGTGGTTACAGTCATTTGAAGTGATTACAACCAATATACACTTAACAAGAAACAAGAAATACAATCATCTGAAACAGTTACAAATGGAAACACAGTTATTCATGACCAAGTACCTAAACTCACTGAGTGAAGGGAGCGCGTCCAATCTCAGAATGTGCTGTAACGCGTTCCAAGAGCTAGGGGCATCATAACAAAAAGCAGTCTTGCCAATACTCGTAAAGACTCGAGGAACTTTGAGTAGCAGTAGTTCAGCCGAACGGGTCCTGTAAGTACCAGAGTTCCATTCCAACATATTTGTTACATACAATGGTAATTTGCCTGTAAGAGCCTTAAAAATATATAAAAACCAGTGCCTCTAGCGCCTTTCCTCAAGAGAAGGCCAACCAACTTTTCCATACAAAACACAGTGGTGAGTATCATATTTATCACCCGTGATAAATCTTAGAGCTGAATGATAGACTGAATCTAGACGTTTCAGAGTTGAGGCAGCAGCATGTCTATAGATGATATCACCATAATCAATGACGGACATAAACACTGCTTCAATTATTAATTAAAGAGAGCATTGGAAAGCAAGATTTGTTTCTGTACAGAAAACCAATTTTTTGTCTCAACTTTAAGATAAGTTCATTAAAGCAGATATCATCGGCACGGCCGTTTCGGCTAATGCTGTGTTCAAGGCAGGCTTTTGAAACCGTAAGTTACAGCTTCAAGTCACAACTACGACTTGGTAGCGTTCCAGGTAACCCGTAGCTCGTGTTTTTACCGTCCTGTTGTCTGTGAAAGTTCCCTATAACGGCCACTCGTAACTTCCGACCCGTGAACTCGTACCAGATCGAACTGGTATGACTTCACAGGAAGGAAAAAACAAAGTACGAGTTTCCTTGAACGCACCATGAGTTAGCAGCCCCCGCCCTTGTCAGGCATCAATTGGTCCTCGTGCTAAGTCACCACATTCACGCGCATCCCTTGGCTGCACACACAGCCCTTCATGCCGTTCTCTCCCCTCATTGGATAACACTTGTATCCCACAAGGAAAATTTTCTCCTCGGGTTACAGCAGAGCAGAGTGACGGAGAGACTCGTGTTTAGGCTGAAATACTTCATGTAAGTGATTGCTGACGGAAAATAGGACTATTTAGGACTTATATTAACAAAAACATTCCACTGATATCTGCTTTAATATGATATTTGAACGAGAAATCCTCATCTAGCCAGATCCCAAGATATTTGTACTCCTTGACTCTCTCAATTTCTGAGCCAGTTTTGGTGTAAAGATGGATACTATTGTAATCAACATTTTTGGATCGGGTAAACAACATATATTTTGCATATATATATATTTATTTTATATTTTGTTAAGTAGTTTCCTTTCAATATAATTCTGAATTTACTGGGAACACAGTGAAAATAAGAAAAATGAGTGGGGTTTTCCTTTGAAAATCTGCAATGCCGGTGATAACTCAACTGTATTTTTTGTGGAGCATATCCATGGATGTAGCTATGTCATGAATCTAAGATGTAATAGATCCGTGATGAAGTGGAGGCTTGACTG
Source organism: Trachurus japonicus (assembly GCF_045865225.1). Lineage (NCBI taxonomy): Eukaryota > Metazoa > Chordata > Actinopteri > Carangiformes > Carangidae > Trachurus > Trachurus japonicus. The sequence continues at coordinate 8,173,000 of NC_140930.1, read as the reverse complement.
CAGCGGTTAAACCTTACTTGCAAGTGGGAGTTTCTCGCAGGATTTTGAAATCTCAGGAAAAAATTACCCTGAAAAATAGAAAAAAAATTGGCAGAAAAACTGAAAAAATATTCAAAAAAACTAACCAAAAAATAAATGACTCGGAAAAACAGAAATGATTACCCCGAAAAACAAAAACAAAAAATAAATTACTCAAGTGAATGCAATACGGTTCCATAGTTTTCCACTTGTTCATCTTGTTTCTTTTCAGATTGTTGTTTCCTGGTTGGAAGAGAAACACAGGATGGGATGACAGGTGCTGACAGATTTGACAGTAAACATACTGTTGGAGGGTTTTGGGTGCTGGTGGTTGATCCCTCCGGGGTGACGGAGCGTGCAGCCATGAATCTGCTCCACCTGCACATCTCGCTGTAAAACGAGGAGGAAACACACGACCACACTTCCTACAACAGTTCTCTACATCGTGACTCATCTGTTGCTTTCATTCTTCCAGAAAGAGAAACACATCATCGTCACATCTGGCTTCCAAATCTGATTGATCTCTGTAGAAATGACAGACACAGAACAACTGATCCGAGATCAGTGGGAGGCTCACGAGCGGCTGCATTACAAAACTATTCCACAGTGGGGTTATATTGGTCTAATCTGTCCTCCCCGTGCCCTCATTCTCCTCATCTACCTAGAATGAAATATGAATCCAGGACGTGCCCGGTCATATGAATGCTGATTCTCCCAGTGGCAGGTGAGCGTGCGCGTAAAGTCCAACATTTGTATGCAAATAAATGCAAAAAGCCACATGCCATTCTCCATTTTTCGAGTGGTTGCTACGAGCAACAAGTGTATGCATATTTCTCCTGGGCAGGTGTGATTATGAAGCATTTGTCATGGCCCAGTGTCATCAGCGAGGGATAGCGCCTGCAGAAAAATGCTCCTGATGAACTCTTCTCTGAAATGGAAAACTGCTCTGATAATGGCTTCCAATAGATTTCCCATCACGTCTCGGTAAGAGGCGGCTGATCTGCTGCAGACTGTAACACGGTGCTGTTCAACCTGCACTCTCGCTCCACATTGAACACTTTATTATCAGAGAGGTGCGCTGTAGTTTCACACAGACAGGAAATGTGACAAAACTCCACAATGAGCAACAAAAATATGAACAAAAACAGACCCCAGAGAGCAGAGCAGAGCAGAGCAGGTGACGGATGTGGACGATGAGACGGATACGACCGGCAGGCGGCTCTGTGGACCGTCATCCATCACCTCCACCGCTGCTGCACACCGAGCAGCAGAGTGAACACCAGCAGCTTTGATAACTTCATGGCCAAAGTTCTTCCTTTGCTAAAACGATCTTTCTTTGATGGACACGCTTAGCAAACATGATGCAGCTGTTTAGCAAAGCAACAGGACCTAGAAGCAGTGAGCTACAGGTGTTTTCAGACACTGAGGGATCTCATGGAGAGGTAAGGAATCCATCCATCCATCCATCAGCTATACGCTTTGTCTATAAAGGGTCTGGAGTCAATCCCAGCTGAGATTGAGGAAAGGTTGTCAGTCTATCACAGGACTGATATATAGAGACAAACAACCTCACACACTCACACTCACACCTACAGACAATCTAGCGTCTTCATCCAACCTAACGTGCTTGTCTTTAACCATAGGAGGAAGCCGGAGAACCAAGTAAAGAATCTCTCAATCTAAATGAAGAGCTCATACAAACAAAAACGAAGAAAGAGTGGCTATGAAACAAAGCAATGAAATTAAAACCCTTACTGTCTAGATTGGGTTTGTGAAATATCCTGTAAACTTATAACTTACCGAAAAGTTCTCAGCAGCCAGTACACCAATAAACTTAATATCAGAGCACCAGAGGAGGAGGTGTTTTTGGTAGATGGGACATGTTTCCATGCATGAGCTCACAGGTGACTGGACAGACAGCAGAGTGCCAATATCTGAGCATTAAAGGGGACATATTATGGAAATATCACTTTTTGAAGGCCCTTTTATAGTATTTTGTTTCCAGCCCCCAAAATGTGAGAATCTGTAATTTTCAGTCTCCAAAGGTTGAAATCCATGTGGTTTTACGAGCTGTTCCCTCAGTTGTCTTCCAATGATGCCATTAGTTTTTGAATTTACATCATACCACCCCTACCTGTGATGACCTGTACCCAGTGGGAAAGAGTGGGTCTTTAAGACACCTGAGAACTATTTCAATTTGTGGAAAAGAGGTACTACTAATACTATACATCAGGGGTCATCAACTATATTTGTCGAAGGGCCAGAATCTTTCTCAACAGACACCTTGGGGGCCGGACATTCAAATTATTGATTGATTGTGATGATTGAAATTAAATTCACCCGTTTGCCTAACAATGTATTTGTTTATATTCTATTTTACCTGTAAACTCATAATTTTCATTGATACATATCTTTGGTGTTTGGAATGATATAAAATGAAAAATCTTGACAGCTGGACTGCTCAGAGCTCCACGCTATGGAGCTTTACACTGCTGACTTGTCTGTGATTTCAGCCTCATTAAAGGAGGCTGACAATCGGTTCTGATGATAGTCAGTAGTCCTGAGTAGTCAGTAGTGTTTCCCTTCTATAATACCATTCTACATCTCGGAGGCGACGTTTTTCCACACATGGACAGAGGTCAGTGGGAAACAGTAGGAGAGACACAGGCCGAGAGGGAACCGGGACAATTGCCCCTCGGGGATAAATAACGTTTTTTGAATTGAATTGCACACCGGAGGGAGAAGCAGGTCCGTGCAGCTGTGCGCCACGGACGTGCAAAAACAACAACAACCGAGTGGCATCAAACACGCGCTGCTACCGCATCGTTTTTGGGTTGTGAACGTGCATGACACGCATCTACACTGAATGGGTTTGAGTGCGCAAAAGACGCTACATGGCCCGCCCGTGCACACCCGGTTTAGCCAAGGCGGCGGCAGCTCGCCTCTGCAGGCTGGGAAACCCTGCAGTCCAGCCAGCTCCCTAAACTTTTACTCACGGGGCTTTGGTTACCGCGGTGTTTCCTTATCCCAGCACATTGACTTACAGGCGCACACTTTGAGCGTGTCTGCGTGTCTGCGTGTCTCCGTATCCCAGCGCATTGACTTACAGGCACACACAAACAGAGACCGAGAAATATAATAGCTACTTTATAACTATTAGAACTCAGTCGCGGGCCGGATAGGAAGGTTCGGCGGGCCGGATTCGGCCCGCGGGCCGCCAGTTGATGATCACTGCTATACATAGACTATACTGCAGTCTAATACACATATGAGTTTCCAAGTCACTGTTAAGTTGATATGAATGTTGTTTTTTCTCATTTTTACTCTTTACTTTAACCACCTTTATGTAAAAACACTACTATAAACCTGTAAACACCTGAGACTTCATTTATAAAGAGTTACAGTATTCACCATAGAGTTTACGACTTCTTTTAAACTCTAGTGTGAGACTGGTAATTACGATATCTACAGTATGTCATGAACGCACCATTAGTTCTTGCTGCCGTCCCTGGCGTTTTGTTTATTTTGAACCAACGTGCTTCTCCTCAGCATTCAAACAGCCTATCTTCCCCACCAGCTGGGCTCTGTTTGTAAATGCTGCCGCGTCCCTGTCGAGCAGGTAAAATAATTTCTCCCCCGCTTCAGACCAAAGGCTCGCAGCGGGTTTTTTTTTTTTTTTCTCACACCACCCTCTATCAACAGCTCTGGGAGGAAGAAGAAGAAGAAGTGTCTTGATCTTTTAGTGGAGAAAAGTTCTCTCTTTTCTCTCAGCTTCAATCCATTGAGTCACTATCCCTCCGGCCGTCTGCATAGCCCGGGGTGATGGTAGGAGGATGGGGCTTGAAAAGCATCAGACGGCGGCCCTGTGGAATTAATCAGTGTGAGCGAGCGAGAGAGAGCGGCCGTGTCAGGGAGAGGAAGAAAGAGAGGGACAAAGATCAGACGGAGAGAGACGTAGTGTCAGAGAAAGGATGAGAGAGAGGGAGAGGAGGCAGGTGGCGGCCATTGTGGTGGATTGTGTCTGTTTCATTGTCCAATCACCTCCGATATACGGATGAGATGAAGTTTAATTAAATACATTTGTACTATGAAACTGATAAATATTATGAGTGAACATGTAACCTTGTTAACCAATGAGGAATATAATCAATTCCCCCTCATTTAACTGCCTAATGTGGAAGTCGCCCTGGGCAAGACAGTGAACGCAACACGTGGAGTTACTGTAAATGAAGTAAATGGGTGAATGATGGGTGGCCTGTTGCATGAAGCTCTTTGATAAGCTCGACATGAATACAGTCCATTTGCCTTTTTATCTTCAAAATACAGTCAGCACTGCAATATGAAGTCTAATGTCTTTCATGCAAAGCAGCCGACAAGAGACTTTTTGCAGAGTTTATTATCCATTTCTGTAAAAACTGCTAATTTAATTAAAATTCATTTTTTTTCCATTACTGTAGCTTCAAGAAAAAAGCACTTACCTACAGATGATAATTAAAGCCAGAAACAAAAATTGAAAATTAAAAAGAAAAAAACCTGGTCGTAATGGATGGGGAAGCTGAAAATGAAAAAAAAAAAAAGCTTTAGAGTAAAGAGTGAAATTGAAATGTGTAATTGAAAAAGGTGAAAATGAAAACAGACGTCAGCAAAACAAATCAAAAATTTCGTATTAGGGTCACATTGAGGCAAAAACAAAATCTAAAACTTAGAGAATAAAGTCTTGATACATAAAAAAGTAAAGCAGAGTAAAGCAATAAAAGTAAAAGTTGTAATATGCAATATGTTTGCGGTGGTTTGGGGCCATCTATTGTAAATTGTGAATATTTCTATACATTGTGTGTGTTATTATAATGCTCATGTGAAGGTATGTGATTTTTAAACTTGATGCCAACATTGCTACATTATATAATTTTGTATAGGCTACTGTGCAATGTCCATTATTTGAATTTTTGCATGTAAAAACTGGATAATTATGGGTCATGTGACTGACAAGCATTTAAACAAACAAACCTGATGACATCCAGTGTGTGGTGGTTTGTTTGTTTATTTATTTATTTTTATCTTATTGTTATATGCAACTTTATCGTCCGTGGTGTTGTGATATTATATCATAATGATATTGTATTTCTTTTGTTTTTTGTGGCCCTAATACATCACATGGCACACAATTAAGCAAAGAAAAACATGAGAAATGTATAGAAATAAGCTAAAAACAGTTGTCAGTGTGATAACTTCCCAGCATCACATCGGGGTTTTATTGCAGAAAAAGAGGCAGCATCACAGTGACTTTAGAGTCCACGCACTCCGGCAGAAACGACTGGTCCTAAATGTCACGATGTTTTATTCAAGTGTTAGAAATCGTCTTAGTTTATGGGTCGTTGCCTTTGTTTCTATCTCAGCTCGCTAATGTTGCTGTCCTGCGGGGTTTTTGTTCCAGGAGACAGCTGAGGAAGCTCACCTGGTGTTAGATTAGGTGTGGCTCATTAACCACCACAGAGGTAGAGAAGGCACGTCTGCAGGGGAGTGGAAATAACACGGTAAACTTTCAGCATCATCACAGTGTTTTTCTTCATACCAGCACTAACAAAGGTGTAGAAACAATTCTCTATATAATGTAAGACGTGATAAAAATGCAGCAATATCCGGCTGTGCAATATTGTGTAACTCTGTATATGTCTCAGTTTCTGAAATGCTAAACAGCAAAGACCTATAGAAGTGATTTAAAGATGCTTTATGATGCAAACACACACATCCCTGCCAGTGTTTTCACACTGAGCTGAAGATGTGAAGGTGCCGAGAGATGCAGCAACGTCAGGGGGGAAAACCACCGCCTGCCACATAGAAATGGATGACGATGCCTTCTCAAACCTTTCTGGAAAAAAAAAAAACTGAATCCAAAACAGTGTTTTAATGTTTAACACTCTGCTCCAGCTGCAAACTGAACGACGGTGACTGGACGGAGAGAGTTTGGGAAACAGGAATATCAACAACTGTTGTGTGTGAGGCATCATGCAGCAGATTGTATGAAGCTCCTGAGATGCTCTGGATGCAGAATTTGCTGTTTTGCATAATGACGCCTGGTGCTAATTTGCAGTCCCAACACTATAACACTGAGCTGTGGAGTCTGATGTTGGAGTATGACAGATATTCTCTGGTTTGCACTCCTATACAGTGAAATCTAAGTATAGAAAAGTCTGCAGCAGTATCGTATGCACTGATGCACTGCACTGTTGGACTGCAGCAGGCGAGAGCAGTGACCAGCCTCGACTTTTTATGTGATATTACTCAAAGTTGAGTCTCATTGAGGAGGCGGAAGGGGGAAAAAAAGAAGAAAAAAGAAGGAGTGTGGTTAAAAGATGAGGAGAGAGCGGAGAGCTGGACCAGCCTGTGAAGTGCACACAGGGGGGAACGGCTGCGGGGGTGTGTGGGAGCTTTATAGGACATGAAGGCTGCAGAGGCTGTTGATTTACTTCTGCGGTGCAGTTTGGGAGTGAGCGGTTACACACACACACACACACACACACACACACACACACACACACACACACATACAGAGGGAGAGAGGCGGAGATGTAAACACACTCAGACACAAATAAACTCCACCATGTTCAAGGAAGGAAATAAAGAAAGAAGGACAGAAATTTACTGCTGTTATTGTTTGCTGAGAGGCTTCTGCTGCATGCAGGGAGGACCGCACACACACACACACACACACACACACACACACACACACACACACAGGTGACCAGTTACAAGCCTCCAGCTCACTGGACACTTTGGGTCAAAACACATCTGTTTTTCACCTGTCATTTACATTCAATGTCTCTTTCCTTTAAAATAAAACATTTAACATGATAGATGACAGAATCTCCTAAATTCAGGCTTGATTTCATTTCTACTCCTTGACCAAACAGTGTCCAGCTGTGCAGCAATAGAGAAGGAAGCTCCTGGTGTGATGGAAGTAGCCTTATAGGGAAATTACCAGAAATGACACGACAAGTTCCTGGCATAATGGAAATTACCATTATGATAGAATAATAATTATGATATATAAGACAGTATGTAGAGTTTGGTTACTGTATATGTGCATCAACTGTGCTATATTACGTAAAAATAACTTTCCTGTGTTACAGTAGAAGTGGACGTAAACATCAGTTGTCAGTGTAAAGTTAAGATTTTGATTGAGGTCTAATTTTTAAGTTCATTTATTAGAAATTAGTTGGTTAGCAGTTAATTATTTCATATATTTATGTTTGTACATTCAACATCCGTTCAGACGGTAAAATGTAAACACATGAGTTATAATACAGTTAGAATCAGTCAGTGTAGTTCTTCTACCTGAGCTCAGGTCCTCCCTGCCTGTTATTGGTTAGCTGAGTGTCATGTGACTAAAGCAGACAGGAAGTTAATGTGGTGAAGAGTGATGAAATGTGGAGTAAAATAAAAGCTGCTGAAAAGTTGATCCGTCTCCGTCAAGTTGTTCCTTTTATCCAGAAGATCCAAACCACCACATATCGAACCCCCACGTTAACAGTTGTATCTTCTACAACATCAACCAACCAACCAACCAACCAACCAACCAACCAACCAACCAACCAACCAACCAACCAACCAACCAACCAACCAACCAACCAACCAACCAATCAATCAATCAATCATTCATTCAGTCCCCATTTTTGTTGGCTACAGAGGTTGAAGAACGATGGATGTCATTCATACAGTAGAACTAAGAAAAAGTTTGTAATTCCTGGTTATGGGAATATTTAAAGGCACTAGGTGAATGGGTACTAATGAGGAATGTGATTGGTGGTTTACTGTAATCATCCAGCATCTGAACACACTGTTGCTGAAGTTCCCATAAAGGTGTTGTTGGACTTGCAGTTGGTAATTTTTTTTTTTTTGCTTTGCTTTGACCTTTTGTCCAGTTTCGTCCTAAACCAGCTCAGTGTGGCTCTTTCATCATGTGCAGCCACCATCTTTTCTTCTAATGATTTGGGTCATTATCTTGACCAGCAGCTGCTCTGTCTTCCTTTGTTACTGCCCCTCGTCGTCCTGACAGTCACATACACAGCAGCTTCCTGCTGCTCATGCATCAAGGGAATGAGTTTGTTCCAACACCGTCTTTGCACAGTCGGAGGGCTTTATACTCATCATGTACTAATTTATTCAATCCCCGCAGGAACGCTAGAAGTTAACTCATTTCTTAACCCATGAACAAAAAAAAAAAGCTTCTTCACTGATGTTTACACAATGTTTCAGTTTTTGGTGGCCTGATATTTTTTCCTCCTTTACCTTGGACTGTTTTTCTCATACCTTTTGTACCACTTAAGGTTACTGACTGCACTTGAGCTGCTGAAATTTCAATAAAACCCAGAGAAATGTGGGTGTTCAAAATCTTCTGAAAAACCCAACAATGGGAGTTGGCGGCGGCACAAGGCAGAATCACAGAAGTGATTATCTACCATTGAGCTCACAGCATGTAGGAATCGAGAGGAGAGCGGTGGTTGTTTTGATTCACACTCCTTTCTTTTCTTTTTTTTAACTCGCTACTGGGACAGAACCCCAGAGAAGAGAGAAAGTGAGGAGAGATAAAGCGTTATTGCTCTCTCTCTCTGTGCCATGGCTTTATTATGTGATATGTCATTTCAAAGGTTTCCATGGCCTTTCCTAACTGCCATATATTGCCACTGTATTGTCCTTGGCTTGTACACGACGATAAAACCTGCTTTTATTGGTCCAATGATTGGATCCACAAACAAATCCAACACAGAAACACCAGATATTACACATAACTTCCAGGGAAGTCCAGAATCTGCTTCTACTTCACATATGGAAAGAAGATACAGCTCAATAGTAAAGTTTTACTGTGTGAGAACAAGATTAAATCGTAAATAGACTGAGCAGATTGCATGTTCCAAGTCACATAAGAGGGTGTATGAGAGTATTTTCATAGAAATATTACATTACATAGAGACAAGGTCATTAAAGGTTTTCATTCGGTAAAACACAATGAAATCCATAATAAAAGGAAGAACATTAGGAAAACAGAGACCTGGCTTTTCTCTCTGGGCTCATTCTTCACTGAGACAGTCAAGAGCCTGTTAGATCAAAGCTAAAAGGCAGTTGGATGGCTGTTCTTGTGTCTGGTCAGACCATTAGAGAAGATTAAAATGACCATGAACTACACTAGAATAATATCTCTATACATCAGATACTGTATACTGGAAATGCAACAAACATTATGCCTTTAGGCTTCTTAATATACAAAGTTCTAGTTGTACCGTGTGAATTCATCATTATGCATAATCAGAGCACGTACCACATGACCTCATGGTAGCTTTGCTGCATGTCATCCTCTCTCTTTCTTTGTCCCCAAAAGTTCCTGTCAATATCCCACTGTCCTGAATCTGAATAAAGGGAAATATCTTTTTTGAAAAAAGAAGAAAAAAGAACTGGTTGAGGTCGGGACCTTATTTTATTACAGAGAGAAACCCAACAGTCAGCACAGCAGAACAGCAGCACCTGGTGACTGAAGGGAGAGAGAAGTCCAACAGAACTGAGCTCAGGGTCCATGAACAGCATGTGGAGTCTGATTGAAACAACAAAACAGTGCTACCCACTGTCTAACCGAAGCCCCTTATGACTCCAGGATCTGTGGCATCACTATAGGACACTGTGCTGTAACATCTGAGCACAAACTCCATTCTCACTACATTCATCTGCAAAGTCTAACCTTCACCTATTGCAGTTTATCAGGACTTATACTATGTTGAACTATCCCTTTAAAATTATAGTCCTAATGTTCTTTAAACCAAATACTGGAGCTTCAACTGATTGACAGAGAGAAGACCAACACAATGTTGGAGACGTTTCTGCTGCAAAAACTGACAGTGACAACACTCAAGTTTTATTGTGGTCCATCATCGTGTGGAATTAGCAGTAATTAACTGATCTGATCTGCTGCTGTCATGGTTTGTCTTTCTAACCGGTGAAAGCGGCTAAAAAATGAGAAGCGGCTTATCTGAATGTTTTGTACAAGGATCTTTGCTAATGAGACAGAGACAAGAGAGATAACAGATTTGTTACAATTGGAGCTTAACATATTTAGCGAACCCCCCGCGGTATCAGAACATAATCAATCACCAAGTGCAACCTAATCATTCCTCCTTCATATCCACAAAGTCTGACTCACGCATTGTGTATGGAGTGAAATGGTCCAACTACAGAGCCCAGCTGTGGTGAACATGCTGCAGCACAGCAGGCAAAACAAAGAAGAGTTCATGAAACAATGGATCAGGTTTTGATTGGTGCATTCAAATGTGTGAGGATCTGCAAGGATACTAACATCTCTAGTGTCGTGCTCGGCATCTATGACCCCGTTCAGTCCTGGTATTAACGTCCACCTCGGGTGATCTGGAGTGGACGATCGTGCTCAATCAAGATGCAACTTAAAGCAAGTGTGAACATTTGCACCTAAGCTGAACACTTGTGATGGGAGTCACGTTTCCATCCACCTATTTTAATGCGCATTTTAATTGCACTTCAAGAAAACCTGAGTGGAAATGCCAAAAATGTGCATCAACTCTCAAATGCACATCACATTTTTTTTTTTTGCACAAGGAGAAGGCGGAGGAGAAGGCAGATACAGAAGGCGGATACAGATAAATGTGCTTTAATATAAGCCTGTAGTGGGTTTCTACCTCACCCGCACATGTCTTTTTTTTTTCAATTTAATTGTTTGCTTTTATTGTCGTTTTTATAATCGTGCAAATAAACATAAACATTAACATAAACATAATGCTATGGAAATGAATAAGCGAAAAAGTTCTCAAATGATGAGGTTCTGGTGTTATGGCCATCTGGGTGGACGTTGCTATAGTCCAATGTCTCCGAACTGCTCCTAACACAACCAAGTAAGTTTTCCAAGACCATATATGGAATATGATTTCTTCAAAACTCTCCATTATCTTCTCTCTTTCCCACCTTCTTTTACTTTCCTGTTAGTTTACCTTTTTTTTCTCCAATGCGCTTATGACATCATCATGCATGCCATATTTTGACTTGAGAATTGAGACTGACTTAAGCACTGTAACTGTGGTGGATGGGAACATGTACAGATGTGCATTACCTAATGCTGCATTAATAAAAACTAGCTTAGGATTTGCAAAACAAATTGGATGGAAACACGGGTTGAAATGGGCTTCTATGATTCAAATTCATTCAAATGTGATGTGATTTTTTCTGAGGGGGGGAAAAAAAAAAAGATTTACTTGAACTTTTCGTCAAAAGTGGTTGCCGAAGTAATTTCACCACAGAAAACCAGCCAATAATAACGTGCCATTAACGCCCTCCATCAAAACCAGTGAAATTACATCACATCCATCACAGACAGCATGGAGGCAGCCTGCTGGCATCCAGCACTGAAAGGCAGCGTGAGGAGAGTTGTTTTTCTGATGTGTCTGCAGGAGACAAAACTGTCGTCTCAGTAGGACGTTTCAGCAAATCCCTAGGTTTACTGCGCTCGTGTTGACCTTTTACATGCTCTCACAACTGATGGCTTCCCAGATACTTGGGAGACAACAAAGCCACAGTGTTTTTTTTTTATTGATGGTGCAAACAAGCCGCTCATCCCATGGAGAGAAGCCTGTTAACTGGTAAAATGTGCGGCTCATTACACGAGGAGGGAGCGAGGGCCGGGAGCTTGTTGTGCATGCAGGGCCAGCGGTGTCTAATACGTGCTCTCCCCCATTTAAATTCAGTGTTTTACATTCTGCTTGGCAAATGGAGTCCCACATCACTGATTAATTACAGCAAACATGGGTCTGCAGTGTTACTGCCTTGTGCATGTATGTGTGTGTGTTTGTGTGTGTGTGCATTTAGAGAATTTGACAAAATATAGTGCAACTCTGCAACATCTCTAAGTTAATTAGTGGTGGGATTTCGATTGGAAACGCTGACTGCAGCAGGCAAACACTTGTTTGTGAGACCTAGCCTACTTTTTTTTTTCTTCTTACTGTAAATGCTGAGCAATACTATCTGTATCGCTGCTCAGCCTGTACAGCTTTAATCCTGATTATACAGAGCACCAGCTCCAATCCTATACGATGGCCGCTCCTCATAAAAACTCAACTCAAGACAAAACCTCCTTTTGTCGGTGATTTAAAAACTGAAACTGGGCTGGAACCAGTCAGAACCACAGTAGGGGAGACTGGTTGAGCCACCCCTTGTTGCTAGGGAACCATAAGAAAAATTGCACATGTGACCAGATATTTAGGAGGAAGGCATCATTTCATGGAGTCTGTGAAGGTAAGAACCACATGAGTAAAGTGGTTTGACATTTATGTCTAAAAAAAAAACAATTTGTCACTCTCGAAAGTGAATTCAGTCAATCATAAGTTTCATGAGAATTGTGTTTAGACCAAAAGAGATAATTATGAATTTGTTTTATACATAAGTTGTGGTATCTATGCGCTACAACATGAGGTAGTAAACTGAGCATGAAAGTGCATCTGTGGGCAGTAATAAAGTCAATATGGTTGGTGTGGGGTAAGTTGAACCATATACCACCATATTTTGGCTGTTAATGTCTCAACTCACCTCGCTCCTATGCAACTTACCCCATAAGTTAAGCCACAAGCCCTTTTTTTGGACATGCTATATTATCAAAGCAGTTACTCATTCTGTTTGTTTGTAGGGTACTCAACATCCTGAAATAAATGCAGATAAAATAGCTCGCAACAAAACAATTTTGACTTGATGTAGTGATGCTGAATATGAAAAGAGGCTCATCTTACGCCACTCTCCCCAGATACAGACATTCATGATCCCCAGTGGATGAAAAATTACTCGAGTGACTTATCCTGTGAGTCAATAATGTCACTGTTTGTCAAAAATGATATATTGGATTTCCTCCAAACCCCATTTTCTTCTCTCCTTGTCACATCGATTGAGCCGTTCAGCCTCGGGGCTTGGAGGGTAAACTTTTTCCCACAACTTCCTGCTCCGGTCTGACCTTGACCCGATATGAAATTGCATCGTTTACTTTACATTCAGTGTCAACAGACCTTTATACCAACGTCTAAGCTTCAGCTTCAGGATTAATATTGGGGTTTTTAAAGGGGCTACTTGCACATGTTTCTGCTCGGAGCATTGGATTAAAATTAATACAAGAAGTTATAATGCTTCAAGGCAGGTTGTGCGGCTATCAGAAAACGACATGAGGATCATGCTCAAGAAAAAGCTGCAATAGGGACCCGAGTTAGTATTAGTGTAACGGAGCTGCACTCACTCACTCAACTAATATTTTAACCATTACCAAACATTAACATGTGACATGTAACTTTTAAGTCATAATGCTAACACTAACTTGTTGTTCACATTCTTAGCAGTTAGCATTGTGTTAAACTAGCTAGCTAGCTAACTAGCTAATAATGAAAATTTAATGCTCATGACTCTTCATGTCAAGCAATTTTATTGCAGTGGTTCATAATGGAAAAAAACAGTCCTATCACAGTACTTTGGTCCAGTCTGGTGGGAGAGAACAACTTCTCAGTCATCCATCACTAATAAACAGCCGCCAGTTCTTTCCACAAACCTTTGAGTGGGTTTTTGTGAGGCCAGTTAATGTGTCAAAACACACGTGCCAGGACCCCTGTTTCAAAGATTTGTTAGAAAGTCACTTCCACACTCATGATTCCCATTTGAGCAAAGTCAGCAGAGGAATACGTCTCAATTTTAAACGGGAATGACACCGTGCCATGAGAATTATTACGGCATATGAGTCTCCATGTGCTTCTAAAAGGATTACTGGAACACATACTACAGCTTCCAGGAATGGGGAAAGCAAAGAGTGTGCCTGCGTCTGTTCATACACCCACACAGGCATAACATCCTTAAATAAAAAGCCTTTTCATGCATCATGGTCCTAATCCGGAAAAATCATTCATGGCTGTTTCACTGCACACAAAAGTAGGAAAATATATGAAAAAGCAGAAAGAAACAGTTAATCTCCCCCCTCAGATAAATCTTCTTAATCTTCGTTGGGTTATAAGCGACGTATTGGTTTCACATCTTCCAGATTAACAACAGTAATTAATAATAAATCTGAGTGTGTGAGATGATCTCTGCCACTGATGAAGACCTACACCTGCACACACCACAGGTAGTGTAGCCTACTCACACCCCAATCAATTTCTTGTTACAATGAGAAAATACTATATTAATATCAATCATTGGTGAGAGAGTCTGTTCTTGTTTCAGGTGAAAGCTCAACAAACAGCAACTTTCAGAAAACAACACATACATGACAAAAAATAAAACAACACAACATAAAGTGTTTCTGGGGACACAAAAAAGTGACGGACACTTTAAAATGCTAACGTTATCTTAGCACATCCATAGGTCCATCATTTTTTTGTCATTGTGAAATAAAGTTTGAATTTTTAGCATGTTTTTTTCTTTACTTTTCCTAGATTATAGTGTGTTGAGCTCTCAGGGCCACCGTAGTTTGCTCTTTTACTGAGAAAGGTTTGCGTTATAATATAATAAAAGGTTGTTACAGCTGAATAATTTGGTATCTATGCTATTAATATTGATAATGACAAACCATGTTATAATAATATTATAAATGTCCTCTTATTGTATCAAAAAGAAGAAGAAATACTTTATGTATTAATATTCAACGTCCTGTGCTTGTGTCAGGGCCAGTCCCTGATGTAAAGATCCAGTCTGCCTAATGGGAAAGCCTGCTGTGTTTTGTAAAGCTTTTCAGCGCCATGGTAGGTCGTCAATATATCCATGCAGGTGTGTGTGTGCTGCATACACAAGTGCAGCGAATGGACCGAGGGGAGTTCTACTTCCCACACACCAATTTTCAACCTGACCCACACTCATTTAGAAGTTGAATATGAAACCATTTATATGGGATTATTCAGATTTTAAACCAGACACAGTTATTTGCACGCACATATAGTTTCTAACACAACCAATCAGCATGATTTATATCTCCTCCACTACGGGTACACATCCCAATCAGTCCCAATATCAATTAGTCCGGCTCTAATCGTATTTAATATCACTTTCCAAATATTAACCTGGTTCTGAATCCCCTTGGGTGCACACTGTATGTCACCATGATGGAGAGGGAAATATTTCTCACAGTTGTTTTTGACTGAACCCTCAAATGAGAGAGAGAGAGAGAGAGAGAGACTCTATTGACATTCATGCTGTGTCCTTGACTTTTGAGATGATTCACTCTGTAGACTTTTCAGTCTCCAGAAAAAATTGACTTCCACATTGAAGACCTTATCAGAAAAGGACATGGAGACCTACACCTGCCAATCATCGCGCCCTCCCCCCCTCCGTCAATGCGCTTGCGTGTGTCGCTCACTCTTTTCTCGCCGGCTGATACACGGAGACAGAGCTGCCTCTGAAATGCATGAAATCTCTTCATATACCGCATGCTAATTGTAGCAGGAAAGCCGGTTATGAAAAAAATTTGCTGCTGACCGAACACAGTGAGATGGAGGCGCCGAACAAACCAGCTGAGTCTGTGTGGAGGAGAAAAATGGAAAGACCTTTCATTAACATTTTAAAATGCACTGTTCTGCACTTGTATAAGCACTTTTCAGCTCATCACAGCAAACACAACTTCACTGTGCTGATATGATATAAGGAACACTAATCATTATTATGCTCATAATTAGCTGCTAATGACATCTAATTAATCATCCACATAATCAAACCTGAGCCCGTCAATTGAGATAATTATTGTACTTAATAGCCAAGGTTATCATGATCATGATTATATCTCTTGAATGTGGACAGTTTGGTGATGATGTTTTGGTCGTGCTTGTCCTTTAAACTTTGATCCCTTACATATCATTGACAGAACTTTTTATAGCCCGTCTGCAAAATCAGTTTCTCTGTACAGGACAATAAAAATAAATATAACTTTGATACATACTTGCTGAACAAAAAAAACCTAAATTTCTCTTATCTTAGTTAATTTGACCTTAACTTAAGTAAATTACATTAATTTGTACGTCTTGTATAAGATAATGACGTCTTTACACGTCAGATTCATTGAAGGTGTCCAAAATTGCCGCTGTATTGAACTAAAAGCTGCTATTTGAAGCTGATGGTTAAAGCGATGAAAGAAGCTGTGGTGTCAGTGGAAGTGTTTAATTAATGGAAATGAATTGAAGTCTAAGTGCTGAGAACACATTTTAGTTTAAAGCTAGAAATACTACAGAGTATAAAGACTGAGGCCACTGACACGTTAGTTAGTGTGCGAGAGATGAAAGCAGCTTCTGTGTCATCTAAGGCTTTTAATTACCAACTGATTTATTATCAATTACTCTCACAATCAATCAACTAATTAATCATTTAGTCTAGATAAAATGGGAGAAAATCGTGAAAAAAATCCATCAAAGCGCCCTTGACTCAAGGATGATGTCATTAAACGTCTTGTATTCTTTTAACTAATTAACAGTTTTTTAACGAACGTCATCGCTCTTCTACCTGAGACACTTGAAAACTGATCGGTGCAAATGATCCGTTCGCATGTTAAGAGGGGGAATAATCTCATCGATCACACTCCTCATCGTGTACCCACTCAATTTCAGCATCACCATGGTTACTGAGTGGGAAGAGAGACACACAGACGGACTGAAAGAAAGAAAAAGTGCGTGCACTTGCGACTCTTCGTGTGTGTGTGTGTGTGTGTGAGAGAGAGAGAGGCTTCAGACTCATGGGACAATGGAGAATAGCTCTATTTTCTAATTGAATAGTGATTCAATCCTCAAACTCAGCGAGCTGAGGTGTAAAGCAATTAGCCGATTGATGGTAACCGGACTGGGTGGTGCGGAGAATAAGGAAGGAGGTGTGTGTGTGTGTGTGTGTGTGCACTTTCATCCCCAGGCAGCCGCATCAATCATCATCAATCATCTAATTGCTCTCAGTATAGACACACACTATCACACGCACACACATAGTCGGTTCACAGGGACCCCTGGTGTGTGTTAGTGTGAAATTCCCTTGGCAGCAAATAATTCAGAGTATAGGCATGGAGCCGCAGTGTGAAATCCCAGTAGTGTGTGGTGGATTACTGCTACTCAATTCTCGCTGCCCCTTTGAGAGACAAGCAGAGAGCCTGTCAGTCAGCCCGCCTTGTTCAGCTCCACGTAATTGTGAAACACACTCTCTGCCTTGCTGTGGCACACACACGTCGCACAAAGCGTGAATAAAGCGCACACGAGAGAAATCAAATGAAAACAACGACGACGACAGAAAGACACACAGACACAGAGGCGGAGAGAGGCTGATCACATGACAACGGCTACGTCCAGATGAAATTAACTGCCAGTTGTCGCTTTGTGTCACAGACACCGACACAGTAAACACAACAACAACCACTGACCTTGATCGAGGCAGAACCTGCGGGCGTTACCTACCTGATTGAATATTCCATTGATTATCACCGTCTAATCTAATAACACTGCTCAGCTGCCATGAAAGGAAATCGCATCACAACTAAACCGTGTTAATGGGAGCTGAACCTGAGGAAAATGTGCTGATAGATTAGAATAAACATGAACAACCGCCGCACATTTTCATTTTGTTGCTGTTCTAAAAACACAGTGAGAGAAGAAGTGAGAGAACCTGAGGAGGACAGGTGTCTTTCAATTTAAAGCACAAAGTAGACTATGCATTTCACATCCATACGTAAACAAAGTTTGCAATGTTTGCATCTACTGCACTATGGCTAACCCCTAACAAACCAACAAGTCTTTCACAACCACAGTGTGCCAATCATTGCCATGAATACGATATGGTACAGTACGATGCGATACAATACGATACGGTGCAATGCGATACAGTATGCTACGGTATGGTACAATAACATACGATATGATACGATACAATACCATACAGTATGATGCGATGCGATGCGATACGATGTGATACAATACGGTAAAGTAGCTATGATACGATATGATATGATATGGTGCAATACGATACAGTATGATGCGATACGACACGATACAGTTAAGTATGATACAGTACGCTACGGTATGGTACAATACCATACGATATGCAATGCAATACGATATGGTAAAGTAGCTATGATCATGTGGTACAATACAATACGATATGATACGATACAATATGGTACGGTGCAATACGTTACGATGTGATAAAACGATCACAACTTCATTTTGTGTTGGCACAAAAAGTGCTCAGGAAAAGCACTCATCATTCTGGTTTTAATAATTATTTCCTCAACATTTGATCAACTCTGTTTCATGGTTACAATAATAATCACATGATGACATTGCAAAGCCACTCACATTCTGGGTGACAGTCCTGTGTTTGACTTGATTGATCCATTCACCACAACCACGTTGTACTACATCACCATCCGTCTCCCTCTGCTCCATGGATGTAGCTCTGCTCCTGTCAATTTTACTATGGCCACTAGATGTCGCTTAGTAACAAAATGTAACTAGAGGTGATAATGAGCTGGAGGACAGTCTACAACAAATATAAAACTGATTATTTAAAAAAAAAAAAAAAACTGTTTATAATTATTTTATGCCACTAAGTTGTTACAATTTTCTGTGTACCATCACACAGGCTGCTACAGGAAATGTACTGTTCTCTCAAAACTCTCTTTTTTTTTTCTTTTTGTTTACTACCTGTCTCTTTCCCTTTTGCTTTTTGCTTTCATTTGTGGGATCAATTCAAGGCATCATCTCCCGGTGCAGCGGTGATTATGTTTTTTTTTTGCATCTGTACGCTGTGTAATACTTCAATGATGAGGCAGGGAATTTGAAAAAGGATTTTAATTACTCCAGTCTCTTGAGTAAATTATTTCAGCCCCAGTCTAAAGCAGCGTTTCCTGGAAGATTATTGCAGCTAAAAGCAAATTCGGCCAACTGTACTGTGTGTATTGGAGTAATTCTGACATTTTCATTCCTGATGACCGCTCACTTAGTCACTGGTGACAGCGTTTTATCTGTCAGCCCAGTGTCTGCTCTTTGGTACTCTGTCTATAGGAATCATACTATATAGAAAGAGATGCAATGCTGCTATACAGAACTGCAGCCAGCAGACACATGGAATACAGCAACTAATTCCCAGCTATGTAAATGTTGTTGGTGCTTTGGTCAATACTATGATTGTGCTTGAATGACAAGTCTCAGGATGTCTATTACTCTGATTCATCATCTCTTTTCTTTGAAATGGGTTCATAATTTGAAACATGATCACGCTCTCATTGCAAAAACATTTGGTTTGTTGATAAACTGGATTAGAAGTGGGGTTATTTTCTCACAAACTTCCATACAATCAGATTTTATTTTCCAAACCCAGTGTCAACATCCACTTTTATATCCAATATAAGTACAACCTACCCAATATATAAACCAACACTCAATCATTATTCCACATCCCACTCCATTTGCATAGCAGGGACAGACATTTCCCTGAATTCACTATACTGTTGTTGGAACAATGACCTCGTGAGTATATACACAGATATTAAACACCTGCTTCTCAGAGAATAGATTGATCACAGGATATTGCCCCTGGCCAACACAATCTGCATGTCACATATACCACAGATCCCCTATAGATGCTCAATAAGCCTCCTTGTCATGGAAGATGCTTCAAAGCCTCTACAAAGAGTATTATCCTGCTTGAATAAAAGGCATGGATGAATGGCTGAATCCTCAAACTGCAGCTAGGATCTTATAATGAAATCTCCTGGGTGGAATCCCTGCTGCATACCCTCACTCTTTCTGCAATTTACACAGAAGTAAAACTTTAAGTTAGGGTAAAGGCAGTCACAGTCACCTTCTGGAGAAAAAAAAAAGTGTCTAGTCACTCAAAATACAAGTGTCAGGAGTGAGACAGGCAAAGGCAATAACAAAAAACAAGCGAGGAAGAGCAGCTTTCTGAGTGCTCTGCATAAAAATCTATTAATTATGAATGTGTACAGAGGTTGAAGCATATATCCACACAATGATGCTAAACAGAGAACGGTTGGATTGTGGGGTTGGATTGTGGGGTGGTGGTTGGCAGGCAGTCATTAAGATTTCTCACTCATCTTGGTAATTCTCGGCTTATTTTACTCGAAGCTGCAGAAAGGCCAAGTCTCAGCTGGGTGGGAATTCTTCAGCCGCTCAGAGAGGAAGGAAAAGGGAGGAGAAAACAGACAGAAGTGATGAGGGAGAGGGAGAGACTGGGACAGTAGAGTTGAAATTCTAAAAAAAAAAAAGGCAACAGGGATGAGAGATGGAGGGATGAGTGTGTGTGTGTGTGTGCAAAGGCAGCAGAAAAACAGCTTTAATATTACTATCCACGTATTAGGCAGTTGTCCTCATTAATTTAGGTCAAGCTCTTTAATGATTGTGTGAAAGTGCTTTACTCGAATCCCATGTGTCTCCGGCAGCAAAATGAGGTGGAAAAGAGTTTTGCACGCGTGTAATTATAAGAGCGCTGAGGCGTCTTGATCCACGAGTTATCTGAAGAGCCGCAATTGTGTGTGAATGGGCTTACCCGAGAGTCGGCGCGAATTAAGGTTAGACTGATACAGTGGTACATTAGTTAGAGTACAGTGTCGTCCTGGAGAGAAATTTGCGGTTTCATCATGCACCCTGGCTCTGACGCTGTGGTCATCAGGTTGACTGACTGTCCACTATAAAGCTCTGAGCAGCAGCGTGTCGATCACAGCTTAGCAACAGAGACAAGACACAGGGATGTTTGGAGGGTGACGTCCTGGTTTAGCTTCTCCAGAGACAGCAGCAGAGTTTTAAACAATGACTCACACACTGTGTTTATTAGATCAGGTGTTCGCTGCAGACATTACAGTAGCATCGTCCCCTAACAAGCTGATTATCTGCAGTGACACCCAGGCCTGCATCTTTGTCATATTAGCTTTAAGGCATTTGAGTTTGAATGAAATGAAAACCACTGAGTATTTCAATGGTGAAATAAATAATTTGACTTCCTGGTTTTCAGCTCAAATGGCATGACAATCATTATGCTAGCCTGTTATTAGGTATTCAATTACCAGAATGTATAAAAGAAGGGTCAAATTCACAGAAATGAATTTGCACTATAAAATACAGCTGAGGGATAATCAGATTTTATCTATTAACGTAAATTTATGCTTTAGGGCAATGTTTAAGGAGAGTTTCTCTTTAACTTGAGTAATTGCTAGCTGCCACTACCTCCCTGAGCTACTCTGTAGTCCATAGTAATGTAAGAGTTTTGTTCAGTGAAAAGTGATTTAGAAGACTTGAGAAGACCATTCCCCCAAAAAATGCTGTATCTCCTCAGTCGTCTGGAATTGATTTGTTGGGTCTTTGCAATTTCAAGCAAACCACTGTTCTCTATAAAGGTTAGCCAAAGTCTACGCCCACAAAAAGCAGCAGCTCGACCCCAGATATGGGCTGGTGAGCATGAAACTTAAATAATCCCTCAGTCTTTAATAGTTTGTTTAGCTCTATAGTTAAGTTGTTAAAAGTTGTAAGTCGACTAAAACATGAGAAGTGACGTCGTGCCAGAACAAATATGCCGATCCCATTTTAGGCAACCTTGTGCAATGTTGACGTTGCAATGACGATGAAGATAAGACTAACCGGTCAGCCGTACTCCTTTCAGTGGCTCCTCAAAACTGTATGATCCAGTATTGATAAAAATATGAGTTCATACTGAAGACATGGCCTCATCAAACACAGCCGGGCTGAACCCTAATGTGAATCCTGAACAAGTGTGTAGCACTGGGATAAACAGACATGTTTTACTGGGTGTTTTCAGCCAACCTTGGAGTTATTTATGAGCTTACTGCATACAGCCGTTGCTTCACAGCCAAACATCCCTGGCTGGTTTATGCCTTGTTGCTTCAAGCTCAACACACTCATGGTAAAAATTCAATCTTCTTTTAAATGTGGTGGAATAAGGGAAGGAGAAGGGGGATTTAGAGAGCGAGAGAGAGAGAGGAAGAGAGGGGGAGAAAAGGGAGTGTGAGGGCTGGAAGGAAGTGTTGTTGCTCAAGGAGATGATTTTTTAAGTTGAATCATCTGTTGTCGTGCTGAAGTGGCCAGTTAATGTGCGGTGACGATGAGTAAACTAAGATGGGGGATTGAATTGAGTCATTTCATCGTCCTTCATTGCTTTGTGATGCCTCTTTTTTCTGCACTTGGAGTATATTTTATGACACCGTTGTCATCTCAAGAGCCCTGTTTCATTCATCCTTTGTGTTTTATGTTTTGTTTTAATGGATAGGAACAAGAAAAGTCCATCGCTGATAGCCAACTATGTGGCTGAATATGTTGACAAAGCTTCACTTGTCTTTGATCTGCTGTCTATGGACCAAACAACCTGCACCACCACCACCACAGCTGCTCTATGCTTTATTCTTGTTCTTTCCCTTTCGTCCTTGGCGGTGTATCGTCAGCGCACAAGACAAATTCCCCCGCAAGTGTAATAAAACGTATCTTAATCTCAAACTGCACTGACCCAGGTTTGTATATAGTGACTCCTCCATCAGACTGAGTGAATGGGGCTTTATCACGGGGAGTTCACACACTGCGAGGACGGATTGCTCCTGTGAAGCGCAGGTACACAGATAGCACTGAAATATGTGACAGATATGGTTGATAAATCACGGGGCTATCTCGGGCTTCAGCAACCGTGCACTTAAGAGAAAGCATCACTGGCTGCTGCAGCTTTATAGAGGGTTTTTCAGAGGGGGTGGAGACGCTCCCGGCAGCCATATTGGAGGTCATCAGGTCTTGGCAGCAACACATTAAGATATCACTGTGAAAACTCTCTGTCAAAATAACTAAAAGTGACTCCCAACTCTGAATGTTGGTACAAAAGTGAGGTGCTTTTTCTCTCCCACTGACAGATGCCATTTCTTCACCTGTTGGTGCTGTGTAAAGTCTGAAAGACAACCACCCAGTGTTTGGTGGAGGCCATTACTGAGTAAGCCTGAATAGTCATAGATACATGATATAAAAGCCCTACACAGCTGGTATAGTGAGCAAAGCCTTTTGGAAATATGAGTGACATGTGGTTTATTATCAACAAAGCAGCAGAACAATGACAGTCCCAGAAACGTCCTTCAACTAGGCTTCGAGTCAAGTTCCACATTAAAACTAAAACTACACCAATATAAAACTGAATACAAATCTACATTGTTAACTCACAGTATTCACCTCAGTGAATCATCTGAATCTGTCATCATTTAAGTTCAGTTCAGTTCAGTTTACTTTATTAATACCCGTAGGTAGATTAAAAAAAGAACTATTCAAGATTTGCACGTCAATTAAACAGCTTGGGAGTAATTGTGATGGTTAAATTACTTGTTCCAGGGAGAATGGAGGCTCTCTGACTTCCACCTAGCATCTCTTGGCCGAGAAACCTACCTGGCAAGATCAGAGCCAGTATTTCAGATCTTTAAGGCACTCTGACACAAACATGCCAGGTAAAACATTATCTCTTGTTAATGTTACCCAACTCAGTAGACATCGCTTCAAGGATTGTTGCTGGCTTCATTTGAAAAACAAATGCACATGGCCGAGGAGGGAGGGAGGAAGGTGAGTTTTTACGACAGTGAATCTATGCACTCAGAAACTATAGGGGGAGCTCTGCAGAGAAAAAAGCGACCAGACTTACATAGTTCCCCTTTAATGTTTTGGCTATTTATTATTCACTGGCCTCCTCTGGATTTTACTGTACAACTGCTAAATCTCTTGTTGATCTCAATGACACAACCAGCTGAGGACAGTAGACGACAAATTTTGTTAAAAAACATTAGCATGGTGTTCCCCCTACATTAATCGTTTTAAACCATCAAACAGTGCATCAAATCTTCCGGTACAATCTCCTCATTCTTCAAAGGTAACTCTAATAAACAGGGCTGTGACTAACAAGTGAGCAGCAGTAAAATGGTCGACCAAACAAACTACAAACAAGTTAGCTAGTCCCAACATGGATAGACTCACAGCTGTGTACATTTCATACATGCTGTATCCTTATTACTGGTTTCTTCTTCCGTTACACATTAAGCCAAAGCCCTGGGACAGGAACTGCACTGGAATCATCTGGGTATGTTTGTCTATAACATGTTTACATGTATTTTAAATATCCAGTTTCCGTCAGACTCACACAAAGTCATACATACAGTCAAACATACTGACTGAAACAAATGCAACAACCATCCTAGCCACGATCTGTCTGTCACAGACATCAAATGACAGACATGAAGCTCCTTTTTGGCTCTGGGCATCTTTCTGTCTATATCACCGGCTCCTTTCTTTACCCCCTGCTGCGTGTGGGAGAATGCCAGACAGGCTGTATCTATTTTAACACACCGATATTTGAATTTCAAAAAGTTATTCTTAAGGCATTTTTTTGTCATACTTTGCCAAAGATACTAAACCAGACAGATGTATTGACTGATACATCCCTTTCAGAAGTGGAAGGTTTAGTCTGCTTCATCACTTCAGGTTTCACAGTCGCTTTGAGCTCGGTGAGCATCAGGCAATTTAGCTTTCCAGACACTGCAGGACAAACTTAATGACACTCTCTGTGCCGGCGGCAACTGCTGTTAATACAATGAACGCTGCTGCACAGTCTGCAAAAAGCACAGTCACGGTAGGAGAAATGAAATGAGAAGAATATCAAAATGTGGTTCCTTTCTTATCTATCCATTTAAAAGAAAGAGTAGGAAAAAAAGGATCAACGTTATTTCTGGTGGATTCTTCCTTAATTTCACTAATTAAATTGAACGTTAACTCTGGGAGTTTCTCCTTAGAGGTGAACTGTACCAGAGAGGCAGGAGGGAGACCCCAGGGAAGCCCCGGGACATGTGGGTGGTGTAAAACTGTGAGGAAGTGGAGGGAAGCTGTGAGGGAAAGGAGCATTTTGCAGCGTTCAGACCTGAACGGAGAAACTAATTATGTAAAGGCTTTAAAAAAAGATTTAAAAATTACTTAAAGGGATAGTTCAAAATTTTGGCAAATTGGCCCATTGCCATAATCCCTATAGTTTTAGTCGGTATAGTTTTGTCGGTGCAAGCTGTTTTTAGAACGGCGGAGCAGAGATGTGAGCTGCTCAGAGCTACGCTACGGAGGCTCATGGGATTTCTTGGTTTTCCTCATCAAACTCATCAAATACACAATCCAACAACTCCAAAACGCTCTGGTGGACAAGTTGTGACCTGCACATTCACCACACTATGAGATAATAACAGAACATAACCAGACAGAGTTGTTTTAGAGGCAAATGCAGAGACTGCTTGCCGGGAAACTGCCCCTGATGGGAACGTGCATCAGCGGTTTTGCATGAATTTACCTCGAAAACAACTCTGTCGGTAACGTTCTGTTATTATCTCATAGCGTGGTGAATGTGCAGGTCACAACTTGTCCACCAGAGCGTTTTGGAGTTGTTGGATTGTGTATTTGATGAGTTTGATGAGGAAAACCAAGAAATCCCATTAACCTCCGTAGCGTAGCTCTGAGCAGCTCACAGCTCTGCTCCGCCATTCTATAAACATCTTGCACCGACAATTAAAGGTAACAAACCTACTGCTAAAACTATAGGGATTACAGTATGGCAATGGGCCAGTTTGCTAAAATTTTGAACTATCCCTTTGATTAACTATGGAGATGCACAACAGGAGTGACCTCTCATCAGGATCTGGCTCTTCATTACACTTCCTCCTCCCATATTTTTTCAGGAGAGTTCAGCTCATTGAAGTTGATGAATCCAACTCCACATTGACACATCTGTGTCATTTTCATCAATGCAGCGAACTTGTTTATGTCTGTGGCAGATGGCCTCAAAGTTTCCAGCTCTCTGTTAAGTCTGAGATGAATGTGACTTGTTTTCCTTCCTTTCCGGTTCCTTCTCTTCTCCCCTCCTTAACTCCTCGTTCTGTCACATCTCATCTCCTTCAGGTTGCTGATTAGTGGAAGCAGCAGTGCTCCGAGCAATGAGATAACTGTCATTCCTCTTTCCACACCCACATACAAGCGTGTGTGTGTTGTGTGTTGTGTGGTGTGTGGTGTGTGTATGTGTTTGTATGCTGGTGATGTGCAGGCCTCGTGGCGTTCTCCTTGTCTTTGTTTCTTCTGCCATAATTAGCAGAATTCTTGGAGAAAATGGCCCAACACACATGCACATACACACACATATCAGGACTGAATTATTGTTAAAAGCTGAAATTCATTTTAATTTTTTGTGCCCCCCTCTTCCCTCTTCCCTCCCCCCTCGCCCATCTCCAGTTCCTTCCACAGGTCATTAGTAATAGCAGAGCCCCGCAGATGGGAAAACATGAAAGCGTCTCTCATGTTGAGCAATCGACTCGGTCCTCTCAGATCTCAGAGCAGCGCACGGATCAATAAACAGGTATCTACTTGGCATGAGAAAACATGGAGGGGAAACCCACTGTTTGTATGAGACTCTGTTCGGCAAGACATTTATCTACAGGCCCGGCACAGACTGCACCCGACCGTGTATCGCTTCATCATTCAATATCTATACATCATCCAGTCCAGTCCAGTCTTTTTTCTTTTTTTTTCACCTCTCTGCTCTGCTGGAGGGACGTTGAGTTGCTGTTTCTATTTCTACACCCAGAGATGGTCATGGGCTTGTTTCCAACTGTTTTTTATTACTTCATTATTTACTTAGACTAAGATGATGAAAAAAGCCATTAGCTTTTTATTTTCTGATATTAAATGTCTTGTTTTGTCTCACCTAGAACAAAGGTCCAAAAACCTCACTACCTTATATTCATATGATATAAGATGAAGAACCTGACAATATACAGTATATTTTTCAATTATTATAATCATAATTCACTATTGTTTGATGATTGAAACAGTTGTTCATAACTTTTCTAGTTGATTAAGGCCTACCTGTTCTTCAACTGTAGGTTATGCAATGAAAAACCCAACACAACTATTACTATTAGCGTTGGGAGTTGGTGGGTGAACGTCTTCAAGGCAGGACGGAGGCTACAGTGAGTCGCTATTTGTCGGCATGCTAATTTAAGAAAAAAACAACAACTGTGAAATTTAACGAAATTAATAAAGTAATGAAGTTAAATGCTAAACTATGTTTCTTCTAGACATGGTGAGTAAATAGCTGTAAATGCTAACGGTAGCTAGGCAGCAATAGAAATAGCTGTTTTACAGTGAGCCTACAGTATATATTTTATATTCTATAATACAATTATAGTTCACTTAAAGAGTAATGTCTTTTGTCCTCATTTAAATGTCACATATTGTAGCTTGAAGCCTTGGAAGAGACAAATGATGGCTTCTGTGCATCTGCGGCAAAACATTCACATACGTGAAGTGGAGGGAAAACACACCGGTCATGAAAATGTATGAGGTGAGACATTTCCCCCCCAGAACGCTATAAAGGATGAAATTAACTTCCAAATGCTATAATTTGCTATAATTTTTTTTATCATAACGAGCTCTGGGAGAATACAGTAAACATATACAAACAAGCCAAGAGGCTTTTGATTGAAAATGCGACGTGATGCCAAATCAAATCAAACGAGTTCACATTCAGTGTGTGAGCTGATGCAAACTGTAACGTGTCAATGAGATGAAGTAACATCTGTATAAACCTGTCAGAAATATATATAACTGTACCATATACTGTATATTGAGCAAGGGAAGTCCGATTGATTGAAATTCATGCACATAAATGCAGGTGTAACAGCTGTCTTTTGATATCTATATGTTGAATCTGAGGTACAATCTTAACACATGCTTTTTATCAGTCACCAAAATCTAAATATGAGTTGTTTTGAGCTCCTCTTTGTGGTTTGCACTCAGCTGAGGCGTCTTAATTAGATACAAATCAGTAAAAACTCTCAGGTTCACAGTCTTTGTACTAATTTTATAACATCAGAGGCTGCCTGCTGTGTTCACCCCCCTTCCCCCTCCCTCCTGCATTCTCACTTTTAAAAGCAGGTAAATATCTTAATTTTCACATCAATCCAAATTCTTATTAAATACACACACACACACAATATTTTGTGTGCTCTAAAACTGTGTCAACGCCTGCTGGTACAGATGAATCTTTTGCACTTGATTGTGTCACAGCTGCTATATTGTTGTTTTATAAAAAGCCTCATTGAACTATATGCTGTGTCTCTCTCCATTGCTTTTTCAGGCTACTATTGTGTCACAGACTCAACGCCCACAACATCACACTACAGACGGGTTACTGTATAATAATCAGACCGTCCAAACCGAGGACATCCTGGCAGACAGACAGACAAATGATGCACCATTTTAGAAAAAGTAACTTTTGATAATCATCTCCTACAGTGCAGCAGCAGACACAGAAACAGAATAACACAACAACCACATTGGCAAATTCATTATCTGACCTCAAATTAGACAAACACCACCCACAGCAGGTATCAGCAAAGTGAACAAGAAGGAGCTGGAATAAATTTCCTAGTATTGACTCCAATTACATGTTTCCATTTATTTCTCTTCGATTGGAAATTAATTAGTTGTAACAGAAATATCTGTGAACACTGGCTGGAAAACAAACTCAACATTTGTCTATTTAAATCCAATCTCACCATGTAGAACAACTGCAGTATGAAAAGTTGATGATAATTGACAAAAATAAAGGGCAGACAGTCACGCAGCACACTGTCTCAGGGGTGTCCTCTACATAAGTCTACATCATGTTGGACCAAAATGAAACCTCACACAGAAATAATCTGTGTATGATGTTGCACAGAACACAAACACATAGAGCAAAGAAAACTATATTTCCCCTGGCAAATGAGATGGAATCACGTCTGCTGTGTCTGTCTTTCCCTCGCTGCCCCTTTTCCCTCTGTCCAATAAATATGAAAGACATGAAAAAGAAGAGAAAAATGCTTTTATGCAAATGGACAGTTAAGTCGCTAAAGGCACCAGCCGTAATTGTCCGGCCTGTCTCCTTCTCTTGGAGTGGACGTGTTGGTTAATGCATATGCATGTGTGTTGTTTGGATTTATCTCCGTCTTTGCCTGTGGCTCTCGAGGCTGCGGGCACACTTGAGTTGATTGTGTCTGGGTCCAGCGCTATTGATTGATCTGAAGTCTGGCTTGGCCGATGGGCTTGTAGTACCACATATACACACAGACACACACACTGAAATACACACACACACAAAAAGAAACAGCTCTAAAGCCTGAAAACCAAAAGAAGGAGCTGCTCTGAGGATTTAAAGTGACACTAACCAAGATTTTTGTTTGCGCATAAAATGGATTACTGGCCTAAATCACAAAGTGAGGTTGCAACAGACTCCTGTATTGAGATGCCCTGCTGGATCCATGCCGTTTGTCTCACAATTGAATTGTAGTGATAGATGAGGTCACTTCCATGTATACAGGAAGTGAAGGGTCACAAAATAAAAACAAATTATCCTATTTCTCACCCTTTGAAAGAATCTATCACAGGTTGATAAACAAAGGTCTCTTTAAAGGGATAGTTCACCCAAAATTCAAATTTCACCCATTATCTACTCACCCTCATGTCGACTAAGGGCTGGGAGAAGTTTCAGAGTCCTCTGTGCCTTCTCTGAGTTACAGCGGGGGTGCTCCGTGCAGCACTGCATGTCAATATGACGGTAGCGAACGGGGCTCAATTTTCTTTGTCCAAAACGACACACCAAAAAACATCCAAATACCTCCATACTGCTCGTCTGTAATGTCCCTCTTGTATTGAAGCCCCGCCCGACATGAGAATTTGTCCCGCAAAAAATTAAATAAGTCTATATTTTAAGCTTGTTTGTAGCGGAAGCTCCCAGTGTCTCAGTTCACTGCTCTGCCTGTGTCTGTGTCCCCCTGTAACTCCGAGAAGGCACAGATGACTCTGAAACTTCTCCCAACCCTTAGTCGACATGAGGGTGAGTATGAGTGAAATTACAATTTTGGGTGAACTATCCCTTTAAGTGGCATACATACTGTAAGCATTGTCAGAAATAGAAGACACCGATACAACCAGGATGTCCATCTTTACTCAGAGACAAAGACAAAGACAGTCCATAGGGGCGTTTCCACTGCAGGAACTTTGGGGTAATTTTACTACTGTAGGTTGGCGCTCGTCTCCAAAGCAGGAACCGACCTTCTCCTGCAACTTTTGCTGGGGTTAAACAAGTCCCTGCCTCATGGTACTGGTACTCCCGAATGGAGCTTGAGATTTACTCTGTGCCGATTGGACAATCAAGAGATGATGTGACGCCAAGAGAAAGATAAAAAAAAAAATCAGCATTTTTAAAACCCAGGATTATTAAAAAAGTGTCTACACTGCCGGAAAGAGCAGTAAAAGAGCAACTTCCGCACAAAGATTATGATTTATTTGTTCCAACCAAGGTAACTTAACGACTTTTTGCAGTAAACAAACCAAAACACAATACTTTCTTATTCCCTGGTTGCAAAGGAGCAGAGAGAAGATATATTATTTCAAAAACACACACACACACACACACACACACACACACTACAAACAAAACTATTAAGTTCAACAATCGAAACTCTGTCCGGCGGGTCATATACCGGTCCTACTCTGCAGTGGAGACACAGTGGCCGAGAGGACGGTTTCTGTAAAGGAACCAGGAACTTCCTTGGGTGGAGGCAGGGCTCATTTTACCAGCTGCTCTTCAAACTCTGATGGTTGTATTCTTAATATAGAATAGAATAGAATAGACCTTTATCGATCCCCCAAGGGGGAAATTCACGGTGTCACAGCAGCAACAGATACAAAGACAAGACACACAAAGAAGGTAACATATCAATGTTCCTGTGTGATTGCAATAAATATAGAATAAATAAGATAAATAATATTATATAATAGTTTGTAAGTCTTTCCATATCCAGTGTCTCCTAAACAATGTCCAGTCGGTCTTTCAGATATTGCTCTTTATGTTTGTCATTGTTCCTTGTAAAATGATCAAATAAAGTATTTCATAACCCAGCATTAGTTTCAGCTCCATCCATACTTTATTTCTTCATTTTTATACATTCCTATAAAAACATGCGTATGTCCTGGGTTATTCTCCTGGGTATACTTTAATCCACCTTCAGTCTCAGGAGAAATGAAAAATCCGACTTTATTATTCCAACTCACCCACATCCTGCAGGTGGTGATTGATCACTATATTTTACATCTGTTGTACCTGTCTTCCATCAGATAAGTGTATTTTTTTATTCCACCCATTGATCTCACATATACAGAGTGGAGGTTTTTTTTTCCCCTATTCATCACTAGTCCCTGATACAGTGCTCAATAGCTCTCTACATGAATTATTCCTGTTTGCATTACACAAACAGGAATAATTCACTATTTTCATGAATTATTTTGTGTGGGAGATCTGGATTTACTTCTCTCTCAAAGAAATATCTGACTAGCAAAGACCAAAGTGAGTCATACTGTAGTTCTCCAAAGAACAAATCCTCTTTAAGTCTTTGAATATTTTTCATTTCACCATTTTCAATAATAGTATTGATTGCTGAAAATGCCCTCTGTATTTTGCTAATTGTATCTACCTATTTTATCAAGTTCCTGGCTTGAACTTGGAGACATAAACCATCAACTCAGACCTTTAATCTCACTCTCCAAGTTGAATTTTCTAGACTGAACCAGATTTCAAGAGTGAATTTAGTGACTGAGTCAAGTATTTCTGGCATTTCTTTTCCCTTAAACACGTTTTTTGTTTGTTATCATACTTGGGATACAGCAACTGCTTTCTGGCTCGAGGGCCTGTTGAAGCTGTCCGCCCTGGCAGCTTTAACAATAACATCAGATTCATTCTGAATGCCTGGCATGCAACCTGCTTTCACAGACTATAACTGCCCGTGCTACAACTTTCCTTTGTCTCAGCCTCAGAGAATTTTCTTTTCATTCTTTGTTTTTCCTGTTACGTCTCTCCCTCACACTGCGGTGACGCCACAGTCGGTGGCGCTCGGTAATTAGAAGAGATAAGATGCAGCAGGCCTCGAACGGTTGAACGTTCACCGCGCTCGGGCCGAGGAATCTGAGACAAAGGCTTCTGCAGTGGTCAGCAGAAAGAAAAACATCACAAAAGAGAGGCGTCCCGGATCAAAGGAAGGGCGGAGGAAAAGAAATGAGAACGCAGGCGGATAGAGGAGAAGAGGAGAGAGAGACACATGATGCAAAATAGCAAAAAATACAGTTAAAATTTCCTGCTTCAAAGGCAGGTTAGAGGAGGAGGGAACCAAGGACACGAGGAAAGAGAGGAACATCAGCAAAAATGCTGACAACTCTTTCGTCATGATGAGGCGCGAGGAAGTAGAACTAGAGGGGAAATAATTCAAAAAAATTCTGGTTTGCTCACTCAGCGGGTAGAGGTAAACAGCAGTTTACTGTGTTGGTGTATCGATCTCAGCTGAGTATCACTGAATCCTCTATTTACCATTTAGATCTATTGGTTTTTTCCACCAGAA
Source organism: Trachurus japonicus (assembly GCF_045865225.1). Lineage (NCBI taxonomy): Eukaryota > Metazoa > Chordata > Actinopteri > Carangiformes > Carangidae > Trachurus > Trachurus japonicus. The sequence goes on along the minus strand of NC_140930.1, from coordinate 8,140,482 downwards.
CCCTGAGCCGGCGCTGCACACAGATGCACTCGGCCTCTGTAAGGTCTGCTGCTCTCTCTGACACTATCCATTACTTCCTATAGATCTCTTTAAAAGACTCCAATCCTCGCCGCCTGCCTGAGTCATTTCTTTCTCTTTTCTTACACTCTGCTTGTGTCATTACCTCCCTCCCCCTCCATTTTCTCCCTCTCCCATTCTCCCCTCCACTTTCATCAGCTCAAGTGACAAAAAGTATCACTTGGTGTCTAACATTTCATACGGCGGCAATCAGAGTCATCTCAAAGGACCCGACTGTGGCTAATGATTCTCAGAAATACGGCTCAGGCTCTCGGGCCGACTCCTACATGAAAGGAAAACTCTGGGAGGGGAAAGGTAAGGAGCTAACTCACTTCTCAGCTCCTCCGCTGTGCTAATTATTCATACCACTCTTAACTATTTGGCACGTCCACCCATGCACTGTATAAACCCCGACAGCAACCCACTGAGAATATGCACTCAGGCCATGGCCAGACAAAGGCCATCATGTGTAATCTAGCCGAAGACGTTAGATAACACTTTGAATTCCCCCGCAAAAATCACTATAGTGGAACCAAAAAAGACATAATTATGAGGAGTTTCCTTTGCATAATTGATGGAAAAATTAAACTTGAGCTAGATATGAACAGGTTATGGAGAAAAGTCGACTGCTTTAAGACCTACGGGGGATTTTTCAAGGTTACTGTTAGTGAGGAAGGTTATAAACACATCATAAATGTCTTGTGGAGCAGTTTATATTCTGGTTTAAGCGGATTGTGCAGCAGCAGAGTAAATACAATTCGATCTTCATCATCTTCTTCTTGTTTTCGCTTCTGGTATTTTCTTTTCCTACAATGTTCGCTGAAAGGTCAACACTGCCAAGATTTGTGGAGGCCCCATTTACACCTCATGCTTCATGGGAAGATCAAATCACGATCAGATGTCGTCCGTGTCCCCGGCCAGAACTCAACTGTCAACGCTATGTGGTTACTGCAGCACTGCTCATCTGGACAAATGGAAATGGGACCAAAACTCACTGAAGTAAAAATGTCACACTTTTAAATGCTGCAAACTGGAACTTAATGTGGATCTCCAATGTAAGAGGTAAAATATTAACTCTAAAAAGTGCTGACCTTTCTCTTATAATCCTTGAAAATGAAATTAAATGAAATTAAATGAAATGTATGAATAGAAAAGGACATAAGAACAGGGAAGAACCTGGCTCTGAAACAATCTTCTGTCTGGACAAAAACCTGCCATTTGACACCGATGCTGTGGGTTTCTGCAGTGTGTACGTTCATGACTGTGCAGTGGCAGCAGCAGTGGAAATTACCTCCCAATTAGATCTAATTTAAGACAGCAGTTATCTCCTCGGGCATGGATTGCCCTGGGTTTAGAAAATTAATTAGACACTATGGAGAGAAGTGTTCATAGCCAACAAGATGGTATTTATACTACTCAGCAGTCTTTTCTTTTCATCAGTCACGAATGACAACGGAGAAATGAAATGAAGTGGAGAAAAATCTCCTGTTACCAAAAGGGACAAAATGACAGAAGATGATCGAGACTTGAATCTTCAATAGTGTAATAATCCATAGTGAGATGCTGATCCTTCATTCTTCAAGGATGATGGAGCAGTTGATCCAGGAGTACAGTACCACAATATTAAATGTGTGTTTACCATTTGTAACCATGGTGACTAGCCCAAAAAGGCCTAAACTGAACCATATAGTCTTTGAACCTCAGCCTAACCGAACTGTAACTGTCCGTAACGAAGCAGATCCATTGCAGGGTTGTCATTTAAGGAGATGCTAATAAAGTTCCCATTGAAAAGGGTTCATATGAGTAAGGTTAATCAAGGCTTTTGCCTCAGCACTTGAATAAAGTCCTATAGAAAAATCCAAGTAAAGCTCTCAGAGCTGTGACTCAATTGAGTATCTGCTAGCGCTTCATGACCGTTTAGGTCTGTTGTGGACTATCTAAGGTTGAATGCAATTACCGAGTTCAACGCCTATCTGATATCCAGGTTCGATGAGCTCACAGAGGATTGGTTAGCAATAGCTTCTTTTTTTTATCCAATCCTGGATTTAACAAATAAAGATTTCTCCACGCTATAGGGTCTGGAACAGTTTGTTGTGTTCATGAATCACTGAAATGTGGCATGTATTGACAATGGACCTTGGAGACAGTAAAAGATAAAATATATGTGTGGTCTGATAAAGGGCACTCCTCTGGTAACTGCTATTGATTGTCCAGACTGATACGTCCAAGATTAAGTTTGGTCCATATCAGGAGACAGAAAAAAAAGTCTTGCAGCAGTTTTATATCTCCAGTTCCAACTCTTGAAGTACGTGATATGGAGGAACTTTCTTCTTTGCTTTGCTGCGAGAGATATACACCTGTTCTTCCTGCAGCTTGGTCGATGATCATTCAGGTAATCAGATGTCAGAACCCTCCACAACCCCGAACCCTAAGCCACATTTAATATGGCAGAAAGACCATGTCTGGTTCATAAAGCGTCTGCCAAACCTGACATGCCAGATGGTTTGTTACTCTGAACCATCTGGGAAGGTTTTTGTTAGAAACTGTTCAGGAAAAAAGTGCAGGTGCTTTCAGATGAACACTTGGCAGGTAGTTGGTTGAAACATTTGTTAGATCCCCGGTATTTACTGGTGACGAGGACTTGTTATTGGCTCGGTTAAATTTAAGGGTTTGGAAAAACAACCCTAGGGACCTGTTTAACTTTTCTAAAGTGGACACACAATTAGATTAACCCTTAAGAGCCTTAAAAATGTTGTGCACACTGAGGCTTAGCTTTTTACTATCATGGACAGCATCATAATTCACAACTGAATTAAACCCTCAGACTCAAAGATGAGGATAACATTTATCTTGTCTTTTAGGTTGAATTTTTCTGCCACTGTCCATCATATGAGACAATAGTGGAACGCTGAAGATGAAAACACAACAATGGTGGCAAAAATCCAGTACAACTGATCCAAAGCCATGTGATCGGACCATAAAAGCCATAATAGCTTAAAGGGATAGTTCATCCAAAATTCAAATTTCACTCATTATCTTCTCACCCTCATGTCGACTAAGAGTCCTCCGTGCCTTCTCTGAATTACAGGGGGTCTCGGCGTAGCAGTGCATGTCCATATGATGGTTGCGAACGGACACCACTTTTCTTCGTCCAAAAAGACACACCAAAAATCATCCAAATACCTCCACACTGCTCGTCTGTAATGTCCCTCTTGTATTGAAGCCCCAACATGAGAAATTGTTCCGAAAAAAATTAAATAAGTCTATATTTCAAGCTTGTTTGTAGCGGAAGCTCCTCTTCTTGGTCCGTCCAAATCTCGCACGAATTGTGCCGGCGTCAGTAATCGCACTGACGCCGGAACAATTTCTCATGTTGGGGCTTCAATACAAGAGGGACATTACAGACGAGCTGTGTGGAGGTATTTGGATGGTTTTTGGTGTGTCTTTTTGGACGAAGAAAAGTGGTGTCCATTCGCAACCATCATATGGACATGCAGTGCTGCACGGAGCCCCGCTGTAACTCAGAGAAGGCACGGAGGACTCTGAAACTTCTCCCAGCCCTTAGTCGACATGAGGGTGAGAAGATAATGAGTGAAATTTGAATTTTGGATGAACTATCCCTTTAAAGTCCTGAAAATCTGGACTCTCATTTCAGCTTAAGCCTTTTCTTAAAGGTTAGCATCTGCCCTTCTTCACTCAATCAGTATTTTTAGGTTATGAAAACTGAGTGGTTTTATGGTGTAATTATGCTTCTGATTAGTGTTGTTAATCATAGAGATTAGCTTTTTTCAAGGCTGCAATCTGTGTTCTATATATCTAGTACATGGAAAGTACACACACACATATGTTGCATGACAGGCAACTTTATTTAGAGACTGTGAGTTGAATATTAACTCAAACTGAGGCGAGTAATGAATGGCTGGAAAATCTCAAGCAGTGTTTCTTCATACACTGGCTTCTTCTTGCTTGCGGCAAATGCTCCCTGGAAATAATTTTTCATTCATGCACTTCAGTTGTGCTTTTCTGAGGTAGCTTCAGTTGCCTTTTCTGAGGTTTTCAGGACCATGTGATGCAATTTAATGCACTGGACTTTTAAGTACACTTTTTGGAATAATTTTTCCTTTTGCTTGGCGATAAACATCCACATCCAAGCACAGGTGTCTTCCTGCATGTTAGACAACCACCACTGCACTATTGCCTTATTCTCAAACATATATCTTTGCTCCTTTTCCCACATACTATGCACATGCACACATCTGGCACATCTTCTCGATGTCAACAATTCAGTAACAAGGGTAATCTGCGGCGACTACCCTCTCCCTCTAACTGCACATCCGTCCGTGGCCCCTCTCTGAGTGATAATAGGGCAAAATGCAAAGACACGAGTCTGGAAATTGCACTTGACATCAAGGCAAAACCTTTCCCATTAGACTATGACTTTAGAAAGAAAGAAAAAAAGTGGCTAGTGAGTGGTGAGGCGCTGCGAAGAACACCTCAGATCTCAACATTATCGTAATGGACTTCCTGACACAGGCACTACACCGACGGGCCTTGCATTATGTATTATTTGGGGCCATCTGCACAGCTTTCAACTGTGATGCACAATGAGACGCTCCTTATTATGCTGCAGCAGAGGGGTTCCTGCTGGACACTTAAATTGTCTGCGTGTGTGTGAGTGTGTATCTGAGGATTGCTGGCTGGTGAAAAAGGACTGATCTAATATTTGTGAACCAGCACATTACTAACCCTTGTTGAAGTTTGTCCACATACAAAATGTGGCCTCAGTGCAGGGTGGGCCACGGCTGCCAAGACGACTTCAAAGTGTGGAGGCGATAATAACAAGCAATACTGATGCACGGCACAAAGCTCCATAGTCTGGAGCTCAGACACAGGATTTCTGAAAGAAATATTTAGAGGTGCACGGCTCTAAGAGGGCAGCAGGATTCAGAGCATTACCTCTGCAGATGGCTCCTTCTTCTCAGAAACTCTGTCGGTACGGTGTAAACTCATTGTATATACTGATCATTCTTTAATAAGGACTGAGTGCTCAGAAAGAAAACACGGTGGTCAGATTGTGTTTTCATTATAGATGCTTGAAAACTGCAAGGAGGTTTAAGATTCTGTACAGTCTCAGAGGCTTTTATGAGTTCTACATTAGTTACCTAGTGGTGGGATTAAGGGAAACCACCTCCAGGTTTCCATGTTGTTTTGTTTTGTTATGGATAGAAACAAGTAAAACATAGGTCAGTGTTGTACGTAATGCATTTTTAAGCCCCTTAGTGGTGAGACGATTCTATTCTTTATAATGTTTGTAGGTCGGTATATACTATATAAAAAACGTGTTCAAGGCTCCTTACTGTTTGTCTGTATTATTTATCTTATGTTAATTTATACATGATAGTTTGTCCTTTTCACACCAAAATCTTACTTGCAGTTCCACAAAATAACTAAATAATTTAACTTCAGAGACACAAACAGACCAGAATCATAAAGTTGTGGATTTGGAAGTTTTCAGATTTCTACAAATTTGTATAAAATACTCTATGCACCTGGTCAAGAGAAGTCACACTGACATTAATGCCAATCTCCTCATTGATGTGTATACCTTCAGTTTACTGATCCGCTCTAACTACAGTGAAACAGTGAATCAATGAGTCTGCAATGCTGAGAACAGCAGGTTTACTTTGCAGAAACAAACATTTAGAAACTAATGTACATCTTTGCACAGATTCTGGTGCACATACAGTATGTATCCATCTGGTACATTTTATTATTTGTTATGCTTCTGGATTCAGGCTGGTAGAAATGTCTTAAGTCTAATCCTTGTGCTGCTACTACCCTGAAGAAAACAGTGGCAAGAAGTCCTCATAAAATAAACTGGCACAAAACGTTGTGCTCATTTGGCATCTAGACATTTAACATGAGGATTTCAAATTAAATTCACACACATTTTCATTGCCGCCTTTATGAGCTGAGGATTTTGTGGCAAGTTCGTTAAAAAAACCACATTGGTAACGCAGTAGCATAGAAAATCACAACTGTGTGACGAGTGAGAGCATTACCACCATACAAATTAAATTGTTAAAATATTAATGCTGGACTATTCAGCTGCATGAATATTTTAAAGTCTGTTTGCATATTTTTTTCCCTGTTTTTCTCCTGTTTTTTATTTCATTCTGGCTGTATTTACTTAGCAGGAACTGCTTTGACAACTACTACACAATGTGATTTATCATTATCAATAGAGAGGTCTTAGTCCCATGGAGAAATAAAGCTGCATGAGGCCCTGCAGTCTAAACGGGAAGTCTGGTCTTATCCAGTTAAAGTAATAAAAACTGAGGAAATGGAGCCAGACTGTCTCCGTGCAAATTACCAGAGATGGAGAGCATGGGGAAATATGCTCAGGCACTTCAACAGGGAGTCATCTCTGAGTGTGTGTGTGTGTGTACAGTACATATACACTGACTGTATGTAATTGTATCGTACAGTTTAGCTGCAGGGCTCTGAGCTTCAGGTGGCATTACTGAGTTATTTCAGCTGCCATGTTGGATTTATCAGCTGATTCAGCTTCAACTTCCATCAGAGATTATTTCCACCTCCTGTCCTGTTGCCACCCACCACTCCAGTGTTTCACAAGCGCTGCCTATACTACACCAGCACCCACCTGTGGGCTGTGTGCAGCTAGAAGAAGTCCTGACTTGTTGCCATCCCTGACTTTCTAATCTTGTTTTCTACTCTCAGGTTTGAAGTATTCTTCATTCTCCATATTTGGAAATGTGATTAAACCAATAAGTAGTGTGCTGGCTTTGGATACTAATCTGGTTTTGTTGTTTCCAGGTCTCTGTTTATGCCGCACTACACAGCAACCCCTAAGATTTCAAAATAAAACAGGTCCAACAGGGACTCGACTCCATTATAGCGGCTCGAAAAACACAGAGTCATTGGAAAACAGGTGCACACCGAAAAAGTAATACCTTTTTAAACGAAGACATATTAGTGTGGATGTAGCCTGTGTCTTATGTTCATATCGCTAACATTGCTTTGAATGATTGTGGACTAAAGTCAGCTAGACAGGATGAATGAACGTAATAATATAATTGAAAAGGTATTGACTGAATTAGCCAATAAGATGAAGTCAGTGACAGGTTTGACATGTTGGTTTTTATAGACGTGTTGGTTTTATATACAATAAAGGCCTGCATGGGAAAATTAATGGACTCCAAAATGCTCTGGTGGACAAGTTGTGACCTGCACATTTACCACGTTTTGAGATAATAACAGAACGTTACGAGATGGAGTTGTTTTCGAGGCAAATGCAAAGACTGCTTACTGAAAAACTGTCCCTGAAGGCAACGCCCATCAGCGGTTTTGCATGAATTTACCTCTAAAACGACTCTGTCTAGTAATATTCTGTTATTATCTCATAGTGTGGTGAATGTGCAGGTCACAACTTGTCAACCATAGCGTTTTGGAGTTTTTGGATTGTGTATTTGATGAGGGAAACCAAGAAATCCCATTAGCCTCCGTAGCGTAGCTCTGAGCAGCTCACAGCTCTGCTCCGCCGTTCTAAAAATAACTTGCACCGACAATTAAAGGTAACAAACCTACTGCTATGACTATAGGGATATGGCAATGGGCCAATTTGCCAAAATTTTGAACTATCCCTTTAACATTGAGTATCTGTAAAATCAACACATACATAACCATGAGCTTTTCTGACCTAGTTCAACTTCAAATTGTGATGAGTTCACTTCCTTCCAGATATACTGTATGTTAGATCCAGCTCTGGAACTTCAAAAGGAGTCACTTGGATTTGTTTTATCTGCTCCCAGAATCCAGAGGCTGACTGTGGGTCAAGAACAAGAGGTGATTAACAGTGCACAGTCAAGTCACCCGGCCTCCAAGGACACAAAATGGAAAAACTAATGAATTCCATTAGGATGCAGAAAATGGCCTCTGTCAAGGAGCAGCGACCGAGGAATCTCTGTGAGCGCGGGTTCGTATGTGAGAGAGCATGTGAGCAGACATTTAATCACTTGGCAACTTTTAATTAAAGTGCTGTGAGATTACTTGAAGCAAACAGAGTGAAGATTTGAAACACTTAGACCTTATTTGGTATCAAAGTATGGTTTAATGGGCACCGGGCTACTGTAGCCGAGGAATACAATGAATTAGTCCACTGCTTTTTCGAGCTCTGCTTTAAATCCGGTCACAATCCAGTGGAAGGATCGGCCCTCGCAGAACAGAGCCATGCATATCAATAGAGAGCTCTGTGCTAGTTTAAATAGTCTCTCTCTTTCTTTCTCTTTCCGTGTCACTTGTCTAACCTTCTGCTCCTTTAATTTAAAATTTTCTGGTGTTTTATTTTAAGTTTAATCATCCATAAGAACAGATCTTAAACCAAATCAGTGTCGTTTTACATTTACTCTCTCAGCCTTCACCCTGGAGCTTCAGTAATAACAGTTCAATCAGAGGAGAGGAGGCTGTGAGTCTCTTTTCTGATTGGCTGATTGTGGTATGAGAAATCCAATATATATATATATATATATATTTATTTATTTATTTTCAGATTTCAGGCAAAATATTCAGTAAAACTAAATCCTGCAATTTTGGTATGGTGGGTCCAGGTGGGCGGGGCTGTGACTGTGCAATTGTGACATGACAAAGTCACAAAAGTTCTAACTGTTCGTTTAAAGACTTCGTTTCTGAGTACAGACTGAATGCATTTTGTCCATGGATTGCACATTTTGATACTTCTACGGTGTTTCTATAGCACCTGGACCTTCTATGTAAAGAAGACAAGGGCATGGGAATCTAAGTGTCTATGATATGCGACCTTTAAGTCAGGGTTGGACCATGAGACACAAACTCCAGATTTCAGTATTTGTAAAACAAAAAAAAGATAAAATGCTGTTTCACCAGATGTTGATTCACTTCGAGGTATATTCTGCTATTTCTTCATCTATTTGCTGTGCATCTACTCTTTCAATGTGTGTGCAGACTTGTAAGGCAACCTAACCAAGTGTGATGATGACCATGACAGCAAATATCCTGTTCTGTATGAATAAATGGAGCCGACTTAACACACTCAAGAGGAAACGTCAGGGGAACATCTTCACTATCAGGATGGATCACGATGAAGAGGTAACTGCTGCTGACAAGTGTCTATCAATCTGACAACTACATTTTTTTTTGTCTTCTTCTGGTTTGTCTCCTGGGCTTTTGTCCCTGATCTCAACAGGAATGTTTTTTTTTTTAAATAATCCATTGACTTTAAAGGTAGTGCTGTTCCTCTCTTCTCGTTAAAAATCCCTTGAGGAAAGATTCCATGACATATGACGGAGCCGCTAAGCTGAAAAGAAGGAAAACATAGTTTTTGTGTCATTTATTAAGTCTGGATGTACATTCTGTCTCTTCCTGTCTGATATTTTTGCTCGTTTCTCCCTTATTTCTTTAAGGGCAATCTTTGTGACAGCACCGATTCAACCTCCCACACCTTGACGTTCCTGCGGTCTGACCTTCTGAGTGAAGCTGAAGCAAAAACCCAACAAATGTGGAGAATCTGAAATGTCTGGACCGAGATGTGCACCACCTCAAAAACTGTTATTTTTTTTGTTAGAAACTCCTCTCGGTGACAGGAATAGCTTATATTTATCACATCTTTCTCTGTCTGGCCCCTTGAGTATACTTCAGTGGAATGCAGTTTTTAACATTCATGTATGCAGATGGGGACTTGACTCCATCGCAGGTACTATAGCGCAAAATAAGTCGAAGCCATACCTCAACTCGGCAATGCATTAAGAAGAAAGAAAAAAAAAGACATGAAATCGCACGGAGATATTTCAAAAAAACATCCCCCATTTGTCCTGCTTTACATGCAGGGCCACACATGCACATTGCACTTCCACAAACACACATGCAAACACACTAGAGAGTGCCCCCCCCACCCCCTTTGTGTTCAAGACACGGTAAATAACCACCTCACCGCCACCAGAGCCCAGCAATTTATGCATGAGGAGGATGCAGAGAGGAGGAGGACGCATCCATTTTCTCCCAACGCACACAAACACACACACACACACACAGGCACTCAAAAGCAACATGTTGCTCTAAAACGGCAGCGTGTGGCTGTTGTGGAAACCATCACAACTTGAATTGCAATATGGTGATTGAGACGTAGCACAGAAATGAAATTTGAAATGGAAGAAGGGGGCCACACAGCTAAACAACACACATTCACACAGACACACACAGACACACACACGGCAGATGGGTTAAACCCCATTTTCATATCAGTTAGCAGCGCAGATGGAAACAGAGAGTGTGTATGGAAATGAGCAAAGATCAGGGTGATGTCACACTACAGAGGCTGGGTGGTGGTTATCACATCAACCGTTTGGAAAAAATCAGTGATGTGGTTGTCAACTGTAAGTCTGTTGTTGTTATTGTTGTGTTTCAAAAACCCACAAAGTGACGCAATCTAGCTGATGTGGGTCCGACACTAGAAGAGGAGTCAGTTATTGAAACAAAACAAGTTACCGTACACTCTGAAGGGAGTGAATGAATTGGATTGCAGTTTCTAGTCCTATTGACTACCGTTCACATTCATACCCACACCTGCCTGACAAAGTCCAGTTTCTAGTGAATGAGTGCATTAATCATTCACACGTGTGCAGGATTGATCCACTGTAAAGGAAAACCTATGCAGTTTACAGCTAAAGTGGGAACCATTGCTTTTGGCAAACCAGATGGTTTGTTCTGGCAAAAGTGTTAGTTTTGAGCAAACAAGCAGAAAGTGGAGAAAAAGTTTTGAGTCAATGGATGATTTGTTTCTTGGCCTTGAAACTCAGGAACCATTGAAATCCAGGCCAGCAGCTGGAGTCCTTGACCAAAAGGAAGAAGTTTGAGAGCCAAACCAAAGGGTTGGGAGAAAGTATTTCTCTAAATGCAGAGGAAGTCCAACAAGACTGATCTATAAGCAGTTGTGATGGATGGATGGTGAGAAGTAAAAACCACAGCAGTGAAACAATAAACATGAATCGACTTTTTATTAAAGGGACAACGAGGAGTTTGTATTTGGTTCTAAAAGAGTCTCATATTAATGTGGATGAATCTACGTTACCCACTTGTTAATGGCTCCAAAGCCAGTTATCATCAACTCAACATTTCAGCTTTGGATATACAAGTTCAAACCTCTATGGACGTTCAATCCAGAGCAAAGAAATATAGTTGGATACGGCCCGACCACCCTGAGCTGCCTACAGACTCACCGAGTGTGAACCCGGCAGCCAACGTGTGGAGAGCTGGACAAAATGCCTTTTCACAGACACTGCTCCCATTAGCCTGGTATTGAATGTAGCCTTGGTGTGTGGACTTGGTTGGAGGTTGATGGGTTTTACAACAAGAGTAATTAAAGTGAGTGACAGCCAGACTGGGGCAGAGGACGCAGCGAGTCAGGCTGTTGGGATAATTATTGAATTCTGTTAAAAGTTTCGTATGCTGTCTGTCGGAGGGGGTTAATAGGACTTCGGCAGAAAAGGCGCCGAGGACTGTCAGCCACTCCGCTCCCTTCCCAGCTCCACTTCCTGTGGAGAAACGGTACACGGCGTACTGTAGTCGACGCTTCAATCATCCACCGCTCCTAAATATCGTCTCCGCCACACAAAGACGACATGACAGTGGTTCTGTGCACCCTGTGTTAATGCACTTGACAGCTGAAGCCGTGCATCTGTTGAAATGCAAATGGCCGTGACAGCTGGGCTGACATATTTTGATTTTCATGGGCATTCCAAGACAAACTCATTGATTCTTTCATTTGTCCTGTTAATAATCAATTATACCAATCCATGCTGCGACACTTGGCTCACTGTTATTCCCCTTCACTGTTATCAAAGTTCAGCTCTTTGCTCCCTCTTGTCACTCAGCTTGAAACAGACGTCTTTTAAAGATGAACGTGGCTGAACATGGCAGCCCGACTCCTTCAAAATGCAGAGTCTGTCACAGTATGAAGGTTGAGAGGCAACAGAGAAACCTCAGGAGTTTAAACTGATCAATACAATTACATGCCAAACAATATGAAGAGTCTCCTTTAATTTAACAACAACCTTGTCTTCTAAGTATTATGTTTCTCTTTGTAAGTGGACAGATGCATGCAATACTTCAGGAAAACAAAACTGAAGATTTAAATTATAGTAGTACAATCACTATAGTTCATACTTAGAAGATGAATATAAGCTACTTTAAAAACGCCATCGACGATGTCCAAGTAAACACAAAGCCACTCCAGCTGTTGTGAGTGATGGTGGGCATACTTGTCATACATTTAAGTTACAAAAAATACAAAACATATTGATAAAATATGTTACATATAATATCAAAGACAGTCAGGGAAGGAAAATAAAAAATAAAAAATAAAAATTCTTGGAGGAACACATCCCAAAAGTCTGCAAAAAAAAAGAAGATTTATTCTTGGTTTGGATCATCAGAACCACAGATCTGAGACAAACAAAAAAGAGCTGGAGAAACTTCCGAGGGTAAACAAGAGGTTAGAAACAGAAATAGATGTATTTAAAATGCAAAAGGTAGCTGAAAGAATCACTAAGAATATGAAGAAGCTGGAAAAAAGTGAGTCATCCTAAAACAAAGCAAGAGCAATACAGTACTTCAAAAATCAATGAAAGCTCTTAAAGCTGTTTTGTTTTTGTACACATACAAGAACGTGCGTAGATGTGTGTAGGTGTTTGCATACAGTATGGGCATTATAACTTACAAGGTTTAAAAGTTTGTGTGAAATGTACAATTAGCAAAAAGTATATCAATATAAATAATATAAATGTTTAATTGCCATTATCTGACACAATAAAATATTTAAAATAAGCTTAAAATTAGGAACAGACAGGCCACAGAACTGGATTTGAATGTAACAATACGTAATTTCACCCACATCGTACACCTGTACCGTAGCTGCAGCTGCATTCATTATGTTTCTCCACTCGTTTAATCAGGTTTTCCTTCAGTTTTTCACTCATTCAAAACAACCACAACCAGAAAATCAATCCAGTGATGACATTTCCTCCTGCTGTTGCGCTTCATATAAACAACATTTCTGAGAGACAGGGCTGCTGCCTGATGCGTAATAACGCTGCAGATGGAAAGGTGGTCCATGTGACATTTACTGTCCAACTTGACTTGATGCTTGAAAGCCAAAAAAAAAAAAAAACCCAAAATCCCAGCTTTGTGTTTTGACCTGAAATCCCCCGAACACATCATGAATATTTTATTACTAGGCCTGCGAAGTGAAAGGACTTGAAAGGACAATGCTACTTGAAAGTCTCAGACAGAGTAACTCTGTGTGAAACAAAACACAGAAACACACTTTCAGGACGACTGTTCTCCAACTCTCACGTTGTCTGTGATCACCTCAGACTTGGATTCACCACAAAAGAATAAAAAAAATAAAATGAAAAATTTAGCACAGCATTGTAGTCATCACTGGACACCGTTAACACTTTATAATAACTACAGTACAGTTATAGGCAGAGTTAAACCCTCTGCCTACATTGATTCTCATTAGTCTGTAATCTTATAAATACATGAAGTTCATCCATAATGAAACAGCTATTAACATACTCACTAAACATTAAAGGTAGAGTAGGAGATCCTGTAAAAATGGTTTGAACACACAATTCAAAAGCCAAAGCCCCTCTCCTCAAATGTCCCAATTCCCAATGTAATCCCACCGTGAGTGACGTGGCTTTCCACAATACCGCAGCGTGTTGTGGATCTTCACTGCGTAGCATCGCTAACTTTCCTCCAGCTTTTTCTCATGACTCATTCACGGGTAAGAAAACACCTGACATCATAATAAACCATCCAGGTCAGAGCTACATCACCACCTACCAGACTGGAGTGTGGTACACTGGATTGTAACTCATTGAAGACTATGAGCATGTGTCTAACTAGTGCACGAAGGAGGGTGGGAAGGACAGATGGCAGTTTGATTGACACATCATGATCCCTTTCCATGGTTGACTGAATTTTTTCATTTTTGTGAAAAAGCATTAAATTACATTGTGTAAAGAGGGTTTCAAGCATTTCAGAAAAAAATGCTCCAGAATAAGATCTTCAACCCTACCTTTAATACATGTCTGAATCATTGTATAAGTGCAGCATATATGTCTAAATAGTTTGATTATCATTTAATAAATTATGTTATTTACACAGGCATCTCTTATGTGGGAAGAATGCTTTGTAAATGAAGAACTACCTAATGCTTAATAGTGTAAAGTTGGTAAAAACGTATTACGCTTTTAATCTATATGTAGCAGCCATGTTACACGTTACGCACCTCTGCAGAAAGGAGAATAAAAACGATGCTCACAATAGAAAAAGTGATTTAGAGGAGGAGGATGACACATTGATCAGTGCAGCATATTATTTCATTGTTTCTCTACAACATGTGTTGTGTGTATTATTGGATTGGATTCTGTTAAATTTGACTCACAGACAAATTAAGGACGCCCTGTAAGCGATACGACTGCTAACTTCTGTCGGGATCGATCGTCTTCCCGTAAAAAGCCCAGTAAATATTCACTGCAATTAAAGCAGCTCGGTAGCAAATCAATTACTGGGTCACCTGAGAACCAGTGCATCGCACAACAGACACACACATACACACAAACAAACACACAAACACAAAGGCAGTTCAACTACATCAAAGAGCCTTCCGTGACCCTGGGAGATGTATCTGCACCACTACGGGGAAACTGCTGCTGCTGCTGCACCGATGCATCATAAACTATACACACAAACACACCATGGGCTGCACACAAACACACACAAACAAGATGTCTTTGTTCCGTCAGATTCATGTCAGCAGCCTTTCTCCCACTTGGCCCTAACAACTGTACTGAGATGTTGAATTCAGCTTCATAAATAGTTCCATGTAAATTACCCCTGGGTGCTGGGCTGCTATCTACTTGCAGAAATGAGCTGGGGTTCTGCAACGTCGCAATGAACCAGACACACAAACACACACACATACACACACACACACACACAGGCCTAACCAAATGTAATTTACCAGCTGCTTTCTAATGGGGCTTCATTTTTCAATATAAATGTTGATAATCTATGATTACACTCCGCGCCGCAACACAGGGAGCTGAGCTTTTCTTTCATGTATTTATGGAAGTTTCTCTCTCTGTGCGCCTCTCTCCCTCTTTCACTTTATCTCTTGCTTTTGGGAAAAAAAAAAAAGGTTTTTGAATATAGACATCAAGTGAAGAGTTTCATCTTTCTGTTTTTTACCATCATGGAGGGAGACGACTGCAAGAAGCACTTCTATGCATCGTTAACCCTCATTCTTTGTGTTAATCATCTGTTTAGTGTTAGTTTTTTATTTTTTTGGCATGAAATCTTGTAGTTTTGAATCCGGGCATACTGGGAATAAAGACATAAATAATGTGGTGAGAAAAATGATCAAAAGTCAGAGTCTAACACAGGGAAGCTTAGCTGTCTGCGCACAATTGAGTCATTATTGAAAGATAATTCAGTCAGCATTATTAATCAATGTACTCATATTCATGTTGTGCATACATATATTGTAAGGTATGAGTTTATATGTGTTAAATGCAGAAGCCTCCTGACCTTATGATGGAGGAGAATGAAAGAATAGAGAACCAGACAGGAACTAATGGCTGTTGTATCTGTCTTGTGGAAAGTAGAACATCATTTTCCAAAGTGTGTTGTAGTGTGAGATGTTTTTATTTAAAGTCCACACCTGCTGCTGCTTCATTTGAAATCTCCAGCCAAGGCAGAGTGTGGAGCATCAATACAGTCTGAAGACGACCTGCTATGTTGCTTTGGTACTAAAAATAAATATGAAAACCTGCTCCTGAATGTTTGCTCAGGTTATTAAAGCCAAATCTTTGGTCTGATACTTTCTAATAAGGCAAAGTGAAGGTGTAATATTTGTACAACTGTCAATACTACTATCACAATGCCTCCAGTGTTGCCTAAAATACTGTATCAGCAAGTGCATCTATGCACTGATGTGATACCATGCAATTTATTAATAAACTTTATAATTTCACACCTGGATTAAAGAAGAAATCAGTTCTTATTCACTGATCTAAAGCACCTACGCAGGAAGTTGGCACCTTGCAGCCACTGGTTACTTGTTGTTTTAAAGAGCTGCCTTTTCATTAAATAAAAGTCTTAAATAGAGTCTACAATGGTTCTGGATCAGAGAGCCAATATATTTTAATCTGGGGAATTAAATGACTTATCTTCTTTGTACAAAAGTTTGGATTTCTTGAGTTGAATCCGTTCTATTTCGTGTCTCGTTGTGATTCAACTGGCGGGCAGTGTTTACCTGCTGTAAAAAAAGACTGTCTCAAGTTTTCCAGCAGATCATTGCTCACTGAGCAGCGGTGTGATCGTGAGAAAAATGGCATCAGAACTAAGTGAAAGTGCCAGAAGTCAAATTGTTATTCTAAGCAAAGAGCAGCTTTCTCAGCTTCACATCACAGTCGGACTAAAGGTTCCTGAGACGGTGGTGCATGGGACTCTCAAATGTTTTTTTTGGCACAAATTGGATCAGTTGCATCCAAAGCACAATCGGGCAGAACGAAAAAGTGACCATACCATCTAAAGATCAATACGTCAAACTTAACAGAGAAACAACTTCATCACCGATTCTGAATCGCACAAATAAAGACTTCAAGACTCCAATCAGCAAAGGTAGTGTCAAAAAAAAGAAGGTTTGTTTTGTTGTGGGCTCAGAGGACGAATCGCTTTCCTTAGGACAGAAAAACAAGGAGATAAAATATAAATGCACCTCCGATGACTGATGGGAAAAAAATGTTTTTTTTCCTGGCTGAAAATCTGGCAAAAAATGTTGGTGTTACTGAGCCGTCTCTTCCAGTACGGCTGAGAAGCAGGCCGACTGTCAGACCTGTCAAATGAACCATATCTAGTCAGTAACATGAATTTAACAATTTATCCCTTATAAGAAGAACGTATGAAGTCAGTGCACCACTATAGGGTGACACTGTTATCTACATTTTCATCCATGCAGCCACAATTGCAGTTCTAAACATCAAATCAACCGCATTCAGTTCTTGTAAGGAAATACAGGAGGACATTGACTTTGGATTGGATGGGCACTACAGAAGTCTCTATTCAGGAAAATACAATAAGATATGATATAATAAACTATAGCCTACTTAAAGGTTATAGCTACAACTTTTTCATCAAAACGTATATGCATATATGCACCACATATATATAGCATATATGCGTATATATGAAAACAGCCAATTTTATGTATGTTGCATATATTCAAACCTATATTAAAACCTATAGGTTCTTTCTGTGTGGGGTATCCAAGTACAGTAAGAGGGAGAGGTGACACAATCAGTGAAAAATGGTAGTGAGAATATTTTAATCTGGGCATGAGTGACCTCACACCTCTATTGAACTGATTACACACTAATCAGAGTGAAGTACCTCCCTCTGTTGACACTATATAAACCCTATTGTTTATATGCCGCTGGATACTGCAGCAGAATAATTAGCTCAACCCCATTCAACATCTGCAGGGGCACTTGAATATGGACAAAGCAAGGCATTCTGGGAGCTCGAATGCTGAAGAGGCACAATCATGCATGCACATTATTCAACAATTCAATTTATTAGCGTTAGCTTTAGCATTCCAATTTGAAAAAGATGCAAACTTTAAGTATCTTGTCTCGTGCTGTCAGCCCTCTGTGTGCACACTGTCCCTGCCATAGCGTTAATATAGAGGTTATCTGCAGCCCATTTATTTTCCATTCGTCAGTCAGTGAGTGAAGTTATAATAGCTTGGTAAAGAGCCACATTAGCAGAACGGCGCAACGAAGCTATGGATTAATACTCTCTGATCCCTCGCTGTCAAGCCCATTAAAATGTATGCAATTTGGTATTATCTCTGGTGCCATGCTCGCCTGTCTACTCCACATGGTGGGGGGACCGAGTTAAAAACCATTCTGAATGTATCAGTGCCTCATTTGCTGCAAATAATGACTCCCTCCAAAAAATCTTCTGCTTTTCTTTTCCCCCCTCTTCCTCCTCCTCCTCCTCCTCTTCCACTTCCCCGCTACGCTGTGTAAAATAAATAAATAAATAAAGATAAGGCATGCCTATCATTCCCGCAAGCCTGTCAATCATAATTCACTGCTGAAATTACATTCCCTCTGCTTCACTCCGGCTCTGTGGAGGGTAGAGCAGTGAACCTTCGTGTCTATAGATATTCAGCTCTGACTCCAACACCATATTTTCTCTCCCAGGAGAGGAGCAGACAGTCCAGTCCCACCTGTATTTTCTCCTTATAAAAACTTATGTCAGGAGCTTTCCACTGTAATGAGGTAGTATCGACTCGGTGCGTTGTCGGTGCCCGTCTGAGCGCCGCCTGTGGTATTTCACGTCACCAACTGTGGGCTCGGACTTCTGAGGCTCTGCCGGTTTGATGTATTGAGTATTGATCAAGTGACGTTGGCTCTTTAGGAGAAGCAGCCAACGAGCTCCGAGACGGTCAATGCGGTTTGATTCGTACATCTTAACAATACAACTGATCACTTCTTCGTAGCTTGTTATAGCTTATATATTAGAGGCGTTGCATTGATTTGCTGGAGCTGGAACTGCAGCCTATTTGTCCTCCACCCACAAGTAATAATATGTAAATAGCTCAGATTTAAAAAGACTTAAGCAGGTCTTTTTATCTGCATAGTGCAGTTACAGTGTTTCTGGTTTAACTCCACCGAGTTGGACAAGTGACAGCTGTGTTTACAGTGTCTGTGTGATCTGGAAGAAAATGGGTGAGAATGAGTGTGTTCACCCAACTGTTGTGTTTACATCAGTGCCGATTGGAGCTGGAGCTGATAAATACCTGCATCTCCTGCAGACTCATTTGGCCCCAGTGTAAATGCTACTTGTACAGCTTCCTATTGTCGTCAAAGGCCTGATGTTTGCAGGTCTTAGCAGGGTTTTTGTTTTTTTTAGACCAGTGGAAAATAGGCTTTAGAGAGCAAACTGGCTGCTTCATTAATAGATGTTTTCACACAAGTTGGACAAATGTAACTCATGCACACCTACAATTTGAAAACCAAAACTAAGCCAAAAATAGCAGTTTTTTAAAACCATGCACTTCTCTTAATAGTGGTTCAAACTGCAGTCAGTGCAGGATCTGCTCATTATCTTGGGCAAGGAAAAATTCACATTTTCCACGTCACGCTGGTGTGAAGCATGTGCAACAGAGTGGACCAGCACACCATGATCACAGAGCTGAAAATAACACAGCTGGATGAGCAGCGGTGCTCAGACAGGATCTGCTGATTAAGAGCTGCCACTTGTCACATTCTCATTCACAGTGACGTCTCCTCTGCACCGACATCCGATGCCTTCAGCGTCTCCTGTCGCTGGAGTTACCTGCGCAAATAGTCACTTAATCACTGCCCGTGTTCAGCAATGTTTTCATCAATTAACTCTTCACAAACAAGAAAAAGAAAAGAAAAGGTCCTGGGTTTAACACATCTGCCTAATCTATCCAGAGAGCAACATAGCAAACAACTGTCAGAATCTCCAGACAAAAAAATGCGGCAGATCTTCTCCATCTCACTTAATTTCCTCTTTGTCACAAGCAAACAGTGCAGACAGATGGTTTCATGGTCGGCCATCTTAAACACAAGAATGTGTTTCAACTGATTCATGCACAGGCATGGACTGGCCGTCTGGCCTACCGGACAATGCCCGGTGGGCCAACGCACATCTTTGGGTCGGCCCAGGTCTGTGATAATTTAATCAAAAAAGTATATAGTTTTTTTCCACCGACACGAAATGCGGCACATTGGTTGATTTTCTTGAAGGACATTGGGCTAGTCCAATGAAATCTCTCAGATCTCGTTGGCCCGCCCCTCCCCTCCCTCCTGACCAAGGTTATCAGATTTTGGCATTTGACCTGACCGGAGTTGGAGGAAGTGCAAAGGTGGTGCAGAGAAGCTAAGGGGGAAAAAAAAATCAACAATCAAAATGTTTTTGGATGTGTACATCTTCACTAAGCAGTATCTGGGGAAATTGTCGGATAAAAGTATGCAAATGCTTAACCTAGGAAATTATCATTAGACTTAAAACATGCATAATAATAGCAGCCTCTAGAGTTTATATACGTATATATATATGGTGATAATTTCACAATGTGCTCATATGTATCCTCTGGTATGGCGTGTGCTAAATAACCATGGTGGGCCTTTTGCATTTTGTAATAATCTGCCACATTTTGTAATAAAATTCTTGAAGGCAATATGTCATAAACTTTGCTGCATTTTGAAATAGCCTAATTTGTTACATACTGCACCAAATTGTTGCATTTTTTCATTAAAAAAGTCTCCCATCTGCATTTTGTAATAATGGTAACCAACTGACGATTGTAAAGCTGCCATAATAACTCTTAAAGGGGCATTACATGATGCAAAACAGAGCTGATATTTTTGGCTGAGTTAGATAATCACAACATAGATTTTTCAAACACAGGGAGTTGTTTTTCTCACAGTTTTATTTCCCTGCACAAAAATTACAAATTCAATAGTATAATCAGCTCTACAGAAAAGGTGAAAATGATGTTGTAGATTAGACTGAGTTGTGTGACCACACTAAATTACAGTGTTTTCGCTTTTTAAAGCACAAGGTAGGGGTAGAAATATTTCCCCTATGAAATATAGTAACACCACTACTAAACCATGACACGGTATTAAAAAAGATGAGTGGTAAACAACTGCAACTAACAGCAGGATAGGGTTAAGGGAGTGGGCTGAGAGGTAGCCTGGATATCGGGCCTTAGTATATTGTAAAAACACTAATAATAATCCAAGTCAGTGATGATTGAATTACAGTAGACCTCAGTGTGTGAGTGTAACAGTATCTGTGTGACAGTTATTAACCTCCGAGGTCTAATGAGCACCTCTGCAAATGGCTGTAACACTCATTCATATGCTCCCATCAAGGCCAAATCAAAGCCGATGTGCTAAACACAGGCTGCTCACGTGGAAACAGCTTCTCATTAACCATATTCTACACGCATTGTTAATTAAGATGCTTATGTTATTATTAATTTAAAAAAACAAGATACCTATAGGGTACCTTATGCACAAAAGCTTTAGGGGTTGAGTTTTCCATTTGCTGGCTGTATAATTAATATCATTCATATAATAGGCCTACTGTATACAGGACTCATGATGAATTATAATATGTGTCATGTTTTGCCATGTGATTATACTGTAATCACATGAGCGTAGCATATTAGAATATCTCCAGGCTATGCTAAACACTTCATCTGAAGAGCCGCACTCTCCTGTATCTTTTACCTACTGTGTTTATAAGCAAGTTGTCGGGGTAATCTTAGAAGGATTACTGCCATCACTGAAGGGTGGAATATAAATTGTAGTAATAATCAGCTGTCCAAACTCTGTTTAGAGATAATACGAGGATGCAGCAGAGGATGTAATAGGCTTACCTCTAACTTCACATCTTTGTCCTTGATGTTAACAGAGCTGCAGCGCTCATTAGGTAAAAAAGCAAATCCCTCTTCTAATTATTTCTCCAGTGATGGCAAAATCACAATCTACACAAATAACACAATGTTAATAATAAAGCCTTGGCACGTCCTTAAGATTATTATCACATCATAATGAAGTAAGTTTCCACTAAAGAAAGTGACACTCTGGCGGCATCTACAAATAGGACCATCAGTTAGGGAGATAAAATAAAGGAGCTGTAACACAAACAGAGCCAGCCTCCTGTCAAACTGCAGAGATACTGCTCAAATCTTTGCTTTAGATTAAAGAGTACACATATGGCAAACCAAGGGAGTATTTAGGTTTTATGTTGTATGAAGATCACTGTCAAACCGAGTTTAAAGTTCTTGCCACTGTACGCAGTGCAGAAGTTCACTTGTAATCATCCCCAAATGGGAAAAAAGGGGGTAATACAGAGGTAACTGTGTCAAACAGAGATAATCTGAGGAACTGACAGAAGATATATTTAAATACACACAGCCTGTCGGGGTTCCCCTGACTGGTGAGGCACTGATATGGAGCAGATACAGCCCCTAAAACCTAAAGCCCACATGATCAAAAGGAAGTTTGGATACAAAATCTGATAATATTGACATCACACATGCATATTTTGACAGCTCTTTGAAACTTGGCCCATCTTCCCGGGATAATTAAGCATAATACAGGCACCAGAATTAGACTGGTGAACACGAACAAGCCAAGTTTAAGGGGGCTGGATAGTTTCAACAACTTTTGCACTAAGCAGTGGGTTTCACCAACAAATTCAAAAATGTTTTCTCCTTTGAGAAAAACTTGTTCGGCTGCCATGTTTAACAGTTGGTCCAATCCTCTTGTTCAGCTCCAAAACACTTTGCTTTGTGAACTGCTGACAAAAATCTCTCGGGAACTTGATTTCAGGCAACCCGTGTCAGAAACGTAGCCATTGTAAAAGTTAAATCTCAGAAACTGGCAGTCTAAAGTTGGTTCAAAGAGAAAAACTAAATTGAGTTTCAAGAATTTAAAACTTATTTTAAACTTGTTTGTTGTAAGAGAAGTTAAACTTGATTTGGTTTAAAAGTTTTTTTTTTGTATTGGTGCAATCCCTAGTCTATTTGCATCTACAAATTTCTCTTTCTTCTTAATGGCTGCTGACAGTACTAGTCTCATTTCTGTGCGAGTGAGAAAGAGATAAAGATATAATGACAAGACAAAGCTCTAATTATTGTGTTTCATTTCATCAAAGCAAAAACAAAAATACTACACACAAGCCAGCGAACACTAATTAATCCCTGTGTATCCTCACAATCCTCCTGGCTTTTGTCTGAAGAGAGTTTGGAGTCTACTGTAGACACAAAATGTGTGCTCATCTCAACAGGGAGTGTGTGAAAGAGTAAGTGTGTTAAACCCTTTGCTTTGTTAGTTTGGAGTGAAACAGAAAATGCCACTGGTTGTACGGTACGGGTTATTGGAAAAACCAACATCTCAGCTCAGTTTGCCCTGAGGCCGACTTCATCTCTGAGGCACCGGCAGCAGAAGAGATTGCCCCTGTCCTTTTTATTTCCAATTTCCTCCATTCTTTTTTAGCTGTTGATAATGAATTTGGGTCTTTTTCCATTAGGCTGTTCTTCGGTACCAAGTCCTCACCTCCAGTGTTTCAGTCCGTCACATCCCTGTGGAGATGCTCCTGTGTGCCCATGGTGGATAATTGGTTCCACTAGGCTTATTTATTGAATATTAATGCCAAGCAGAAACATGTAAACACACGTCCAGGTTGAGGCCAGGCCATGGTCTGAAATTTCAACTCTAACCTTATTAATTCCAGTTCTTTCCTGCCTCAGGCTTATCATCTGAAAAAAAGAAAAAGAAAAAATCAGCATGATACCAAAGCCAACATTTTAACATCAGAGATCCTTCTACTCCCTGGCAGCAGGAACCAGCAGGTATCAGCAGGCTGAGCGGCGTTGCCCAAACATCCAACTCTCCAGCGACCGACTACAGCTCATCTAGTGCGTTCGCAGGGCAGATGGGATGTGTCGTGTTGTGGATCTCCTCCAACTCGGACATGTTGCCAAGAATCTCTCTGCAGGGAGACATCCGGGGTTTATGTGGTCTTTCTAGCAGCCAACCTCCCCACGTGATCCATCTGACCGCGATGACATAAGAAAAAAGCCTTACTCTTTGATGTCAACCCAACCAGGTTTATCCAGTGGCGCTTATAAAAGAAGTCAAACCTTCTGACCCATTAAGTTTGCTTTGATAGTTTGCTGTAACCTTCAAGTATCAAAGCTCCACAAATGCCCCAGCTCCTTGAGCCTATGACCTAAATGGTTGACCCAGAAGAAGACCAAAGGCGTTGGCGATGTGATATTTCAAAACCATTTACCTTTGGGGTCTACAATCTTGCAGCAGAAGAAACCCTACTCTACTACTGTGCATCTATTTAAACTCTCCATCGACTTCCCCAGAGGGACTGATGTACCTCCAGTACCACCCCACGTCTGAAAAAAAAACACAGTATGAGGTAATTACCTTAATTTGTTGTTCCTTTCATTATTCAACTTTTAGCACAGCTATTCCCTCAAATGCACATAGAGAGATATATCCAGCTCTTTGAAGCAGAAACAAGCCTGTGCCTCTAAAGTCCTTCCAATTCGCTCTGATTACTTGTACAGTTTTCAAAGTTGGTCTGGAAACGAGCCGACTACTTAGTCATCACACTTCTGTTGAGTTGATATTTCCAAAGTAGAACCCCGTAGTCATCAAAAAATACACAGAGTCACAGATCGAGCTCAACAGGACTCCATCCAAAGAAAAGAAAGACGAGGATCTCATCAGCCTTCGTACAGATGATCTGAACACCATCTGACGAGTTTCACTGGTTTCTGAATGGTTCCCCCAGTCCAGCTGAACTTGTTCCCATCCCTCTTTACCCTTTTTTTTTTAACAGAATATATCCCATCATCATCACTGCGCTCCTGTTGGGACATGAACAATCAAAGAAATTGATACTCATTCCACTGAAGATAATCCATGTCTTTCCTTTTGCTTCCTCAGCTGGTTTGGTCACCAAGCCACTTTTCCATTACTCGTTGGGATTAAATGAGTTCCTCGCCTCCGCATCCTCATGATGAGGAAACCAACCCCAGTCCCTCCATTTTCTGCTCCAACATTCAACATTTAAAGCCTCCCATAGACGACTTCATCAATGTTTCACAACCAGCCGTCATTAATAGCCTCGCCCCTGGCACCTTCTCCTCATATTGGACAGACCTGAATTCTTCGCGCCCCCTCTACAATCTAGTTAACCTCGTTTTTACCTCTTTTAACCTTGTCACACTGACTTGATTTGTCTCTCGTACCCACTTAGATTTTTTTTTTTTTCGTTGAAGTCACTGATGTCTACCTAAATGAAATCTATTTCGTCTCTCGGTGTCTCTTTGCCTTGTCTGTCTTCAACTTGCTCCCAGATCTCATTACTCGTATGTAGTTTCCAGCAGCTATGGGTCCTTTAAATTCTCCCTCCTCAGGATACTCTTTCCCTACAAGCAGTATGTTCTACCTGTCATCACTATTTTTTGGTTCAGTTCCTGTCTTTATCCATCAAATTCTCACCATTTCATTAGACTTACTCAAACCTTTCTGCCTCGTCTTCTTTGCAGAAAGGTAGAAAGCATTTACATTAAGGAACTCTCTCTTCATATAATAGTTTACCGAACTTAGATTGCCTTTCTCAGCATTAGGGATTCACAGGAACTTGATGCAGCATGCGATCCATTTAAATATTATGCCACTGATAACACACTCCCCTTTCCTTCTTTTTTTCTTACTGTTCACTGTCTTCACATCCTGTCAGAGCTGCATTAAGTTACTGCTAATGCAAACACAGCATCCCACTGCTGCTACTTTACATTAAAAGCGTTCAACCCGTGAACCGTGGAATGGTTTTTCTTGAGAAGCAGCCATTGGAAAAGAACAGATAGGTGTTTTTTTTTTCTTTTTTTTTTTTTGCAAATGACTGAGGGAACAAAACAGGAACACACACATGAAGAGCTGCAGGGGAAAGACGCTGCACTGCTCAGGCTCCTGAGCAAGCAAACCAACCGTACTACGGCCTGCTGTTGTGTGGGAAAAAAATACTTGCGAAGCATGAAATCAGATGACAGTCACAATTATTTCTGACTGCTCTTCATTAGAACAACATGGGTTTGTTTGGCTGCAACGTAAACGGACACACCAGTTGCTCTTCTGACAAAAGCAGCTCCTCAGTTGTCGGGTGTGCTGTTAAACTACAACTGCTCCGACCACAAAGACGACCAGGAAGAAACCAATCAAACTTTCAACTGAATTATACAAAATTGAATTCTATTTTTTTCTTTTAAATCTATAAAATCCAGGTATGCAAACTGGTCAGGGGTGAAAAAGGTGAGAAGGAAGAGTGAGCAGAGAAAAGCACAGATCCACTAGGGGGCGTCTGGAGGTAAGCGCCCATAGTTTCTATCACATTTGAATTACACCTGTGCTGCTCACCATCTACTGTATAGTATGAGATTGAAAGAAAATGAATGACAAAGTATAAATTCATTAAGTGCAAGATAATGGCTTTCTTTCTAATAGAGAGAAAATAGGTTTAACATGAAGTGAAACAAACTACTGGCATCTATATTCCAACCACATCTGGCTGTTGTTTGTGTGTGTGTGCCGTCCTTCCTGCTCAGCACACCTGACCGCCTTCATGCACTCGTCAATGCGTCACGCCCAATCGGACAAACCCTCGACTTCCACCACAGACGGAGGGAATGAACTCTGCCGCCACCGCCTCTGATTCGGTTTGTCGCCACTGTAACTTTTCCTGTTTTTTAAAGGACTAACTCTGCTCCACAAACCTTGAAAAGCGCCTCAGAAAGGAAGGCTGCAGCAGGAGAGAGCAGAGAGGCTGACAAGGAGGTCCACACATCTTCTCGTTTGGTGCCACGGCTGACAGCCCGTCAAGAGAAAACTGCAGCGGATTAGACAGAACAAGGGAGCACCAACACACACCCACACTCTCATACACCCACACACACACACACCATTAAAAGTATTTTCTGACAAGACGGTAGCAAATAGACTATGCATACTCACACACACAAACACACAGTGTGTTTTGCATAGAGCATGTACACACACACACACACACACACACACACACACACACACAAACAAGCACTCACATTAGTATTCTGGGATTGCGGTGCGCTGGGAAAGTAGAAAAGAACTTTAACTGACCTCTTCTGCTGACCTATATGATAACCTTTTGTGTGCGTGTGTGTGCGTGCGTGTATGTGTGTGTGTGTGTGTGTGTGTGTGTGTGTGTGTGTATGTATGTGTGCTGCAGATTGAAACAACCAGCCAAATGTAGAAGGTCACGGTTTGCAGGGACTGTTAAATCCACAGAGCTCTGCTGACACCTCACTGACAGGGAATTAATTAATACTTGATAATTATTATCAAAAACTGTCAGTTTAGATAATTAACATCAAAGCTCAAGTCAAACACAAGGCCGGTTTGGGGTTTGAAATATTTCTTGTGTGTATGCCAAGAATGACAAAGCACATGAAGGTCTCTAATATTTTGCTTTTTTTTTTATTTCCCAGAATCAAACACATTTAATGAACTTGTTTTTAGAAATAGTCACATGTGTGAGTTTCACATATGCATTTTAAGACCCAATTAACAATGTCAGAAGCAGAACCCAAGTATAATAAGTCAATGAAATTCAGTTGAGATGTGTTGAGACTGTTTATTACATCTGTCTTCTACTGTTGTAGCAGTGTTTTCCATGTTGGGTCTTTTTGTCTCCTTCAGTTTTCTCAGGCTTGGTATTTTTTTTGTTTTATGTTATTTTTGCAAAACCCAGCCATGGATTAAATGGTTTTAATATATGTGCATATACTTAAGATAAACTTTTGCCACAAACTGTTAACATAAGGAAATTTCTGGATGATACATTTACACATTTACCACTGAATATGTATATGCATATGCAGAAAGTCTGTGTAAAAACTGCAGGGAGCATGAGCGCAATCAATAATTTACCTACTGCATTAAAGGCTAACTATAGAGTACAATAGCACACAATTCAAATATATCATTTATGCAAGGAGTTATTGTTGAATGTCCTGCAAACTGTGGGGTTTGTGTTCGGACACAGGAAAAAGAGGTTTCAGAGAAAAGTATAAGGAAAAAGTGGATCGGAAGTCATTTGTTGAAATGTGTCACCGCTCGCTCTGATTTTTCCTCTTTCTGTCATTCCCACACACGGACACACACACACTCATACACACACACCATCCCTCCACAGCTTATCACTAAGTGCTCCAGGTGAGTTGGTGATTTAGACCAGCCATTTCCGAGCCTCTCTGTCTGGCTGTAATGACTCTATCCTGAGCCTGCTGGCAGCCAGAGATACCGAGAACTGGAGTGAAGTGCTGAATAGCGACTACAGGGGATGGACCCACTGGAGTGACTGATGATCAATTAGACCTGGGGTACTCCAATTTTTTTTTTTTTACCCCCCTTTTTGCCAAGGGCCTCAAAATGGATCATTGTATCTGACAAGATTTTGGGCGAAGGGAGCCCCGCTTGGGAAATATTTCTTTCCAGCGTGATTTAGCACCGACGGACAGGAAGATGATTTGTCCCTTATTCGTTCAGACACATCCAACACTTCCTGGTATTTGCAGATTTACTCTATATATTCTGTTGATACATCTTGGAAACAAAGGTGACAATGAATGTTGTTTCCCTCTTGGTTGTCATCAAATAAACTCTATGACACCAAACTGTGAATTCAATTTTAGATTTGAGCTCAAATACAACATCGAAGTCATGACACTCGAAGAGAATCTGCAAGAACTAAAGGTACAAATGGAGGCGGGTCGGATTTACACTAAGAGAAGTGTTATGCATTTATCATTTATGTTATGTATGTCGGCTCCTCTGGGATTCCCCTTTAAGGTTACCCGTCAGATGACTCTGCTTTCATCTCACTGCCTACATCACTGCGCTGCTGCTGCTCTCCAGAGAATAAAACATGTCATTGTCGGCGCAGGGGGGCGAGCATATCAAACACCACTTCTCGCTCATCATCTTTAATGTTGTGTTAAAAAGATTTGCACAAGGTTACTAGATACAGACCGTCTCATAGCGCACTAAGGGCTGTTATCATGTCAGGGTTTGTGCAATATTTAGTCAGTGACTGAATCCCTGTTTGTACAGATTGACCACATTATAGATCAACACCCGTCTCCAAGTGATGAAGCTTCAAACAATTCAACAGCTTTCGACAATTCATGTCAACCTGCTGCAGTGATTCATTCACTGTGATGGCAGCCTGTTTGACCAACACTCACACAGTGCAGTGCAGAGGACAGTCGGTACAGTGGGATCAGTGATTCCCAAATTAAAAGTCCAACAGTTATGCCCACTTTCTCTGGCATAGGTATACCAGCTCTTCAGTCATGGTTTCAAAGTCCTTAAAGAGATAGTTAAACATTTTGTCAAATTGGCCCAATGCCATAATCCCTATAGTCATAGCAGTAGGTTCGTTACCTTTAATTGTCGGTGCAAGCTATTTTTAGAACGGCGGAGCAGAGCCGCGAGCTGCTCAAAGCTACACTACGCTATGGAACGTTACGAGACGGAGTTGTTTTCGAGGCAAATGCAGAGACTGCTTGCAGAAAAACTGTCCCTGAAGGCAACACGCATCAGCGGTTTTGCATGAATTTACCTCTAAAACAACTCTGTCTGGTAACGTTCTGTTATTATCTCATAGCGTGGTGGATGAGCAGGTCACAACTTGTCCACCAGAGCGTTGAGTTTGATGAGGGAAACCAAGAAATTCCATGAGCCTCTGTAGCGTAGCTCTGAGCAGCTCACGGCTCTGCTTCGCCGTTCAAAAAATAGTTTTCACCGACAATTACAGGTAATGAACCTACTCCTGAAACTATAGGGATTACGGCAATGGGCAAATTTGCAAAAATGTTGAACTATCCCTTTAACCCTTAGGCCCTGCGAGGACTCAAAACGTCCTCGCAGGGCCTAAGGGTTAATACTCTTAAAAATGGATGTAAGATTTTATACTCTATCTTGATGTATATTACAAACTAGGGAAGAAGTTTCCTTATTCAATCATCAGGAAAATGAATAATAACAACGCCTGCGGCAGAAAATAATAAAGACAGCTTGTTTTTTTCCTCACTTAAATCTTTTATAGTCCAACAAAAATCCTCTTTAACAAGACTGTTTAAGTTTAATTCAACACCAACAGATATGCGGCGCTCCTAAGGGCAGCAGAGCCCGAGGGTCTTAACCAAAACTCCTCACAAATAAGAAGCCAAAGCTCAAAATGTTTGTCATTAACACAACACAGAACTCTTTTAAACATTTCCTTCCTGGGAAAAAAAATCAATCATACTCAACAATATTATGTTAATCAAGAAATATAAGACCAGGCCTTGTGTGCTTTGCTGCCATGTAATGAAATTCATTGCATTCCTTTGAGACACACTACACAACACAACCTCATTGATATGCATGTTGGATCGATCAGATTCCATGTGAGATAATCAATCAATTAACCATGCACACACATGCTTTATATTTTCTACCGATGTCCTCCTGCTGTTGTGTAACGTATTTCGTTTGTGGAAATGCAGTTTGCAGTCGGCACCACCTGATCCCGAGCACTCCCATTTTCATTTTACTTCTGATGTGTGTGTGGTGTGTTTTTTGCCGTTCATCTCAGTTTAGACAGCCAAAGTGCGTGTGTGTGTGTGTGTGTTGGTATCTGCTGTCTACTTGGATTAGTTATGTGCTCTCTGCTATTTATACAAAACCCTCAGGCTTCCCTTTTCAAAGTTTTGCCACTTGTCTTTCTGTCCTCCTCTTTCTTCTCTGAGATGTCAGACTTCTCTGTTACCTGGGCATCATCCGTCTCTTGGCAGAATCATCAGCGTTTTTTATCCCCCCCCCCACCTCCCCCAACCACCACGTTTTTTTTGGGGGGGGGGGTTTGCTGCTTTTGGGAGTTTTTCACAGATTCCCAGTCGATCTCATTATAGAGACGTTCCAACAGATAGCTGGGGAAAATATAACTCTGAAAAAAGTCGTTGCCAGTGGAAGAAAGATAACAATGCTCTTCATATCAGTGCAAATACCTTTACAGCATCCTTCTTGTCACCCTCTGACAATCCATCTCATCTCCTGTGGGGGCAAACGCCGTGCGATGCCTTCACTCTCTGCAGTAATATGTGAACTAATACAAGTTGTAAGCAAACCAGGTGTCAGTTGTTGTTGTTTTTTTCACTCCAGTAATGAAACTACAGGCTACTTGAGGGAATTGTGAAGTGGTACAAACAAGAACGGAGACATTTACCTTCACTTCTATGGCAGATACTTTTATCCTTAACAGGAAGAGACAACACTTGAGCTTCAGTGCAGGAGGAGACCTTGGTGACAGTTCAATAAGAGAAAGTGTAAAGAGATTAAAGGTAGAGAAGTGCACAGATAGACTGTCAATAATAGAAAAAGGAGCTCAATGGAGAACAAGGAGAAGGTTGAGGAGCTTGAGTCTATATGAGTTCAAGTCGGGCGGAGGCCACAATGAGAAGCCAGTGGAGGTCAATGAACAGCAGAATGACATGTGCCGTTTGAGGTTGATCAAAATGCAGATGTGTCGCTGCAACGTCAACAGAATGTGAATATGTGTTGTTGTATCCTGTATGTGCTTTTTTAAATTGAGTTTATTTATTTATTATAGATGTTTTATTTTATTTTTTCCTAACTTCCACTTTAAGGACTGCGTTGTACTTGTGCAATGACAATAAAGACATTCAATTCAATCTGTAAGGCTTTGACTATGTGGTAGAAAGGAGGCTCACCATAGTTGAGGTGAGAGATGAGCAAGACCCGAACCTGAAGTCGATTTTTTAGGCACAACCGATCAGATGAAGAGGCCATGTTGTTTTTGATGATGTTAATATTGAAATAATGATTAGTCAGGATGACCAAGAGCTCAGTCGTGGTGATACTCCTCTATATCCAGCTTCCTTCTTGAAAATAAGGTTCACTACAGCTTTTAAGTCAGAATTGAGGGATAATTCATTCGGCTTACTTTTGTGTCTTGTTCTGCCAGGATGCATGCATTGTGATGAGTATGAGAGTAGAGTGAATCTAATGAAGAAACAATCTCTCACAGAGTCAATTTAGTATTTGCTCTTGAGCTGTTGATCATGTTAAATAATCTTTATGACAGTGGGATTTTAGTGCAGGACATGCTACCGTAGCTGAAAAGTGAATTTTGGACCAAGTTAGAAACTGCAGTGGATCGATGACTCCCACCACAGTTGTCTGTACAGAGAAATAAAGCAAATCCATCTGAATCCATCTGGATATTGTGGATAAGAGTAAAGTCGGGAGCTCTGCCAATAACATGAGTTTACTGAACTGTAACAGACATGACAACATTACAAATCTGCCTTCTGAATGCGCTGTCGTCTTTGTTTGTTCACAGCCTGAACACTACTCACTGTCAACTTAGGATCAAGCAGAAACAATATACTGTAAAACATTTGTATTTGTATTATGTAACATTTGTGTCAGATCGTGCAGAGGTTAAACATATTATATTACTCATCAGTGATCTATAACTAATTATCTACCTTTGTATCAACAAGATCTGGTTCATTCACTTGTTCAATGAATGACAGTAAAACATTTATATTTCTTGATTCTGTATCTACTCTAAGCATTAGTCTGATCCAACCCTTTAGTCCGTCCATTGTGCAGTGAAGGTCTCCTGTGATAAGTCTAGTATAAACGTACAACAATGAGTGTGAACCCTCTGTGTCGAAAATGTGTTTGAACTTCTTATTTTCCATGTGAATAATTTCAGTTTTCTATTCAAACATTTTCTTGACAGTTGTGCTGTTCTGCTCGGCGACTTCCTGGTACAGTAACCTCGTTTAAATTCAAATCTGATTTGCATTAAATTCAATTGCACCCACCCCACACACACACACCTCTCTCTTTTAAATTCTTCTAAATCATCTTTCCTCCGTGCCTCGCTCTCCGTCGTCGTCTCCGTGGCCTTTAATGAGCAGGAGCACAGCGGACACTAAATCATCCTGGAGAGCAAATTACCGTAATCTGACAGCAGCCAAGCACCTGCACAGCACCTTCATAATCACAGCACAAAACCCTGCATCTGTGCATAGAAGAAAGGTGTGAGTCTGTGTGTGTGTGTGTGTGTGTGTGTGTGAGTGTAGATACGTATATATAGTTTGGACTCTCCCAGGGGAAAAGGTCAACTCCCAGAATACAGTGGGTTGTTAAGGCATTTAGCAGCCATCAGAAAGAGCCTGCCTCTCCTCTCACTGAAGCCTAAAGGTGAAGCCTAATAAGCTGAGACACACACACCAACCCACACACACACACACACACTTGCGCTCGCTTTGCCCACCTTTCTCCGGCTGCCTGTTCAGGAAAAGGGGTTTGACCTTTATCAGATGGGAGCGCTAACACGCTAATAGCCCTGTCCACACTCCAATTAGAGCTGGTAAGAGAAGGGTTCAGTCGTGCACAAGTCTTCCACTGAGGATCTGAGTGAGAGACGGGAATTGTGCAGGCCGTCAGCCGAAGAAGAGGAGAGGAATCAAAGGAGAGGAGACCGAAATGAGCAGAGGAGGGAGGACAGAAATATGGACAGATAAAGACAGGGACAAGTCTTTAAAGGCGCTGTATGATGAAGGGGTTTCTGGTGGAACGAGGCAAAAAGTCTGAAACAAGAAGTAAACAAGACAAAGTATATAAGCTGTGGTGCTGATTACAAGCAATAAAACTAAATTATGGGTTTGAAGAAACAACTCTATTATAGCTGGACGCTCACCACATAATGGACGACCAAGACGCAGTTTGGCTTGAGGGTGTTGCTAGAGGAAAATGTCTTTAGCTAAATTGAGGGTTTAACCAGTCTATGGTGGTAATTTGGAAACTCAGACTTGTCAGGTTTAAGCTCATCAAGTGGGCATCGTCATCACTGGTTGTGATTCACAGCCATAAAGAAGGTTTTTGCTTTTATGCGAAGCGCCCACTTGATTTGTCTCACTCAGGCTGCTAAAGCCTCATTGAAGCTTAACCAATACAAGGACAAAACACTGTGAATTAGCGCACGATGATGTGGCCTAAAAGGCAAATAAAAAAAACACACAGCTGCACCATTACAAACAACAACAATCAGGGAATCAGACGGGAAGTGGAAACCAGGGAGCGTTAACAACTGTTTCATACGGAAGAGCATTAGGGCCAACAACTGAGATTTTTTTTTTAAGAATATGAGATAGAAACTCTGAATTTCTGACTTTTTAACCCAGAAATTCTGACTTTTATCTCAGAAATCCTGACTTTTATCTCAGAAATTCTGACTTTTTAACTCAGAAATCCTGACTTTAATCTCAGAAATCCTGATTATTAATCTCAGAAATCCTGACTTTTATCTCAGAATCTTAAAAAAAAAAAAAGTCTGTTGTTGGCCCTAATGCTCTTTCATTTTGATCATTTTCATTTGATTTATATAGAGCTTTTCATTGCAGCCAAAGCGCTTTTACAGAAATACAGAATATCATATTCACACTGATGGTGGTGAGCTACGTTTGTAGCCAGAAGCAACCCCTCCAACCAACACCAAACACTCATACACATTCATACGCATGAGGAAAGGAGGGCAAAGTGGGGTTTAAGGACACAATAACGGAAACTGGGATGGAGCCTCCTGTTGCCCAAATATCTGCATTAAAACCCTTTAATTCCTGCTGAGATGTTTTTGTCTTTGCTTAAACACCCGTGAAATGTTTTCAAGAGATTTAGCAATTTATGAGAGGAGCTTTAATACAAAATACTGAATGTATTATGATCATTAATATCCACTGACACTTCAGGCTTTAGAAGTTGCTTTACCTGGGATAAGCTGTCTAGACTAAACTCTCTGTCTCGCAGCTCCGAGCTGTCTTTTCTTATAAGACAAGAAGACTGGTGAAGACATCTATCTGAAAGGAGCTCTTCTTTTTCTAACCTCATGTCTGTCTGAATCTTAGTGTATTCTATTTCCACCACTTAATAAAACCTCAGTTTTCTATTATTATACTTTAAAATGGGATGATTAGACACAGATCAATTTAAAAATGTTCTTGAACTTGAGCTAATATTTTCACCTGGAGCATCAACACATTCAGGAGGTTCTGCATAATAAATTAAAAAAAAAAAAAAAAAAGCGAGAGACATGATCCAACATCTGCTTTTCTTTGAAAAACCTGCTTTCACTTCATGGATCCAAATTCGAAAAAGAAATTAGCCATTGTGTGCGTGTGTAGTGTGTGTTCATGTGCAGAGCAGAAGGTTAAGTCCCCTCTCTCCCAGCAGATTGAACTGAGCACTGATGTGATATGAGACATGCCAAGTTATATAACCCTGGCTGATTGGATGGTAACGGGGGGTGATTGCTCTTTTTCTTTTTTGGCCTCCCCCTTCTTTTGGCCAAAGCTTTATTCGTTTCTCTGACAGTTACAACGAGGACAGAGGGGCAGAGGGAAACAAGGCAGACAGGAGTGGAGAAAAAAAGAAGGTGTTTTCTCAATATTCTACTTTGAATATAACATGATGTCAGTGTGTTTTACATCAAAAATTTGCATCTATGTGCGATTAGAAACCATTCATTTCATCAAATAGTTTAAAATTATTTTTGATTTATGACCAAATAACTAAAAAACTAATCACACTTCTCTCAGTCTCAGGTTCGGCTCTGTTCTGGTGTTGTGGACGATGCAATGTCATGTATATTTCTCCTCAACTTTTTGTTTTGACAGCCAATTAACACACATTCTCTTATGTTGACCTTTGGCTCGACCCCCAGTTTGAATCAGCTGCTAGAAATAAAATCAGCTCAAACTAAACCTTCCCTGCTAACAATTACCACTCAGATGGAGCCGTCATGTTGTTATTAGAGCATATTTTTCAGGCCTAATGCAGCAAGGCCTTCAAGGGTTTCTGGACAATATTTGTCATTGTTTAATAAAGTTAAATTTGCATAAGCAGCTCATTTGTCCATTAGTAAACACTTGAGAAATATTCCTTTAAGGGACATTTTAAACCAAGGAACAACGTGTGATTATTTGTGATGAATCACACACATTAAATAAATAATTAGACCGATTGATAGACCTACTTTTGCATAATATTATCACAAGAACACACAAAATGAAGATGTTGAACATAACACTGGCCACAAAACACCTGCTAATCATCAGCCATCAGCCATTTGGAGCATGCAACACTTCCAGACTGGACTTTCCCCACAGGTTTAAGGCTCATCTACTGTATGAAAAGCTTTTGCCTGCTGCCACCTGAAGGACGGATACACCTGAAGCACAAGAGGGCATTATACCAGCATCATACAGTACACATATCTACCGTTTTAACATCAACTAAATCAACTGAAAATGGAAACGGGAAGATCACCTGCTCCAGAAAGTTTGAATTAGAATTCACTGAAGGACGTATAGCCTCTATTTACAAGAGGGTCCTATAGACACAGATACGGATACAAAGCTGAAACATAGACAATTTATAATACAAATACAAAAACTCTCCGCCATTGCACCGGGGAGAGTTAAAACCTGACACTACAGGACGAGTGAACAAGAGGACTTCACAAAAAGCAGTTTGGTTCAACACAAATCAAAATCACAAAAAGGTTTACTTAAGATAAGATTAAAAAAAATATAAAAGAAGTCCTGAGGCAGCACAGGAAGGAAATCGATCTCAAGAAAACAGGTGGATCGTTCATGGAGCTTTGTTCTGATTTCTTGCACATTTCTAAATGGATATGAAGAGTGGATTGAATGAATGCTGGACCAGGGCCAGTGGGTGTTAAGATGTTAACCGACACACCGCTGGTTATAATGTAGTATTCTCTTTGTTATTACCAAGCTACAGCTCCGACTTTCCCTCCTACTCCTAAGTTGTGCAATATTCAACCTGTTCCTTCTCCATCCGCAGTGCTGTAATGTAAAGGTGAGTGACAGGCAGGCAGAGTGAGTGTTAAAGCTTCAGTCATTAACGCTCTTAAGTGCCATTATTCTGTCCTGCCTCTCTCCCTCTCCCTCTCTTTTTAACTATTGGAAATAGCTGCTTTCATGGCAATCAGACTAATGTAGATGCCCTCGATTCAACGAGCACAGCAGCAGCAGCCAGGTGGGTTTGACAGAAAAGAGAGAGATAAAGACAGACAGGGTTCAGAAAGAGGAGAGAGGTTATGAAGTGAACAAACAGAACAGAAGAGGAGGAGAAAAGAAGAGACGAGACGAGACGAGAGCTGAATGTGAAAAAATGTAATATTCTTCTCTAGGCATGCTCCGGGTGGGGACGTGACACCCACTTAATTGTTGTAAGTGACCGGGGCCGTGATGAATGTGATACAGAAAACTGCAGATATGAAAAAGGAAAGGGAGGTACAAGAGGTAGAAAGAAAACAGGACAAAGGCGGATGAGAGGGAGATAAGATCAAAATCGCAGGAGGAGGCAAATCAAGGTGGGTGTTACGTTCACTCCTCGACCCCACATGGAAGCCGAGGGGGGTTGTGGAGACGGTGGGGGTGGGGGTGCACATTAAAAGCCAGGAACACGTTACAAAAACGACGTGGGGCTCCAGCTCTGTTCAAGAAGCAATGGAGTGATTCCTTTAAATCCCTCCTGCCTTCCTATAGCCCGCAGGTGAGAATATATCAAAGCGTGTGAGTGCTCATCTCATCACCACAGGACGCCTGAGTCACACTCTCACCTCTTACGGCTGGAGAAGATAATAAGCAATAAAAGTGACTTTTGATATTGCACAAGTCAATTACTGTAGCTACAGAATTGATCCAGTGTCTCACACATGGTTCATTGAGTTTGTTATGCGACATGTTACCAGAACAAATATGTTTTTCCCGCTCTGGATCATCTATTGATGCAAAAAGGTCATCGAAGCTCATCAATACTGTGGTGGTGTTGATGTTTATTCCTGCGAAAGGCTGAAATAATAAAAAAACTACTTATATTATGATTAATAATTAAAGCATATGGTGGATATTATGACTGCAGATTGTAATCTGTTCTATTTTGATTGTTTTTATTCCATAATTCAATTTGTCGCTCACTTTGCCGGTAAATGAGCCGCTGAGGTGAAACTGAGAGATGTGACGCAGGAGATGGAAACAGACTAAAAGGTTTTGATTTTGATGTCATCAGGAGAGTAAACAGGCTGCAGATGTTGGGCATTAGAGGGCTGCTCCCATATGGACTTACTGAGCCCTGAAGCTGTAGACCGCTGGTTTGACTCCTGAATTGACTGATCATGTACAGCATGTCAATCAAAGATCCCTTCTCCTCGCCATTTCCTGTATGTTGACTGTTTTTTTTATCAATGAAGACATGAAATGGTCCAATTTTTTAAATTTGATATACAGTAGGCTATATAAGCAATTTTTTTTAAATAGACATGTCAAGTCTATTCTTTTGGGACTTTGTTACTGGTCACTTTTGTCATGTTAAGTCCTTGCCGTGTGCTCTCTTGGGTGTTGAGTTCACTCCAATTTAAACAGAATAGGCATAGCCGGTCTTAACGTAGAGGCATGTAGGGCCCCCATATACGTACCTTCACCTTGGGCCCCCAAATTGCTAAATCCGGCTCTGCCTATAGGTACGAATGTAGTTACCTTGATGAACCTATAAAATACAATTTTAAAAAAGGATTTTTATACATTGGTTGGTGCCCATTATCCGTTCGAAAAAAAAAAAAACTGAATAACTTATGAGGGCGATTTTGTAAACATCTCTTCCATTAGTGTGGTTTTTTTTTTGCATGACATCTTATTTTAAAACTGCCGAAAACGAAGAAAAAAATATTTGTTCTGATTTATTTCTGAACATATTTTCATATCATCTTTTTGGATACTAGTGTGTATTCATGACAACTGAAATTCATTCAAAAAAAAAAGTCTTTGAAAACATCAAACATGAAAGAGACTGAGGAAAAGAGAGAGAGAGACAGATGGAGTGAGTGAACAGGTGAAGATGAAAGTAGAGAGGACAGAGAGGATGATAGTGGAGCAGTAAACGTTTGTCTAAATGTAACTTGCACACATATTAAGCCGTCCATTAACATAGCAGGTCAGAGCAGCTCTTTCATTAATTAGAGCCTCAATCCTCACGTGTCCAATTAAAAGGCTCAAAGCCGTAGAAACAGAGACAGATATGAATATACACACAGTTGTATGCCGTGTGAGAGAGAGTGTGTGTGTGTGTGTGAGCATCTCCTGAGAGGTGTAACACGCCCCGCTGGTTATTATCTCCGAGTTTCTGGCTGGATACAATCATTCCTATATGTATCATGGTGGTTACCATGGTGTCACCTTCCTGGGCGCTCAGTATCTCCGTGGTGACTGACATGCATCGATTCACCGACAAGGAGGCTTCTCTTGATGATGTCATTGTGCAGTAATTGGATTGTAATTGGTGTTTAATGGTGTGTGTGTGTGTGTGTGTGTGTGTTAATGCTGCTGGATCCCATCACCGTGGAGACTCTGTCCTCCAACACAGATGTTATGTAGGATGCTGCAGGACTGTCGTGGACTTTTGCCATCGATTTATTGTTTTATTCCTTCCCCTTCTCCATGATTGCATTGATTTCCCTCCGCCACGGCCTCTCAGGGTGTTTCTTAATTTAATATCACATGACTTTATGATGTCGTCTCTTGAGCCGGCTCAATAATTATATCTCGGGGGCTGATTCACTCCAGCCAATTCAGCGCTTTTCAATCCAGTGTCTTGATCCTTATCTGAACATAATGTCGTTAACATTTATCAAGTCAACCTGACTTGTAATCTTGTGCTCTTACAAGTCATTCCAGAGATGCTATCACAGGCCCTTGTGTGAGTGTGAGTGTGTGTATATGTGTGTTGAGTGGATGGTTTCCCCAGCTTCTCCTTGGCTTTCTGTTTATAGGCCAGCAGACACATGCGGTGGCTCCCCATAGGCATTGAAATCCATTAAGAATTCATCAGTGGCAAGATGGTGCTTTCTTAATCAATTCTGTGTGATCTTGCCAACGCATCCAGCCTCATTGACAGAGGGAGACAGGAAAGTGTGAAAAATAAAAAGCTTATAGGTTTCGACCGATAAAAAGGTTTCTGAGGGCGATTTGTGCTGATGCTTTTTCTTTGAGATGTTTTTAGGCTACTTAGACAAAAGCAGCACTGAGCAACTTCTCAGTCATTATACTGCACCATATATGCACACACAAGTGTCCATTGACTGTTGTGTACTTTAAATCTGGGGCTGTTTTAACTAGGCACCAGTTCTATCAATAATTACACTCAAGTAATGCAACTGTGTAAACATATATATTTACATATATGCACTCAATGAGGCAGAAGGAAGAAATTCATCATTTCCCTGCAGAGACTTGGCCAACTCAACTACAAACCAGTCCAAAACGGGTCCAAAATATATAAATATTTACATCTGACTTTGGCAACATGGGCATGATGATCTCTGCACCAACAGCATTAGTACGTTGATGTCACGTGAGGCGGAGCTCGGGGGGAGCCAGATCGTGGTAGCTCTGTGGAGAAATGGCATCGTGCTAATGCTAAAGCTAACTAACGGTCAGCCGGCACTGTGACGTTTCCTGTGCAGGTGTGATGCAGCGGGTTTGTCGGGTTCGTCTGCAGGTGAGTTAGTGTGAAATGATTCAGATGTGTTTCCAGTCCGCTGTCACCACCGGAGATGGTGCTCGTTAAATACAGTTAGCTTTAGCTTAGCTTTAGCTACTAGCCGCTCCCTATAGGCACAACCAGTAGCCAACGATTGAAGGTTGGAGCGAGAGCAGGCGAGTGTGAGTGTGACACTTACTGGCCGGGAGGAATTAAACTTGTAGCTAACACCTAACTTCTAAATATTAGATTATATTTCTTCATAACAATGTAGAGATCTGAACTGCAATCAGATGAAATAAGTATAATGTAGGATATAGCCTACCTATATATTTACAGAGATATCAATGTTATATGGTTCATCTCATCTCACTGGAATTAAGAAGCATCATAATCTGATGGAGTCATCTTAGTGTGGCGATCAACCTACTTTGTGATGATTCATTAGAGCACAAGGCCGCACAGTCAAGAATGGACATTCATAATAATAAAAACCATTAATAAAGACAATAAAATCGCTTTAATCTAGTGCCAAACTAATGGTCTAATGAGTGCTGAGTGAACACACAAATGACAAATAAACTTTAATGACAAATGTCCCCTTGAGGAACAATAACATTAAATTTGGATCTTTAAACATGGACTGAAAATATGTTGCGCTAAGAGGTGAAACAGGAAGTGAGAATGAGGCCTGTTGAATTGACTTTACTTCATGTCACCATGACCACAGAACAACAAACATCTCCCTCCTCCTCCTCATCATCTGCCTGCAGATTACAGTTTGTGTCTTTTGTTGTCGGGGCTTTTACCATCTCTAAATGAGGTTGCCTGAGAAACACTTTGGAGCGTCGCCCTCGAGAGGCGCGGAGAGGCTTCCTAACTTTTATCTTCAATAACACATAAACAAGGCGCCCGAAATGGAGAGAACAAAGCCTCGCTGGTGTTCATGCATGAAAGTGATTGGAGAAGAGAGACGGGAGAAGAAACACAAGAGGAGAACAGAGTGTTTATTTTAGTAATGAGCTCCTGTCGTCACGGTTTTACGCTTCCAGCTGGGTCTTTTTGTTCTTCTGGCTACACTTCATGTACACTGTGGATTAAGAGAAGAGGAACTCTACCTTTGTTTTGACTGGAGTTGCCCCAAAAACCGTAGGAGACTGAGCTCTGTATACGTTGAGCTCAGCTTCGGGGAGGGGGGGCGGATCTACAGCATGTAAATTGATTACACTTTGCCCCGTGGCAGCAAAAGCAACAACATTGTGTGTTTACTTCATTTTGCTCCTCTTGTAAAATGATCTCTGAGGAAAAACAGTGAAACTTCATTTGATTTCAGCTCTGAAGTTCGTGTAATAAAAAAACAAACTACATCTGTCAAAATCTCACAACTTGATAAACACGAGTCAAAGATTTAAGGCGGCTGTTCAGACAGTTTCTGCTTTCTCATTATTGTCACATCGGCTCGACCACCTGTTGCACCTGATTCTTATTCAAAACAGGAAGTGGAAGTGTGTTGTTTGTTACCTGATGAAGCAAGTCCGTCTTAACCTTAGTTATTAATGCTCAGTGTTTAATCAGCAATGCCAATGAAAAACCTTGGCCGAATTCCGATTCTCCCCTTAGCCCTAGCCCTTGGCCCTAACCCTTCGTTTTGCGCGTTCACGTGAAGTGGTAGGGGTGTCCCAATTCTGGTTCAGACGAGGGTTAGGGGGAAGTGGTAGGGCAATCTCGCCCTCGAAACGGAGATTTTTCAGGGGCACACTACGGACCGAGGGCTATGGCAAGTTTCCCAGAATGCATCTTGCGGCAACCAGCAGCTGATTTATTTCTCACTGTAGCGCTGTTATTACGTCATTTTGTTAAGTTTTAATATTTTTTCATGCGAGAAAGTAGCTGTTTAGATCCCAATGTGCGGTCGGTTTATCCACATGAGGCTGTTTAGACGTTTGCTCCGATGTTTTTCGGAGAAGTGATGCTGGAGCCTCCACCTGTGGAGCCTC
Organism: Trachurus japonicus; assembly: GCF_045865225.1. NCBI lineage: Eukaryota > Metazoa > Chordata > Actinopteri > Carangiformes > Carangidae > Trachurus > Trachurus japonicus. The sequence continues at coordinate 8,098,055 of NC_140930.1, read as the reverse complement.
CACCTGTGGAGTAGATCAGCGGCTCGTCACGGAGACACCACCCCGTCCGGAGAGCTCGTCAGCCGGCCAACCTCCCGACCTCGTCCCGGTAGAAAAGACGACCGCTAATTAACTTACCCGCAGGGTTTTAAAGGTTTACCGCCGCGTAGTTACATTCTTTTTAATAGATAAATGCTCGTCTCATTGATGAAATGTAACAATTGTCGCATTAATTTGTTTGAATTAAAAGTGAAGCTTCATGTGTTTTGGACACAGAAGCAGCACTGCCTGGGGGATCTGTAGCCTATACAGAAATCACCACATTTACATCAATAAATAAATGTTTTACAATGAACCGATCATTCTTCATTAAATTTTATTTTATTTTATTAAGTTAACGTGGTTCTGAATAGAGGATTTGTGGCAAAAGCTCGTCACGTCTGCTTATGTGAAAGCCAGCAGAGACGACTGATGACGCATGTGATTGTTGAAGTGGTGTCCCAATTCGTAGGGGTTCCCTACTCCTTGTAGCTCCGTTTCAAGGGCAAGGGTAAGGGCTAGGGGTAGGGCTAGGGGTAGGGGTAGGGATGAAAAATAGAATCGGAATTGGGCCCTTGACTTTATAAGTTTGCAAAGAACAAGAAAGAAATATTGTTTTGGTGGTAATAATGGTAGACACATACTACTACATGAGTATTTTTGTGTCTGTAAGTGCATGTGTGTGTGTGTTTGTATAAGTATGAGTGTGTGTGAATGTGTAATGAGGGGGCATATTGTTTGTTTTTTAATATTTTATTATGTAAAGCACTTTGGGCTACTTCCTTTTGTATGGAAAGTGCTCTATAAATAAAGTTTGATTAATTGATAGAGTTGCACACTAATGCTGTCATATTTTTCTTTACTAATGTCATTAAATGCATTATTTATATTTATTTTTAAAGTATATTTTTTGGGCTTTTTCGCCTTTAATGGACAGCACAGTCAAGAGAGACACAGGAAATGGGGAGACGGGGGAGGAGAAGGCAAGGGCCGCTCGATGCGGGATTTAAACCAGAGGACTGTAGCCTCAACGAATGGGGTGGCTGCTCTACCAACTAAGCTAAACGATGCCCCATTATGTTACAATTTTGTTAATTTTTAAAATGTTATTTAATTTCTTCATTGGTTCATGTACATTTTTTCATCATTCATCAGTCCAGGGAACAGTCCAGTTGTATTATAGTGTTACTGGATGGAAGGGGGGCAGAGTTAGTGGGGGTCCCCGGTCTTGTGGTGTGAGGGTCCGGTCCTGATTGACCGAGGGTTTGAGCCTTGAAAAAGTTTGTGTCCACTGTGTTTAACTTTGAGGACAAAGTGGGGGGTCTAACCCTTTAAATCAGTCATGAACATGGTGTGAGACATGACATAAATTCACCAGAACCTCCAGCTGGTTATTCCTCATTAGCTGTTGCCATGACAGAACAATTAAAAAGAAGGAAGAGACTAATGATGGAGCTGGAGGATAATTTCCTTTGTACCACACAGGGGACTATGGCTGTCACAGACGATCCGTTCCCTGTGTAAATATCAGCTCAACATTATTTGGATGACGGGAACATGAGAGTGATTTTTACACTGCCATCGGCTCCAGATTGAAAAGGCTGCCGGAGTCTCAGAACAAATTGTTCAGGTGCTTGGTACAAAATTTCTGTATGTGACTAAGACTTTTGTTGCCTTAATTATTTATGATGAACAGTTTGTTTGGTACAGCAATTAGTACAAGGAGAATAAGATTAATGGCGTTAAACTTTTTAAACAATAAAGTGATGGAGGATGGCATTTCATCTAACAAATAAAAGTCCAATTATAAATTCAGACAGTCAGAGTTTCATACAGTACATCACTTAGCCAAAGGAAACAATGACGAGAGTTAGCATTAGCACAATCAACCACAACACTGCAAGCTTCAAGCTAACAAACAATATAAACAAATGAAAGATGCCAACTATGCTAACTTTTCTGAAACGTTTTTCTAGTTGCACAACTGCCTCCTGACTCTGTAGCTGAGTCTCTTCCATGTTTAATCTGCTTTTTTATCTTTAACTCGTGGGCGGGGCATCAGGCCTGATCCAGATTTCTCAATGAGGAAGTGAATGTAGATGTCGGTTTTTGATTGTTTTTCATTTTTACAAGGGAAAACCATGTTGAACATAGAAGAAATGCATTGGATACTGGTCCACATAAAGTTTCATGACTGTGTTTGAGACAAGCTGGTTCACATTGTAAAAGGTCAGAGGTCAGAGATTTACACTACAAACAGCTCCAACAAGGTGGAGGAAAACACTCCCAGACGACAGTAACACACTCGGCAGCTGCAGAGCAGGAAGTAAAACAACACTTGGCAGAGTTCATTTCAGGAGAGTGGGACTATACACGGCTCTGTGACATTGTTTTGTCTTCTTCCTCTTCTTCTATAATGATGCGCCTCAGCTCTCACCGGCACCTTGTCACTTTTCTTTTGTGCCCGTCTCCCAACTCTCTTGTTGTGCTTCACAGTCGAGCAGAAACTTTGTCTCGCAGCTTGAACACGCTAGATGTTCCACACATAAATATGACAAGGAGGGGACACTTCTTCTGTACTTACATATTTTATGAGATGAAATATCTGGGTCATTCAGACTTTAGAGATTATATGAACATATATATCAGTTTCCTGCCTTTGTACTCGAGAAAACAAGTTTTGAAGAGAAACAGTGACAACTAAGTTAGTGGTGACTTTTGGCCTTGTTTATAGTATCTGACTCGCCCCAAACACAATTGACCAGACTAAATGCAAAAAGGCCCAAAAACAATGACAACATGTCATCATTGTCCAACAAGTTTGTTCATTTTAAACTGTAGGATGATGTCTGCTTTCATTTCAAACATGTGTATCTGCTGTGAGTTGATCTAGGTACGATAATTGCTAAGGCTGGCTACACAATTGATGATTTTTAAATCTTAACTGAATTTAAAAACATGGGAGTCCACAGACTTTCAACATATTTTCAACATTTCAATCATAATTTGTGCCCAGAAGTTTCACAGTTATGATTCTCCAGACACGGGATCTCAAAGAAATGTATAGGTGACTTTGTTAGCATTAGCCCATTCAATCACCAGTTGCATCCAGGTGACTGAATGTGCTAATGCTAAAGGCTTTTCCTTGTCAGCCCATTATGATCTGTAATGTACGAAATATTATAATATACACATATTAGTGAGCTGTAAATGTAGCAACATTTCCCAGTCTTCTCGCTCTCATCGTCTTTTGTGCGTAGCCTACGGTATTTCCATTGGAGGCAAACTGATCTAGACTCGTGAATAAAATTGTTAAGACATCAAGGAGGCTCAGACTCAACTGGAACAGTAAAATAAAAAGAGCTGTAAAATATTCGTAGAGACACAACACACTTGGACAAATGAAAGTTTGCGACCATGCTTCAGTAAGGCCATGTCCCCCAATCAATCGGCCTCAAAATAGATAGAGTGGCAGCAGTGATGCGAGTGAAAAACACTGATGGTTAAGGACAAAGACACTAATGTAAAGACAGAAAATATGTTTTGTGGTTAACCATCCCTGGAGTCGCTGTTATATAATACATACTGTATGTAACTCAACCTTGAGCTTAATCAATATTGGCTGTCTCATAAGGTTTAATATGTGATTCAACTGCGAGCTCTCTGTCAGTGCCACAGAACAAATAATCATAGCAGCATATGAGATAATCATCAATTTACATTCATTATTTCTCCTTTCACCCATTAAGATGATGTAAAGTCAACTCAAGTTACTGCCTCAGATTTCTGAAGAGGAAAAAAAAAACATCCAGGAAAATACAATTATAGAAACTAGAAAAGCAGCTTTCCCATCATGCAACCCTTCAGACCTTTCTTGTCTGAACATTTGCATGAAGCCAGACAACACTAGCCTGAAGTAAAATCATATCCAGGGAAAAAAGACGACCACAAAAACCAGAATAAGTGACCGAGTTCACGACACATGTGGTTTGGTTTATTTCCATTTTCAAAAATTTGTTCACAGATGGAGGAACCAAGGACTGAAATACACCTAGAGCGATGCACTAAAAATAAGATATTCTGCATCTGTGGTATCTAAAAGACACACTGTAAAGGTTAAATTTAGTAAAAAAAAAAAAAAAAAAGAAAAAAGGGAGAGGGAAAAAAGACAGGCAGGAGAAAGTCTATCTTCCACCACTTTCCCACACTAGAAGCTTGTCTCATTCCCTCTGTGGACCGGAGAGTCAAACACAAGGACATGAATGATTCAACATCTGGCTCCTCCACATGTATCCACTGTACCAAAGGGAACTGCAGACACAAGTAAGAGCTCCTATTCTATCCTCCTTCATAATGTTTGCTCAGGTTTCAAGCTGTACGATGTAACTTTTGCCTGTTGGAGGGTCCCGATGGCTGGAAGTCTCCGAAGCAGCTAGAGTGACCAGATGCCCCCAAAAAACCAAATGTGGGACAAAGCGATTTTTATGTGGGACAAAAAAAAAAAAAAGAAAAAATGTCAATTTTTAATAAAAAAATATTTTTCTTTTTCTTTCACTACTTTTTTTGTCCTGCACGTGCCTACTGAACTAGTTGGATGTGCGTGCACTGTCCTCCTTTGTTTTGGACAATGTGGGACAACCATTGCCAGCAAGAGGTAGTCTTCAATCTTGATAGGTTCTGTCTTAGTTTAAAAACACATAGCCTGCAGGTCTCAATTACTACTGGTGCTGTTATCCTCCAAATGCAAGACTGCATTACTAAGTAGAAAATGTACAATCTTTAATCTCTGGAAGGAGCTGAAGGGATGTGATTTCTGTCAACATGGGAATTGAACCCCAAACCCTTAAACTCAGGCTTACAACTTAAATATAATTGATTTATTGGTTCGTTGTTGTACCTCTAATACGTATTTGTCAGAAGTGTTCAAGCCATATTTTAGGAATCATTGCATATCGGCTGATAAATTGGTTATCAAAAATTCTCCCCAATATCGGTATCGACCTCAGAAAATCCCATATCGGTCAGGCCCTAATTGGAATTAATGGTCCTAGACACTGGTCATTGTGAATGAGTATTTGAGACTGATATTACACCATCTGTATTGCATGCCAAAAATGATTGATATCAGCTGTGAATCGGCCAATTGGTATCAGAGAAATAAAACTTGATCACTGCATCCCTGGTAATCCCTGATGGGTAGACATTTGGTACATTGAGGAATTTTAAAAGTACAAGGATAAAACTCATTTTGGAGAAAAACCAGAGGGGCAACACGCCAACAACAAAATGAAAGTTTAGTTCCTGAACTGAATTAGACCTGGGAGACAGGTGTAGGACCTAATGTGATACCCTGTTTAGCTTCGGGGTCAAAGAGGAAATTGTCTTCAAAACAACTTTCGGCCGTACAACAGATCAGCTCGACACATCGAGGGTGTTTTGTTCTCAGTGTTTGTTTCTAGAGGACACGTCGGTGCAGCGACTGGACAAAGGTTTAACGGCTGCAGCAATAACAGTGAGCAGGACCCTGGAGTTATGGTGTTTTTCGGAGATAAGGGTGTAGCGGCTTCATTAACTGTACTCTCTGAAGGTAACGCATCATGTCCTCCACTTGGAGTTTTTTGTCCTCGCTTTAGTGTTTTTGTTTTCTTTACAGCTCGAGTGTTTTCATAAAGCAGCAGCCACTATTCCTCTGCCTAAACCTTTGTTCTACAACGAGCTTTAAGAGTATATCAACCAATTAAACTGCATTGATGGCAATTAAAAACCAAACTACATTATGACAACTGCAACATACACCAAACCGGCATTGAAGTTGTGTTTGGCAGTTGTGTAAAAGGCCTTTTTGTGAGCGTGTAGGCCGAGGTGGATTTCAGAACAGGAGTAATTGGACAGGAGCAGCGGGGCTGAGGGACAAAGTGACAAAAGTAAAATGTCAGACAAATGGAAAATATCAATCACACCTTGGTTACTTCTGTATAAATATAAGGTGCTGCTGCTTTTCTTGGTTTTGTAACTCTGTAACTTGAAGTTCTGAATATTTGGTTGGAAAGAACATCTTCAACGTCACCTGGGGCTGTGGGGAAATGTGAACAGCACTTTTATCTATTTTCTGACATTTTATCTACAACGTGATGAATGGATTAATCAAAGAGATCAGAGATTATGCTCGTGCTGTTTCCATGATGGAGTATGAGTTTACATGCTTTCATGGGATTAATCAAAAATGAAATAATCATGAGCATCCAGAATAAACAGGGTTAAAACCTTAAAATGGATTTTTACATATCTAAAAACAAAAATCTGACTGCATGTATCTTATGTCATTGACTGTGACTGGATTTAATCTACTATACAGTAATCTGGATCCACAACAGTTCATCGTCAGACCCTTTTACTACGCAACAACAAATCTTGTGTCCTTCTGCATAAACCTTAGGCACTTTCCACAGTTGGTACGACCCCTCAGCTGAAAGACACACCTGTCTCTACAGCTGAGTCCCACTTCAGGGGCCCGAGCCTTTAAAGGCTGCATCTGAAGGCCGACTGCTTCACACGGGCTCCTTGAAATGTGGCAGACAAAAGCAGCCTTCTTTTAAAAAGGGATACGGAAGGATCCGATGAGTGGTTCAACCATCGTACACCGATAATGAAAGCAAACAAAATAGACAGAGACATTTTTAAAAGGTAGCACTAAAGTAAAGTGGTTCAGCACAGTTCAAGAGGAAACATCCATCCAAGTTTGTGTGAGAACAAGTTACATGTTTTCAAGGTTGTTAAGACAACAGGAGTGGTGCTTTAAAATGCAATGTGGATATAGTAGATGATAGATAGCGAGTACGTTTACACAGTCAACAAAACTCTAATATCAGTCTGATTAAGATGATACTCAGATTAAGACATGACCATTTGTGATTACCTTAATCCGGTTAAGGTCATAGCCGAATTTAACACTAATCAAATTAAGACATGTGGAGTATTCCTGTTTTAGCGGCATTATCAAGTTTATGTACACACCTTCATCACGATACTAACTTTCTGTGGTAGTTTCTCTACATTTTGCGACAGGACAGGTACACACACACGACTTTGTACTCTCATCCTTGTACCTCTGAGTTTATCGCAGTGGCATAATGTTGCCAAATGAAAATACAGAATAGGCCTGTTGTGCACGTATTGCATGACAAAGAAGTAGGCCTAACTGCAGCTGAAGCCTCCATCTATTGTGTCGTTAATCCATCTATGCTCTAAAACGGGAAGATGAAAGGGATATCCTAAAAACAACTCATGTAAACACCTTAACAAGAATATTGTATCATTTGGAATGAGGTCAATAGTCGGATTACTGCTGTCCATGTAAACGTAGTCAGTGTCAATCTTCCACAGATCATTTCACTTCAGTTCAGCTTTTAGAGTTGGCCATAGCCATCGCCTTAATGAGCCACGTTTCAGTTTCTACTTCTTTGTTGTTCTGTTGTTTGACAATGGATGGCTTCATTGGGAATTCAGTTGGACTGAAATACTGTGTGTAAAGCAATCAGATAAAGCTATGAAATCTGCAGTGACTATCATAAATATATCAATATACACAGTAACTTTTTAAGTTGCCTTTAGCTACTTTCCATTGGCAGTAGTTGTTTCGACTGGTTTTTAAACTCACTACATTAGTCCATTGATTTGGCAATTTGAAACACAGTTACTGAAATGATTACAAGCAACCCTCTATGTCTAAAAGAACCTTTTCAGCCAATTCATCCTACTTCCCCGACATATTCTGACCTGAAAGAACCTCTGTAAACACACCAGTCATTACCAGTCGTGTTGTATTGTATTGTAGTCATTACCAAGGATGCTGGGGAACTGAGGATGTTTGTTTGACTTTGACAGTGTTTACCAGGACACTCAGTGAAGGGGACTCGGCATTAATTAGGAGCTTAATGACTCAAAAGAAAAGCCATCAAAAGGTAAAACTAAGAGCATTTAAAATATCTGGGAGCATCAGTCAACGGGTACAGGTCTCATCCGCCCAGATGAGTTTCACAGCAGTCACATAAAAGCAGACTGAAGTCAAGGTAAGTCATAAAAGATTTATTGGGCTGGGACTCGGTGGTAAATAATTCAAAGCTGAAAGCACTATTAGAGGCAACAGTTTGATGTAGCACTAAACAAGGAATGTGAGTGACATTTATTTAGAGCAGATGATCTGGACAGTGACGGATCAGCTGCAGATGAGATCTATGTATCAGTCAGATATTAAGACGTTCAGGTTTCACTCACTTAGCGTCCTTCTGAGATTAAAAGAGCAGGTAGGCATGATGGGAAATACTGGTTAGGAGGATATATAGAGTTAACAACTTGGATATTAAGGTAAAGGTACTTTATTTAACTAATGAGCATTAGAGGAGCTGATAGTTGGATTTAGCTACCGTTGGACAGATGCAGACTAGCCCTTTAGGCCTACCCGTTTCCTGTCTTTATGCTAAGCTAACTGACTAACTAGCTTAGATCTAAGTCTTGTTTCATCTCAGTTACCTGCTTAGCTGTAAATAATATCGATGTCTTGCAATGTGACATATCAACGAATCGTATCGTATCAGGAATTATCTGATGCCCACCTTCTAATATTTCCATTTTTACATGTTTTCATTTATTTTATGTTAGATAGATATGATAAAAGTGTATTAGTAATGTGCTCATATTGGGACATTTTTCTCAACAGGTGTATTTTAGAATTATTGAGACCCTATCTATGATTATTTCATGGATGAAGACAATTTTTTTAGAATGTATTTGTTGGTGTTTTGCAATGAGTTAAAAATCTATGTATGCAAATAAAACAATGACGAAAAACTGCATTTAGATATTTGGTTAACAACCTCCAGACTGTTGTGTCCTCCAACCTCTGAAACCAAACACCTGCTGGTAAAAGGTAACAACTGGTAGATAAATACAATACAACACAAAGAATCTGGAGAGTCTGGGTTTTTAGCAAAAAAAAAAAAACACATCTGGAGATTTTTTTTTGATGTGACATTTTACAAAGAGCATGTTCAGTCTAGTCATTGTTTGGATTTCTGGGAACCTACATCTTCACTTTCTGTGGTATTTTGTACAGTGAAAGTAACAGCCTGTCTGATTTCAGCTTCTCCAGCCAGTGGGAATGATCAATAACCTTTACAAAGCAGTCTATATGAATGAAAACCTAAGTCAACAACAACATGTACGTCGTCCGAACAGAAAGAACAAAACCTTCCCAGGTTCCTCTCCTCCGTCCCTCCACAACCACACCTCAGATAAATCTAATTCAGTTGCCTGTCTGAAGGTTACGTACAGTGCGTATATCTCTGGTCCAAAGCCATTACTCAGGATCATTCCCCCTCGAGCTGCTGCCGCACTATTGTGTCACAGTGGAGCGAAGACAGTGGCCAAGAACCAGAGCCAATATTATTAATGCACTATCCTCCCAACTCACTGCTTATATACTGTGTATGTGTGTGTATAAAACAATGACAGTGGGAGTGAATGTATTTTAATTTATTCGAGCACTCACCAGTTTTGTCAGATAGAAGTGAAATGCCAATAAACACATTCTTTAAATGAGTGAGTCACTCACGACTAAGTGAGTCACCGAGGAGGAAAAAACACAGTGGGCTACAGAAAAGTGCTGATGAACAAGTGGGAAGAAAAATAACAAAAGTTTTTATAAAAAATGAGCGAAAGAAGAAAAAAAGCGGGCGAGAAGTAATTATGCAAAAAAGTGAGTGACAAAACTGGAAAGTAAATAATAGTGAGTGGGAATATGCAACACATTACCCCATCCTCCTCTTCCCCCTCCATTTTTTTCATACAGTATCTCCAATTGTCCAGAGGCGGCTGAAAACACGGCCTGGAGGAGGAGGAGGTGGAGGAAATGTAGGAAGCGCAGTAACAGCGGCAGCCGTTATAAAGATGACTGATGTATGTAGCAGATGGAGAGTGCTTTACAACCTGTACCGGCACTCAATTTAAGTGTGTGTAAAATTGATGGCCAACTATAATTGACCTCTGTAGCCACTACAGTACTGAAAGCTGTTCTTCCACTTTGAGGAGAGGGAAGAGTTTCTCCCTCTCTCTCTCTCTCTCACACTGTTTCTTTTTGACACGGGGCGAGTGTTTGATTTATGTAACTCTGCGGCAGGTTGGCGTTTCCACAACGAAGACTTCTGATGGATGTATTTTTTATTTATTTATATATTTGTGAGGAGAATGGAGGGAGGCTGGAGAAAAAAAAAAGTACAGATGGGAAAAGGCAGGCAGATGAAGGCAGGATGAGGGAGGGAAAGAGGATGGGACGAGTGGAGGTAGAAGAAATAAAAGGGAAAAGGAGGACAGGAAGTGAAGGACCAGAAATGGAAAGATGGAGGGGGATAGAAAAGCAAGAAGTGGAGGAGGAGGGACGAGGAGGAGGAGGAGGAAAATGAATGGCAAAAGGAAGCAAGTAGTGGAGGAAGAGATGAATGTGAAAGGGGAGGAGCAGTGTGACACCTCCTAAAGACAGCAACCACACATGGAGTAATGGATTGTATAATCTACACCCAGATATTGACAACCTGCATCATTATATACAGCATGTTTCATGGGCTGATGTCACACAGAGCCGCCCCGGCCCGGAGAACAATACGGCTCCATATGGAGATACTGCACTATATCACATGCTGACCTATGACCACACACACATAAACATATACGTAATCCTGAGTTTGCACCTTTCTTAACATAGCAACAAGGTGCTTATACAGATGAAAATAATTTAAGATACATTAAAACGACGAGACAATCAATAAAGTGGTAGTGGTAGTATAGTGGGCAGTGGTTCTCAACATGTGGTCCGGGGACCCCCAGGGGTCCTTGAGAGGGTTGAAGGGGGTCCCCAACATTTTTCTTGAAATTTTGCCAGTTTTTTCTAGAAGGTTTTATTTTATTTCATTTTTTACTTTTTTACGATCACTTTTTCCAAGAAAATTTTTACTTTTTTTATTTTTATTTTTTACTCAATTTAAACGTGAATAAAATGTTTAAACATTAAATGTTTAAACATTTTTGGAGAAATTGTACCACTTTATTAAAGACATTTCTCTATAACATTTCCAAACAAAATTACGCCATTGGCCCTAATTTAAATGTACAAAAAAGTAACGTTCTTCAGTCTCAGAACAAAATATTTGTGTATTTCTGGTGTTTTCTTCAAAATTTGGTCCAATGGGTGTCCTGTCCGTGGTCTAATTTGTGTCAATTTAGGGGTCATTGATGTAAAAAAAAGTTTGAGAACCACTGATCTAAAAATACCTTTTTGTAAAAGTAAGTTTTCAAAAGAGATTAACATTTGAGAAAATTAAAGAGATTGCAAACACAAATGTTGGAGTGTTTCTCTGCACAACTGAAGAAGAAGATCAAGAGTTTTGTTTTTAAATCTTCAACCTCTATTTTGCTCTTCGACTTTGAATTTGAAAACATCTTTCTCTTCAAACTGTGACAACATCCCATCTCCTGCAGCTCTTGACTGAAGCCGCTCCGTCACATCGAGTGGATACGTCTCGACTGTCAGATGCATCATTTTTCCCATCTTCCACTCTTCGCTCTGACATGTTCCTGTACGAAGAGCAGCACTGACGTCTTGACAACAGCTGGAAATGAATTCATCAGATGTTTCATCACTGGTTTCCCCACAAACGCTTGCTTGTATTGACTGGTCCCCAGGCTCACTCTTGATAACAGTGCTTGCTCTTTTGTTGTGTTGTTTTTGACGGGCGATGTCCTGTCCAACTGAAGCTCTAACAGCTGGACGGCGGCTCCTGACAGCTGGAGAGCTGCAGATGTTTACACTGGTATTCTGACTTTCACATTAACTGTGTCAATATTTGTCCATCCTTGATTTTAGATGGTTTTACATCACTTCCTGTAAAGATTTTATTACACTTAGCATAATGAGTCGTTGGACGGGGGAGGGGCTAAAAGTAATACACACACACACACTCACATCGATCTGAATTTTACAAGGTATCAAGTACACACACATAAACCAATTATAATTAATTAAACTCGTCGTTACCGGACGCCACGTTGAGGTTGACCTCAGTCTGACCTCGACATCTGGTCATCACTGCACTGATGTAGCACCATGGTTACTCAATCAAGTGATAAGGACGAGACATCAGATAGTGAATTTCCATAAAATACCTTTACAAGAGAATTATAACTATTTGTGTATGGATGCGAGACCTTATTGGTTTTTATATGGATTCTTTTTCCATTGATACAAAGCAAAAAATATTTAAAAATCTTTTTGTGCTGAGAGTCTTTTACATATAAATCCCAAAATAAGTTGCAAATCCTTCTGTGTTCATTTGTTCATTTTGAGACTGATGTGACTCCGTATATATTAAAACAAGTGGACATAAAACATGAATGTCTTAAATATTCTTTTCTGTTAGTTTCTAAGGAGGTTTTAGCAGGAGAAACACTGGTCTTTAGCATGAAGTGTAATAACTGAACTTGTTTTACGGTCTTCTCGTTTATAATGTTGGTCTATTGGGAGAAGGCTTTATGACTTTATTCTCCTTCTTCGAGTCCAGTTTTGTTTTAAATTAGATTTTATTCCCATGAAAAGTTGTGACACTTCACTGCCCTGAAAAGTGAACTCTATACTTCAGCCTGAGTCAAGTTTCCACTGAGACACAAAGGAGCCAGAAGGCCTGAGCCGACAGATCCTCTCTCTCCCCGAGTTTACGATCCTTCGGCTCAGTGCACTGAGTAACAACATCGGGGGTTTGATTCCCATAATGCTCCAAAACGACAAACTGTTCTGTGCAGTGCTTTGGGTTAAAAAAAAAAAAAAAAAACATCGCCACTCGAGCACCTCTTAGGTTGTTTTATCATTTTCAATATAGTGTCTGAAAACAGTTTCCTGACTTTCTGCTTCTGGCTTTACAGCACACAGGTTAGTGGTTAAACATAAAGTTTGAGGAGCTCAGCAGCACAGATATATTACTTGCTGAAGGCCAATTCAGAATGAAAACAAACAGGTGGGACCAAACAGAGAAGAAGTTCAGACTCTGTTACACACTTTACTCAACAGAGACCAGTCGACTGGAACTTGTGAAAGTTAAGCCACAGCATCAACCTGCATCCATTAAAACTGTTTGACTGCACCATTGATGGACTTTAGAGATGCACTGGTGCAGTTTTATCAGATCTCAACTGATTATGATACATTAGTGCCAATACTGATCTCAGTACATGAGTATATATATATCATCATAGCAATTAATCATAATTGTTGCTGCTAAAGTTTGACGTTACTCAAAGCAGTGGTAATCCTATTCAAAGAGATACAATGTATTAAAGTTAAATGTATTCCAAAGAAACTTATTTGAACTTTGTGGTGACTTCACATACAACAGATGATGTTTCTGCAGCAGCAACTTCAAATTGAATATTTGGAATAAAAAGGGTGAGAACTGTAGAAAGTCAGTCTATCGCAGGGCCGACACATATATAGACAGACAACCATTCACACCTATGGGCAATTTAGAGTCACCAATTAACCTAACCTGCATGTCTTTGGTCTGTGGGAGGAAGCCGGAGTGCCCGGAGAGAACCCACGCATGCACGGGGAGAACATGCAAACTCCACACAGAAGGGCCCCAGCCGGCCGGCGGGTTCGAAGCCAGAACCCTCTTGCTGTGAGGCGACAGTGCTAACCACTGCACCACCGTGCCGCCTACTGTAGAAACAAATTTTAATAAATATGTGCAAAAATCAAAGAACCTCTACAAAAAAAGAATGAATCAATTTGGGGCTGTTGCAGATTGAATTTATGAAAAAATTACAATTGCTAAACTGCTGTCGTGCTTAGCGATTGTGGTTTGTAAATCAGCTCACTACGAAAATACAGGATAAAATCTGGATAGGCAACGTCAGTCTGATATCTGATCAATAAATTACACTGACATCAGTATTGGATGGGATCGCTCCTGTAGTGACTGTCTTTCTCTATATAACTGACTTTTCCTAGACTTAATCAAACCACATTGTAAGAACGACATAAAATGTGAGAGTACGGATGAGGCAAAGCAGACCTTCAAAATAAAAAATAAAAAGAAAGGAAAAATAAAATACTGAAGACTGAAAATGTGACGAATATTTACGTTAAATGACGTGTTACTACTAAATGGAGCTCACAGCTCTCATCACCCCTGGACAGCAGTGAGATGTCAGACTGAGGTTGTGTTTCGTGGTCGCTGCGTTCAGTCAGTGTGGAGGTCTGTGAACACCTTTGTAGTTTCCTGCAGGATCGCTGAACAGATGGCAGGACGGTTGCTTCCTAATAGTATTGGACAGTGTGTGTGTGTGTGTGTCTTGCTGAGCTGCACCGTGAACAGGGACACAGACAAACACACACACACACACACACACACACCGCAGTGAGCTCAAAGTGTGTCATGGCCGCTCGGCTCTCCAAACTTTTTCATCTGCGGTGGGAAGCGTCGTCTCTGATGTGATTTGTTAATGATGAGACTTCCTGCCTCAGAGTCTGGTCATGGTGACGGCAGCGCTGCACAGGAACTCGGTCTGAACCGTCCTGGCTCCAACGATTTGTCAGCGCTGACTTAATGTATGTTGTTGTGATTTGGCGCCGTGCACATCAGGTTTAACTGAATTACACGGTGCACCAAAGGGCCAGTGCACTGAAACCACTGCATGTTTAAAGTCAAATACTAAGATCAATTTACGTACAACACGTAAATATACAGTCATTTGCAAAACATGAGGAGCCTGTAATGTGAATTTATAAACAGTGTGCATTTCTCCCCCGTATAATAGTTACATGAAATCTTATTTTCTAAATGTGTACTTTCAATGGAAAAATTCAATCTGCATATTACGCTGGCTGCTGCTTGATCTTAATGTGAAATTATGAACATATTGAGACAAGAATGGACCAAATATTTTGTTGTTTCTAATTTATATCGACACAGCAAATAAAGATGCCATGTCCAGTACAGGCTGGTATTTGATTGGTGAATACTGATTGATCAGCACATTTAAAGGGGCAGTGACATACTGACTTTTCTACGATACGTTTATGTCAATAAATATATCACAAGCAAAAGCATTATCTGACCGATATTGACAGTAAGACATCATTTATCATTGGGCGTCTAAAACTGTTGACAAATTCCAAAAACAACATGGTTGTAGTTAGCGATCATGTTTGTGGTGTAAAAGAAAACCAGTGTGATGTTGCGTTGATCCGGTCACTATTGGGCTTTGTAAGTCATTGTAAACATGTGTTGTTTTGGGTCGTTTGTATTTACACCCTGTTTCGGGTTGACACTGGTTTTCTCAACGTAACCTGATAACCTGATTTTCAGACCCCAGTGGGTGGGGGAGGGGAGGGGCACACATCTGCTTTATTTGAGCACAAACTCAACATCAAACGAAAAATTCCCCGACTTCAAGTCCTCAGTTCAACTTCCCCGTGCCTCGTCTCCTCTCGCTGCCCGTCCTGTTTACGCTCTCAGTCACAGCCTCACTGCAAATCCCACAGAGCGAGAATGTGAAGGAGTGTGTGTGTGTGTGTGTGTGTCTGTGTGCGTTTGTGTGGTTTACTGGCATATTTATCAGCCTGCTAATCTGCAGCCTGATAACCTGCAGCTGTGCATGTTCCCTACAGCGAAAACCAAAACCAAAACCAAAACCAGAACCAGAACCAGAACCAGAACCAGAACCAGGACTACACCTCTACTTGACCTACTTTTACCTTAAAAATGCTGCTTTAAAGGGGAACTATGCTTTTTTGCTAACCCTCCTCGGCCATGTGCATTTGTTTTTAACGAAGCCGGTGAAAAGGCAATCCATGGAGTGGTGGATAACGATTTTTATACATTTTATGATGTGTATATTTGTGTCCTATCTGTCATAAACAAGAGATTATGGGTTACGGGTGCCGCTGAGACAAGAGCTAGGACGCTGGGTTGGAGGCGATGGTCTTGCAAGGTTGGTTTTCAGCCAAGAGACGCTAGGTGGAAGGCAGAGAGCCTCCATTCTCCCTGTAACAAGTCTTTTATTCTGAAGCTGTTTAATGAAGGTAAAAATCCTACTTAGTTCCTCTTTAAACTGCACCATTTATGCAGCAAGGCATTATAAAACAAAGAGTGAAGTCTAACTCAATAGATTTTCAATGCCACAAAAACAATTAACATTTTAATCAGTGCAACAATTAGCTTTTTTAAAATGTAAAAAAGAAAAAACACACGACTGTCTTTTATGTATGATCCACACAGAGGTGACATATAAAGGTGTCGCCAAGAACAACTAACTTGATTGATTCAACCGATCCTGAAGAAAACAGGTGGTGAATGGTTTTATTCACCTTTTTCTGCCAAATTGAGAACATTTTACTGAGCAGTGCCGTGCTGCGAAAAACATTATTACAGCGGCAGTCGTAACAGAGCGTTGTGTGAAAATGATGCACATCTTAAGGTTGAAAATTGGGACGTCGTCGTGTGAACAGACAGAATGAAATCCACCACATCTGGTAAATGTCCTCCAGCTGAGTGGCAATAAAGTTTTACCTCCGTCATCAGGCCACACTGTGTGGACATTTTTTAACTCATGTCCTCCGTTTTATTGTTTAAACTGGACATTTTTACAAGAAAACACACATGTTTGCTCAATATCTGCAGGTTACAAGAGTTAGCTCCACAAAACTCCATCAGGTTTGTTGATCATCTCATTAACAAACAATGCAATGTCCCTTAATGTTGTGGTCAAGACCACCTAATCCGAGGACCAAGACCAAGACCGATTATACCAAATATACTTTTGTAGCACAATTTTAATTATCTTAAAGTTATTTAATTACATTACATAAATCAAAGTGAGGAAGTGACAGAGAGAGGCCTTTGCAATTGAGAAAAAAACAAACAAAAAAAACAGATGTGGTCTTCAGAAAAAATCCCAAGTCCAGCTCGACCGAGACCGAGGCAAGAACAAGACGTTGAAAATGACTGGTCTCGAGTACCACAACACTATGGTCCCTCATAGTGTCTGCACTCTGTATGGTCCATATTAAACACCATGAAATTGCCACTTTGCAATGAGCAAAACACCTGAGATTTACATCGCCCCCTAGTGGTTGGAGGAATATCAAAAAACAATGTCAATCCAGGACACTCTGAGCTCTTAATAAAATACTGCACAGCTGATATGTGTCAGGTAAGTGTAGAAACACAAATGAATCTCCCAAAACACAACTTTAAACTAAAGTTTCACGAATAAAATGATCTTCCAATGGAGAATAATGTGGAAAAATGCAATGCTGAGGTCAAGGACCCCTAAAGGTCACCAAAGGTCAGCCAACAAAGTGGTTCCACGTCTGAAACCAAACCTTGGGGTATGTAGTAGATGAAATGCTGAAAGTTTCATGCTTTAGTCATAAAATGCACAATACCTTCCATATATGAGCTTATCTGCCCCACTAAAAGATATGAGCAGAAACATTAGGTTTATTGAAGTTTGTGTCCTCCACTAAAGGACACAGGGATCACCTCTGCAGCAGCTACTGTACATCAGGTTTGTTTCCATATTATTTTTGTAGAGAACCAAAGGTGAGAATTATCTTTAATTTGCATTTTCAAAGTATTCCCTGTGGAAAACACTCAGCTCAGCATGGAGCCAGCAGAGTGGCGTGGTGAGTGCCTCTGGGCGTGCATGTATACACTGAACAGCTGTACTGCTGAGTTGCACCTGAGCGAGGCTCTTAATCCCCAGCTGCTCCTGCAGAGCTGCTGAGCGGCCGCAGTAAAACAATGCTGGTTTATTGGACGGCCTCCAGTGTGCAAAATGTGTGAATGTGAGGCAGAGCTTTTGTTACTGAACGGCTCATCCTCCCTGAGCGGAATAAACATGGAGACAATAATTAAAGATACCGATGAGGAACGTGCTGTTCAGGTGAAAACGTCCTCCCAGTTTTAGCTGAACAAAGACGTTTTGAATGTGATCTTAGACTGTGACGTGGTTCTGAGACGAGTGAGTGTGAAGTGCACTTCAACCTCTAGAGTGTATAGGAGGCATCAGCTGGTGAGATTTCAAGGGAGTAAGTGAGGCAGATGCAGCAGAGGACCTATACATACGAGCTCTACATCTGCACTTAAACACATTTATATATGTAGGCCTAGTACAGACGCATTACCAGACAGGCAAGAACACTCCAGGAGGTCATGTAACAGTAACACTTGAGTAACCTTGTTAATCAATGACACTTTTTTTCCCTTTTTACTAGGAGAGATGTGACAACGGTTCACATGGAAGGTTTACATTTTTCCCGATAGAAGTTCAAGTAAGAAGAACTTATCTCAGTAAAGATGCTATATGTCTACGTTGTAACCTCTGGTTGAGCGTCCTAAAGACGGGGATGAGCTTAACGGCAAACATTTTGTATCAAATCGGCGTTTCGTCCACATGGAACCAGTGTTTTGGGGGCCCTAAAGCACTGTTGTTTCCCCAACAGGTCCCAGTGAGGACACATTTTCAAAATGTCACCCTTGCATTTTTGTGTATTTAACCAATGCACAACTTTTGTGAAACGATAGCTGTGTCCCAATTCAGGGGCTGCATCCTTTGGAGGACCCAGCCTATGCGGTCTATGGAGGCAAAAACTTCAGAGACACCTCCGCCAGTCGCGGCAACCATTGGTAAATGGGATGGTCGAGCTTTCAGAGCATTTCCTGATTGCGTCCCAACACAATCAACGTCCTAACGTTAAACATTTGAAAGTGGGAGCTTTTTACACTTCCAACAGCTCCTCAGCTCCTCGCCCAGCTATGCTTAGGGGATGACCATGCATCCAAGCTGGCCGCGGAGCAGGGTTACCACGGCTACAGCGTGGAGCCGCCTCAACATTCCAATAGCTAGCATGCTAGGTGGCTAATAATTAACGGTGCGCAAAAATATCTTGGAATATGGGAGGCCACGAAGGAAGCTGGGGTGTGTCCTAGAACCGGTGTAGGTACCAAATGTGTCTGGGCTGCCAGATTTGTCCGGGGCCGCGACTGGCGATGACGTGGCACATCGTGATTGGTCGTGAGGATTTATAAAAGTTATAGCTAGACGAAAGTGAGCTATTTATATTTTCTTATGATAACATTAAACATTTACACAACTAACAGTGACGAAAATGATTAAAATACTGTAATTAGCGCGGGCGTTCATGAACGTTTGTTTGACGTTGCCTAGGAGATCTGTGCCAAATCTCGCGAGAGTGTGTTGTTGAGCCAGAGACAGGTCTTGAACAAAGTTCATTTTCTCCTGAATTGTCCGTCTGAAATTTGCCATTTTCGTGTCAAACTGTTCAGAAGAGATGTGACTAACTTCGCTAACATCCGCGGAAGCATCCAAGTAATGCATTACACCACCACGACCAATCACGATGTGCCATGTCATCGCCAGTCCCGGCCCCGGACACATCTGGCAGCCCGGACACATTTGATACCTACACCGGCAAGAGAAGGTCAGATTTGGACTACAGACCAGTGTTGCCAACTTGGCGACTTTCTCGCTAAATATGGCAACTTTCCAAACCCTCTTGGCGACTTTTTTTGTCAAAAGCCACTAGCGACAAACCTAGCATTTTTTTCCGGTGTTGTTACAAACGTTTCTGGTTTGAAGACTCCGACGTGAAAGCACGTATCACGGCTGTTTTCAACGAGCAGTGTGTGCTGGTGTGAGCCCCATGTTTGTGTGTGAGATCTGCAGTCTGGTGAATCTCAACTGTGAGTGTTACAACAAGTGACAAGTGTGTGATCTTGTGGTCTGGTGTGTGTGTGAGGATTTTAATGTTAAAAATCTGTTTAAACTGTTTAAACATGTCTGTGGTCTCCAATGTTTTTAAGATAATGGTCCAGCCTCAGTCTGTTTGTACTCTACAGATCATGTGTTCCCACTTCTCTGGGTTGATTAAACATTTTGCATTCGGTCGGATGCCCACATCAAGCAGAGCACAGACAACTTAGATACTTAAAAGTTTCACCAGGGTGGAGCTGGATCCATCACATCTCTTGTTCTCACTTATTAAGTATGTATTCCCAAACCAAACAGTGCACCTCTAAACATAAAACTGCTTTGTCAGCTCCGTCTTTTCATTCACAGATTTAGCGGCTGCAGTTTCAAAGTTCCCGTGCCCTTTGAATGTGACACCGTATTCGCTGTCAGCTGCTGCAGGCTAGAGAGTCGGTGAGAGCGTGTTACGTTCAATGTTTATTTAATGGAGTTGGAAAAGGAGAGTTGCAAACTTCCTCCCTCTGTCTTCCATCAAGGGCATGAGGCTTTTGATTTAACTTGATCAGTGGAGACTCTGCTGGCACGCCGACATAAGACTTTAGAGTTTGAAGGAGTTGGACTCACTTTAGAGGAAGCTATTGTTCTCGCCAGTTTGAGGTCAAACAGGTGCAAAAACAAGAACAGGAAGTGAAGGTCGGTGTATTCCCATTACTGCAAAGTGTCCTGAGTTTGCTTCTTTCCTAAACTCTCATCTTAAACACATCTGGTCCGACAATAAAGAAGTTCTATTCACTCGCATACAATTTGCATAATCAGTTGAATGTCTCAGTGTCACCAACTTTTCATTTAAATTTTAATTGCTATTGGGAGAATTTGGCACAAAGCTCAATGCAGCAGAACTGTTGTATTTGTTGTGGATATTGAATAAATCTTCAGATAGTCGAGTCGAGTTCATTATCAAACCTCAATAGACACAATGTAGAGCAGGGGTCGGCAACCTTTGTGACATGGCGTGCCAATGAGTGTTCCACTATAATAACACAATGTTAGAATATGACACGAAATACAAAAGCAACACTCTGTACCTGGGATTTCAATCTATCCATATAGGCCACATTCAATCATATTTTAAAGATATTTTCCTGTTATTCACAACAGGGACCTGGATCACATTTCAAAACACTGCTTTTCAGAAATGTAGCCTATGTAAAACATATTGCACTGGGAGGAAAATACCAAACAAAGACTACACTGGATCCAGAAATACTATACTATACTATATCAGAATGAAACAGTCACAACATTTCAAAGACGTGGGCGATCCCTGGACGCTATTTATCATGTAACAGCTGTGTAGTTGGTAACACGACATTGTGTAGTGAGAACGTGAGCGATGAAGGAGAGGAGATCATAAACTAAAAAAGACACGATAGCTCGTCTGTTACTCTGAAGCAGCAGATGCATTAAAGGGATAGTCCACCCAAAATTCAAATTTCACTCATTTTCTACTCACCCTCATGTCGACTAAGGGCTGGGAGAAGTTTCAGTCCTCCGTGCCTTTTTGGAGTTACAGAGGGGGTCAGCGCAGCATCCAGATGTGTCTGGTATTGCTAATTTTACTGTGATTATTCTACAGAGGACACATTTTTGAAAGTTGCACTGTTATTTTGGATTTGCATGTTGTATTTCACACAGAGCATCATTGTTAATACATATTTGTTGCTTTGTTGTGTGTAAAATGAATAAAATGTACTGTATTGTGTGGTAATTCACAAAAAAATAGAACTTTAAGTGTATTTGACTTATAATATTAAGTTCTAAATATACTTTTAAGTAGACTCCACAGTTTATTTCAATTGTTGATTACTTAAAGCATTTACGTTTATGTAACTTAAAATTTAAAATTCTGACCATTGTATATTTAAGTTAACTATACTTGAACAAATTAATTTTCTCTACCGTCAATAACTTAAACCAATCACTTGATGAAAGTGGATTAAGTACAATCAACTTATCCGGTTTAACAGTGCACTGCATTGCCATATGACAGTGGCGAATGGGGCTCACTTTTCTTCATGCAAAAAGACACACCAAAAAATCCATTCAAATACCTCCATAGTGCTCGTATGTAATGTCCCTCTTGTATTGAAGCCCCGACGTGAGAAATTGTTCCAAAAAAAATTAAATAAGTCTACAAGTCTCACACCCGCACTCACACAGGCAGAGCAGTGAACTGAGACACTGGGAGCTTCCGCTACAAACAAGTTTAAAAGCCTCGTTCTGTACCGTCATATGACAATGCAGTGCTGCACGGATCCCCCCTGTAACTCCAAAAAGGCGCGAATGGCTCTGAAACTTCTCCCAACCCTCAGTCGACATGAGGGTGAGTAGAAAATGAGTGAAATTAGAATTTTGGGTGAACTATCCCTTTAATGACGCAGCGGCCACTCACCGTCATTGAAGCGCTCGATGGAATCTCCGATTTAATACGCTGAGCCGCGAGCGTTGTATATCTCACTTGGTAACGCCCGTCCTCTGCAGCGACCCTGGGTTCGAGTCCACCTGGTGGCCACTTTGCTTCCTGTCTCTCTCCAGATGTCCTTTCAAAATAAATGCGCAGAAAGCCCCCCCCAAAAAAACACTGACTCGTGAGCTGGTGGCAGTGAGAAGTTTAGCGGTGGATGTGCCAAAAAAATTCACTCTCCCTGCTCTGGGAAACATTAATTAAGGATAAATTAATCATCTATTTATTAATGGATTAATTATCCTGGGCCACACTGTGAAAGCTCGACACATGCAACAATAAAACACAATACATGAGGGTGAAGGCAAACGTGACCTCTTGCGTAAAGACATCGGTGGTTTGGGACGTTTTTGAATTACAAAGCAGGGAAACGTGTTGACGACCTTTAATTAAACGTCTCTTTATAAAAAGGGTTGTTCTGATATTTCCACTGAAACCTTCACAGCTGCTCATATTGAAAACTTGCAGGTCCACATGCTTATCTGGCGGCTGCAGCTCCTCTTTAAAAAGGATTCTGAAGAACATTTTCATGTCTATAAAGTTTAATATCACACTGTCACCGCCACCAGTTCTCACCCTGTGGCTGCTTCGTAAAACTTTCACATCTGCTGTTTTGAACCAGCCTGTGAATGCAACTTTTTTTTTTTTTTTTTAACCTTCAAAGCGCTCATTGGACTCTGTCGAGGATCACAGATGGGACATGTTCCTCTTTTACACAGTGCACTTTCTTCTTCCACAACATTTTACATAACGAATGCTTTTAAAGTAAAAAAAAATAGAGAAGTAAGGGGTCAGCGAGAGTTGATCCTTTTTAATTTTCCGTGTCTGAATTTCCACCCAAATCTGATTAAATTTTCACATCTTGTTTCACGGTTTGATCTTCGGGCACGTCTTAATAAATTTATCCGACGAGCGGCAGAGAGTCAGACGGGGCAGAAAGTCTGCGCGTGGACGAGTTTAATGAAGTTTGTGGAGGCGGCGGTGAGCGGGACAAACAGATCTGAGTCGAGTCAAGTGGAGGTGAAGTAAAAAATGATAGTGAAGTTGATGTGGAGATAACAGGATGAGCTGACACCGTCTGGGAGAGTGAACACATTTAATGAATAGAAGCGAACTGTTTTTACTTGGCTTGACTCCTTTCTGTCAACACTGTTGTGTTTTTTTTTTTTGCAAATACAGCCTGACCCTGAGGAAGGTGCCAGTCTGCTCTTTTTTTCGTTGTTGCTGTTATTTCTCTGGCAACTCTCACTTCATGAAAAACAACAGAGAAATAAATATGATATCTACTGTTGCCCCGCGGCGCCGCCGATAAGAGGCTGCAAAGAAAAATAAAGTAAAGATGTGTGGCATCAGATAGCACCAGTCTAAAATATGTGACGGCGAAAACGTGTGGCTTCATCTACAGCTGGGGTTCGGTCGTCCTGTCAAAGCCCTCCTCCTGTTTTCAGAGGTATTAAGGGACTAATTATGCAGCAAAGACTTGACAGATCTGCTTTTACAGTAAACATAAAGAAACGTCCGGGGGCAATGTGTGTAGGGCCGACAATGGATGTCGCAAATTATCAACATCTAAAAGACAAACCAAGTTTTCTTATTACACTGCGCTGCAGAAGCAGATCCAGACAACAACAAAGGCACTTTGATCAAAGGTTGGCAGAAGATTAAATTTTGTGCTGTGTTTCAAGTCACTATGAGCGTTTTCTGTATTTAACCGAGTGTCTATAGATAAACATTAAGAGGCCAAACGTCCAGCAGCGCTCAGAGCCAGTGATGGGCACTGACACGTCATGACCTCCATGCTCCTCTCTGCTCCTCTCACCCACAGTTGAGCACCCGTCCTGGGACACAGTCTCGGCCCGCCCCGCCTGACCTCTGCAGTCCTGCTGCACCACTGTCACTTAAAGGGATAGTTTAACATTTTGGCAAATTGGCCTATTGCCATAATCCCTATAGTCATAGCAGTAGGTTCGTTATCTTTATTTGTCAGTGCAAGCTATTTTTAGAACGGCGGAGCAGAGCCACGAGCTGCTCAGAGCTACGCTACGGAGGCTCATGGGATTTCTTGGTTTCCCTCATCAAACTCATCAAATACACAATCCAACAACTCCAAAACGCTCTGGTGGACAAGTTGTGACCTGCACATTCACCACCCTATGAGATAATAACGGAACGTTACCAGACAGAGTTGTTTTCGAGGTAAATGCAGAGACTGCTTGCCGGAAAACTGTCCCTGAAGGCAACACGCATCAGCGGTTTTGCATGAATTTACCTCCAAAACAACTCTGTCTGGTAACGTTCTGTTATTATCTCATAGCGTGGTGAATGTGCAGCCGAATTGCACCGACAATTAAAGGTAATGAACCTACTGCTAAGAATATAGGGATTATGGCAATGGGCCAATGCCAAAATGTTCAACTATCGATTTAATAACACAAACGAGTCTCAAACTATTTTTTCCTCCTCTCGTACCCACTCTTAAGCACCCGTCTTGGGATACACTGTGCCTCTGTTTTTTGTTTTTTATTTCTTGGAATAGGACAACCGGTAATCTAACTAGTAACATTATTACTTACTTATGAAATAAAGTAATTAGGAGTTGAAAGTAATTTACCCAGCACTGCTTACAGGACACAGGAGAACTTCCTTAAACGACCTGATGAGGTGTTTCTTCTGCTCCTTCATGCACCTTCAAAGTTTCTGAGGTTGTGCCAGGGAACTCTACTTTGCTTCTAATGACGACAATAAAAAAACTTGAATAAGGCTGTAAACTATGAGCGGATGTTGTGCAGCAGATGATAAACTGACTGCGTTTATATATAGCTTATAAACTTTACACTTCACACACACACACACACACCACAGACCCTCAGTGTTCGGTCGACGGGGCACATGGGGATTCAGTATCTCGCCCTCGAGGACAAATCGACTTGTGGAGTGGAGGAGAGGTGGTAAACAAGTCGTTTAAAGAGACAGAGCTGAAAATGTTCACTTTGAAATCTTCATAACCAGACGATCAAACTGTCTGGCTTTGGGAAAAAAAATAAAAATAGTTGAAGATGCAGCCAGTCATCAGCTGTTATTGGGTAGCTACACACTTGAGGGGCCGTTCATTTACCCCCCTTCTGCAATTAAAGACAGAGGAAGGTAGCAAAGTTTCATATAACACACAGTGTTTCCTCCCCCCCGAGGAGGAACTGTGAAGAACTCAGCTGACCTCCGGACCTAAACCGAGTCTAGTAGAGAAGAAAAATCATCATTCTGAAGGTGTGGCGACTTTCATTTTGCCGTGGCGATGCGCCACGATCAATTACATGTAGCAGAAACCCTGACACAACATTGTTAGTCTGCATAATAATTGATCGGCCCACTACACCACAGACTCTCCTCCAACCTCGGCTGGAGGAAACTTCATGCTGAAGTTCCTGGATCCTGAGCCTAAAACTTTGTTTTTGGGGAACACAATAAAAATAAAGTAAAATTTAAAAAAACATCTTGGGGTTACCCAAAAATGATGCCAAATGTAGCAAACCTGCATCTGAAATCAGACAAATATTAATAAAACTTATTTTACCACTAAGCTGGTGTGACGTCTCTTTGACCGTCTGTTTGTGTCTCTCTGCCTCTGATTCCCTGGGCTCGTCTGATTCGCCGGTTGATCGTCCAGTGCCTCGCCTCGCCGAGCGCTCGTTTTGGTTTTGGTCCCTGCATCTTTGCTGCCACTGTGTACAGCATGTCCTCATTACTAAAACATCAAGTGTGTTGCATTAATGCTGCCTGACAGCCCCGCCTCGCCTCCATTGATGTATGCTTAACGTGACATTTCTCCAGGATTCCCCAACCGACCGCTGCCCCCCTCCTCCCCCCCGGCCCCCCCCCCCCCCCACCGGCCGACTGCACCATAGGGGAGCGTAGTTTGTTTTCATCTGTTTGCGTCCGACTGCCACGCTGCATCTGTCTGCTCCTCTGTCCCCATGTCCCTCCTTGTGCACGTCTCCTCTGCTGCAACCAGAAACTCACCCCAATCCCCCTCGTCTGCACTTTTTTTTTTTCCCCCTCGTCTCCACTCTCACTCTGATGTGCAGAGTTGCTGACATCATGCCACCAGGCAGTGTGAGAAATAATCAGTCCCTCAGGCTCTCCTCCTTCGTCTCCTTCTCCTTCTTCTACATCGTTATTCACACACCTCGAGTCCTGCAGCATCCAACAAACATCAAATATTAAAAATGACAAGACGAGTGTGTTTCTCTAAGTCCTGCAGTGGTTTTCTCTGCCGCTGGATGAATTATGAGGCAGGAGATTGTCATGGACACTTATGTGAGGTGAACTCCAACTCCAGGCCTTAGTGGGCACCGGCCCATGATAAATGGATTGAACTGGTTCAGCTGTTCCGGTGAATTTTCGACTATACCTCGAGGATTTTTTTTTTCCAGCAGGCACTGTGCATCATGCAACAGGCCATCTATCTCAGCAAAAGTAAGCTCTGACTCCAGATTCTTACTTTTTTCTTTTGCATCTCACGATTTGGCTGGAGTGACAGAGTTCAGGGACACTCTGACAGCGTCTTTCAGGGAACACAACGCCACGCGGACCGCAGCATCCCGGTTTCTCATTTCAGAGAGCTGCACACAGCTGTGATCAACAGCGTCCTTACTCGATAACAAATCAGCACGCTGACAGTCAAAGGCTGCCGCTCGCTGCTTCCACAGAAACTCAGGCTGTTCAGGCGACAGTGTCCGTCCTTCCTCCAAGACAGCGTGACAGACGGACCGAGCTGGACGGATGCAGACAGCTTTTTAAATTCGAAAACGTAAGTCGAAAAACAAGAAACTCATGCTGTCTGATGGAAAAGCTATAAAAATATCAGTCAGACCTTTTCCATCATACAATGACAGAACTCTGCAAGCAGAAACATATTTGATTAGGTGAAAAGACGAAGTAAAAGACAAGTTTGTTCAAAAGTTCTGCAAGTGCAGAAGCATCCCCGAGAGGAAAGACTTCAAGGTAATAGCAAAAAAATGCTTGGAAATATGATTTCAATTGTTATATCGACAAAAAAGCAAAATAGATAGAAATTCCAGCTTCTTATACATGACTATTTGCACTATTTACAGTCTTTTATCCAATTAATTCAAGTGTCAGGGTCTTTTCAGTTTCTCAGATCAAACAATGAATCAATTACACACACACACACACACACAGACAAACAACATATTCAATCATGACATTCCTTGCAGCCTTCATATACTACAGTGCATTCTGAGTAAACAATGTTATCAGCGATGTAAACCGGCTCCATGATGCTCAATCATGCGTGATAATGGTGCTCAGAACAACAGAGGCATGGAGTGTATTAAACCACTGTGCACATGTTGCTAAAACCACCTGGTTGCTAATTGCCTCGGTAACAACCTGCTGACTTTAAATCATCAACGTGACGACACACTGAGCCGAGCCTCGGGCCCCGGAACCATTCGTCGTCTCCTCTCATGTCAGAAGCTGTTGGAGGAGATGTTGTGGACGCTTTTTGTAATTGAATCAGACGATTAAACTGAAGTCATTATGTAGGATTGTCTATGTGTGTTTGTGTGTGGATTACTTGCATATCAAACATCTGTAAATCTTAAACATCTTCTACTCATTAAACCACGGCTGAAATCTCTATGCTAAAGTGTGAGTTACATATTATCTACCAGAGTGTTTAAGGTGGGTCCACTGCTCAATTAGTCAGACACAAATAATGACTAACAAACAGTGAGGTTAGAATAAACAGGCGGTGGATTATTAGTATTAAAGACAGAAACATATGCATGTAGGGACTTGTGTGTTACTTGAGACGCAAACTAAGGCTGTGATGCAAACCAGATTGTGCTTCAACCCTGACAACCACACAGCAGCAACACTGCAGTAAACAGATGTCCTGCAGATTCACCAACTGCATCAATATAAAGTTAACTCACAGAGATAATGGGCTGGAAGAAAGTGACAGCTGCTAGAAAGTAGAAAGTTTCCATAGCATTAGACGATACAACGCAGCCAATATTAGCTCTTTATCTCTATTGTATTGACCAGATCAAATCTATAGTGTTACAGACTGGCTAATGCTAGACAGCAGATTGAGAAGTGAAATTGAAAACTGCCTCTGAACGCAACTTGATCGATCCAGATGACGTGTGCAGAGCGACAGAAAACGTGTCAACAAATGTGGTGTTTTTTGTTGTTTTGCAGCAGTGATGGAAGGACTTCTGCCAATTTTGCAAATAAAACATGACCAACACTACGACAGCTGCTCTTCAGTGGCTGCCATGTTGCATGAAAACATTCAAAACAAAAGGTGCTGACGTAATTTTTCTGTTGTCATTACACACACAAATAATAAAAAAAAACCTGTTGGATTAGTTCCTCTTTATTCAGGGTATCGGATGTCGGCCTCAACAGAAATTAAATTGCTGGCAGGTTTGTCTGGGTTCACCTTGGCTAACAGTGTTAGTCTTGTCCATAAAAAAGAGGAGTGAGTTTTTAACTGTAACATGATGTATTTAGTAGATTTGATCATCACAATAACTATATTTAAATAGGTGCATAAGTAGAATTGCATCACCAACTTCTACTGGGGTGTCTCTTCTTTTGCATCATTTTAGATTCAGTTTGTTGAGGTACCTTCATTTGTCAGATGTTCACTACATTCCCATCTGGTTACTGTCTCCAAAAAATAAAATTCAAGGTTAAATTTCAACAAAACAACAATAACAAAAACACATAAGCATGATTAAATCTTTAAAGAAAACGTCCTGTTGTATGTCTATAAATCTTTCAAATGGTTGTGAATTTCATATCTATATCCAATAAATCCAAGTTAACAATGTAATTCTGTGAATAGTAATTAGCAGCAGTAGCAATAGGCTGCCTCTGTTTCTATTGGATGTGTGAATAAAATCCAGCTCCTTGTCGTCAACACATTAGCCTTAGACTTCAATCAAGCGATAAGGTTTCAGGGCTAAGCGCTGTGCTTTTATTTTGAAGTCTCCTTCCTGCCCTCTAGTGGCCCCACCCTGGTCATTTGCATGTTGCAGCTTTAATAAACATTGTTATTCTCCAGCAGCAGAATGTGACATGTTTTCCCCTCAGTGTCTCTACTACATCCGAGAGATATGTCTACTTAATGCATATCCCATAGTACAGACTGAAATAATAAATAAACAGCTGTATACCTCAAGCATATGTGTCCTGCCAGATCTCTGGAGCCATTGTTACGCAGCGAGCAGGGAAATGTCATTGTTCAGTGCAGCGCCTAGAGGAGGTTGTCATCCACTGTACAGATCTCTGTTTGTTTGGCTTATCCTGACAGGACCAATTCATCACTGCTGGGCATGTTGGCTTAGCCTTCAGCACAACCACCGCAAGCACAGCAACTTTTTCCACGGGATGAATGCTCATACGCTTCATACGCCCTATCTCCACTGGCTCGCTGCCTTTTTTCCTTTCATGTGTCCTTTATGCCTCTTATTCTTTTATCTCGCTTTGTCTCTCAGCTCTTGTTCTTCTCTGCTCGTCCTTTTGTACTCGTCTTTCTCTGCTGTATTGTTTTTTTTTGTTGTTTCTTTTTTTTCTCTGCTCTTCTTTGTACTTCTTCTTCCCTTTTGTTTAGCCTCATTTAGCATTTATTCCTACTTTTCACAATATTTTACCAAAGCCTGCGACTACCATCTATACAGCAGTCGTATCCAGTATACATACACAGTGCTCATATTTCAATAGCCTTGACATTTAATATGGGCAAAACAAACATTTCTATCTCTTTTGCATATATATATATATATATATATATATATATACGTATATCTTATGTATCTACTGAATTCATACTCTTTATTCCTTCTACACTGATTGCAACTTATTCTACAAAAATCTAAAGTTTAGGTGGTAAATCAGTGATAATTAGCTGAAGTGCTTCAGTCGATCTTTAAAATGAACACAACCATGAAAGCCAAAGCCATTTTAAACATTTCATAATACAGCACAGTTTCAGTTCTAACTAAATATCAAATTTCACTACAACAAAGAAATTAAGTTGTGGCCTATTTTGCATTTTTATGAGAAAACTAGTTTGTTCATCTGCACTGAGCAAATCACATTAAAGGAACCAGTGTTAACTGTTACCTTGTGATTACATTCACCATATTTCAGCAAATTTAGAAACAAGAACTAAACTCATTGCACTTAAAGAACATTTTTCTTTCTTTTTTGGAGCCTCTTCCATCATGTTTGGAATTGCATGTTGTTGCTTCCTCCTCTGTGCCTGGAGTTGACAGGGAAAACACAACCAGCGCCACTTTGTTATTGCAGCCCACATTGTGGTGGAAAGAGGAACTGCAGCTTGAATGACACAAATAAAGCCCCGCCCCTTTTTGGTTCTCTCACAATTGCTACAAACAGATTTTTTTTTCTGGTCTGCATGTTGCCCACGCAGTTCACTGATCCCAGGGGAATGTGTTAATTAATTAGTTGCAGTCAAACACATTCACTCCCATTCAGTCCTTTTCTATTGACTCAGGTAAATTACCTCTGTATGTGTGTATTGTGTGTGTCCTCCCTGGACACCAGAAGTCATTGTTAGATATCTATACCTTTCATATTGATGAAAGCGGGGTGTAGTACCGGTGACCCAGTGTTGCAGTAAGTATGAAAAGCTTGTAATAAACAGGAAGTGGATTATTGTGACTTAATGAGTCCTATTTACATTTATATGCATGTATTTACTGTATGTCTTGTGCATCCAGTATGCAGTTGGATGTAGCTTTATGTTGCAGGCTGCCACTTGACAACTTGACTTTAAACAGAACGCACAGTGACCTAGTTACAATCATCGTGAAATTAACCTCTTGTTAACCCCAGCCGCTGTGTGATGCGTGGCATTATTATCGCGCCTCAAACAGGCCAACGCAGAAGCAGCGGCGGCAACAGTTGAATCAGAAACTTTGTAATTGGAGTGGTTCAAGTGCTGCTCCAGTTTTTGCCTGGAATAAAGAGGATGTAAACAAGAGGAGTCGTCTCTCAGAGGCTCAGCGTCGCCACGGGCTGATGTAGTGAAGCTGTTCATCACCGTCGTCGGAGCTTTATCCATAAGAAACAGGCTGTGATCTTATAGCATTAAAGAAATTACAGCACACGTCTTCTTTAAGCCGTTCATATATCCATTAAAATGTGAGGTAACGTGTAACTCACAAAACAAAGCAACACGACATCCGGGGTTAGAATAAAAAAGCTCACATATCAAAAAGAAAAGAACAATCTGCCTCTCAACACGACTCTCGCATACACACCAGCATAGTTTTATTTTTTCCTCTGTAAACCCTGCAACCTTCCCCTCGATCGCTGAGTGCCGCGCTCTGTGAGTCATGTAAATGCTTCCTACATTAAAAAGCAGACGCATATGAGTCGAGACCGAACTCTCTCTCTGCATTTTATTGGTTTATTTTGATAATGCATTCTCTACAAGCTGCAGTCCTGTTTATTGAATCGATCAAGACTTGACTGGATGTCATTACCCGTCTCTCTCTGCTGCGATCTGTCTGACAAGCACTTCCACAAAGTTTCAATGTCTGGTTTAAAATGCACAACATCCAGTTTTTGCTCATAACTCACTCATAGATCTGTTGTGATGAGTCTGTACCTCCATCCTGCTGCTTATGATGCTGATCATTATTTAACATGACCTCTGTGCACTGTAACTTCAACATTCATTAGACCCTGACAGATCATACAATATGAAGATAATTATTTTTAATTAATTTGCATGATGTGGTATTGGTGTGATATATTTAACCACTCTGCAACATATTTATAGTTCCATTAGCCGTCTTAGCCGAGATTCTCCCGCTTGCTAATTAGCTCTTTCATGAGTGACCTTATCACAACAATTTTAATGAGGAATATGTATGTTTGTGTAGGAATTCACAGATCACAAATCAGCTGTTAATAAGGCAACGTACTGGCTGTGTGCATTCGCTTGCCAACTAATCGCCGAGCGGGAAAAACGTAGCCACTTAGCTTCTTGTCAGTTTACATTAGAACACATGTTCTGGATGAATCATGCTAGCTGCTTGAGCAGGCAGGGTGCTGGTTAGTGTTTTGTTTTGTGAGTTATTTTGTCGGGGGTAGAGATAGGAGGTATGATAGGAGGATGGATTTATGATTATTTATTCCTTTTTATGATTAGCAGAGCTGCAGTGTGAAAATCAACACTGTCGGTAAACAGTCATAATTGCTTTTTGGAGAATATTAGAGATTTTTCACCAGCTGTCAATCTGAAAACAGATTAGAATGCTATTTTAGATTTAGATTTGAAATAATTACTAATAAAAACTAGAAATCAATGAGTCAGTCAACAGATCCTGTTTTCAGAGATACAAAATGTGCTTTTTTATGTACCAACTGAATATAGTATGTTTAATGGGACAATAACCACAATCAGGTCACTGTGTGATTTCTGACATGTCATACACACAGTGATTAATCACAGAAATAATAGGATTCATTATTTGTAAAGTTGCACCACAAGGATTTATCACTATAATACACAACACACATCCACTGGTTGCCCAGGCGACATCATGTCCCTGCAGCGTCGCAGCTTTCAGCCAAATGTAATGTGTCTGTGATTGATGAGCGACTGCACCGGAGAGCGGGAGACGTACAGTCGTTTGTATGAAAATTTGCAATTTTTTTTTTTTCAGTGAAGAGATTGTTTATTTTATTTCTCTCCAGCAGAAACTGACCTGCTACCGCACTCAGGAGCCCACAGCTCGCTCTCATTTAAGTTTTGAAGTGACGTCTTTTTTTTTTTTTTTTCTTAACTCTAAATTCAACACGATTACCTCAGAGTCACCGGAGCTTGTTTGTAAAACCAACTCAGTTTAGAAGTGCCTCCACAGATTTGCTGATTCACACACAAAAACTGACAAGAAGGGTGAAATAATTAAATTAAAAAGTGTATTTTTAAACATACACAGGGACTTTATGTGCTATTCTTAGCGTCTGTGTTTTGGAAGCGGTCAACTCAACACACGACATTCTCCTCCAGGGACAAATAAAGTTATGTGAAGTTTGTAGAGGTTTGTTTGTATTTTGCAGAGCGTAGGTTGTCTTTGGCAGATCTGTGACAGCACCAACACTGCTCACAACTCCAAATATGAATGAATAATTTAAAGGAAAACAAAAACATAAGATCAACGGTAAAGGCGAGAGCAGAACAAGAAAGGGAAAAGAAAGGCAAAGATACATCAAAGCAACAAAGATAAAAAGATTCTAAGTCGTGGACAGTTAATTGAAGATCATTACCTGGATGTTTTTTTTTCTACCCCAATGGGGTTTTAAGAAGTGATTTAAAGGATTACACAGATTCTGCAGCCAGAGATGCAGCAGCAGGTTCAGTTGAAGTCTGGGAGTCCTGCTGGGACAGGACCCGGTGTCGACACCACATCAACTCTTTGTGCAGTTGATCCTGAGGCTGTGCGCAAACTGCAGCAGATGCACTTGAAACTTTCTGCAGAAAAAAACCAGGGACGTAACAGTAAAGGAGGTCACAGACGACATTAAAGTCATATTGTATGTAACGTTCGCAGTTTGACCTGCAGGGTGAATCTTTAAAACACGGAAAATAAAGTTTGATTTATTCTGTTTTTATGAGAAATGCAACAATAGGCATTTATCTGCCACACACACTGTCTGCAAATGAACACATTCAGGTCACTACAGGATCTTTCTACATAAAATTATGATCCCAAACATAAACAAATTGCTCCCTGAACCTATAGTTATTAAAGGTTAAATAAAGCTGTATGTGTAGATACTGCAGGATTGGACATTGTAGAAGAAAAAATACCTTCTCAAAGAGAGAGAGAAACAGTATTACCAGTATTTTGCATCGACATGTTTAAAAGTGTAATTTGGTGAATATAATCTGGTTGGAGTAATGTTTCCCTCTGCTGCTGCAGGTTAGCTGCATGTTAATGTAAATTCTTGCAGACAGAATTGGTATATTCCATCTTCCTCTCCCAATCCATCTCTTGCACTCAGCTCGGTGGACACCAATACAGAAAATATATGTATGTATCATAATTTTTTTAAACCTTAAACTATTTTCAGCTGTTTATTAGTGAAAAATTGCAGCAGCAGGATGGTAAATGTGGAATAACTGCAGAATAAACCACAGTTTCCATCATGTTAATCAGAATAAAAGCAACATGTCACCAGGTTGACAACAAATCTCTCCAAATTGGATCCAATTTCTGACTCACAGGTGATACTTGTTTGTCGGATTAAATCATTTTTAGCTTCAGTCTGGGTTTGTTTACATTTAGAAAAAAAAAAAGCTAAATCACCAGTTTTATACTTTAAGGCCTTTTTCCTTCATAATGTGTCCCAGTCTCCCTCAGCTGTTGGTGGCCACCATCCAGATGCAGCTGAACCCGAGGACCAGACGGAGGCGAGGCCGCCAGCGTCCTGCCAAGGCTCATGTCGGAGGGGAAGGATGCCAGTTTTACCCCCCGCCTCGAACACAACCCTCTTGGCTTCGTCGCCGATGGAAACCAGCCATGGTCGGCTCGTATTCAACTTCCACTATTCATCTTTTTTTCTTTTTTTTTATGTGAAAACTTGCAGGTTGAATGTGGACTATGAGGAAAATGTTCCTAGTATTTTATATAAACAGGAACCGAAGATCTGGTTCCTGTTGAGCGATGAAGGGTTTGACTTAAGTGATTTAAAGTTTATTTTATGAACGTTTTCTAAACAAAATTAGATTAAATATAATAAAAAGTTTGTTCAATGTCATTCTGTTTTGAACGTCTTGTCACAGCAGATCAGAGATGGCATTTTCTAATTTGTAATGTCACCCAGAGTGGCTTTATATGAGGGAAGAAAAAGAAATGTTCTTTGAGTCAGTCTATTGAAGGACAGTGTTTCTTGCTTCGCTCAACATCTTTGAATTTAACAGTGAAGAAGAAGACTGATAAGAATTTAAAGAACAGAAAAACTTCTTGAACTGCATTAACATTAGTCTACAACATATAGATGTTTTTTATAGTTCCAGTCCAGTTCAAATACGCTACACATCTTTGTAATTATCCCATCATAAATAATATTATTACTGTTAATATTGTTCATATGGTAACACAAAGCTGTAAAAGTGCAAAACAAAGCATTAAAATTAAATGTATTCTGTAAAGTCTTGCTGGAGGTTTATCCTCTGGAGAGCTTCAGGTAGCGTCTGTTTGGCTACCAGCCAGCAGGAACTACATTGCAAGTTGCCGTCTTGCTTTTTGGTGTTTTGCGAGTTCAACATCTCCACACTGAGAACATGCTACATTAGCCAACTGCTAACACCCAAAGACAAGCTAAATGCTAAGACAGCTGTTGTGCCGTCAACTCAATGTTATTTTTGAGACCAGACGTGCAAAGTGGAAGATGCTTCAGTGACATGTCTCAGTCCGGTATCTGATTAATAATACGCCAACCAATAATGGACTGGATCAGTTGAACCCCTATTAGAAGACACTAAAAAGCTCCATTGAAATATGGTCCATCAAAAATAAAGCAGAAATCACAGATTGTACATCAAGGTAAGCTGTAAATCTATGTAAGATCAGATCTATAATGACTTTAAAGTAGGGTTGATACACTCATCTCACGAGACGAGACGAGACACGAGATTGGGTTCACGAGAACGAGACGAGACGAGATTTTAATTACTACAATGACAAAATATATATGACTGGACCAACAGACTTTTATATAACCGAGTTGCACATGCATTTTGAAATGTTTCATTATAACTCTTTACATGCATGATGTAAGCATGAGCTTTTAACTTCTTCTTCCACAAATTGAAACTAAAACTAATATTTATAAAAGTTAAAATAAAATTAATTAAATTAAATATTCTTTTCTTTTTTTCAAGAGCAAACAATATTTTGTGCAGTGTGTCCTCTATTTTTTTAAGTAGTGGCAGGTTTTAATTGGCTGTTTGTGACTTTCTATCGACCACATCTCTTATTGATATTGAGTAAAGTTATATCGCAATATATATCGTTATCGTTTTATCGCCCAGCCCTAATCAGGTCTGACTCACATACAGTACCACATCAACAGCACAGGTCCAGCAGCCTCGGTGCTCAAACTCATTCTAGTGGAAACACTGGACAGTGTTTCCCAGCCTTGGCCAATTGTTTTTCTTTTTAGTCGAAGCGTTCGGCTGTGTCTCTTCCTCCTCCTCACCCTCCTCTTCCTCCTCACCTCTCACATCCATTTTCAGTCGTCTTCTCCACCGTCCACAACATCATCAATTTGCTTGTTTTCTTCAGCCAACACAGCAGGTCAGTCTGACAAGGACAAACAAGACGCTGGATTCTTGGATTCTCCAGCAGCTTGATTGTGTGTGTGTGTGTGTGTGTTGTCAGTGTAAATGTGTGTGCATGTGTGTGTGCATGTGTATGTGTGTATGTGAAGTCCTCTCCTCTTGCTATTCTTTCCGTCTCTGCCTCTTTGGGTGTAAACCAAGTAGGTTATGTAGCCCAGTTCACCTGGTGTTATGAAAAGACAATGAAAAAACACTGTTGTGTATTATTATTATGATCATCATCATTAATGAACTGCATTTCATTTCCTGTGCGCCTGGTGTCTGGTGGAAACAATTATGTTTGCCAAAGCAATTAGGTCTGGGACCAGCTGGCCATCTGACCATGACAGGCCGAACCCTGCTAGGTCAAAGTCACTGCTAATTTAGTCTCAATTTGTGCGAGGCTTGTGTGTTGTGCGTGCAGTGCACACAGCAGAGCGGGACGGAGGGAGAAGGAGGAGTGATGGATTCATGAGGAGGAAGGAGAAGGTCTAATGACGACAGAGACCGACTCATCACTGTCCTCGGCCGGATCATTTATTAGGACGTGACAGCTGATTGTCTGGGGGGACTTATCGCCGCAGGATGTTCCCCTTGTGTTTTCAATAACAGGAGATCTAAGAGCTAAGTGATACATCAGCGGTGAGGTCACTGCTTCTCTACACTTATGCTGTTGACTTTTAACTTCGTTGTTATTCATTGTTTCATAGATCTTAATCTGAATATTGATTTATACAATATTACTATTTCATTCCCACCTATATCGTTCAGAATCAGCTGCTTATCTTCAGGTTGACTGACACAATTTTCTTCTCATATTCCCTCTGGCCCTGTGTTTTTCAATCTTGGGGTCGGGACCCCATGTGGGGTCGCCTGGAATTCAAATGGGGTTGCCTGAAATTTATAAAGAATTACTGATAAAAAATTTTTTTTAACCAATTACTACTTGAAAAAACCACACCAAATCTCAAACAACTGTACTCTAAACTTTTACTTTCTCGAATATAAAGAGTTCAAATAAAATGCAGCATTAAAAATATCTGAGCTTTATCTCGATTGACAGTCGCGATCGCGGGGTCGCCAGAAATTTGTGATGTCAAAATTGGGGCACAAGCCAAAAAATGTTCGGCAACAACTGCTTGTAGCGCCTCAGTGCATTAAACCTGTTGAAGCTCAGAGTCCATAGACTTCAATTGGGCAGTAAGGGAATAGAAATTGGATGGTCATTGGATAAATGCTGCGATTTTGTCCCTCCCATGGAGCAGTGGGCGGGGCCTGGACGCTGGACTTCTGCATGATGATTGGAGGATCTGTCTAAAGGCTGAATCCCTTTTTGATTGACAGCGATTTTGAAACCTACACCGGCAAGAGGATTGTCGAGTTCAGTAAGTGAAGTCAAGAAACAAACAAACGCAGCTCATTTCCTGGTGTTTGCTTGGCAATACAGCCCATTTACTCATGTACATATCACACACTGTAAATAAAACAATGTGGAATGTGTGAATGTGGAAGAAGGAGGGATATTGTTTGTTGTCTTTCATCTTTTATTATGTAAAGCACTTTGGGCTGCTTCCTTCTGTATGAAAAGTGCTCTGCAAATAAAGATTGATTGATTGATTGATTGATTGATTGATTGATTGATTGATTGATTGATTGATTGATTGATTGATTGATTGGTTAAAAACACATCTATTCATTCAAACATTTTGTTCCTTTTAAAAAGAAGTGGTTTAAACTTTTTATAATCAAATCAATAGATAAAACTTCAGAGCCTTTCTCTCCTCTGTAACCTTATTGTTAGAATATCTCTACTTTTTCTGCATAAGCTCGACCCCCTCCGCCACATGTTCCAGTTTCCAGTACAGATCAAGCCGGGTGCTGCAGGTGTCTTTTCTATACTTCTGTTTTAATAGCTGCAGGAGTTTCTGCTGAAAGCACAGCAGGCGAGCGGCGCTAATGCCAAACGCTCCATGACGCTGCATCTTTGTCAAAGTCCTATCCATCTCACTGTGGGTGAAAACCACAGAGAGGCGGCGTACACTCCACCAAACTGTCAAATCTATAATCTTTTGACTGTAAAACAGCCTGTTCATCTCACATATGACTCACAGGAACAAGATTTTTTTTTTAAAAGTTGGAGCTGTGTAACAACTGAGCTGAGAGAAGCAGAGCTGCTCTGTGATCAAATATCCACTTCATGTATTTCATATTTGACAAATTAAAAGACTTTAATGGAAAACATCAGTGTGATTTGGAGTTTCATCAAAAGCAGTGTTCAGATAACCATTACAGCATGTTTCTGTTTAAAGTGCAAAACAAATTAGTCTATTAATTAACTATCCAGTCAAAACGGCTTCAACAGCTGATTAACTGTTAAAGTCGACCTGAGGTTTATGGATTTTTCAAAGACAAAAACTGTGTTTTAGTTCCAACATGAAAAGTCATATCACATAATCATTTATATTCACTGGGCTGGTGTGCACAGGAAGTAGATTGGCTACAGTTACAAACTGCAAAAAGTCATTGTTTTCATTCAGATAAAGGATCACATGACTGGAGAGTGGCCAATAACAGATGACCGTGGTGATTTTGTTTGGATTATCCTCTCCAAAAGTCTCCATTTCTGCCTGTGCAGACTAAAACGGCAACACCAGAGCGTGGGTTTGAATCCGACCTATGGCTCTTTGCTGCGTTGTATCCCCTCCTTCTTTCTGACTTTTGACTCTCTCCACTGTCCTGTTACAATAAAAGCAAAGAGTGTTTCCAAAAATCTGTATTTTAGACACTCGAGTGCTCTGCAGTCGGCTGGACGTAGCAAAAGTAATGCATTTTAAAACTAAATATTGTTGGAAACTATTTCATAAACCAAGTGATTAATCAGTTAAATCAAGAAAATAATCTGATAATTGATAATAATCAGCTGCAGCCCCACAGGAAATGAAAGGCTAAATATCTCCCTCCAATAGATGCCTGCGGATAGAATAGCAAAACAACAAACTGAACTGCTTCTATTTACTATGGAAATAAAAGCACTGTAAATACATCATCCACTGCTCAAAATGCACTGTATATATCCCAGGATGCATCTGAACTGTCTGATTAACATCTATAACTTATTTACCTCCTCCACCTGCTGCTGAGGAAGCCGTTCAGGTGCTGAATCAGAACTCACCGGAGAGCCGAGTGTGATGGAGAGGAAATTATGAAGTGAGGTGAGAAGATGATGAATGGGGGGCGCCGGAGTGAGTCCCAGGTGTACAGCTGTGTGGCAGGTAAGGACAAAGCCAGACACGATGATGTGTGATGATAGGAAACAGATGATCGAGCAACGGAGGGAGAGAAATGACAGGCCGTGGGGAGAGGCGAGACCTGATGACTGCCGGCGTCGAGTTTCTATTTTTTTTTTTATAAAGATATATATATATTTAAAGTACAGTGTTATCAGCCGAGACTGCGGGGACGGGAGTGAGATATTTGAGGTTAACAGGAAGTGAGAGAAGTAAAACATTCAGTATCAAACACCAAACTGTCTCCTGCTTCATGTGAATACATTTAAATATATCTTCTTTTGTTGTCGAATGGGTAATCATTAAACATGATTATTGCTGATGTTAATTTATTAGTAATAGATAGAACATGTTTATTTTGTAAAATACATTCAAGAAAACTGATGGAAAGTGGCTCAAACGATCCATAGTCAAGAGGTAGTCAGTGTCCTATATCCAGGGGTGAAAGTAGTTTTAAATTCTTGCCGGTACTATTACCAAAAGTTTTTTTTCTCTGCATTATTGTTATTATTACTGATTTTAATTGGGACATTTTACAACAAACGTTAAACGTGGTACATGTTTCGAAGGCTGGGTCAGGGGTAGACAATAAAGGAAATTTTGAAGATCGCTGGCCC
The DNA here is from genome assembly GCF_045865225.1 of Trachurus japonicus. Classification (NCBI taxonomy): domain Eukaryota; kingdom Metazoa; phylum Chordata; class Actinopteri; order Carangiformes; family Carangidae; genus Trachurus; species Trachurus japonicus. Next base: position 8,057,396 of record NC_140930.1, on the reverse strand, counting down.
CACCATTCTAACCACTGGCCTAGGACAATGTCAGGTAGCCTATTGATCCCCATAATAAATAAAAAAGAACATATCATAGCCTGCAAACAGCCTGCGGTCTCGCCATCGAGGCTGGAGCTTTCTTATATATCGAATTTAATACCACGATTTAATTAGAAGAAAAAAACATGTGCTTCTAAATTGGCTACTTGATTTAATAAATAAATACCAGTTTCTCATCAAACTTGTATTTAAGCTCTAGCCTACTGTGGTTTAACAATGAAGTAAAAACAGAGTTAAAATGGTAAATATGCCCAAACACAAACGGAAAGTCATGTAGTCATTACTTTTATCTTCCAGTAGTTCAATGATACAACTGTTGCTGTCATTCATTCACTTTAGGCTGTTTCCACAGACTGGTGCAAAACTGACTTATTGTTTCATTTTTCAGCTCTGTTTTGTTTTTACACACGTTTGTTTTTTCTCTGCTTGAAACCATCATGGATGTAGCCTACTATGGTCTAAACGCACCACCGCTGTGGCGCACACCGAGCAGCTGGAGCCGCGTTCACATAAACGGTGGTGCTGACGTCTCAGGGCAAAGCGCTGCTGCGCACAGAATGTAGATCATGTCTCTGTCTTTGATCGGGTCGGGATCTCGTAACACTATGTGTGATAATAATAACCGAGACAATTTCACAGAAATCATTTCAAACCACAGGGAATTCATGTGAAATTAGATTTTTTTTTTTTTTTACTTTTTATTTTATTTATTTATTTTTATCTCTCTCATGATCTTCCTGGTACTGCGTACCGCCTCTGAATCTTTTAGTGGTACGCAGTACCGGACCGTACCGGCTTACTTTCACCCCTGCCTATATCACATTCTTTCATATCTATAGATGAACTATGGAGAACTACTAGACTGAGAAATTGATGATTGTTCATACTGTAGGAAGTATTTTAATTTCACATGTGTTTAATTGATTTAAATCAAATTTTCAAAGTTGTTTTTATGCAAATTTGTCGAGTGATCACTGCTTTCAGCTTCTATGGTGGTGAATTTAATCTTTAATAAAGTCATGTTTAGGTTTTTGGCCGTTTTAATCGGACTAAGCAAGCGACACTAAGATGTTAGCTTCACTGTTTGCCAACATTTTATAGACAAAAGAATTGATCATAAAAGTAATCAGCAGGTTAATAAATGCCAAAAAAAATAATCAGCCGGAGTTGTTCTTATGAATTAATCATGTATAAAGATGATGAATTCTTCAGAATTCAATTACATTTACAGTACATGGATTAAAAGTGAAGTAAAGCGGTTTTGGATGAGTGATGGCCACAGCAGATACCCTTGATCCACACACAGCCCCAGACCGGCTGGCAGCTAGCACAGTCTGCAGACATCATAACAGAAAAAGAAAAGAGAAAAAAAAAGGTTGAATTCCCAGACACTGATACGAGCTCAGTATCGTGTAGGACACAAAACTGATTATTTCTGCTCCTCACAGTGTCACCCAGCTATTCTTCAACTCTGAATGCTTGTTCTTTACTGAAAATACGCTGTATAATCTAAAGCCAGCAGCTGTGCCAATGGTACCTCGTTTTAAATTAGAGGAGAGGAAACTAGGGAACTAGGGAATAAAAATGTTTTTTGCAGACAGATGTCTTATGTATTTACGGCTGGAATGCACCTCGGCGTGTTATTGAGAGATATTTCGTCTATTATTGCAATTGGTATTTTGATAGCTGGGTCCAAACAAGCAAACGACAGATTGTTCAACTGCAAAATGAATATCTGGATAAAAACTGTCTTTTGCTTTTCAGTGTGGGGGTGGGGGTGGGAGGGGTGGAGCACAGAGCGGACTGGAGTGTGAAATCCCAGAATTGAAATTAAATAGGAAAAATTCAACTTGGACAGCCACGCAGCATTGGAAATTGTGTGTTTACCCACTGTGTTAAAGTTTAATAGTGGGAGTGGATTTGTGCTCAGTAATAAAAGTGGAGATCTAAACACACTGAGGCAGAACAGGAAGAGAGGCGGAGAACAGTAAACACACACACACCTGCACTCTCTGTACATGCATGCACACACACAGACAGACAGGTAAACACATGCAGAACGTTTGCATGTAAGATTAAAGGGATAGTTCACCCAAAATTCAAATTTCATTACTCATTATCTACTCATCCTCATGTCGACTAAGAGCTGTGAGAATTTTCAGAGTCCTCCGTGCCTTCTCTGAGTTACGGGGGGGTCCGCGCAGCAGTATTTGTCCATATAATGGTTGTCAATGGATACCAACTTTCTTCGTCCAAAAAGACACACCAAAAAACATCCAAATACCTCCATACTGCTCGTCTGTAATGTCCCTCTTGTATTGAAGCCCCGACATGAGAAATTGTTCCGAAAAAAATTAAATAAGTCTATATTTTAAGCTTGTTTGCACTGACCGGCGGAACAATTTCTCATGTCGGGGCTTCAATACAAGAGGGACATTACAGACGAGCAGTATGGAGGTATTTGGATGTTTTTTGGTGTGTCTTTTTGGACGAAGAAAGTTGGTATCCATTGACAACCATTATATGGACAAATACTGCTGCGCAGACCCCCCCGTAACTCAGAAAAGGCACTGACAAGGACTCTGAAAATTCTCACAGCTCTTAGTTGACATGAGGGTAGGGCTGGACGATTAATCGAATTTTGATCGTGATTACGATTTTGGCTTCTCACGATCATAAAAACACTGTAATCGAAGAAAAACGATTATTTTTTTGTCTATTGGTGTTTTATTCTGAAAAACACACATGCACGCTTCCGCCCCCGCGCCTGCACTGCACTCCTCTCTCAGTTAATGCTGTGGACGAGTCCACTCATGTGTTGACGGCGGCGTTTAAAAAGCAGTGCCCGTGTAGAGAGAGCAGCGGCCACCGCTCAGGACGAATGAACGGGAAATAATAATTTAAAACACTCGCTCGTCTCCTCAAAGCGGCCGCACAACAACAACCCTCCCCCTCCTCCTCCTCCTCCTCCTCCTCCTCCTCTTCCTCTTCCTCCTCCTCTTCCCCCGGCCCGTAGGCTACATGTGCATATGTTTACAAAGCAATCTGTAGAGCTGCGGATAACGTTATACGATGTTACGACGTGTATTTGTGTAGTTTAATCTGTCATAAACAAGAGATCACTTATGGGGCGCTTCAAAAAAAAAAAGTTATGGGGTGTGTTTGTGACGAGAGCTGGGACAGCGCAGCGGGGCGGAGGCTCTGATCTTCCCAGGTTGGATTTCATCCCAGAGACGCAATAAGCGACACACACGGAAGCAGAGAGCCTCCATTCTCCCTCTTAATAAGTTAAACCATGACAATTACTCCAAATCTGTTTATTCAAGGTAAAAATGTAGAAAAGTTAAGCTAAACACCCTGTATAGTTTCTGCTGCTGGATCATAAAACTTAAAAAAAAAAGTTTTGAATTCATTTTGAATAAATATTTAAAATTATAAACTTAAAAAACTTAAAAAACTTAAACACACATTGGCACTGTTTATTTAAGGTAATAATGTAGCATGGTCAAGCTATAAATCCTGCATAGTCCCCCCCGCATAATCGTGTAAATAATCGTGATTTCAATATTGACCAAAATAATCGTGATTATGATTTTTGCAATAATCGTCCAGCCCTACATGAGGGTGAGTAGATAATGAGTGAAATTTGAATTTTGGGTGAACTATCCCTTTAACCTGCACCTGTGAGGGAAGACAGAGGTAGAGAGACCTATATACAGACAGGGAGCTCAGAGAGAGAGAGAGGGAGAGGTGGCGGTGGGGAAGAGCGCTGCCCAGAGACGAGCTTATCCTGTGAGGCAACACGGCTCGGCCCGGTCATCCAGAAAATAGAAAGTGAAAGGTGTTTTAGAGAGAGACACTGGATAAAAGGTGATCCTGTCTCGCTCTCAATCCCCCAGCGCTCGGCCCCACCCCGCCAAAATAAAAGCACCAGCGTTGTGAGTGCTGAGGCTGGAGCGTTGATGTCTTCTGTGTTGGGAATAAGAAAAGATAAAGAGTGAAATCATGTTGCAGGCCGAGGACGACAAAAACATTTATTTTCCTATTCATCGCATAATTATCGCTGTGTATTTGTTTACCGCTTCCAGAAAGCACTTTGGCGCTTTTTCCAATTAAATTGATCACAACAGGTCTAAAAAAGATCCTTGGATGAAAACAGAGCTGTAACAAAATAGAAAAGAATTCAAACAGGATGTCAAATTGTTTCCATTTGATGTTTTGAGGCAGAAAAAGCATCAAAGCATCTTCCAATATTGGAAAACAGGGTTGAACAATGTTCAAAAGGATATCATATTTTCATTATTTCTGGCAAAAAAAATACTGCAATTGTAAATTCAGGTATTCCTTTTCACTGAAAATTGAATATGAATAAGAATGATGATGACACATTTATCATATTTACCATGATTTTGATGAACTGTGCAGCCATGACTAGAAAGTGTTTTATTGTGAAATAACTTGCACCTGACTCATGTTTGCTGAAGTTTTTGAAATTCTAGTTTCCAGTTTCTAAGTTATCCAAAGCTTCAGCGAGCCCAGCCTGTCACCTCAGATGGTTAACAGATGTTTGGGTAACACTTTACTTGAATAGGTATTCATAAGATTGACATAACACTGTCATAACATAACAGCTGTCATAAACAACAATGAATACTTATGACAGCTGTCGTTAAGTGTCATTCGGTAAGTTATGTCACTTTTAATGCAAAGTTGATATTATTTGAGATGTTTCTGTTCTGACAACTTGACATAAAGACAATCTAAACTGTCATAGCAGACCTAATTGCCAAACTTTAAAAATGATGTCAAGTTCTCATAACAAGGACATCTCAAATAATGTCAACTTTTATCAAAAGTGACATAACTTACCGAATGACACTTAACGACAGCTGTCAGAAGTATTCATTGATGTTGATGACAGTTGTTATGTCATGGTTATGACAGTTTTATGTCAATCTTATGAATACATTTCACTTCCTGTCCCCTCTCTCTGTCTCTCTGTGTTTTGTCCTTCATCAGCTCCCTCTCTCGTCCTTACAGCAGGTGGTTGTGCGCGTTAGCTGAAGCCGGACCCTGGGACACTTTCTATTTGGGATGTGTCGCCTATTACCGCAGATTTCCATTGAGACTGCAGCCCCCCCCCCAAAAAAAAAAAAACACAAAACGAGCCACCAGATGTTTTTATTTCAGGCCACTCATGCTCATATACGTCTGAAAAATAGCACATGCTGCCGGTCGGATAATCATAGCGCTATCAATTCTGCTTCCCCGGCTAACAATTACCTTTTCTATTCGTCACAATCAAAAGCCATTTGCTTTGCTCAGACAGTCAGATTCAGCTCAGATGGGGGGGAACGGGGGGGGGGGGGCAATGAGATTGGAAGCCAACAATAGTCAGACAGACAAACGATGTAAGCTGTGGATTATGATTTAAATAATTGACCTCGGCTGGTGCTTCTCATTGCACACGCATTGATCTGGATTGCTCAGAGACAATAAATAAACATCAAAGTCTGAATCTGGGGGCCGGCCCCTCTCTCCCCCCTTTCCCCCCTCTCCTGCTGCTTTCTCCGTTATGACCGCCTCAAAGTAAACCACTGTGGCAAAGTGACTTTCCAGTTCAAGTCCCTTTTTTCCAAGCCAACACATATAATTTAATGATTAAACAAGCCGGAAATATTGAGGAAGCCCCCGCCCTCCCGGTGGGAGATTCGTCAGAAATGAGATTTTGATGCAGCCGAGGGTTTCCTTATAAAAGCAATGGAGAGCGTTGTTGTTTGTCGTCTCTCATTAGGACGGGCAGATCTCGTCTTTTTTCCTATGGTGTGACACGCCGTTATGTTAAGCAAAGCTGCGATCAGCGTTGCCGTGTTATACATGTAAATGCCGTTGCATAGCAGAAGTGGAGAGGATGTTTCTTCAAAGCAGAGCAGCAATGCCTCCACCTAATGAATTATTTAAGGCAACGAAGCAAACATGACGTGCACAGCGCTCAAATATAGGTACACTGCATGCGAGCGCACATAAGCTGACACACACACACACACACTGAAGTAATAAATGAATAAAATACACACATACACATCTGTGAATGCAAACAGTCAAAACTGAACAGATGCATAATACATGTATGTAAATTTAATTTGTGCAGCAGGAGACATGCGTGCGCGCCTCTAAACTCTTCCTCCATATGCCGCTGTACATAAACACAACGTATGGCGATATACGATTTCAGACGTGCACAGAGAGTTTAATTGTCCCAGGGATGGCTCATTAGACAGCGTAATTGTGGCGTTTCCATAAAATTCTCAAGTTAAATAAAGAGATTCCCCCGTGGTGGTGCGAGGTAAACGCTGGCAGAGGATGGAGAATCTCCCTTCGCTCTTCTTTCCAGGCAAGTTTCACCAACTAATCGTGATCAAGGCTATAATAAATCATGCTGGGGTTGACCTTTATATCTTTATTCTATATAGGCACTTGTTAGTACCATAAAGTTTTCATTGTTTAGATCTTATTTGTTGCTTTCACTCTGGATTGGAGAGAAGTTTAAAGTTCAGTCCTCTGTTTGTCCTGTGCATAAAGCAGGATTGACAGTACTTGCAGAAATTCTGGGGCGGTGCCGTGGTGTGATCTATGCCAACTTGGGAATCGACAACGTTGGGAGCCACACATTACATACTGACTGAGCTAATCGGACAACGTAAGATAATAGTATGGTGGCCCTGAAGGCTCAACACATCCAGCTGGATAGCTCAGTGGTACTGACCTCAGACTGGGAGGTTTGGGGTTTGAATCCCTGTCAGGGCTAGTGTGTTGCCTGAATCAACAAGATCTGTAGTAGAAGAGCTTGTTTACTTATAATGATATGTGAACATTTTTTGATGAAATCACAAACAATTGTGTTTAGTGTCATTATTAATAAGTATTACTAGGACAAGTAGGATTCAAATCCATTCAAATCCAGGGACTACGGATGGGAAGTAGTTAGTAAGTAGCTAGTAAGCTAAACCTAGCTTAATCTAGCTAGTAAGCTAAATCCAGAACAAAGTATCTTCTCTCATCTCGAGACTATGTTATTTTGTACATTGTCCCTGATACAAATAAACTTATTAAACTATTTGGGGATAGTTTGTTGTGAGAGCAAGAAGAGGAAGAAGAGCCGGAGACAGTGTGGCCTGGGGCTCGGCCCTGTGCTCACCCACTCACTAATAAAATTAATGACTTTGTTGAGAGTCTTCCACTGCCGTCATTCACCTTTATATGACAGTTTTTTGTGTGTTATTGGTGGTTTCAAACAGGTACTCGGAGAAGCTGAGAATTTATGATAAATTTGAGCCTTGATCATGTAAAGCAATTAAATGGATTCTGATTTTATTGGTCAAATCTTTATTTCTGAAGAAATTACACCTTTATTTTACAAGATGCTATGGGAACACAAGCATTTACTGACTTGGCTTTGTGTGCATATCTTCTGATTGTGTCTATTATGAGCCAACAAATAGACCGACTACAGTCAGTTGTGCTATTACACAATAAACCAGTCAACCAATGAGAACGGTTTCCCTGCAGCCTATGATTTAATACACAACATCACTGAGTCCCAGTCACACTGAACTGCCCCCCGATACTGGCCTCTCCTCAGTCAGTGGCGTCTCTTTAAGGGTTTCATGTGCTGACATCACTGATAGGGACATCACATCAAAATCTAGTAAATTCTTATGAGGGCAAAGCTATTGACAAGTATTGATTACTGCTGATGTAGAATAATCTAATCATATCATGTCCATGGGCCTTGATACAATCTACCAGATCCCATCTCTGGTTCACGACCAATATTGACCACAGTCATCGATCCGGTGCAAACAGTCGTTCATTCATTCTTTCAGCATCATTGGCCTCAGATCAGATGTTGTGTGTATTAAACCCCTCCCCATCCTCATCCTCCTCCCTCTGGTCTCCCCCACTCAACAAGCCTCCCCTCCCTCCCACACATCTTATAGATGTCCTTTGAGACTGGCGCACGGATCTTTATTCATTATCATAATCCCCTGGTCATGAATACATTGCCATTAGCGTGCCTAGCGATGCATGCATGCATCACTATAACAGGCCATACCCTAAAACTAAAAGCTAAATTTACCCCCCCCCCCCCATCCAAAAAAAAGAGACACATTATGAAATGTGGCACGTTTTCTTTTTGAAATCTAATCAACAGTAATAGCCGTGTTTGAACTGAATAGTCTGGTTCAGAGAAATGCCGAGGGCGCTTATTAATCAAGGAGTTTTTCGGGATGAAAGATTCGTGCAGCTCAGTGATTTCTCTCTGAGTTATGGGAGGAGGACGAGGAGGATGAGCAATGGATTCTCCATATATACTGTGGTACTTTGTAATGATCCCAAATGATCTAGGTTAATCTGGCATCACATCCTCCGCTGCGAACTGGTCATGAAAAAATGTCAGACACATTCAGAAGCAGTCTATTGAACCATTGAAGAAACCACTGGCCAAATCTGCCGCTCTGATAAGATCTCATTTGTCATGCAGGTCTGTGAATTCAGAGCTGGAAATTACTCCAAGTTTCACCCAGAAACTTTTTTTTTTCTTTCTTTTAACAACCAGAACTTTAATGCAAGTCAAATGAATGTGCCACATATGAGATGAGTAAAGATGTGATTTAACTGCAGCCCTTAATATAATGTAAGGCCACTCTACTTTTTGTTATATCGGGAAATGAATAAAAAATACTACATGAAAAGTGAATGAGCCTTAAAAGACGAACAAAGACAGAGTTCTCCTTGGTTTTTTTTTTTTATTAAAGTAGATTTCATATCGGATATATCAGATCATCACATTTTTGCCAATGTAATTCTGGGTCTGTTGAATGAAACAGACTATATCCAACAACTTACAACCTTCACCCCATCAAAAAGCGTCTGTTTTTCCTTCATCAACCCAGAGTCTACAAACAGAGGCTGTTGTTGTTGTTGTTGTTGTTGTAGTTGTGGGCTTCACAGATTGCGCAGACCTCTGTGGGAGATTTGTGGTTTGGGGTTACAGATAAATTAAACGGACTTGACTTTATAAGATGATGAAATGTCAGGCTTTTATCAACTTGTTGCCAGATGCTAATGCAGCTGTTAATGATCTGACCTCGATAAGCTGCTCCCCATGTTGAGGATCCACAGACTCCAGACTCTTTCAACAGTTACACATTTGTTGCTCTTTGTGGTTTGTGTTTGGACACAATTTCAGATAAACTAATGGACAGTAGTTTAACGAGCCAAGGCCTCGGCTTTAGTTTTAGTAAGTTTACGTGACAGCAGAAAGCTACTGTGTGGGAGTTGCAGCCCTTTGCCTTTGAACACACGCCACCCATAAAGTAATTGGACCAAATGCGCTGCACATGAAGTCAAACTGAATCATTATACTGTATGTTGTTTATTGTCGACCTGTGGACATCAAATGTTTTAAATCCTCAGGGGTGATGGAGGAACGCAACTCAGAGGGAAATGAGGTGAATATCTCAACCAGTCATGATCAGTTGGAACATCTCCCATAACTTAGACATCATGAGGTAAAACATTAAAGGGATAGTTCAACACTTTGGCAAATTGGCCCATTGTCATAATCCCTATAGTCTTAGCAGTAGGTTTGTTACCTATATTTGTCGGTGCAAGCTATTTTTAGAACGGCGGAGCAGAGCCGTGAGCTGCTCAGAGCTACGCTACAGAGGCTAATGGGATTTCTTGGTTTCCCTCATCAAACTCATCAAATACACAATCCAACAACTCCAAAACGCTCTGGTGGACAAGTTGTGACCTGCACATTCACCACGCTATGAGATAATAACAGAACGTTACCAGACAGAGTTGTTTTAGAGGTAAATGTAGAGACTGCTTGATGAAAAACTGTCCCTGCATCAGCAGTTTTGCATGAATTTACCCCTAAAACAGGCAAACATATGTTGAACTATCCCTTTAAGGTGGATACAGTGAAAATATTCCACCTCGCCAATCTTAAAAAAGCCAAAAACAGAACCAGCATCTGACAGACGAGGTGGCGGCTTTGAGTCAGGAGCTAAACTTTCCATCATTTCCTTCCAGGTCGACCTTCCTGTTTTTGGGATCTACCCAAATGTTGCATGTTATGATGAAGCATCTCCCCTTGATCTTTGATGACAAGGAAGCATGTGCACCTACATCCTGGAGATCATCATCCCTCGACTTGCTGTGCAGTCACATGGAGGGGTTTTTTTTTTTTTCTTCTTCAGAAGATGATGCAAATGATTCTCAGTGTTGCTCAGTTCACTGGTAACTCTGCCTTCGCTGCCTTTGACCGACTGGTTGGTACGAAAATATCTGCTTCTCTCCTCAGGCGGAAACTTGTTAGAAAGAAAATAGTGATGCTGCTGTAACAAATACGTCTCTGACAGACATGCCCCAGCAGCTCATGTCACTCCCTGATCATTTTAAAGTGGGTGAAAACTTGTGGAAGCTTTGCAGATTCTTCTTTGGCCAAACTGAAATGGTTCTTGCACGGTTGGCATGGTTAACATCTGCATAAAGTAAATTGATTTTCAACTTTCCTGCCCTGTCATGTGATTGGTGTGCACCTCAAGCACCCGCCGTGTTCCTCTCTTCATATGAAATTAATGGAGATGAAACTGGTTCCTCGCCAAGTCCATGTCGAAGCGGTCTCACTCTGGAGGAAGTGCATGGGTCCTGGTTACACGCCAGTGGTTGTGATCGATTCATTTAGAAGACGGCGTAATTTGTGACACCTCAGCGACAATCTCCAGCACGAGGACATGTATCACACTTTGAGCTTTAAATAGCTATGAGAGTAAGGTAATGGCCCACGGCAATCCTACCTGTGCAGAACTACCTGTGAATTGAAAGCAGAGCCACAAGGACAATCAGCACATTTAAGACTGAGAAAAAGAGGCTTTGTGTTCATGAGCTGGATTCATCATCTGGTAGAACATACCTACATCCCATATCTCAAACATGAAGATATGAATATGAATGAATTTGATATATTCTGCTACAACCTCAGTTATGTTTTGTGTTCTCTTCATATTTGTTTCACCATTTATTTTGACATGTCTAACCTCTCCTGTCGTTTCAGATGTACATTTCCTACCATGTGTTACACCTGTATTTTGCCGTTTTTCCCTCTTATATGTTTTGACATGACTAAGATGCAGTGTCTCAGTTTATACACCAGAATTTGTTTTTTTTGGGGGCTCTCCAATATATGTCTACAAAAATACAGTATCAGTAGAGCTACGAAAATAATATGCTAATGTTTTAAAATCGACAGAGTGTCCTGTTAGCTATGCTTTTGCATTTGGAGATTGAATTATCTGGTGTCTCTCCAGGGAATAATACTTGATTTTCTAAAACCGCCAAGCAAAGACCACTCAGCAGAAAAGATGGAGACATATTCTTTTTTTAAACACCAGCGATCACACTTTATTGCTTCTTAATGTAGGAGCCTGTCGCACGAATCCTCACTTTAATCTGGCGTGGTTTAATATGGTTTAGTATAACATGACCTTGTTTTTCACCTCCATTAAGTTCGGTGTTTGAGCGGTATGGAGAGCAGTACAGAAGTGAGTACAGAGGCTAAACTGTAGAGAGGCAGCTGGCCTTTTTGTTGGATTGGATCAATAATAAGAATTACACTTGTGTCATTGTTAACGCTGCTGAGTTTGTTTGTGTTTGTTTTTAAGGGGGATGGCGGCCATTTGTTAAACATCCTGCCAAGTTCCTGTTAAACACATGATTACATCGTCAGTTTTATTGATTTTCCTTCAGTGACTGATTGACTTATTATTTTGTATATAATGAAGCACACTGTAAATTGTCAATGCTGCGTGTGTGATGTTTTGCTCTCTCTAGATAGAGTGCAGTCAGAAAGATCGATTTGTGTTTAGTTTCGTAGCTCTGTATTGTACTGTAGTACTTATATTGATTATATATTTTATTCTTAGCCAACCATTGGCCAATTAATTGATTAGTCATTTGACAGAGGAACTATGCAAGTCTGGTCGCTTTTCTGCTGTTATGCTAACCCTCCGCCTGGCCATGTGCATTTGTTTACAACGAAGACGGCTAAAAATCAATACATGGCTCGGTTGATAACGTTATATAACATATACGATGTTAAAACATGTGTATTTGTGTAGTCTTAACTGTCATAAACAAAAGATTGCGGGTTACGGAGCGCGTTTGTGTCGCAGCGCGCAGAGAGGAGAGCTGGGACACCAGGGCAGTGGCCTCCATTCTCACTTGTAACAAATCACAAGTTATGAGTGAACTGTAGCTTTTTAATTAAGGTAAAAATGTAGCACAGCCACAGGAAAAATCCTACTTAGTTCCTCTTTAACTCTCCATTCAATTCGATTTGTATGGTGCCAAATCATAATACAAAGTAACTGAAGGCACTTTTCATTGTGAGGTCTAGACCCTGCTTTATTACAGGGAGCAACCCAACAGTTTCTGCAGGGAGTAAGTACTTGGTAACAGAGGAGAGGGGAAAATCCCTCTTAAGAGAGAAACCTCCAGCAGAGGTTCACAGTGGGCGGTCATCAGTGTAAACTGGTTTGCTTTCAGAGTAGAAAGATCATTGATTCATGTTTTTCAATAAAAAAAATACTTAACAGTTGTAAAATCTGAGACACAATATAGTAAATCACATACTATATATGCGTGTGTTGAAATAATTAACACACGCATAGTGCCACCAGAGTGCCAAGAATCAGAGAGATTCAAATTGATTGAGTTTTATTAATAATGACAATGTCACAGTAAGTAAATAAATGAATTTGAATGTTTGTTATTTTGGTTTTCACCGTAGTTGGTGATGTGGGTTGTGTCGTCTGATTTGATTGGATCCTGTGGAACAGTAAATCAAGGAGCTGTTGAGTTGCCGTCCCTGCTAAGCTTCCTACACACTGAAACGCCTGCTAGCAGTCTGCAATCTATCAAAGTGTATGAGGGCAAGTGTACGCGCACACACACACACACACATTCCTGTCACGTATACTTAAATGCTCCACATGCACGCACAAATCTGGTACTTGGAGAGTTGCCAAGTGCAACTCTTGTGATTGTGTGTGTGTGTGTAGGTTAAAAACCTCGACAGAGAGAGAGAGAGAGGGAGCGATCTATAAGGGAAGTGGCCAACACAAAAGGCTTCTTCTCTCTTGGTCTGCTGCCATCACATTTCACTTTGTGTATAATGTAATCTGTTTAATATCCCGGTCAGTCCTTTCAACCCCAGGAATGCTTAGACAGACATTTTTACCATAATTGCCTCATAGATCAGGTGGGCTGCGTGGGGGCCACAGCATCCAGGTGCTGTACATCAGCTGATCACAGCCTCAGATAAGAGCGGGCCCCGGCCTTTCAAGGTGAGCCCATGTACCACACAGCGACTGTGTGTCTGTGTGTGTGTGTGTGTGTGTGTGTGTGTGTGTGTGTGTGTGTGTGTGTGTGTGTGTGTGAAGCAGTGAGTGTGTCCATGCAGACTCAACAGGGACGGTCTTATCCATATAAAACAGCTGTCAGGCTCTCTGGCTCCTCCTCGGCTGCTGGCTTTGATAAAACCTGAACTCTTTAGCCGAGTGTCCCTCACACCTCACACTCCTTCAGCGCCGACCTCAGACTCTTCACGCCGCTGGGCTCTGGTGAGGTCGGGGCCCTTTAACCCGTGAAATCTACACAATGAAAACTCACTTCCTGACAGTTTATTCTTTGCTGCTACTTTCTTTATTAATTGATTTGGTTGATAAACTGAGATAAAAAGAAGAAAAAAATGTCACAATTGAGCCCAAGGTGATTCTTCATAAAGCTTGTTTTTGTCCAGCCAATGATCCAAATATCTCAATCAATCAATCAATCAATCAATCAATTTGTTTATTTCGAAAAATATTTAATTTATCATTTGTCATTTTTCATTAAAATGATTCACTGATAAATCTATCGACTAATTGTTTCAGGATGACTTTGTGCATCAGAATCAACTGTACCACAAGTATGACTCAGCAGAAATTGAAATTGTGAAAGTGCATCAGAGTTAGTGTTACCAGAAGTATGACTCAGCAGAAATGGATGTTGGTACTCTTAGATTTACAGTCATAGTTTCGGCTACAATTCCTTCTACTAGAGCTGAAACAAATGAACAAGTAATTGATTAAGTGATTGACAACAACACAACATCCTCATTTTCTTAGACTGTGAATTGAATGTGTTGTTTTTGTCAGTCAGGCAAAACCTCTGATGTATTAACGAGTGGCTTAACCTGAGAAGCAACTATAACAGATTATATTAGAGACTGTAATGTGACCACCAAGTTGAATTTACACCTCTCAAAACCAAATGTTATAACCTCCATGATGATAGTTGTTAGCTCACAGCTGTTTTTGCAAGTTGTAAGTCATTAACTGGTAATTGTGTATTTCCTTTTCACAATGAAGGACTGGAACAAACAACTGGGGGTGAGGTCACTTTTAGTTGCTAATTACTAAGTTGGGTTTATAGTTTAGACTTTGTATTATTTATCTTTCCTTTGTACAAAATAGGCTCAAACTGAACAAACACCTAATTAATAATACACAACCTTGGCTTGTGCCTCAGCTCCTCTTCATCTCAGTGACGTTAACACAACTAAACTTCCAACATCCTGGTTGTAAAGAAAATTAAATCACTTCATAAACTTTTACCCCCAAACGGCTACGATGTGTTAAGAGCTGAACGCTAGCGGACAAGAAACACAACACATAAACACCTCAGCTACGCCGAGAGCTGACGGGGCGTTCAAGGTCCTGTTTTACATTTTAATGCATCTTTCAAAACTCCCAGGACAGTCACTATCCAGACGGAGGCAAAGTGGAACAGGTGGGTTATTACACTTGAAATCCAATTACTTAAGGTGGTAATCCAGGGGATCTTCATTTTTGCTTGTTTCTTTTGCGCTAAACTCTCATTGCTCATTTAAGTGTTTTTCGATACAAATCCCACTTAATGCTCGTCAATCAGCGGATGTGTTTAGTGGCATGTCGGATTAACTTTCTCTCCATTGGTTTGTTCGGTGCATCATTTCATTTAGCCTGTGGTTGTGTCCGAGCGTGGCCTTTAAAGTCTGTTTGTGTAATAAAGATCATTTTATTTCTTTTATATCAGATTGAAGTGTAATTCCCTGCAGAGGCATTTCTTTCTTTGTGCTGTGAGACATCAGCAAGGCGGAGAAATTGGGTTTGATTATTTGCCAAATGAGAGAGGAACTCTATTACCCAACTATTTTGTAATATTACTGAGCAGTTGGAAAAAAAACAACAACATTGCAACGCAGCTCTCAAAGGACGTAATAACGCTGAAATCATTACTCAGTCATCGGTCGACCCCGGAAGGTGCAGATCTCTGTGACATGCAGTAACCTCAGCAATTCATTCTGCTCACTGGCACATTCTGAAATGAAATTATTTTTCAGTCCGCAGAGACACAACCCTGCTGGAAAAGGGTGAGTCTGGGATTTTGCAGGTTTGAAAACGGTATAAAAAAAAAAAAAACAGGTATCAGCTGACTGTGAAGCCAGAACGACCTTGTGGTAAGCAGAATACACAGACCGCTCAGAAAGAATTCAGACCCCTGCACTTTGTTGAAGCCTTTTGCTAAAAATCTGGATATTTCAGTTTTCCCCTTTAAATAAATCAGCAACAATGTTTTATTTGCTTCTTTTAGGGTATTGAGTGTCGTGTGGGGAAAATGGGGAACTTTGGTGTTAATTAGTATTATCATGTGGAACATTTTAATTATTCAACCCACAATATATATATTCAGAGTCAGCACAATAACCCTAATGAAACTTTGTGGTGATCAGTCAAGTCTACAAGGCACAAATTAACTTTAAGAAGTAACTTGAAGAAGCAGGAAATCCAACAAGGAACTACTTTATATGTAAAATAATTATCACTGCATGCTACTGACAAACACACTGACTGTTATTGCATTAATCTATTCATCCATTCACTGTAGTATTGTATGTGCAGTAGGGATGTCACAATTACTTGTTTTCACAATTAATCGTGGTGTTAAACGCCACAATTAATTGATCGTAAAGATTCCTAAATACCGTTACTTTCCCAAAGATTTTATGTTGGAACTTTATCGGCAGATGTGCGCAAAAATAAAGGTAAATGCTCAGATAGTGGTCCATTTATCTAACGTAACATTGAATTGGTAGGAGTTTAAATGTTAGCGTGTCATTTTTAATTTAAAAAAAAAAGCAAAACAAAACAAAAAACGATTAAAACACACACAAACATTTGGTATATATGACAATTTATGACCTGAATATTTCAAACATTTCCCCTGAGGATTAAGAATTGTTCATATATTAATAGATACTTGAAATATTTTGTGTAAACTATTAGTAATGTAGTTATATTTTGACTATATTTGATTTTACACATTCATAGTGTTATGAAATTAATTAGTACATAATAATTGTGATAATCATGATTATTTCTCAGAGAATAATCGTACCAAGAAAATGTATAATCGTGACATCCCTAATGTGCAGAGTGATGAAGGTGAGGATACAACCACAGGGAGGTGAGGAACACTGATGAAGGTGAGATTATCGGAGCAACATTAACTGAAACACATCAAACACAAGTCTCCTACAAGATAAGATCAAGTCTGCGACACAGGCTGAACACCACCTGAATGCACTTTAGAAAAGACAAGTTTCCTGAATCTGGGCCCCAAAACACACCGGAGCAAGTCTGAGGATGATTATGAAGACTAGGAAGCACTTTGGTAAATGTTGCAGCATTTGAAGGCCTCACATGGAAATATGGATGAGCTGAGAGGCAGCAAGGCAAAATGAATAATGTGGGCATCCATGAGTGACAAAACTATCGGAGAACCGAAGAAGAGGTAATGAAGAAACAGTGTGGATGTAGGTGTCGGTGAAAGGAGAGGAGGGAAAATAATCCTTGATTAATTATACACTGACCAACCACTGAACTCCTGCAGGGGGGAACACAGAAACAAACTGTTTGTCTCTTGTTCTTTTCTTCATCTTTGGGCCTTCCTGTCTAGATCCTTCCCGCCATTTTCGCCTTTTATTCCTTCCTCTTGGCGTCTAAATGGCTTCCTCTTTTTTGCCTTTAAGCTCCTCTTGCCTCCTTGTCTTTCTCGATCCAGTGCGGAGAAGGTTAATCTGAAGAATTCAAAATGTCCTGCGCTAATACCCCAACTCTCTCCCACACATGCCAAGAAACGCCTGCAACACAGCAAGTAGCTAATTCCCCCCAAACCCATTGAGATTTTCCCCCTTTAAAGGCCTTCATCTACAAAAGGCTCAAACTCGGGGATGTTTCTCCATCGCAAACACCGCCTGATTGTATCGCCCTCGCACCAACCTTGAGAAAACAAGCTGTGGGAACATCAAGGTGAAAGAAGCGGTTGCTGCATTCGCAATGAAGCCCGGTCCAAGTCCCTGGACGCGGGAGCTGATCTGCGAGGATTCTGGTGGATATTCGCCACAAGGAGGAAACAAGATCGACGAGCCCAATAGGTCAATCAAAGGACGATGTGGAGTTAAGGATCAGCCTTGTCAAGGACTTCCAGCTGTCGGGCTAAATCAATTTTTTGCGGGTCGGTCCGAGGGAATGTCAGGTGGGAAGGGAATTTCAATCGAAAGCTCCAGCGTGCAACGAATCAGCAGAACAGAAGAAGCTGCAGGTTTCTGAGCTTTTTTGTTGGCGGCGGTTTGAAGCCGCCGGCACCCAGCTGTGTTGAGTGCAGCCGACTCACCGCTCACACTTGGTCTCGTACCAAAAATTCAAACAAACAGGGGTAAAAGCGCTTTAATCATCCTCATTAATATTTACATTCTAATAAGTTTGCATTGTTTTCCGTAATACTTCAAGCCACACTTCAAATCCCTCTCCGTCTTTCAGCCGTTAACACAATGGCATTGAAAGCTACAGGCAGCTTTGTTTTTCTGCAGATCTGGATGGTGTAGAGGTCCACTCACACAGGAATCAATTAATTTCAATTAAATTGACCTTTGAGGGAAGTGAGAGCTACACGGAGAAAGCCATCAGAACTCATTAGCTGCTTCGCCCCAACATCCACTTCAATTTAACCTCCTTTGTTGGGATATAAACCGTCCTACACAGAAGAAAGTGGTCTGTGAGAGTCGACAGAAAAAATATGTCTCTCAAACAACTTGCAAACTATTTGACCTTTGCAGACTGAAGGCATGCAGCTAGCTTGGAGAGCTATCTGCCCTCTCCTTTCATGAACTCTTTATTCAATAAAATACTGTATAATCCTAAGAACAAACCACCCGGGGGGAGGAAAGGTCGACCAGCAGGTCGTGTGAGTAGTCTCTACATCACCCAGCCTCTGGCCACCGACTGAACAGCTGAATCTTGTTAGTGTGACTGTGGAGTTTTAAGACTTTTCTACAAGGTAAAATAAGGACAGATTTTTAAATATTCCCTGTTTTTGCCAACCAGAGCTTCAGTGTTTGTTTGTGTGATGTCTGTTTTAATGTGAGCTGTCCATCATTCGCCGATTCTAGAAACGAAAACAAAAACAGTTTTGCAGGTCAATCATCTTCTTCCTTGAGGATTAAATTACCAGAGTCTAATTGGAGGTTTCTTAAGAAAGCCATCCAGTTGCTCCATTCTAAAGAGTTTAAAGGGATAGTTCAACATTTTGGCAAATTGGCACATTGCCATAATCCCTATTGTCATTACCTTTAATTGTCGTTGCAAGCTATTTTTAGAACGGCGGAGCAGAGCCGCAAGCTGCCACGTAAGACTAATGGAATTTCTTGGTTACTCATCAAACTCATCAAATACACAATTCAATTCCAAAACGCTCTGGTGGACAAGTTGTGACCTGCACATTCACCACGCTATGAGATAATAACAGACCACGTTTTTTTTAGAGGTAAATTCATGCAAAACCGCTGATGTCACGGGCAGTTTTTCGGCAAGCAGTCTCTGCATTTGCCTCTAAAACAACTCCATCTCATAACATTCTGTTATTATCTCAAAGCGTGGTGAACGTGCAGGTCACAACTTGTCCACCCGAGCGTTTTGGAGTTGTTGGATTGTGTATTTGATGAGTTTGATGGGGAAAACCAAAAAATCCTATTAGCCTCCGTAGTGTAGCTCTGAGCAGCTCGCGGCTCTGCTCCGCCGTTCTAAAAATAGCTTGCACCGACAATTAAAGGTAACGAACCTACTGCTATGACTATAGGGATTATGGCAATGGGCCAATTTGCCAAAACATTGAACTATCCCTTTAACCCTATTGTAGTGTAGTCGTTTGTCCAGGTACCATCTGAAGTGAACTATAGCTGATTTAGATTCAGGAAAGAACCCCCACACCCCTCCCCTCCCTCTGCTGCCTACACAATACTTGGCCAGGATTGTTTCTTTGACTTTGGCTAATACAATTCCAATATGTGGGGGTACTTAAAACCTGATTATGCTGCTCTGGCTATCCACAACACAGCCTGACAGTCTGATGCTAAGTAAGTAAAGTGATTTGCTCCTGAATTAATACAGTCGTTGAATAATCTAATTAGCATGCAGCTACAATGACTGTCAGAGTCTGTTAGACTTTCCTCGCTCGGCTCCCACAGGACAGGAGGGTTGTAGGCTGCCATGACACACACACACACACGGGGAGAGGCAGGGGTATTAATCAAACACACACCTGCATTTCACCAGCTCATTTTTCATTCTCAGAACTATATGGACATAAATCTAAATGCATGTAACAGCGGTTATTTACAGTGCAGAGATATTGTTAGCGTGGCTGAAAGGGTTCAAATACCTCAACAGCTCACTAAATCACCATGCTATTAGTCGTAAACGAGCACATTTTTCATTGTTGCTAATGTGTGGCTAAATTTAACCCACTGTGTTGTCCAGACGTGTGGAGCAAATATTAAATCGTGGTACTTTGCAATTCAAATCAGCCACAGCGTTAGCGAGTTATGACTTGTCAAAGCTAAAGCTAAAGCTGTCCGATCTTTTGGCCCCTTTTTCTACCCATGGCTCAGTATTGATCAGGTGGTGCAACTAGTTTACTGTTGTGAACCTGGGTTCACTTAGAAATTCACATTAGTGGGTTAAAAGAAAGCAACACAAGGGCAGCATCGCTCTGAAAACACACAAGTGGTATTGATTGTAGTTTTTATATGCTGTGAGTGTGGATGTATTCAACAGGGACACAAAACACTTGGGTCAAAATGTAATGTGTGTGGTTAAACGTATTCGTATGAATGGGTTTGATTCAAAACGATCAACAAACAGAGCTGTTGTTGCTCATTTCTCATTTGGAGAAGGTGTAATTTTGTTATTTTGCCCTAAAAACTTGAAACACTCAACACAGTCTTCAACTGGTGATACCAGACAGTTAATCAATCAGATGTTTAATGGAATAAATGGAAACTATTTCTAAATAATAAGAGCCATCAGTAACCCTCTGTGATATTACATAAGCCTCCATTATAAATGTGCCGGCAATGTGTCGTTGTAATCAAAGCACATTATTTTCGCAGCATAACAACAAGTCATATCCTTGCCCCTCGCAAATGAAATCCAACAACATCCAAAACACTGAGAATAATTGTGGTGGGCTTTCAACAGTCTGTTTTTTTTGTTTTGTTATATATTTACAGAGGGGATAAACAAAGATATAAACTGTTCGCACAGGTTTCACAGATTGTTCAGTACAGATAATAAAATAAAGCCCTGAGGCCATGGTGGGTTTCTCTGCTCAAAATAATTCAGAACAAAGATTTTCAAGTGATAAAGAAAACAAAGCGGACCAGAATGAGACATAAAACAGTGTGGGTTTAAACCATAAATATGAGAAATATCACTGATGCTACTGATGCTGGATGTTCAGCTTTAACACACAGTCACTGATGTTTTATTTAGTGCATGAACAGATTCCTTCTTCTGGTTCATCTTTCATTTTACAAACAGTGGTGTAGTGTTTAATGTTTAGGAGAAAATTCATCAAATTAGGTGCAATAAATAAGGATATGTGCAGAGTTTCAGCATCAATGTGTGATTTATATTCATCTAAACTACACACTTTTCCCAATTGTGTTCATAAAAACATGATTTAGGAAGCATCATGTTCCCTTCCAAAGTATATAGTATATGAATGTAATTTCTGGGGGGGACAGGGTGACCTACACAGCAGCAGCACTGTGCCAAATGCATCCTGGGTAAATGATGACTGAAGCTGCTGGACGTGACTCAAAATGTTAACACACCATGACTAAATATCGTATTTCATATTTGAACGGTCCCTGGTATTAAGATAGCCAAGGAAGCCACTAATCCACCTAATCTGAACCCTGTGTTAATGGACATAATCTGAGCCGTTATCACTCTTCATTTTCAGCTGGCACAGAGTCCGTGAGGCGTTTAAGGTGAGGGGGATTTCACACCACCATTGAGGCAACTTGAAAAGGGAGAGAAAAAAAAAAAAACAATGAGATTATGCTCCTCACAGACCGAGGAAACTTTTCGCTTCTACTTCTTAAAAACATGCAAGGACACCGCTCAAGGTGACGGACTGTCCGCGAGAGGAATTTCATTAAAACAGAAAAAAAAGAAAAAGAAAAGCAAAGCAATTACTGTGTGAGTGTTGGTAGCATAATGTTTTCACTGCTGCTACTGAGGTCAGACATCAACATTATGACCTGTCCTATTCATTAGTGTCCATCAGAGGAGTTTGTATGGTAGGCTACGTAACTTGTTCTGTTGTTTAAAATGCACAAGATGGAAAACAAGACGGAGCACTTGGTCGATAGAAGGTTGGATGTAGTGAAAGAAAGTGGTGGAAGAATTCCTAAGTAAACCACACAGGTACTGAAGCTCATTCACATCAGGCCTGTTTAGACTGAACATTAAAATGCGTCGCCACGTGCGCCTCGAGTGACCACTTGTGATCGGCTCTCACTTCCCTGCTCTGTATGCAAATAACAAACGTTATGTGTTGTTGTTTTCAACCAGCCTTATACTGTGACGGACGGGTCTGTTATCATCGAGTGACGGAGGTTCTCTACAATGACATTATGAAACTGGCAGAATGAATAAGACTGCAGCAGAGGATGTCGGTTAAGTGGACGGTCTTTGACCGGTCCTACCTCTGAATCTGGTCTGAGGAACCAGATCTCAACTGTGTCCTCAATGCGTCGTGGGTAGCCTACCTTCAAGGACTGAATTATTAATTCGAAAATTAAAGGTGTTAGCTACGAGTTTAATTCCTCCCGGCCAGTACGTGTCACACTCAGACTCGCCCACTCTCGCTCCAACCTTCAATTGTAGGCTACTGGTTGCCAGGTAACACACCTATAGGGAGCGGCTAGTAGCTAAAGCTAAGCTAGCGCTAACCGTATTTAACGAGCAGCAGCTCCGGTGTTGACAGCGGACTGGAAACACATCTGAATCATTTCACACTAACTCACCTGCAGACGAACCCGACAAACCCGCAGCATCACGCCTGCACTGGAAACGTCACAGTACCGGATGACCGTTAGTTAGCATTAGCATTAGCATGATGCCATTTCTCCACAGAGCGATCATGATCTGGCTCCCCCAGAGCTCTGTCTCATGTGACATCAACGTACTAAGATCATTTCATGTTGATGTTGCCAACGTAACCAGATGTAGATATTTAAAATTTGACATGATCACATTAGGCTATATTCTTGACTGATGTTGCAACTAGACGTCCAAGGTGTTTCTCCTCAGGAACTAAAAGGTTCCTGTGGCACATGGTTGTTTGCATTTCCACCATGGCCTAAAGTCCAGGAAAGTTTGAACAAATGTCCAATGATGTACATGAAAAGAATAGAGGTAAATGCACTACACCTCCAGTCCTGTAGGTGGCAGTAATTAGAGGATGAAGGCTAATGATTTAAATTCCCACTAGATGTCATCTAACACAGCAAGCCCTTCAGCTTGTTGTCTGTCTGTGGTAAACTTTATTCTGGAAACAGTCTCCTTGCAGCTGCAGGAGGGTGAAATGAAATGCAACCAACATTTGACCAATCAGAAATGTTCAAAACTGCAGAGTTGCTAAATTACTAGATCAGTTACCTCCAAACTAAATTCAGATCTTGGTTCCAACATGAACACAGTTCCTCCAAAGGTTCCTCGTTTTTGTCACAGGTTGAATCGTTTAAGATGCACGTTAATGCCAGATCTGTATAATATCATTAACTCAGTATGTAACTGTGTCACTGGCTCTCATGCAAATCCAAAAGCTACTGTAGCAGGAAAGACACATTAAAACTCCTTCTTACCCTTAGAGAAATTAAAGCAAAATTTTAAGTGTTTGTTTTATGTGGCGACAAAACCTGTGAACGTGAACTCTGAAATATTGGCTGTTGTTTTGACTTTAACATCTCGAAATGATGAAGTACAAATGAGCGATCATAAAACCTGAGATGCTGTGTAATAAACAGAGTATTTCTGACTTGTTGAAATGCTGCTTAGAAATCACCCAGATGACCCCATAAACACACACACACTGAGGGTAACCGTCCTGCTTTCCAATCATCAGCCGGTGGCAGACGGTCGTACCGGGCAGTAGTCAGAAAAAAAATCGTGCTCAGCACACAGTGATTGGAAATTGCAAATTTGAGTGCACTGCCATAGCTGCAGAGACTCTCCTGTCTCTTTGGGACAAGTTGATGCAGTAAGATTCATTGAGCAATTTATAGCTGCGACTGTAGGCAGCGCACAAAACAAGCCAATCTGATACAGTCTGTTGTTATTGCCTGTCCGGCTGGGTGAGGGTATATTTTGCAGACGTAGCCACACACTGCAGAGATGCTGGAACTGTTACATTGATTTATTCAGTCAAACTGTAGCTGCCAAATGATCTCACATTTTTATTATTGGGAAAATTCACTTCCTGTGTTTGTACCAGAGGATTTTTTTGGGCTGCACTGTCCCTTACTGGTGAGCTCAACGTCCACCCTCAAGGTCGCCACCACCACCCCCACATATCATTTGTGACAACTGTGAAGAAAGGGCCAAAGTGTACAGAGAGCTGAAATACCACTGATCTCTTGAAGGCTGCATTTTGGGCTTGACTGTAACACAAAAAGACGGCAATACTCTGCTATGTCGTCACTCGGCGAATTTGCCAAAAGCTGTTTTGGACTTGACCGTCACTCAGCTACAAGAAGTCTTTGAAGGAAGGATGCTTGAGACGAGCTGCCGGCTCTCTGCAGGTATACTTAGGCCCAGTTTGGAGCAACAAAAAAAAAAAGTAAAAAGCAAACTTACATGCAAACCACTGGAGGAACGAGAGCATGTTCAAACTTTCAAGAATGAATCCAACTGTCTAACGTGAGAGGAAAGAAATCAGTCGACACAGAGAGACTCCAGCAGCTCTCAGCACGTCCAACAGCATCTCAAACACAAGACTGAACAGAGCAAAGCACCTTGTTGTTGAGCGCTGTCCGACCCTGCACCGGGAAAATATCCACATTTCAGTCGAATCTTGTGGAGGAGAGAGGAAAACTATTCAATTAAGTGTCCGATTCAGGAATCATAACACTTAGAAGTCACAAAAAAAGACATAAGATATCTTCTAATTACTGCTTGTTTGACAAAGACACTTCCTTTCGATATTTATATAAATTAATCTAGCAAATAGCCTACATGTTTGTTCGTGTTCCTGTGAAAACTTGATACTTTGAGTTCAACAGAACTTTGATTTCCGAGCAAATATTTCTCTCTTCTTCGGCATTTCCTTTGACCTATCAGCCCTGAGAAGGATAATATAATAACCTAGAGTAATGTCTGCGATCTTACACAAGAACCTGAGAGGCGAAACCCAGGGCAGAGCAGATCCGCTAATCAGTAGCTGCAGCTTATGACTGTCTGAGAGTCTGAGATGAGACGTTTCAAGGAGTAAATCAAACTGAAACTGTAAAATTGGAAGGACAAAAAAAGTAAATACACTGTTGAAAATGGCAAATATATGTTTACCAAATTATACTGTTACTCAACACTTCAGAGAAATAAACAAAAAAAATATGGTAATGCAGGTCTAGTGTGTGGTGTTTAGTCTGTGTAATAAGGCCGGGCTCGGTGCATTAAACATGCATCAGTATTTACTGGTTGGGTAAATTCCAAGACATGGAGTTTTATTATTCCACAGGACCATGGCTATGAGGATAAATCCTCTTTTAGCACTGATCATAATTAATGCATTGGTGGAGAGAACCTGACCAGCACTGTTCCTTTGGTAGTCCACTCTACTCCGCTGTTTGAGGACTATTAGCTCAGAACTAATTATTTGCATTGGTTTTTTACCAACCGTCTTTTCTCAAGGATCTGTAGTCTGGCCTCAGGCGTTTCCTTTCTCCAGTCAAGTGTACCCCAGACTATAAGCGAGTGTTTCATGCAAGGAGAGGGAAGGATTTTTACTGTTTGAAAAAAAATAACAGAAACTTTTTTCTCTGCCACAGCATAATACCAAATCACCTCGCAGGCTCCCGTACACTGCAAAAACTCAAATATCTTACCAAGAATATTTGTCTTATTTCTAGTCAAAACAAATCTCATTATACTTAAAATAAGACTCATCATATAAAAAGTAGCTTGTTTTTAGACACTTTTTACTCCTTTCAAGCATATTTTCACTTGAAATAAGTAGAAAAATCTGATAGTGGAACAAGTTTTTCTTCCATATAACAAGCACAAAAAACTTGCTTTCAGCTGATTTTTCTACTTATTTCAAGTGAAAATGTGTTTGGAACAACTGAAAATTAACTAAAAACAAGTTAATTTTTGGGTGATGAGTCTTATTTTAACTGGAAAGAGATCAGTTTTGACCACTAGAAATTAGACATTTTGATGAGAAATAAGACAAATATTCTTGGAAAGATTTTGAGTTTTTGCAGTGTAGCAGTCATCCCCTCTGTAGCCGAGCTGGGAGCTAAAGTTGATGGATGGTATTGGAGACGTACAGCTGTGAACCTGCAGTGTATTTGTTTCTCTAACGTACGGCACCAATGCCAGGGCTAGCATGTCCTCTGCCAGTAGCAAAAAATAATCACATTAGTCCTTTTCATCTCTCCTCCCACCACCTCCATCTCTGTCTTCTCCACCACAGTCATTATGTCTCAATGATCCCCTCTTAGTCCAATTCCTCTCTCTCACCCTGCCTGCCAAAGTGCCTCTCTCGACAACGGTAATTCTCATTAATTATCACCGCAGGCATGTTCCAGTGCCAGGCGGCCCCAGGTGGCGAGCCTCAGTCAAACCTCCTTGTTCCCGTTGGAGAGCGGAGCCGGGGCTGGAGCAGACAAGAGGTCAGAGATCTTTACCACCCATCGGCGCGGCGGAGTTCAAACCCCGTGTTGGGGATGGAGGCAGATTAATGGTTTCTGTTGCACCGACTGTGGATCTGAACCCGACCCCGAAGGCCAGGAGGAAGGACGGTTTGTGGCGATATTGAGCATCCTCCGAAAACATCCAATTATTTCCTGTTTCCTCCAATTGATGCGGCAGCATTTTCGATAATAGGACACTGAGGGTGCTTAGACATCTAACCTGTCTGGCTGAATTCAAACAAACCCCTGGTGCATTTTTAACAACTGCTCTGAGACCAGTCTGGTGGTTTTGAAAGCAGAGCGACCGTATCGCTGTGTGACTAAAAGTATTTAATGAGCCTAACGACTATTAAACTCATCTGCTGATCATAGACGGTCTAGAAAGCAATCTCCTGATGTGGGAGGAGTTTATTGCCTATATTTATTGGGTAACCGTGGTAACACCTGAGCAGTCGAATTTGATTAGTGCGTGAAAAGAAAGTCTGTTTTTGGAAGTGACAGCGTGTAAGATTAGGTTACCTGCTATTAAATCAACCTGTGGATCATGGTCTGTTAAAAACGGTGATCCTCTGTAATCTGATTACTTTGATCTGGTAAAAACAGAAAGTGAAACGCAGTAAAAGCAGAAGTCTGTGGCACCTGTGCCATTTAAAAGGGAGTAAAACAAATGGAGCAGCAGTGACTATCCACATTAAATTATGATACAAGAGGCCTCTCTTTATAAAGTTATTAATAACAGATGAGATCCAATTGCAGCTCTTTTTGACACCAGATGACTTTGTGTTTGTTGCTCTTGGTTTGTTTATAATAAATCAGACTAAAAAGTAAAAAAAAGTATTTGAATTCCTATATTTTTCTAGAGATAAATCATTTCAGCAAGTTCTAACCCTCCTACAGTATCTAGACAAGCCCATAGGTCCTCAGATATGATGCATGCTAGCATATTAGATCTTTGTCGTCATGGTGACAATGATAAACACAGGGTTCAGTTTGAAAGTTTAGAAAAGTAAAGTTGTGATTTAGGAAATTTTAGGCAAAAATAAAAAAAGATAGTCGGGAAAAGAAAGAAGAGAATTCCATGAGCCTCCGTAGCGTAGCTCTGAGCAGCTCACAGCTCTGCCGTTCAAAAAATAGCTTGCACCGACAATTAAAGGCAACAAACCTACTAAAACTATAGCATTTTTGCATGTTACCTCTAAAACAACTCTGTCTGGTAACGTTCTGTTATTATCTCATAGCGTGGTGAATGTGCAGGTCACAACTTGTCCACCAGAGCGTTTTGGAGTTGTTGGATTGTGTATTTGATGAGTTTGATGAGGGAAACCAAGAAATCCCATTAGCCTCCATAGCGTAGCTCTGAGCAGCTCACGGCTCTGCTCCACCGTTCAAAAAATAGCTTGCACCGAAAATTAAAGGTTACAAACCTACTAAAACTATACGGATTATGGCAATGGGCCAATTTACCAAAATGTTAAACTATGCCTTTAAAGTGGACTGTGTCAGCTGACCGCCTCCTTTGCTCTCAGTCTGTTGACAACAGCCTGACAACGCTCTGTAACTGTGGGTCACCATGAGCCGCGGGCGCAGACGACCTGTGAGGCTTGTTTTGTTACAGTACGACCGTCATTCAGTTGTGTAAGAGCCACACTCAGCACTAACACAAGTAGCTACATCCTCCAGTCAAGCACTCTTAACTATGAAAATGTAGGTTTACAGAGTGGAGGTATCCAGGACTAGTACAAAGTCTCTCTCCAGGCCAAACGGTGTCATGACAGATCGGAGCGGGACGACGCAAACTACAAGGATCAGACAAACGCTCCCGGCAGACAAAGCGGTAGATAACAAGAGAGGGGAAGGGAAGAAAAAAAAAAAAACAGCCTTGGAGGATTAGAAAAGTGTGAGCTCTCCTGGGAAAACAAAAAGAAAATGATGAAACTCTGGATAATAGAGGAATCCAATCTACATCAGCACAGCCTCATAATCCCTCACCTTCTCTGGCCCCCATCCCATCCAGGAGGAGTCGGGGAAGGGATTCGCACATCCCTATGACAACGCAACATCTCTCAAATACAAGACGTGCCTGAGAGGCCATGGTGTCTCATTAACAGTTAATGAAAAATCCTTAAAGAGGGGGGGAGGGGGGAGTTGTTTACCCTATCTTTGCGGCATATTTTCACACCTGCTCTGCCATCGAGGGGTCGGCAGGTTTCAGCAGGAGTCGCTGCAGTCGGCCAGCTTCTCCCGAAAAACATTAAGACGCAGAGGGTGAGCCATCTATAATGTAGAATATACAGTACTCAGCTGCAGCCACTATGAGGAATATACTATCCCACAAAATGAGATGTATAAATCTGAACCCAGCAGTCCACCTGGAAATATGCAGCAGGAGATAATTATTTCATTATGCATTTTCTTTTTCTTTTTTTTAAGAAAAAAAGATAATGACACAACCTCGTGGCTCGGAGAAGAAGACAATCTCTGCTTGTGAAATGGTACAGGCAGCAGAGCACCGTCAGTGCATGGATGTGGCATGAAGTGACAACGTGCAGCACACATAACAGAAGAAACAGCGGCTCAGCAGCTCAGATTAAATTATTATATGAAGATTAGCAGCAGAAACTGTCACATCATCACAATGCACCGCGCTGATCTCCGTTTTCACACTTCGTGTTGATGAATACAAACTGTGGGGAGAAAATAAGAGCGTGGATCCCTCTTATGTGAGACCAATGTCATGTTGACAGAGGAATCATTTACTGTGGCTGTGTCCTCCCTCCTCCTCCCCCCTCGCTTTGAGACGTGTTTTATGGGGAGCTAATAAGAAAAAACCCACGTGGGAGAAAAAATATTCAGCTCATTATACTCGTAACATTCAATCATTGGGAGTCATATTTTATGAAAATACAATGAAACAAGCCAAACAACCAGCAAAAAAATAAAGTAACACCCGGAGCACATGCCAGTAAAGAAGAAAAACAAACAGATTCACTCTTAATGGGCAGGTTAGAGGCAGCAAACACCTTGATTCTCCCAGCAGAGCATGAACGCAGCGATAAAACTGGGATTCAAACATGTAAAGGAGCAGCAGCACAGATCATCATCATCATATTATTATATCCAAACAATAGCATCCATGTCAACAGTGTTTGTATAAAGCAAAAGCAAACAAGCAGCGACAGAAAAATGAGCTCAGCCTGCACGAGAAAATAATTCACTTTCAATACCAAAACAAACAATGCACAGTGCAAACACACACACACACATACATGCATGTAGGGCAGAGGTGTAATTGAACAGATTATCATTGAGGCCAAATCATGGAGAACAAAACAACAGCCAGTTTGTATCATCCAGCACAAAACCAAAACCAATATCCATTCACTGAACGCACGATAGAGAAAGGAAGCGAACACTCGTGCAGGTGAAGTGTTGTGTCTCTGGATCAGTGGATACATGTGTGGATGGACTGACGTTACACAACACACTGCAGCACCTCTAATAGTCAGCAGGCCCAGCCACCGGGTCAGTGGTAACAATAGACATTTTCCATTAAAACCATTTTGTCTCAGCGAAACTCGCTCTTACTGGCAATGAAAAGCAAAATTCTCAACAGGCGCAGGCAGCACATTTATACAAATATATCACACAAAGCTACAAGCAACACACTGCAGGCCACATGAAAACGAGCTACATCCAAAAAATGGCAGCTTACTTTTCGAGAGTTATGAAGATTCAAAGTCCAGCTTGTAAAGGTAATTGCACCCAAACCAACAACAAAAAGTATTAACTTTAACAACCTCCTAAACTTGTTCCATTATCTAGACAAATTAACCGACAAAGGAAGAGACTAGGCTATACAAAGAAAAATGGCAATGATGGCCAATCAATGAATAAATATAATCATTCCAATAAATTCAAAAGAATAACACTGGACACACACATTCACATGCAGCCAGTTTAAGTGTATAACCATCTATCCATCCAAACACACACACTAAAAGGCCCTTGACTGCAACTGAAGCCCAGCCACTAGGAGACAGTAGCCGGTGGCTGGAGGCCCAGAAGCCGAGCAGCACCTTACAGTAGATGGTCAGCTGGTCACTGTGATAAGCGGCTGCAGCGAGAGAAGCAGAAAGCAGCGAGCACATACAGACATAGTTCATGCAGCAGAGCCGTCTGACAGCGCGGGCCAAGCGGCCACAGCGGACCAAGACCACCATAGTCTACTTACCTTGAGCATCAGGAAAGTTTAGCAACAGCAGACTCTGCCGGCGGCGTCCTTCATCCGCAGCTAAACAGAGCGTCAAACTAGTAGTGCGCCGGTGATGCGTTCAGGATCCGCTAGTAAAAAAAAAAAAACGAACAGGTGAGCTGTTTAATACCTGGGCCAACTAGGACAGAATGTAGGCTAAACGATCTTTAGTCGCCTGTGACAAAGAACGTAGTTAAAGAGCAATCACCTCGACCCCGATGGTCCACTTAGAAAAACACAAGGGTTCAATATGTGGGCTAACTTGCGCTAAGCAAACGAACTGCAGCTGTCATCTGCATTAACTAGCTACCTCCCGACATGGAAGGCGGAAGAGGAAGTGGACGGACCGGAAGTGACAGATAGGAGGACTCAGCCTCCTTTTCGTTTTTTATACAGTTAAGTGTAAATTCATTAATGTTAGGCTACACCACATTACACCACACCCAATATTTCTTGAAAGAGCTTTCTTTATTAACACCCCAGTAAACTGTAATTAACTTTTGAATTGTTTTTTATTTTTACTTTAGTTTATTTTATTCTATTTTATTTATGGCTTTCCATTTGGTTTGTTATATTGTACTTAATTGTTGACTATTTTTTCTCAGTCTCAAAGTGCAATTGTGTTGGAAATAATTCTGCTTGTAAGATTTGTCTTCACTAATAAAGAAGGAGAAAAAGGCCTCCTTTTATCCCTTTGCTTAGTGCACTGATAGGCTAATGAACCAGGTAGGGTCATAATTAAATTTTAGTACCATAAAACTATACTTTGGCTACTTGTGGTACTTGTTGACACACAATATAGCCTACCAGACCCTGCTATCAATGACTTAGGCTTTGCAGAACTCTTGCATCTTGCATATAGACTCCCTGTCCATTTAATTAGGGACATCTGTGCAGTCTAATGGCCAACTCACAACTCACAGAGATGCTTTCCATCATTTTGGAGATTATTTTTTGTAAAATAAAATAAAAACATGGTGATGATGTTATCTCTGTTGATTACTGTTGGTATTATACTGCAGAACATCATATTGAAACATCTTTCTAATATCTCCCCCACCTCAGGTCTGTAAATTAACACAAAAACCATGATAACAAACGTGTTGAACAGACTTATTATATTCATAAAGGTAGAAGTGTATTGTTGGATTACATTAGACTTTACTGCTGTTTCTAATGGACTTTCCACTGAGTGTGTTGCAGCCAACAGAGCAGACTCTGCATGAATGGCTTTTTTCCTTTGTATTGATGTCTTGAGCATACACACTGTGCACAGGCCGGAGCTTATTTACTTGAATTTGTATAATGTGATGTAGTCTGCACAAATAACAGAAACCAGTGAGCCTGTAAGCGTGAGGGTCCTGAGCTGAGCTGAGGGCTTTATCTCAAATGAATAAAGATAGTGCTTAGCTGTTCAAAGAGACGGTATATTTACTCTGCACATACAGCACAAAGTTTGCCATCCATCTCAATATCACATTATATTCAACATACAGTATATAATGTACATTTGTGTGTGGCCTTAATTCACACCCTGAAAAAGGAAAGTTGCTGAACATATTTAGTTTTCATCAGGCAAATGGACAGTTCAGGGTTTGTTTGTTTTTTAAATGTTTTATTTTCATCGCATCACAGAATTGGCGAGTCACAGAGGAGTATAGCAGCTTTATGCTATAACAGCATAAATAACATCTCAAACAGCAAAACTCCACACCAAGACTAGATAATGCTTGTTTTGCATAAACCTCTTTTCTAAGAGATAACACACTTATTTATCTGCTTTCACAGAAAAATATATGTTTTTTTCTTTAAACTGTCTCTGTCGAAATTGAAGTTCTAAGCAACTTCAGTACAACGTGAACCCAAAGGAGATGATATACAATATGCCTCTTTTTTTTTAGAGAGAGATTCAGCGTTTTTATGGCGCTGGTATATTTCCAAGAATTTTCCATATTTGATAGATAAAAATGATTAATTTGAATTTAAAATAAGGATGTTTATTTGTTTATTTGTTTATTAAGATCCCCATTAGCTGCAGCAACGCCACAGCTATTCTTCCTGGGGTCCAACAGTATCAAATATACAGTTGAAAACACAAAACATAAACATTATAAAAATTTAAAACAAAAAAAACAAGTGAGCGATATGCTTAACCTAACAAAACAAAAACAGAATAAGTGTTTACATTTCTTAACTGTGCTTCATTCATTCTTCGTTATATTAATTGTTCACATACTAATCCGATTACCCACATTTCTACATATCATATATGTATACATCATTACACATCACACATCATACTTGTATATACATTCATTCTACCGAATATACATTATAATAACACATATCCTATATCCATCGAAATATACTCCATATATAAATATACCATGTTGTCTTACTTTGATAAATGCTGTTTTATTAATATTTTGAATTTCTTTGTGTTCGTGGTGAGTTTGATATTTTTCGGCAGTGAATTCCATTCTTTCATACCTCTATACAACACCGTACAAGTGATGTGTCATGTGATTAGAAGGCATGAGATGTGATTAGAAGGCATGAGATTAAAGTGTTTACACGCTGTAAGATGTTCCTGCACCTGAACAACTCACTGGATTTAGTACATTTGGTGTTTTATTAGTTTGCGATAGGAGGGAGGTTCAGGGTCTGGTTTAAAGGTTGGTTATTACAGTTAGTGTTTAGTAATCATGCTCCAGTAATCATGTTGTTCCTCAGTGGAGATCGATACAGAAATTCAAAGGGAATCATTTATCTATTGATTTGAATGTACAGCACTGACATTTATCTTTTTTTTTAAAACCACACTCATACTAAAACATCAAGACCAAATAAAGCAATAATGATTATGAACTCATGCTGCCACATCATTTTGTTGGTATTTTTATCCTAGCTATACGTTATCACTCATGTGGCTGGCAGCTCCGGGTTCATTTCATTTCTTCAGTGCAAAATCTATGCAGTCGCATGTGCTCCTTATAATAAAAAAAAAGCCTGACCTAATAAAAATTGAGATACATCAGAACATAATCAGTCTCATACCCTGGGGGTGCATTACAACAAACGGTCATTAAAACACTTGACAGCTACAGGAACAAATTACCTCCTGAATTGCTGAGTGGAAGAGTTTGGCAGCAGTTTTACAACACCACCCTGCTTCAACAGACTGATTTGGGTAATTTTTAATGACAAATATATCGTCATTTACAGACGTGACATTGATGATGAGACGAGGGCGCTGCCTGGCTGTTTGCGTCCTCTGTTTGGACAGAGACCCCTGAAGGTTGAAGCAAATTTGTTTTTGTGACCCAATCTCCAAGCAGGCAGTGGCTTGATCAAGTTGACATTTAGCTTGAACACAGAGGTCACTGCAGAGCTGCTGTGGATTGGAATTAAATGAGCTCTAAGACGGTGTGTACTCAATCTCTCAATGATAATAATGGTCTGAGGGGTCTGGATGTTTGACTCCGACAGCTCAAGACGAGGTGGTTTCTCTGATTAACGTTCACTATGACTCCAGACAGAGCAGAGGCTTCATTGGTGAAATCATTCCTTTGATCATTCACCTCATGAGGAAAACTGAACCCTCAAAATACTCTTTAGATATCGGTATATATTGGTTCCTTACTTCCCTCCCTCACTATTTATTTGGCCTGTTTTAAAGGACAATTCTGTGCAAATTCAACTCGGGGCTGTATTTTCCTAACATTTTAGGTCTAAAAGAAGGAATCTGAAGATTTTCAGTTTAATTGCTCCTGTTTTGCGGTAGTTGTGTCTGTCCCCGCATCACCACGGCAGCGATGAATGGGAGCGGATTGAAGTTCCGCTGCTTAGGCTGTTTACATCCCTCAAAACCGCTTTTCTTTTTTTCCACAGACAGCGTCAGATGGCTACTCAAACATGTTAGGAAAATACAGCCCTGAGTTGAATTTGCCTGGAATTTTTATCTTAGATATTTTGGGGCTTTTATTTTGATAAGGACAGTACAGAGAGAAATGAAAGCAGCGAAATCACAGATTCAGACTAATGCCAACATGGGATGTGCTCTCGTGCTCCAACCACTCAACCACAGAGCAGCCCGTATTTCATCATGTTTTATATGTAGAGCTCATTTTATCTCCTTTGTCATGTTGTCTTCATGCTACGATCGCTACAAGTCCACTTGTTCCCACGAGCGACTTGCAGCCTTGTTCTACCATGTGGCACTCTCAGACACATCGAGCAGCTGTAGCCATTTTAAAGCCTTCACGCTCGTGTTGTGATGGCTGGCAGCTTTATCACAGCGAGCCCGGGGCCGCTGTGTATCTGGACGGCCTCATCCCTGACTCATTCCTCTGCTGGGGTGCACAGCGAGGTTATGTCATTCCAGCGGGCGAACACACTGCGGAGACACGGCCTCTGCCAGGCTGCATCACAGCACCGCTGCTCCTGTTTGGATGATCACAGATTATACCCTGGAAGCTCTCGCTCTCCCTCTCTCCCTCTGTCTCACAGTGGAGTCGTTTTCTCGTCGCTGTGAGAGTGTCGGCGAGGCCGCAGTCACCTCACCCTCAATTTGCTGCCCCGTAAATGAGAGCATTCACAGCTAATTTGATCCTAAATCATGTGGCAAACAGAAATGTCACAGATCTTCATGGCAGGTGCAGAGGAGACCTGATCAGAAAGATACTGTACTGTAGGGCTGCATGTGCTGCGGAAGTGGAAGGAGCTATTTTGGATGCACCTGGTTGGATCTCCCATCCATTTTCCCCCATAGACAATGCAATGCAGTGCACAGGTGCACAGGCCGTGAGCTGCTCAGACGCTACGCTACGGAGGCTAATGGGATGTCTTGGTTTCCCTCATCAAACTCATCGAATACACAATTCAGGGACAGTTTTTCAGCAAGCAGTCTCTGCATTTACCTCTAAAACAACTGTCTGGTAACGTTCTGTTATTATCTCATAGCGTGGTGAATGTGCAGGTCACAACTTGTCCACAAGAGCGTTTTGGAGTTGTTGGATTGTGTATTTGATGAGTTTTATGATGATGACCAAGAAATCCCATGAGCATCCGTAGCGTATCCACTAAGCAGCTCGCGGCTCTGCTCTGTCGTTCTAAAAATAGCTTGCACCGACAATTAAAGGTAACGAACCTACTCCTAAAACTATAGCGATTATGGCAATGGGCCAATTTGCCAAAAATGTTGAACTATCCCTTTAACAAATTATCTGTTTTGTTTTTTAAATGCAGAGTCAAGAGTCCAAGCACAGAAAAACTTTGAGGTAGAAACTTTAACTGCGACTCCCATGGGGCATTTCTATGAGAAGCATCTAATCACCGAGCTGAAAATTCTGTTTCATGCGCCGCTAACAGCAGGTGGGAGCTAAAGATAACAGCGGTGAGAAAAAACCTAAAAACACAATCTGCAGCTTAAATCAAATCACTCTTTAAATTCTGGGTCGAGTTGTGAGTGAGTTCAGCTGCTAAAGACATGTTGTGTTTTGTGACTTATGAAGAAGCAGCGCTCCCTAGGCCCCCCGCTTACCCCCACCCCTCCCCTCTGCAACTCTGTAGCACTTAAAAAGACTTATACATTGTCCACTGTGTTAACTAGTGTTAATGATCCACAGGGTGCTCCTGGTTAATTGACCGACCCCCACCAGCTCATTTTATCATCATCACTTCTTTCCCAGTTTAATCAGCTTCACTCAGGAGTTTCCAGCTGCACAACTTCTCTCAGTATTTCAAATAAGTGCAAATTTCCTGCAGACAGCTCATGATGCTAATTATCCTTTTTCTACACAGATTAATAATAATAAGTCTTAATAGTCGTTGTTGCTGATGATCTCATCAGTGATGGATTGTTGTGGTGTTGTTCAAGACACTTTGACTTTGTCCTGAGGGTGACACCTGAAACCTCCCCACCTGTTCTTGTTATATAATGAGATTTAAGCGCTCCATTGTAATGGTAAATTTCAATATTCCTTTGGTTTAATCACTTGTGACGTCCCTACCCCTTGCTCTCCTCCCAAGGTATCAGAACTCCTTTGTTTGTTACCCATTTGTGTATTCTAATGTCTAGACCTCTAAACATGTAACCCTGCAGGATGCCCTAGGTGTGAAAATACACCCTCGGGGGTCGGTGCCAATACCTCCAACAGACAAAGAGCATTGAAAACACACTGTTTGAGTATTGGACCGGCCCCTGCAGCAGACAAAGGGGTGTGGCATACCTGAGGAGGTGTTTCCTCAGGTATAAGTGTTTCGGTCGCCCCATTGTCTTTGTCTTTTCATTAACATCACCCACTCGGGTCGAATGGACCTTTCCTTGCAAGGAAATAAAATCATGTCTTTTCATTAACATCACCCACTCGGGTCGAATGGACCTTTCCTTGCAAGGAAATAAAATCATGATGGCCGGCCAAGTCTCTATTTCATTCTTCACCAGCAACAGAGAATTTCCACGACACCATCAGTACATGTTTCAGTTGTAAGTGACCACAAGTAGCTTATATTGGAGTAAAATGAGCTTAAATTGTTCATTTGTTTTTATCCGGTAATTGGATTTTCACCTCCTTTGTTAGATTTGGTTTCATCTGAGTCATTTTGATTGGTTGTCTGTTTTATTTAGGGACGGCCCTCTAACAAAGGTGTGTATTTAATCTGACTGTCTGTGTATATTACTGTCCTGTTTCACGGTTTCAAAATACTGTAAATAAATTTAAAAAAGGAGAAGAAAAATGCCAAAGACATTATGTTTTCAAAAAGTGGCATCATGCAGAAAATGACTAGAAAACCATTTTAGTCTTTAAATAATGAGCTTTATAAAGCAGTGGACATATGTAGACGGGTCGTCGTCACATATGGTTCTGTCTGTGGATGCAAACAAAATAAAATGATATAGAAATATAAAAAACTTCAACTTCTCAATGAATTTGATCCAAACTCTTTTTTAAACATTCAACACTTTGATTTTTTTTTCTCCTCTCAGCTTAATTGAGAATTCGCAGACGACCAAGAACTCATTTATACTCTGCCTATTATACAACCAATCCTTCTCTTGTTTTGCCAGAACTAAATAACTCCATCTGTCTACACAGGAAATGAGATGACTTTGTCTTTGGTAGTTACTCATTAGCCGTGTTGTTCATTAACCCCCCCACACCCCCAACCTGAAATGTCTGATGTCATAACAGATTTTTCACACCAGCACAGAAACCCAATGCACTCATTTGTTACAGCAGACGGCTGAGTTTCATTTAAAGCTGTGTCGCCTGCCTCATCTTCTCAGACAACAGGAGAATGTGCGCTCCTTCATTCATCACATACAAGACCAACGTTACAGATTTGTTAGGAGTTCACTAGACTGAACACAACGGAGACTGAACCCACAATGGAGATCAGGTGCGAGTGACAGTTTTTTGTGACAAAGGTACTCAAAATAAAATATAAAGATGCAGACGGACGAGGACACAAGTAGTAAGTCAGGTTGGTGACATGAGAAGAAGCAGGTCACAACAGAACTGGGCGAGGCAGGGCTGGAAGAAAAACACAAACAGGTGAGTCCAAGGCAAAACTACCAATCTCTGCTTGAAAAAGGTCCTGATGACCGAAACGTCGTTTCCTCTACAATAAAGTTTTTTGTAAGTGATTGGACAGTGGGCGGGAGACCCTTCTTCCTTGTTGACTCCAATCCCATGCTCCAACGCACCTGTCTTTTTTAAGATGTTTTAGGTGTGCACCAGCCTCCATACCAAAACTACCAATCTGAAATCCAAGAAACAAGATTAAAACACAAACTGCACTCAAAGGTTATGCCAACAACACACGAGATCAAGGGGCCGAAAGTGTTCCCACAAGGGATAAAACAACAAACTGGCAATGAGGAGGGTGGATGAAGTAGGTTCCAGAAGGCCAAGGCCATACCTGCAGGGGGAAAAGGAAAACTAAGACACAGAGAGAGAGAGAGAGCAGAGGCAAGCTGGATCCTGACAAGATTAAGAATACAGAGGTTTTAATAATAAACAGGCTCTACTTTGGTTTTTTTGATGTGAGGGTTTTGTGATGTATTCAAGCTGAGTTTATCTGCTTTGGAAAACCAGTGGTAGAAATAGATATTAGATTGGTTTTAGGGGGATTTTTTCTTCTTTTTTTTT
Source organism: Trachurus japonicus (assembly GCF_045865225.1). Classification (NCBI taxonomy): domain Eukaryota; kingdom Metazoa; phylum Chordata; class Actinopteri; order Carangiformes; family Carangidae; genus Trachurus; species Trachurus japonicus. Next base: position 8,018,533 of record NC_140930.1, on the reverse strand, counting down.
ACAACACACAACTCTGCTACTCTCCCAGTGCTCCCATTGGCTCTCTAAAATTGGATCAACTGCAGGTAATGTACCAACTATACATGATTATTCACATAATCCTACCTTAACATAACCAAACAATCCCATTAAATCAGGAGTATTGAGCAAGAGCAGAACAGAAAATAGAGTTTGTTTGTTTTTTCCTGCAAAACCCAAAGAGAGAGGAAAGCAGAGCTGAAGATGAGGATGGAGGGAGAAAATGTTTTAGTCCAGTTGGAGAGGAGAAGTGTCCGAGTGCAGGGCTGTTCCAGGGCAGAGGGATTGGTTTGTTGGGTTGGCTGCAGGCAGAGAGCGAGTAAACAGATTCCTTGACCAACGATGCTGTAGAGTGAGAAGAACCATGGAGCTGACCCTGCAGATACCTGAGAATTACAGATACACAAGAAGAAGCAGACTTAAAGGGTGTGGTGTTGAGGAGGATCAGGTGTAGAAGGAGATCACATACACATATAGCAGAACACACAATGAAAACACGACCACATCCTCACATATTGTGTTATTCATTCAGGTGTCAGGTGTTGTTATTGTCACCACACTGTTTCCTGTATTTACAGGGAATACTCCGCCTCACTTTGTAACCAAGGTGAGTGCATGATAAATAAAAGTCGTGGAGGAAAATAAGGGAGAAAAAACAAATTCATCATCCTCTCTCACAGAATGATGGATGATCCAAGACAAAATCTCATTTAATGGTTGATAAATAAATCAGCACATTTACAGTTACTCGTTATTTCCAGACTTTGACAACCCGCAATTACGATTCTCCACCGTTATTCCCGGGCAGCAGCATTAGGCCTTGGAGGATGAAAGACGTTGAGAAGCTTCACACATGGTGAAGACGAAGACGAAGAAGCGAGGCGGTCTCTTTATAAAAAATTTAAAAAAAAAGAAGAGAGAAGAACACACACACACGCATGCAAGATACCTGGAGTGTCAGCAGCTGTGCCACGCTCTACTGTGTTGAAGGCTTGATGAAAACAGTGCTGCACTTGACTACCAATCTACCACCCTTGGGAAGGGGTGTAGGTTTTGAATGAGCTTGATATCCAGTGAATGAGAAATAAATGCCTCTCTTAAGTACCTGTCAGCGGCGCGAGCGGAGCAGCAGCTGTGTTACGCTTCACTCAGGGCTTTTTAAAGGCATCTCCTTCTGAATGCTGGGGATGTGGAGGTTACTGAATGAGCTGATGAAAACGTAAATGCTCGCACATTAATACGTGACAGATTACACTTTCATTTGACACTTTAGACGTTTAGCTGACACTCTAATTAAGAGGAGTTTAAAGTAAGCGAAGCAGGACAGTAACCCTCAGTTTGGTAAGTCACCGAAACAATACAAAAATCAGGATGTAATTAGGCCTCGTTTATTTAAATAGGATACACTTAACATCTGTTTTGTAATTGCTGAAGAAAATTAGGGGCAAACTGAAAACAAAAAAAAAGCCTCATATAAAGATGTTCGGTGTCAGCTCACACAGAGCCGTAATGGGGACTGTGCAATATGGCCGACAGCTCCAGGAACAGCTAGCATCGTTGAAGAGTGGTCCGACTTGGCTGTCCCTTTGTTAAAGGGATAGTTCAACATTTTGTCAAATTGGCCCATTGCCATAATACCTATAGCGTTACGAGATGGAGTTGTTTTCGAGGCAAATGCAGAGACTACTTGCCGAAAAACTGCACCTGAAGGCAATGCGCATCAGCGGTTTTGCATGAATTTACTTCTAAAACAATTCTGTGTAGTAACGTTCTGTTATTATCTCATAGCGTGGTGAATGTGCAGGTCACAACTTGTCACGGCTCTGCTCCGCTGACCTAAAAATAGCTTGCACCAACAATTTAATGTAATGAACCTACTGCTATGACTATAGGGATTATGGCAATGGGTCAATTTTCCCAAATGTTGAACTATCCCTTTAAGGCTCCTTCAAATGTACTGGACTTTTATTGGGAAGTGACAGATGCAACTGGTTGATTGTTCATATCACAGTCAATAAATGTACATGCACAGTGGAGTTGAGCTACAGTTATAGCTTGAGTAGGACATTTAATAGACACTACCTACTGTCCACTGTCCCATTAAACAAGCACAAGAAGGGGAATTGATTTATTGACTGAAGTTTGTCCAACGCCACTACAATAAATGGTTTTCCTGGTTGACCTGTAATGTCACAGACCAAACAATCGATGAACAAGTCAACTAGCAGCAAACTGGTATATCAAATTTTTGGTTTTAGTCGTAGGCCTACTAACACAATGTCATGTAAGTGAGTGTTTGCATTCAGTTCAGATGAACAGCCCATAGTACAAAGTCAAAGGTCATAAAAGTTCAGGTGAACCTCAGTAAACTCCAGACCAGACCGTCTCATTTTAGGTCGTCCTTTGGGACTAACAACATTATCAGTTGTTTTAAAAAAAATACCCTAAAATACAACAAGCGTTCACAGCGCCATCTAGAAGTCAAGACTGTTGCCCTTCAGGAGCACTGACAGTCGATATTTCTTCATTTCAACCTTGCGCAGAATCGTTGACAAACCTGAGTCCACCTCTCTGTGATTGCAACCATGGTGACAAGATGACATGTAAACCCAACCAAGTCATTATTGCGTCTTAACCCGTCATGACATGCTGTGAGACTGTCTTTGTCTTTGTGTGGAAAAAAACATAGCCCATAGGTTGTCATGACCTAGAGTTACATTTTGTTGCTAGGCGACACCTAGTGGTCGTATTGATTATGACAGTGAAAAGAATGGATCAACAAAACAGTGGTGTTTGATTCCCATGATGAGTTGACCACATTTGTTATCATCATTACCATGACAACATGGACTGTTCTTCAACTTAGCCTTAGCCCAAATTTACAATCTTTATCGAAATGTAATCAGGCCTTGACCAATATTATATTAACCATGGTAATGATTGGTGTTTATCATGACAACCTTCACCTCCATCCAGCCTCCTCATCCTCCTCTCACTCCAGCTCTGTTCTTCTCTCCCCTGTTCTTCCCTCCCTCTCTCTCTCTCTCTCTAACAATATTTTACATACCGTACATCTCCTGACCCTCTCCTCCCTCCTCCTCCCTTTCCTCCCCCTCTCCCGTCATTAGTATTCATGACAGTGTGGCCTATCTATCCCAATGAATGCTGTTGCATTTAGAAAATGTTGCAGCCGTCACATTCCCGCCTAATTTTGGGCCATCATGATGAAAAATCACCAGGGCTTCCCCGGGAGCCTCTGAGCCGGAGCCTGGTGCCTCCATCCGTGTGTGTGCATGTGTGTGGTCCAGGTATTACTCATGTTATGTGGATGCAAAATCTGTTTACACAGTCACAATAAGGGTAGACAAAGCAAGTTGACATAATGTGAATCATTACATTTTTAGATGTAGTTATAGTTGTACTTTATAGGGTTTTAGTGATATTTGGGGTGACTGTGTGAGGTACATTGCAGTAGATTCAGATCAATTTGGATAAACAGACGTGAGAGTAGCTGGTACAGGAGCTGAGCATAGTGCTGGGTCAGCAGGAAAAAAACATGTCAATACCAGCTGATGCTCACACTTTATTTCAGATGTTTTCACAGCTTTATCTCACCGTCAATCAGCACTTCGCTTTAGAACGACTGTACATTTTCTCAGTTGTTGAACGACCACACTCCTACACACTCCGATCTCTCTGGCTCTCTGGCAGCTGATCTACAGCTCAATACAATAAGTGCCATATGCGCAGTTGTATGTTGAGATATACAGTGTAGTGCAGGGCAGTGTGGCATGTGGTTCTTTAGATTGTGTCATAAAACAGATAAACCAGCACGTATCTTAAAGATTTGTGTCATTGTGTCCAGCTAAAACAAGACCTCATAAGAGTCATTGCGTGGTTTATCTTATCTTATCTTACCATATCTTATCTTATCTTATGTCAACATAGCTTGCTCCAACAATATGCTGCACAATCAGATACATTTGGTCCCTATAGGTTGAATAGGTATGTACTGTATGTTGCCTGGGTTAACAAGATCTGAAGAATCGTGTTTTCTTATAACGAAAAGGTGTGAAAAGTATTTTATTATCAGGAAATGTTATGTAAGATAACAGTATGTTGGACCTGAGAGGTCAATTTATTCAACTGGATAGCTCAGTGCAGGACATGGCACTGACTTTGGATTGGGAGACTTGAGGTTGAATCCCAGTCATGGCTAGTACCTGTATGTCGTGGGAGTGAGAGCGCTAGACGAATCAAAATACAGAATATCATACGATACGATACAATACGATAAATATGATACGATAAACTTTATTGTCCCGTTCAGGGAAATTTGTCTCAGACACTGTAGCTGCGCCATAAATGCCTTGATGGCCACAATGACAAAAAACAAGACACCTCAGCCATACCAACCCAGCAAACACAAAACATAACAGCATTACACATATCCCATAACATAACACATATTGCACATATCCCATAACATAACACACATTGCACACATTCCATAATATAACACATATTGCACATATACCACAACATCATCTCAATATGCCTGAAGTTGGACAAGGGATGAAAATGCTATGCAGTCTCGCACAAAGCAGGACACCTGGTCACCCAATAGGTTGAACCCTGATGAGTTTTCAATGAGCTCCAATGAACACACTTTTGCCCTGTTATTCAAACTACGTGGTTAGAAATGGACCTTGAATTACGATAGTTCTGACAAACTGCTGCTTTCAAGGTCCACAGTGAATTTCCACCACGCTCGGTCATGGCTACTATTACAGTATAACATTCATATGCAGCAGTTCATGCATTAAAATGCCACTCTTATGAATTACATTAACATACATTTTCATGTGACACAAGTGTGAGAACAATGAAACAGATTAGAAAGAAGATTAGAAATGCTTAACAAAAAAAAAGTACAAGGCCATGGCTTGAATTTTTTAGAAATATACACACCTGAGTCCTGAGGCAGCTCTGCCCAGACACCAACGAATTAAGTCAGTGATTAAATTATTAATGATTGTTTTAACATTTAAACCGTTTTGGGTCTGAATGTAACACTGAGAAGAATAAACTTATGTTAGGGAAAACGCACTCATGTAATACATGGCACAGCAACGATTTTGTTGAATGTAAACACACAAAATAAAGGACGCATGTTAATGTGTATAAATTAGTAGGGCTGTGACTCGATTAAAAAAATTAATCGAATTAATTAGAGGCTTTGTAATTAATCGCATTTTAATCGCATATAAATATTTGACCTGAGAACAGTGAGAAGCATTTTTTTTTTCCACATGGATTTTAGTATACCATTGAATGACTGAATACATAAGCTTAAGCATTCAAGGTACTTAACCAAGACCAACAGACTAGGGATGCAAATTATCGATTAATTCATTAATCGATATTTGATACATAGAGATTAAATGGTCTTTCCTTCCAATACACTATGATGATTACTGTAGTATTTAACTAGGCTACTTAAATCACAGTAGCATAAACTGATTTGTTGAAGTCAGCCTGATGTAAACATTAATAAAACTCAGTAACCAATCACACAGGCAGCTCCATGTTGTCTCTGTGTGATGTTCAGGGACAGGTCAGGACAGTCTGAAGACAGACAGCTCTGAGGGTGAAGTCCTATCATAATGAGATGAGCTGCACCTGTGACAGTGACAGGTCATAGATATAGCGCTGCAGCTGAGCAATTAGCGCGATATAGCGCATTTAGCGTGCGCCCGTGTCTGTGTATCTATGTGCAGGCAGAGATCAGAGATGGTGTTTTAAAGGGATAGTTCACCCTAGAATGATATTTCGCTCATTATCTACTCACCCTCATGTTGACTAAGGGCTGGAAGAAGTTTCAGAGTCCACCGTCCCTTCTCTGAGTTACAGGGGGTCTCGGCATAGCAGTGCATGTCCATATAACGGTTGCAAAGGGACACCAGAGCTCTTCGTAAAAAAACACACACAAAAAAACATCCAAATACCTCCATGATGCTCGTATGTAATGTCCGTCTTGTGCTGAAGCCCCAAATTGCGTAATTGTCCCGAAAAAAATTAAATAAGTCTATATTTTAAGCTTGTTTGTAGCGGAAGCTTCTCAAAGCTCCTCTTCCTGTCCGTCCAAATCTTGCGTGATTTGCGCCGGCGTCAGTGCGGTTACTGCGAATCACGCGAGATTTGGACGGACCAGGAAGAGGAGCTTCGAGAAGCTTCCGCTACAAACAAGCTTAAAATATAGACTTATTTAATTTTTAAACTTTTTTTTAAACTGCAGCCTCTCTCACGTGCGGGCACACCGCACGTAGACACACGTGAGAAAAAAAAAAAAAAAATTGAATTTTTTTTTAATAAGCGCGATTAAAATGCGTTAATTTTTTTTACGCGTTAATTTTTGTGTAATTAATTAATCGTAATTAATGCGTTAAAGTCCCAGCCCTATAAATTAGATGTATATAAACATAACTTCTGATGGACTGTGTTGTTTTTTCTGTTGCAGTACCACGAATGGCCAGTAGAAAAATTTGCATTCAGGCTGAATGGCAGCGCCGTCTCCACCTCTGTGTGTACAGCCATTGGATGAATGACCTTTCCTCTACCACCACCCTCAGGCCAAACATGACATTTTTTCCCCATTAGTAGCTCAAGTTGTTATCTCTCATTATTTCATCCAAGTAGGAAAAAAAAACAAGTTTTCTGCTGTGCAATGAAGATTACACAGCCTCGCAGTGTTTCCTTTGGTCTTGTTCCACTGACGAATACCAGACCAATACATTTTACTTCCATTCACTGAGAAAGATATCAGAGCCGCTCAGAGATCTATTGTGCATTGTCCGCGGTGAGCTTGCTTGCAGTCAATCTTCACAGGTCAGTGGAAGTCAATAGGAAAAGACACACACACACACACAGAAACACACACCTGCTTTTTGTGGTGACATCGCTGACTAAGCTGCTGTGGTCTTCGTTTTTTTTTACAGTGTGTTTATTGGCTTAACTGATGCTGACAGTGCATTTTGGAGGGAAAATGAAATAATTGTAACACAGTATGTACAAGCTGCAACAATAGACCTCAGTGTCCATATGCTGCAGTGAAGCCATAATCATAACATATAAGCCTCTCTGTCAAAGGAAGAGTCACGTGATTATTTTTTAAAATATATTTTTGCAAAGAAATGCCGCATAGAGAGGATTTTGAAGGGGTTGTTTTCTATTCTTACTTTATAAATCATCACAGCACAATCAGATTAATTATTGATAATCCACAGATTGAATGGATTACTCAGAACAGGAGTCAATCTTTTGAATTATCTTCCAATGTGACCTTCAGTCCTCTGTCATGCTTTTTCATCAGCTTTTTTTATAAGCCCCACTACACAATCCTGAACTATTTTACACTTGTTTTAATGTTGACTTCAAATAACATGAGTCCAGACTATGTGATTGTTTTTGTTTGATTAAAGGCCTCATACATTACATAGGTATATGTTTGTATTAAATTTCTACAGTATAAAGGTAGATGTTCGTGCTAAAGATCCATAAAGTATAAAGGTAGATGTCCATGTGTAGTGTGATTATAAAGCAGTTCTAGGTTCTATATTAATTCTGTGAAAGTATCAAAGCCTCAGTCCACAGAGAAATGCACACAGCCTGTATTCAGAAACCGAGCCTTAAAACCAGCCATCAGGACTTCCTGTCACTTTGTGATGTCACAACTAATCAGGCACCAAGCCCCGCCCACTACCACCTGGACCCACCATCCAACACTTGCAGGATTTGGTTTTACAGTGTTACAGTGTTTTATTCTGAAATCTGTTCGATTTTATCTGATCACTCGGAAAATAGGCAGCCAATCAGAAGACAGTTTCAGTCAGAGCCTCCTCTCTTTTGATTGGCTGACCAACCACTTGTTAATAGAGCATCAGAGAGAAGCTGAGAGATGATGGGAAACTATACGGACGTAATAATCGGTTTATAATATATCTGAAGTGAATGGATATGAGTTTACTCAGAGATGGAGTTTGCACAAAAGATGATTAATTAAGAAATCGTCATCCTTGTCATGAGGTCATACCAACCTGTTGAAATGAAACAAACCAGCCTTCAAGAAAAAAAAAACAATCCTTTCACCTCAGAGGGGAAAAATCAAAGTATCTAAGATTTCAAAGGTGATGTGGAGGATCTACTTTCTGATGTCAGGGGAGCAGTTTGATGCATAATTAAAACCGTTGGACCAATTTTCACAATCCAGTTGATCCTGCACAACAGCTGGCAGTACAGTAGATACACATCGCCCAAGGGAATCATCGTCTTTTCAGAAAAAATACTCACGTCTTTCCTGCAGCTAATCTTCATTCATATATACAGAATCCACCTCTTTTCAGCCTTTGATGGTTGTGGAGAAACAGCCTGGTTCAGGGTTAGGTAAACATTAGGAATTACACTTCAGGCTTGAAATGTTCTTTATTAAAATAACGGCTACTACTGTACATCTAGAGAGCTGCAGTCTCCACCAAGTCTTAGCGTCCTTGTCATCATTGACACATGCAGTGCATCATGGGAACTAAACAGCCACAGGAGAAGAAATGATTTGAAGGTAGACCTACTGATGTTTGAGCCTCCTGTATATTTTCTCAACCTACACAACCCCTGCTGTAGCTGTGGTAATGGGTTTCCCCCGGCAACAATGAGGTAACCAGAGAGAACGGTGTCTCTGCAGCGATAGGTCGTCTCCAGTTCTTTATCCAGTGATCGACCAACCAACCAACCGCCCACCCTCTGTGATATCAACAACTACGAAGTGAAAAACCATCAGCTTGATCGATGATCCCCAGAGGATGAACCACGGTGATGATGGGACGTTTTCTCTGCTGCCACAAGGTCAACGCTCATGGTGTCAAGGAACCGGCAACTTGAAGGTTAGTGCAGACATTCAGGATGAAATATAAGAGCTCTTGTGATCCCATTTAACCTTGTGTCATCACACAACACACCACGTCTAAGCAACATATGGCATGTTTATCTGTTCATTCATTTATTTGTTTATTCATTTATTTAATTTATCATTTTTTAATTTTGTTTGGAACCACCATGCAATTTGGTAATGTCGAAACAGGGTATGAAACTTGTTTGTTGCACAAACTCAACTCCAGTCCCAAGTTGGGTTTTAAAACTGTCACTTGCAAGAATAACAAGAACAACACAAAACAGATAACAAACACAACAATGGCTCAAAAAAGAAGCAAAAAAAAAAAAAGCGCAAAGAAGCAACACATAGCTGCACAAAAGTTAATATATGGTGTGTTTGCCCTGGAGAAGTGACAAAATGAAGTGTGCTCAACCCAGTTATGTATACTAAATAAATATTTGATTGTTATTGATATTATGTGTGATGTAGATTTTTCACTCTCAATGCAGAGCACAAATCCACAGCTGGGAATTTTTCTTTTAAATAAATTTTGGATGTTGATGAAACCGCTCAACAATGCTCATTGAAAATAAAGATAACCAGCCTGTTTTATTATATATACTTTTTATTGACGGGAGTTATGAGTTGGTCTCATGTGTTGTTGTGTAGCTTTCGTTGCGCCATAATGACGACTATAAAACAGACTGTTTCCTGGTTCCATGGCACAGCGCTGGGATCTGGTGAAGATGTCTTGTGCATCAGGTGTAATCGCAGCTGTAATCCTAACATGACAGCCATCACTTGCTCCAGTGCAGTTAACTAAACGCTGCATGACCGGCCAAGTGTGCAAAGCTTTGCTTTAGATCAGTGTAGCTGCTGTCAGTGCATGATGGATGATCTGGTCCTTGAGGCTGAGTATCACTGCTATGACTCTGTGTATTAGCTTGTGTACAATAGTGTTGGGGACGCTAAATGGGCGAGGAGCTACACTGTAGGTCGGGTGATGCACAGGCAGATCAAGGATAAGGACACGGTCACAGCCACGGTGCCCCTGGGAGTTCATCATGAAGCTGAAGGTTGTGAAAATAACATAAAAGTGTTAAACCATAAATATACACTGATGCTAAATAAAGCTCAAACTTTTAGCTTTAATGCTAAAATGTTACATGAAACAGACACAGCATAAAACTACAATTCCTTTATGTTTGAAGTAATGTAATTAATGCAGACATAGACATTTAGATTAATGCTCTGATTTAAATACAGTACATACGAGGCCACTGGCATTGTGCAGCCTTAAAGGGATAGTTCAACATTTTGGCAAATTGGCCCATTGCCATAATCGCTATAGTCATAGCAGTAGGTTCATTACCTTTAATTGTCGGTGTAAGCTATTTTCAGTACAGCGGAGCGCAGCAGCTGGCTGCTCAGAGCTACGCTATGGAGGCTAAGGGAATTTCTTGGTTTCCCTCATTAAACTCATCAAATTCAACATCCCAAAACTCCACAGCGCTTTTGTAGACAAGTTGTGACCTGCACATTCACCACGCTATGAGATAATGACGGAACGATACGAAACAGAGCCGTTTTCGAGGTAAATACAGGGTAAATACGGAGACTGCTTGCTGAAAAACTGTCCATGAACGTGCATCAGCGGTTTTGTATGAATTTACCTCGAAAACGGCTCCGTTTCGTATCGTTCCGTCATTATCTCATAGCGTGGTGGTTGTGCAGCTCACAACTTGTCTACAAAAGCGCTGTGGAGTTTTGGGATTGGGATTTTTTGATGAGTTTAATGAGGGAAACCAAGAAATTCCCTTAGCCTCCATAGCGTAGCTCTGAGCAGCCTGCTGCTGCGCTCCGCTGTACTAAAAATAGCTTACACCTACAATTAAAGGTAACGAACCTACTGCTATGACTATAGCAATTATGGCAATGGGCCAATTTGCCAAAATGTTGAACTATCCCTTTAACTAACGTCCAAGTGGAACCTGAAATACCAATGAATACATAAATACATGAAAATACATGAGGACGTCAGGACTTTACTTCTGCATCAGTGGCAACCTTTTCAGTTTCAATGCACACATGGCACATAAACATAACTGCACAATCATTTGCACAGACAAGTGATTTTTTGACCATGTGTCCGTGCAAGCCCGCAGCCAGGAAACAGCCTTTTGAATGGCTGAGTAATTCAGGGGACCTGCGACATGCAGTAGCAGCAGCAGCGGCTGACGCAGCAGAAGTACTTGAGCGTAAAGCTGGTGATAAGTGCGCTCGGGGCTCATGGAGATGTGGTGGGTTTTCAAATCTATTTAATATGAGTTCAGTTAACACAGAAGTGAGGCAAAAAGGAAGGGGGGAACCAACACTATTAGGATGGCTTGAATTTGTCAGATGGCTTTTTAGGTTTTTCTGGATTTAAGAGGATGTGAGGAAAACGTAAAGACACAAACTCTTCCTATCGTAATTGGACATTCCAACTGCAGAAATGACAGCTGTGACCTGCAGGTTTTTATCATCTGTAAAAATCCTTGCCAGGATTTACCACCAGCTCTGTGAGTTGCATGATGAAACTCGGTAATAAGTGGCTTTTAATGTTTCTGCCTCACCCACGGAGTCCAAATCTGAATTTGATGGATTTTATTGTGAGCAGTTTATGCTTTGCTTCTACACAAGAAGAGGATTTGAGTATGAGGATGAAACAGAATCAGAGTCTGAATCAAAAGCAAAGTCAGAATACACTTTATTGTCCCCATAACAAAATTCATTGTGGACTCAGTTGCTAAAATACACTGACAACACTGAAACGCAACAAAAACCTGCACACATATTCAGCAGCAAACATCAAGGAACACTGATAATATTATTAAACCCTGTGGCCTTATTTAAAAGGGACGTACCTATGTTCCCAGGGACCCTTTAGGACCCTTTTTCTGAAAAAGGGCCCTATGTTTGGCCTGTCTAGCCTCTACCTGATCTTTTTACTGAACTTAACCAACTCCTTTCTTCGTTGCCTAAACCCAACCAATGGGACAATTCCACTCCTCACTCAAAAATAGGCAAAGATCTGTCACAAGTCACAACTCCACTTCCAGGTATGGGACCAAAAATTGCATGTTTCCTGGGTCCTGTTGAGGAAAGGCGGGGAACATAGGACCCTTTTTCTAAAAAAGGCAAGGCATCTTTATTTATATAGCGCATTTCATACCAAGGCAACTCAATGTGCTTTACATAAAGACAAAACATTTTTTTTAAAAAGAGAAGCATAAAACAGAATAAAACAAACACTAAAAACAGAGTTAAAAGCACTAAAAACAGAGTAAAAAAGGTCCTATGTTCCCTGGTCACATACACAGCAGAGAAAGTAGGACCCTTTTGGGGAAAAGTGTGGAACATAGGACCTGGGGAACATAGTGATGACCCCATTTAAAAGCTTTATTGAAGTAGATATAAATAAATCTGTTTAACCTACATTTGTGATGAAGGAATGTGTTTGGAATAGATGTTGAAAACCTGCTCAGATCTACCTCCAAAATGCCACCTCAGTGTGTTTAGATGCTGCTGTGGTCCTGGCTGCTAATGACACATTTTGTACGACTTGTGATCTACAGCTCAGCCTGCCAGCTGCTGTCAATCAAACACACAGAACACAGAAGACACGCCCCCTCCAGCTGCTCAGATGAAAAGCAGCGTTTCTGATATTTCCCTCATAAACTATTTAAAGAAACATGTTGACATTAGTGTGGAGACGAGTAGATGCGACTTCAGTGTCTCCGACGGTTCGCAGAGGTTGAACTCTCCACATGAATCTCCTCCAAAGATGCTAACACAAGGAGCGTTCCTCCCCCTGAACCGCCTCCCTGTCATTTACAACGCTGTCTTACAGCCGTGATGCGTGGGATGGTAATGGGAAGTGATGCCGCATCGTTAGTTGTGAATGTGTGCGTCTGCTAATCGCCTAATAATTGGATGTGATGGCAGAGCGTAGGCCGCGATGATGAATTGCCGGCAGCCGAGCTGTGAGCACAGCAGGTAGGTGGCAGATGCTGCAGGTGCTGACTTGCTGTGTGTGTGGTTTCCTACAGCTACACACACACACACACACACACACACACACATGAATGCAAAGACACACTCATGTTAAAGATGCACACTTAGACAGAAAGATAAATTGCAATCGTGAGCATCATACGACTCTCATGCACAAAGTATGGTGAATTCAAGCATAACGTATGATGTAGAGGGCTTCAAGTGGACACACATGCACAACATGCATACACACTAGTGAGGCATAAGTCATATGAGAAAGCCAGTGAAACAGCTTATATGAGCAGCCCACCATGCTGTGCAGACTGCTGATGGAGCCTTGTCTAATCTACTCCCTGTGTGAAGTGGCACTCACACGGGTTCAGTCACTTGTTTCAGGGCTGTGAAGGAATAAAAAAAAAAAGATTCCTTGCCATCTTCCCCTTTTGTTCTTTCATTGTCATTTTCATTTCATTTGTCGGCTCTGATTCTCCTCCTGCACCCAGTTGTCATCCCACAGAGTCGAGCTCAGTAAAACTGATGAGATCTGTGCTTGACTTTGCACAGAAGTGGAAGGATCTATTACACCTAAATCTTTCAGTGATTATCAGGGTTTACCCTTCACGTTCGGGGGAGAGAGACCGGCTGACGAAGCGGAAAATCCTGCCCCGGAAAATTATGGTTCATGATATATGGAATATGCCTCAAAGCTACTCACTTATATGTAAAAGTAAACTCAATTTATGAGCTTAAATCACACAGCGAGGCTGGAACAGCGCTCTGGTGCTTCAGAGTCAAACACTATATTAACTTTATTTGACCAAATTAAATTCTGGTGCGACAAATCAAAGAGGGGAAGAGTTTTATTAGTCATTCAATGTCAGAAAAAATGTTAATAGTATTTACTGAGCTTAGCAACAGAGAAAGACTTTGTGATGGGAAACATCGTCATCAATCAGAAGAACCCAGGTGGCCAAGTACCACGGACTGAAGAAGGCGGCCCCAGGTGCTGAGGCAGAGTCACAGGCTGCGGTTTATTTCTTTACTATCACGATGAATAAATCAAATGTCAAATAAAACAAAAAGAGAGAAGTCTGAGGACTGAAGCGGGTTTAATTACTGCAGCAGTGTGTGAAGTTTAGGGGGTCAGTTGGTGGCCATTGCAGGCAGGTAACAACATTTAAGTTAGGATTAGGCTTAATGGTAGGGTTACGGTCAGGGTTAACTTAACCTCCAACACCAACACTGACAAGCCAAAGGAATCAATTTCATGAAATGTGATTTTCTGTTCCTACTCAGCTCAGGGTGGGAACAGTATCTGATCGCCAGATAGATATCAGAATCCGTTCCCAGGGTTGGGGCGAGTAAGAACAGCCCTTCAGGTCTGAGTCTTTTCTTTTTCCATCTAATTTGTATAATATAACAACCATCATCATCAGTACAAATGCAACAAGTACAAGTGTTTTTCCTTTTCCTTTTAGGTCGAATATTGGAGCTACTGTATTGTTTGGCTCTCCTACTTGATGTCTCAGCAGGAAACCTCCTTGATGAACTCGCCTTATGGTGATTATTTTGTCATGGGGTTGAAGTTTTTAGTATTTTCTAATGTATATTTTGGAAATAAGAGTCGCTATTGACTACATTTAGTTGTTAGTTGTTTCATAAAGTGTTAAAGCAGCTGATTGAAACCCGACAGTGCTTCTTGTGTGCGTTACTAATACACCAGACTTTATGCAAATGTTGACCATGGAAAAAATATGTTTAATTACTCTTTTAGATATTTTTAGAATTGTTTTAAGTGACCTGAGGGCTCCAATATTTTAATTTTTAAGGATGTCTTGAACATTTTCAAGAAAATAAATGTAACGTTGGAGGTTTTCTCCAGCTTCACCTGCATTTGGAGCTCAGTTGATAGTGTTTCTTTAAGACGTTGTGTTATTTTCACAAAATCTCAGCAGATTTAAATGAAACGTATATTTGACTCACACCACCGTGGTAATTGGTTGCTCTCCCTGTTTAGTCAAAGTACACCCACATCTTTGGTTTTCACGGTGGATGTGTTCCACTCTTACAGACGTGCTTACTCACTGCTATGGTCTACAAATGTGAAACGACTCAGAACCTGCCTCAGGACATGATTTCAGGGTAGAGCATGTTTTACCAATGACGGGCGAGTGCACAGAAGAATACCCAAGAGCCCAGACAGGACTCGCTGTTCCACAATACTTTTGTCGGATTGTCAAGGACTTCTCAACTCCAACCTCCTATTCACACTCAACAGCTTCAGAGAGCTGCAGTTTTCACACCTCTTCTCTTCTCTGGAGAGTCTTCTGCTCCGAATGTGAACTTCCAGCAACCTGCATGGCTTTTCCACAAGGTCCTCTGATGTGATTAAATAAAAACAAAAACAGAATATTGTATTTAAGTATTTATTAGAGGTGCTTCAACAGCTGTTGGTTGACAAGTAGATGACTGAAAGCCAATGTTACCTCTGTTTTTTGTTGCAAAAAGATTTGAATCATTCCTAAACATGACACTGGCTTAAGGAACAAATGAACCCAGACATCAGAAGCATGTACAAGCAGCACAGCATCTGCTCTGTGCCAGGAAATGTCAATCCAATATGAAATAGACAGAATTCAGAGTGTTGAAGGGGGAAAAATACAGATATCTGCTCGAAAGATTATCAAGATCTCACATAAATTGAAGATGATATGTGTTCTGTCTATGATCCGAGGGGAGATTCCTGCTGGGCTCTCCACGGCTCAATCTGGATTAGTGGAATAGGTCCAATCCTTCCTCCTCCAACTACAAATAGTGGTGTGTATGGCCAGATTTTGATGGATAATGGTTTGAGAAGGGCGATGAGACACATGTTTAGGGTTTTCCTGCTGCTGAAGCGTTATATTTTTCAAAATCCTGAAAGCTGCACCAATCCTTTATTTATTAACAAATGCTCTTGTGAACATGAGGAACGTAAAAAGTGGCAGACTTTTCAGATTTCAGATGGAGGATTTGGGTTAACAGTCTGAGGCTTTATTGTAAAGGAATTTTCCATTTGTTAGCAACTAGCTGGTGAACAAAGTGAGGTTGGTGGAGACCAAAACAAAGCTAAAAGTAGGGGGGAAGGGGCCAGTGCCAATTTTTTATTTTTTATTTTTTAACCAAAATTCTACTATCTACTGTTCAAATGATTGTGACCAACTTGCAGCAATGATCCACAGGTTTGGAACCACTAAGATAATTGTCGTTGTCTAAAAGCATACAGATACAATTCACTTGTGATGTGATGAGGAACCTCCGCCATATCCGAGATGCACCCATTATTCAACACTATAGGATTTTGGATCAACACCATAACAATCAATATCTACAGCCAATATCGATCACACGCTAAAAATACAGAACAATGCATAATGGGTTGGTGATATATCCTGACTTCCATACTTCTAAAAGTTTAATAAGCATTACTGTGCTGGTAAATGAATGCATTAATTATAAATTCCAAAACAAATGGACGGATCAAAGTCTATTGTTCCGTGTGTATCTGACAGGTATAACCAGACTTTCTTCCTTCCTCTCAGGGAAGAGATTGTGTCTCTATCTCTGCTTCTCTGGACAGGAAGTCCCAACAGACGCCTCATGTGAACGGGATCAGGGAGAGCTGGGTTAACAGCACTGATGGTTAAGGTTGGGTTCGCATGGCTGCAGCAATTGTGATCACAAAACCCTGATGTATGACAAGGCTGGAACAGAGGGGATACATGTCTTCATCTCATCCACAGCCTTCACTTTCTCACATTTGAATTAAAAGCCTTAGAAAAAAAAGCACAGAGCGTACATGACAATGGTCGAAGCATGCACAAGTCCCAGTGGTGTCCACTTGTTATTTTGTTCCTGTAATGGTCCCTCTTCCCTCAGTCTTTTGCAATCTATACTGTGGAAATTAACATATTTTTCTTGCTCTTACTAAAGAATTTCAAAATAATTTGATTTCTGACAGGAACGAGAGGAAGGGATTGCAGGGGAGCTACAAGTCTCAACCCAATTAGTGACCTCGTTCGCCGAGCACATCTCATCTCTTTTTTTCCCCCTCTTCCTCTCTTCATCACACTTTCTATTCACTACCACCCTTTATAGCCCTCCACCTCTCTAAACCCCTTGCTTTTCTTCTCTGCTGGACTCTCTATTCTCCACCATTCTCTTTCGTTTCACTCTTTCTCTTTCTCTCTTTACACAAATGAGTCCATTTTGCCCCGGGGATGAGACCACGGTGGTTAAATCAGATTGGGGCAAGGTTATATTTGGACTGTGGCAAGACACAGAAAGAGGGAGAGAGGGAGAGAGAAGCATCAAACAGCTGGGCGATGACTGCATGGCCTATTTTACATCAGCAAATTGGCCGACAGAGGATTCCCAGGGCGCACTGAGCTGAAAATATTAGTCATATTAGTTTAATAAAAATCTCAACTAATTTGAAGCCACCTCAATAATTACCATTAACACATAGTGATAGCAACACTAAGCCACGATAATGATATAGAGGAACATAAAGCAAATGAAGCCGTGTTTAATCATCAATGAAAATAGACACAAGGGAGTGTTTTGGGAATCCTTGATTTTAGCTTTTATTTTGTAATGTAATTTATGTTGCTTTATTCCCTGCACATCTCAAGGAGACTCTCAGCACCACCTGGAAACCACAACATTACACAACCAGCTGTTGTGATTCACGTTATGTAATGACCTACCATTAAGAAAGAGAGAAGTCGGTGTCCAAAAAGTGACTGTCCAACAGCTTAAACTCTCTTTAATAATCATTCATTATAATATTTTATTATATCTTTTAATATTTCTAATGTGTCAGTGTGGTGTGAAAACCGCACATCCGAGAGCACTACCAATCATTTTAGCCTCCTTTAGCTCATTGTTGTGGTAATACTTTTAGCTGTGATTTTCTTAGGCTCAAACATTGAATAACTGGTCACACATACACAGCTCCAGCTCACTGTTGATCAGAACTTGCTGAACATAATGTTTGAATTTCATCAAAATTTCAGCAGCAGAAACTAGAGGTTGGTTTGATTTTGTTTCAGCTTTAGTTTGACCATAAAAATAACTCTATGTTTTATTTTTTTCCATCACATACATGTAAAATTCTAACTTCTGACCATGGTTATTGAAATATCTCAGAGAGAAATTGGTGTTGAACAGGTAAAATACAGCTGTGATATCATGTTTTTCAAATCCCCCGTGGTCTAATTAAAGATTTTTGCCCCTGTAGTGGATACAAATTAATTAAAATTAAGTGTTTAACCTTATCAACATGCCCATATGGAGACCTTTCATGAATGATAGTACTCAGAGCCAGGCATGTGCAGAGACCTCTGGGGGGACAGGTGCTCAAATACATATATACTATATATAGAAAATTACAATTGGAATTTAGTAGACCTAGTAGTAAGAGACATACAAAAACATACAGAAACAAGAAGCCTGACATACTTTTCCCCCTTGTGGTTAGCTGTCTGCAGGTGTGTCACAGTCACACACGCACAGGATGTTTAATTGGTCAGGTCATCTTACCATACACCTGATAATGTTCACTAATACCACTGCAAAACCTACTAACTGGGCCACCAGCTGTACACCAGCACTCCCATTTTACAGCAAAAATGCAATTTGCAATCATTTTCGTGTTACAGTTTGTCTGTTGGGTTTTCAACCGTGCTCGTCTCTCGCAGCGGCACAGGTCACGTCTAGGTGGATCATGTGACCAAGGGTAGCCTGGTCATTTAATTTATCTAAATTATTATGTGTTAGATATTATTCTTTAAGGGCCACAGGCAGGCTTTCATGCATACACACGCAAAAAGAAAGAAAAGAGGTGCAAAGAGGCAGGTGCTCCAACACCCACCGCTCCTCCTTCTGCGTGCCTGCTCAGAGCCCTCAATGCACATTTCCGAACTACAGTCAACCAATGACAGGATCATTAAAATGGATTTGGATGGCAGAGGGAGTAGTAGGGAATGCAACATTAGTTTTGGATGTTTTCACTTTTAATGAGTAAAAACAAAACTGATTATTTTTACATAAACTTCTCAAAAGAAAGGTGGAAATGTAATTTCAGTCAATTATTATTCCCCTTTGATAATACCTATTGATATTGTATTTTTGTATCATTGGAAATCCTGATTAGTCACCTTTACAGCGAGGTGCAACTTGTAAGGATCGTGCATTGGTGGAAAAAATGTGCCAACATCCGCAAAACAGAACTTGTCGTCATTGAAGGCAATCTCAATGCAGTGAGATATCAGAACAAACATGCTTTACATCTTATTTTTTTGTATATCATCTATATTGACAACAATGTAGATGCAACATCACATCCAGATATTTCAGTTTCATCTGCAATGTTAGCACTTGGTAAAAGGTTTGTTTTCTTTTACTTTGATGTCTGGAAAAACATCAGATTTTGTCAGAGCCTCACATTCAAAAGAGCAAAAGCTTCGCTGCCATCCTGCACCAATGTTCAGCAGTCACATGGGAGAGCACAGGAGGCAGAGAGGCTGATTGTTACACCAAGAGTTGCTACAATAGACAGAATCCGAAGCTGCTTAATAAGAATGACATCTTGTTGCTACAGCTTTGAAGGCTTTGAACAGCAACATCCGCCGTGGCTTATGAATTTAAAATCGACCATACATTATGCATATGAGGAATTTCTCACTTTCTCTAAGTAGGGTTGAATTAATACGAACACGACTGATCGGTTTGAGTTTTATTACCTGGGACTTCGGTTGATTTAGCAGATATGTTTGCTTTCAGACTGCCATGACAGTTTATGATGGGGTATGCAAAATATCGCAGACAAGCAAAAAAGTCCCATGTCCTTGGTGTAATTGGCACATGAAGGCTGATGTGGACAGCTTTCCCCAGTAGGTACAACTCTGAATTTCTAGAACAGCTAACACCTAGCAGTGTGGATTGAACATCTAATAGTATAGGGGATTTCTTCCTGTGAGTGATGCTTAAAAGAGGGTTTACCTGTCTCTGCCTCACTACAAGTTAAACCAGCTACACAACAAAGGCTTATTTGTTCCTCCTCACCTAGAAAACCACGACACCACTGGGAAAATTGGTGTTTTGTTTGATTCATATGTTATCAACAGCTACTCAGGTTGAAAACAAATCCCGGTGAAAACAGCAACTTTGATGAAACGGCGCGGGAAGGAGCGACAGCCGTTGTCAAAACTGTTGCCGCCAGAGACTCGTAGTTCAATATTGAGATGCCATACATTTCAGCTGAGATTTAATTTTCTGCTTGAAGCGCAGAGTGAGGAAGTAATCATACAGACGCATGTCATCATTTAGACAAGTTGTCATCCCAGAATTAGAATTTCAATATGGCAGCACGCATCTGTCATCTCTATGGTTCTCATCATGCAGGTGACATATAAGTGAAACACTTTATTTAACTGACAAAGCATTCAGTCCCAATTGTTTCTCAATCTCTCGGCTCAGCTGTATGTGTGGGTGAGGCAGAAACAATATGGACCATAATGTATCATGCAGAAATGTAAATCACACACAGAAAATGAATCATTCAGTTTGAAGAAATGAACAAATCGATGACAAAGTTCTCTCGTTGATAAACTGTTAACTGTGACTAATTCCTCTTTCTGTTTAAGTTAAAATTGCATGTTTCGTGCATCTAACCGACTGGTTCCTCGAACCATAATCAATCAGCGACAGAGACAATTGGAATGATTGCCATTTATCTCCCACACTCACACCACACTGACTAACGAAGTTCATGGATCTCATCAGTAAGCGTGTGTGTGTGTGCATTCATGCATGTGTTCATATGCTTATGCACGACGGGGTGGTGTTTCTGTCCATTTGTTAAGCCCATGAATAATAATAAGCACAATGCACAAAGTAATAGATGAGATTTTCACTGGTATTCAAATTGCGTATTGTGAGGACACATCTACAAAGCTGCATTAGTAAGTCCGGCTCTTTCGTACATTACATACACATAGAAACAGCAACAACCCTGGCATGGCTGTTTCCACAGTCGGTGCCACCCCCTCCCCTCAGTAATAAGTCACCAGATCATAAACTGAAAGCAGGCAAGAGAGACACATGACATGGCTAGAAGGTAAGCTGGTGAGGAATGTCACGGCTGGGCAGTGGTGTGGTAGTGGAAGAAGGACTCACATCTTTAACTTGGAGTAAATGCACCCTACAACAATCTATAAAAAAAACCTGTTACTATAACAGCTCTGCATTCAAAAGTAAAAGTATTTACTGTAAGTGATATATTATCGTGTATTCTAGTCCAGTATTAGATTTTATTGCTGATGTGTCAGTGTGTAAGCAACAGGACTATTTCACTGCAGATTCGACCTACTTTACATAGGTAGGTTAGATGAGTGATTTCCAGTCCAGGGCTCACTGTCACGTGATAAATAAAAAGGTCTTGTGAGATGACAGATGGGAAAGCAGAGAAAAAAAGGCCATGTTAAACAAATTTGTGATGATATTTTGGGGTTGTTTCTGTTTAATAATTAGATCCTACTGTACATAAAGCATGTGTGTGTTTAGAGTCAGAGTCTCCCCTTACTGAGTTACAGCATTAAATAACAGGCTATGGTATGATTGTGGAGCATTATAATGTGATAGTGATGCTGACCTTTGACCTTTTGGATAGAAAACATCATCATTCTGTCATTTCATCCTCATTGACAGTTGTGTTGAATTGTGTCTTAATCAGTGTAGGAATTGTGATTTATGTCTGCGAAGGTTTTCAGTCATCCAGGTCATCTTATTCTTGTGGAGTTGTAGTAAAAGGCAACTGGACTTCTTCTCTTCTTTGAAGAAGTTTCACCCCTCGTCCAAGAGGCTTCTTCAGTTCTGAGACTAATGCAAGAAACCCAGGTATTTAAACCCAGAGTGGGTGGTCGGGGTCCAATGTTTGGTTTCTGGTGAAACCAGAGTCACATGACCAGACACCTGAGACTTGAGTCACATGACCACACCCCCAGTCTGGGGGGTGTGGTCATGGAAATGTGCCTCCAGGTGTGTATGAGGTTTAAACTTCCTGGGGAGAGCTCCCAAGACAGCATTGTAGGTGGCAGATAGATTGTGTCTTAGGCCACCACCTCTGTTTAGAGAAGGTTTCTTTCACTCCTCTCTCAAACCGTCTAAAAAACATTGGAGTCCAATGTCCTTGTTTGCCATCTATGTCATCTATGTCCACTTACAGGAACCTTCTCTAAACAGAGGTGGTGGCCTAAGACAGAAACCAAACATAGGACCACCCACTCTGGGTCTAAATACCTGGGTTTCTTGCATTAGTCTCAGAACTGAAGAAGCCTCTTGGATGAGGGGTCAAACGTCTTCAAAGAAGAGAAGAAGTCCAGTTGCTTTTTTACTACAAGTGTCATAAGAATTGTGATTTACTGCAAAAAATGAATTTGTTTGTCTCATCACGGTGACATTTGACCTTCATCCACTCAGTTACAATCAGTTCATCCTCGAGCTCAAGTGAATGTTTGTGACAAATTCCCTCAGGACGCTCCTTGTATATTACATTCAAATGAATGACACCCAGATCACCCTGACCTTTACCTTTGACCTTTGCTCACAGAAATACAATCGGGCAGATGAAGGAGATGAGAGGCTTGGGTCAACTTGAAGAAATAACAAACGTAAAAACATCTCTCCCTCTTCAGTTTTGGGTTCTTGGGTTTGTGATGGTCAGAGTGTGGTGGTGGCCATCTCGTTCTGAAGGACCTGCCCTGTAAAGGTTCACATTTCCTCCGAGATGTCGATAGGTTTTCCCTATTTTGATGGCGTCCACGTATTTTCATTTGAATTGTCCCTTTATTCTGCAGATGTGATGTGCAATCCAAGAGTGGGGAGAGGATTACACCAACCTCTCTCAGGACTCGGTGCCTGGAGGCTCAGTGAAGCCGGTGTCTGCTGCAGCAGCACCTGAAAGTAAATGCTGTGCTGCCGACATTTCAGTCCCAAACTCGCTCCATCCTCACTTCAAAGTTTGTGGATTTGCATGAAAATACTTAAACTAAAACACGCTCCTCGTTCCTGTCCCCTGCTGCAGGAGAGGAGGCCTAACAATGCTGGTCATTCTTGACCCTGCCAAAGCGAGTAATGTGACATCCATCACAAATGGCCCTTAAATCAGTCTGAGCACAGTGCAGGCAGACGTCAGGTTAAGAGGTTTTTCCCTCCATCTGTCTTCTCCTTTCAATTTGTGATCAAAAACTGAATCCCGTCTGTGACAGTAGTGTTGATCCCCAAGCTGAAAACATTCCTTCATCTTGGCGA
Organism: Trachurus japonicus; assembly: GCF_045865225.1. Taxonomy (NCBI): domain Eukaryota; kingdom Metazoa; phylum Chordata; class Actinopteri; order Carangiformes; family Carangidae; genus Trachurus; species Trachurus japonicus. The sequence goes on along the minus strand of NC_140930.1, from coordinate 7,995,201 downwards.
AGATGAACAACCTCATCATTTCATCAGCTGAGCTGGTGGCGATACAGAAATGGAGCTCAGTGCTTTTTGCTGACTCTATACACTTTGTGCTGACAACTGGACAACTGTATTGTCCTCTAAACAATAAGTAATAAGCATTTCAGTGAGACAATGGACACCTCCTACCTGTTTTTGTACAAGACACAGATCACATTCACATTCAACACAGAGAGTTTCCTGTAAGACTCATGTATTCTTTATGTGCAGGAAATTTTTTTTATAATATGTCAGTGTATGCATCAAATATGGCTTTTACATCTGAAGTCATTTTATTGTAATTTTGTGTCAGTAGCTAAGATAAACATTAGATTCATTTTTGAACCGTAAAGGGGATGTGGAAGTTTGTAGCACAGTGGGCAAACAAAAAGGGGGGGATGTGAGATATTGGGATTTTCTCAAAAGAAAAAAACAAAAACATAATTGACAAGGAAAAAATAAAGTTATCCAATCTGTCAATGTGTATGTTGAATGAACAGAGTTGTAAGACATGAACTAATACATATAAATGGAGAAAGGAAGGAGTTCCACCACACACAATGTGGTCACTCAAATATTGATTTATTGTTTAAAAAACAAGCTACGCGTTTCGCCCAGTGGGCTTCATCAGGCTTCATACTCGCTACCCTCTTTATCTCTTCCTTTGTAACCCCTACCGGTCAAGGCAGATGACCATCCATCCTGAATGTGGTTTTGCTCGAGGTTTCTTTTGAATGTAGGTTTTTCCTGCTAACTGCCATGTTTGCTTGCTCTTGGTGGAACCTGTTGAGTCTCTGTAAACACTATTGTGAAGACAGCGTCAAGACCTGCTTGAGATAACTTTTGTTGTTACAGTAATTGGCACTATATAGCCTACATAAAACTGACTTGACTTACAGTAATGAGTTAATTTTATATATTTGGATATATGTTAATGTTATAGATAGATAGATAGATAGATAGATAGATAGATAGATAGATAGATAGATAGATAGATAGATAGATAGATAGATAGATAGACTTTATTGATCCCAATGCAATAGGGTCAGTTTATTCTTGTTTTTTTTTTTTATGTAATGGAGTTAAATGACCAGATTTTTTAAAAATATAATCATATTATACTTTTAAAAACTAACTTTGTCCAGAATCAGTGAGGCAACGGTGTGTGCTGCTTAACAGTTCTTGGGAAATAAGCCACTCATCGTTGCTGTCAACGGCTTTTATACCCAGGTGGTGGGAGGCCACGCCCACCACGTCCCAACCACTCACAGGGCAGAAAGTGATTAGCTCATCGCTGCTGTCCGTCTCGCCCCCTCCGCCGTGGCTTCCTGTGTGAGCGGTTGTTGGACTCACTCGGTCTGTCTGCAGCAGAGAGTCTCCGGTATGGACAGGCGCCTTACTCCTCAACTTTTCACGGGAGATTTTACCACTGTTATTCTACGTTTCACATCGTTCGCATCAGCTGGATATGGATCTCTGAACGGAATAAACCGAGACTGAGTCCGACGCGAGTGAATTCGACTGTTGAAATTCATTTTTTTTTTTCTTTTCTTGGTTCGAGTTGTTGAAGGAAGAAGAGGGGTAAAAAATGCCACTTCCAACTCTTCTGCCTTTTACCGCGACTCCGAATAGGAAGTCTGCCAGCCCGACCTCTTTCAGGTTGACAGAAAAATTCATATTGTTATTAGTGTTCAGCGCTTTTATAACGCTATGTTTCGGGGCCATTTTCTTCTTACCGGACTCGTCCAAGCTGCTTAGCGGAGTTTTCTTTCATTCCTCCGCGGTGGAGACCAACACCCGCACCGGTCCGGACAGCAGCGACTCTGGTTCGGCTGGAAACGACGAGAGGGTCCTGGCCAAGATCAGGAAAGACCACGAAAAAGCTCTGTTAGAGGCCAAGGATACTCTACAGAAACGACCAGACGAGATTAAACAAGACATTCTCATTGAGAAGGAGAAAGTTGTAAAGGAGAGTAACGTTATTCTGGGTCCAGGTGGGAAGGATGTCAATAATTTACCTTTCGTTGAGTACCACCGGCCGCCCGGGGCGACAGGGCACGAGCCCGTGGACCCCGAGACCCGCGAGAGACGGGCTCGAGTCAAGGAGGTAAGGAGGATCTGTTGAGCTCGCGCACTGTTCCGTTATAAGTGGGGGAAACGTCACTCCAAACCCCGCGAAAAATCCGACACATTTTAATATTTCTTTGTCATATGTCAGTTTTTATACACTACATAACATGTTTTAGCACCTATAATGAACAATGTATATCCCCTCTACAATTCGGCTTTCATATAAAACACAAACGAGCTCTAAAAGTGAACAAAATCACAACTTTATTGCGAAATGCTCGATTGTGAAACTCCTCAGCGATGTCGCTTACGTTACATCGCGCGGGGATGAAGCAATGAGTGTAGCCTACTGTAACAACAAAGTATTCAACTTGTCATCTGGTTGAATTAAAGGTGACACTTAAAGCCGAAAGTGCCAGAACAATCCGTAGTGTCCGGCTTAATCATCTGTCGCCATGTTGTCTTGTCATATCGACGTGTAGCCTACCTGTCAGCGAAGTTGACACGTTGAATTGTGGGATTTCTAAACGGACTTCGGCGTGACGTCTCCCCCCCTCTCTCCCCTTTTTAACACGTAATTTAACAGCAGACAGGTCCTGAGTGGGGGCGGTGGGGAAAAGGGGGAAAGAATGCAGCCAGGATCCGTCGCCCCCCCTCCGGGCTGATCTACCTGTCTTTCAAGTCTCCCGTGTCGGGACAATACGGGGCTGGCGTGAAGCCAGGCAGGATCAGTGAAACCATGAAGTGGGAACACTATAAGGATCGTAGATGTGGAGGGGAAAACGCACTTGCACAGCTCTTAATATGATGTATGTTCACAGTGTGTGCTCCACAATTTGAAGATGGGGTATTTTATTGCCTCATCTGATAGCCTGGCTTATGATTTCCCCATTGCAATGTTTAATTTATGATATAAATATTACTAATTGAAGTAATTTAGCCTTATGCATGCATATAGAAAGTGTGACAGTGCCCCTGTACATCCAGTATATCTTCTCTGCCCCCTGATGTCCTCTCGTTGCACACCGGCGAGAGCAGAAGCGTTATAGCCCCTGCAGCAGGGTGAAAAACACCAACAGGTAGCATGTCTGTCTGATATTATTGTGTTATGTCACTGCGCAGTGTGTATATGTGTGTGTGTGTGTGTGGTAGGGGAAACAAGTGGAAAGCCCAGTGGTGGAGTCTCAGAGGTGGTTTCAGGTGGCTGCTGATGCTGTGCAGTCAGCCTGCTGCCTTCTGCTGTGCTGCCATGATCCCTGCTCTGCAACTGTGTGTGCGTAATGCAAAATAATACGCACACTGAAAACTCTGACTGCATCGAGGTGGATGTGACAGGGGTATCTTAAGTGTTATTTTGGAGGGGGGGGGGCTTTCATACACAAGGGAGGGACTTTGGAGAGCGTTTCTCAGAGGATCTGCTCATGGAGTGATTTTCATTTTCCATTTACTCATTCAGGTGTTAAACTGGTAGTTTCACTTTAGCAGATTAGAGGTTGGTTTCCTGATTGAGCACACGTGTCTGGTGTATAGACACTCAGGTGGGCTGATATCGGCCGTTCATTGAAAATCATTTGAAATTCAGATATGTTTGGGTGGCTTGTGGCACAGAGCTCATAAGAAGAAGGTCAGATGATATGACTTCCCTGAGCAGCCTCAGAGCTATGGTCAATATTGACGAAATGAAATAACACAATGATTGACACAATGAAGTGAATACTCCCGTGTGGGTTATGGATCCTTTCCCAGAAGATGTGAGAAAATAATGGGAAACACTAATAATTCATTACCAGAGAAAAGAAATGCAACTTTTAAGGCCCTAAAAGACAAGATTGAACTTAAACAAAATACTCCACAATATCCAATATGCAATGTTTTTTTTTAATCAATATATCACTCAGGGGCCTTGTTGACACATGTTTATGTATTTAGTATCATATGCACACTGTTAGAAATGCAGATGGAGGGATGTTTGTGACTTTAAGATGACATCACGTGCCACTAAAAGGTTAAGGAACCCTGCCGTGGTGCTGTCAACCGCATGGACCTCCTCATGTCAGCTGGAGGCCATACTGCTCACAAATTACGGTTTACCAATAATGTTGAAAGATTGTCATCATGTAGACACATGTTTAATGTATTCATGATGACATTGGCAGCAGTGGGACATGATCCAAAACACAACCCATGAAAGAAATGTAGTGTTTCATCCTAGAGAGAACTGAACTAACTTGTAGCGTATTGCCACATTGAGAATGAGAATAAGGAAAGCAATAAGACACTGCATGCCTCCAAGGCTTTCGCTTTGCTGAGTACCAAAGTTTAAGGTGGAATGAAACGGCTAAATGTCTGTCATTCTGACATTTTTTGGCTTTTTACATTTAGAGTTTCTTTTTTCTGAATATATAGCCCACATTATGAATTTAAAGCACCCATCAGGGAGTCTCTAAATCCCTAGTTCCCTCCCTCCAGCTGTGTGTTTATGTCTTCAGACAAGAACAACAGTGGCAGCAGTAAAGTCAACATATTACATTGGTCTCATTGAGGGAAAACAACTGCCAACTCTTCTGAATACTTCCAGTGTTTGTTAAGGCAGTTATTAAGCACCGTAGAAACTCACATTTTTTAATGCTGTGGGCTATTTTTTATAAAGTGACCAAATATCAAGTTCATTTAATTGTGTGAAAAAAGGGGGAGCACTTGTACCAAGGGCTTTAGAGAGTTTTTTTTTCTCACTAGGGGCTCTGATGTTGCTTTTTTTGAGGATTTTAATAGCTCCATCAGGATCACTGAAACTCTGGCTCAGGCCACTTTACGCATACCCACTGTTTCTTTTTAAGGTTTCTGCTATCATCAGCTGGTGATCTGATTTTGACTTCTGTACTAAACCCTGCAGTGCTTTAAACGGTGCTTTCTGCAACACCCGCTCATTTCCTGTCAGCATCAAAATTTGGCGACCAAAGTCAGACAAAAACAACCGTAAAATAATCAAATGTGTTTCATTTTTATACAAGGGTTATTACAGGTAAGTTTAGACGGCAGCACTAGCTGATTCAGACCGATCATGTGCCTTTTATTTAATTTCTTGTTGTAGTCCTGTCGTAATCGGCATCACAGATTAACCACAAACCTGCAAAGCTCTTTAGACTCGTAAATAGACAAATCATAATCTTAGAATAAACTCTCTCTGTGTTGCAGAATTGGGCCATGACAGTGCAGTATTTTCTGACAGGAAAACAAGTGCAAAAGTCTGCCAAAACCTTGGAGCCTAATGAAGCAACTAATGAACACATTGTAAACGTTTGGGAGGAAGTGTAATGATTTGAAAAACACAAAGAAAGACACGACTCGACATGACACGGGTCGTGTCAGACAGACTGCACATATGGTGGAGTCAGTCTACATACATTCATTAACTGAAATAACTTCTTGTAATGCTCCATAAACAGCTCTACACCAGAGTGGATTGTCATGATGTTATTCACTTGTTAAGGATAGACAGTATTTTGTAGATCAAAGGTAGGAAAACATGGCACAGTCATCTCGGCTTGTCTTAACCATGCTTAAATAAATATCTTCTTAAACAGATCCAACCATCATCCTGTGTTGGCACAGTTGTCATAAAGCCTTTAAAGCAGAAGTAAGCGATCCGGTCGTTTTGGCTAATGCTGCGTTCCAGGCAGGCTTTTGAAACTGTAAATTACAGCTTCATGTCACAACTTACGATTTTGTAGCGTTCCAGGCAACCCACTCGTGTTTTTCCGACCTGTTTTACCTGTGAAAGTCACTATAACGGCCACTCGTAACTTCCGACCCGTGAACTCGTACCAGATCGAACTGGTATGACTTCACAGGTCGGAAAAACACGAGTTACGGGCTGCCTTGAACGCACCATAACAGTCCTCGTCCCTACGTCACCACATTCACGCGCATCCCTTGGCTGCACACACAGCCCTGCATGCCGTTCTCTCTCCTCATTGGATAAAAACTGTAGGATACGATAAATGTTTTCTCCTCGGCTCAGAGCAGAGCAGAGGGACTGACAGACCCGTGTTTCGGTCCAAACACTCTATGTAAGTGATTGCTGTCGGAAGATATAACTATTTAAGACTTATATTAACACAAATATATCACTTACTTCTGCTTTAAGTAAACGCAGTGTCTGTCTGCTGTATCAACAGATCACTCATACTTAAATATTCAATATATAGTATGACCTTTGCTCTGGTTATAAAGAATCTAGATAACCAAGAGGAACAAAAACAAAAAAAAACATACCGTAGATGACCAAATAATCGCCCGCGTGCAAATACGCGCCTGTGCTCTAATAGCCGCCGGGGTCCGACCTCATTTGGCAAAATAAACGCCGGTTCAATTAAACGCCCGGGCGATTAAGTGTTTACCATAGTCTTGCACAGAAAACAAAAGTTTTTTTTTAACAGCGCTTCACCGGCTCTCACCTCTTCTGTCAGTCAGCCCCTCCTCTCGCTCTCTCTCTCTCTCTCTCTCTCTCTCTCTCTCGCATGCAGGCGCGCGCACACACACATACACACACACACACACACAGACACACAAACACAGGCGCGCTAGACTGAGGGATATAGGGATATAGATAAATGCGCTAATGTACAGTGTTGAAATTACCGCGATCGACCCCCCCTTCCGCTATCATTCATAACACTGCTCTGATCAGCTCCCTGTGTCGCGGTTACACAGACAAACTGTCTTTGTATTTATTGTCTGATGTCAATAAAGATGCGTCGGGGGGAAAAAGTAGTTTTGTTCCAGTGGTGCTATGGTGAGCTCCTTGTTCTTTGCATGATGGTCTGGTGCTGCTCATTGCAAAAATAAATTGTAGCCTGTTGCAAATACGCGCCTGGTTCTTATAAACGCCTGGGGTCCAAGTCGATTTAGCATATTAAACGCCCGGGCTAATAAATGGTCATCTACGGTAGTTGTGTCTTCAACAAACCTGATAGGTAAGCTAAATATTGACCCAGCTGCCTCATGTGATCAGATATGACAATTGTCAGCGCTTTTATTTGGCTATAATAATATTCCTTGGTCCCAGCTATTGATTTAAATCTTGCTGTTGTGAGTCTAAGTGAGCAGACGAAGTGAAGTGGATGAAACCTGCAGATTTGTTCTGCTTTGATACCTGCAATTGATTAAGAGCTAGCAAATAAACACACCGCCCAGGTGCTCAGCTGACACTTCAGTCCAGGGAAGACCTAAGGATCCTGTGTTGGATAAATGCTACCGTTATCACTACATTATCAGTAGGGGTTGACAGCTCAATCATCCAAATATAGATACTATCAAAACCATATTGATTCTAGTGCTATAGGATCGTCTGCAAAAACAGAAAATTGCTTTCAGTTGGGATCGCAGCGTTCATTTGCAACTAACCTGCCGACTATTTTCTTGATTTAATTGATGAATTGCTTTGTCTTTGAAATGTTGAAATATAGAGAAATACTCCTGTAATATGTAAATGTCCCCAATCTGAACGACGGTGGACTCAAATGGATTCAGCTCTTGTAGGATTTTCATTTCTTTTCTTGCTTTTGGGCCTCAGTATTTCTCATAATCTTTGTACCAATCAAATTTGACTTTATTCTTGCAGCATTAGTTATACAAGAAGTCATAATAGTAGCATTGAAAGAAGTCACAGTTTGGACATCTAGTAGTCATAGTATCTTAGTGCTGCTGTGATTGGTTGATTTCCATCTCAAAGCCTTCTAGTACATTGTAGTGAAAGTTTTGTTCTTAGAAGCGTTTTGCCTTTTTCTGCTCCTGGACTAAAAATAGCAGCTGGTTAACTTGTGTACTGTATAATGATGAAAGGACAAATTCTGAGATCATTTGCAGTCATAAGTGACATGACAAAACAAATTAATCACAGTATGTGTTCTTCAGATATTTTAAGCCACAGTCAGGCGTAGTTGCACCTGACAGCTTGAGGTTTTAAGGCTCTTACCCAACCCCTCTCTGTAAATCTTATCTTTTTAATTTTTCAGCACCGGCTTCAGTAAAAGCCGATATCTGTGTTGACTAAACACAGCCATGCAAACACACTCTTACATGCTCCCCCTGACCCGATGGCCTGCTTTTTATTTAGCCCATGGGCTTCTTAAGCTATTTGAAGATAAAGTTGTGTGATGCAGGCTTCTGCACCATCTGACTCCGCGGTTATCCAGGGATCTGGCCCTTGCGCTGCGCTGCGGTCTCAGTGGGTGAGCGTTATGTTTGTGATGGGCAGAGGACAGGCAGCTGGGGGTTGCGGGTTGGGGGGGTTGCTGCTCCGTAAAGGATAAACGGCTTGTTGTTAGTGACCGCCACAATCCTACAATCAGCTAAATCTGTTTGTCTGTTCGAAAAATCAAAGGCTCCCTGGAGAACCCCTCCTCCCCGCCGCCTGCACACTGGGCTTTTTGCTCGCTCTCGGAGAGGCTTTGGAGGCAAGAGCGGCGGGGGGTAATAATGAAACACCTCGGCTGATAAACAGAGGGAAAATCAAGGTGGATGGGGCAGACGCTGGATGCTAGAACACCTGTGTTATTTGACACAGAAAACTACTTTCCATTTGGCAGCGACACGTTTCCGAGCAGCTGGAGCGGAGGACATTTTAAGGATTTCATTTCGGCTCTGGAATATATTGAAATTGTGAGTGGTTTTTGAGCGAGACGGCGGGTGTCTCTGTTCCAGATTGAGACCCGGTTTAATGATATTCTCATTTAACTGACGCCTAAAGCGGAAAACGAGAGTAGGAAGGAAACTGAACCTACATATGAAGAGAAGGAGAGAGCACGTGGATGTAAATGAAAGAGAAACTGAACTTTATTGAGTTCTTACATCTCATTTTTCGGTGTAATTCTGTGGTTTTGCACTGTAAGTGAGGAATTACCCCGGAAAATACTGGAGTGTGTGAACAATGACTATAGCAGAGATGAACATGCCACAGTATATATGTCAAATGTGAGGTTGGTGACCTTCATACTCACATTTCCTGCGTGAACAGGTTTATCTGCAAGAGTGTGAACATCAGTTTCACTGAGGCAACCGCACCGTTTATCTCATGAGGGGAAGAACACGTTGTTATCTCGGTCCGGCTCGGCTCTGGAGAGGAGCGAAAGTTCATATCACAACCACAGTTATTACTGAAACCTATCCCTCCACATGCTTCATTGTCTGATAATTGTGATGCGCTTCATCGTGAAATTGACAGAAGAGACTCTCTGTTCCCGGCATACCCCCCCCTCCACCCCCCACCCAGTCTGAAGGACACTCAGTTCACTTACTGTACTGAAAGGAAACATTGTGGGAACTACTAACCTCATGAAATGTATCAGGCAGATGCCATCACTGCACATGAAATATAGATTATCTCTTGTCTATATCATTATAAAGTTCAGTGTTTTTGCAGGCGGTTGCATCATTGCATCAGAGTTTTTTTGAGTGCGGCCTCAACCCTGCTCTCCAAGTTACCTCTGATTTTTGAAGTGTAAATTGGGGGTAAATGGGGTGCAAGTAATGGCTGACATCTTCAATGTAGATACTGGAGATAATGTGTCCTGACTGTGGCTGATAGACCGGTTGTTTCTGACTTTATTGGTTTTGATAAAAGCATGAAAATCTACAATTACACAGATAGTCTATAGAACAAATCGCCTTGTTGTTTACAACTACTGCCAGTAGAAAGCCATCACATAATTCGAATGAGAACAATAGTAACATACGAGAGTTTAGCTAGGCTATATCATGATTTCACGCCACTATCGCCGTTTACACCGTGTGCATGAGCAAAGCAGTTTTGTGTTTATATGTGTGGTATTTATTCAGTTTTGGGGGGAGTCACGGTGTCTAAAGCATCAGTGGTAGCTAACAGGGACAGCTAACGCCAGTAGCTAAGCTAACGGCAGTAGCAAAGCTAACATCAGAATGTCAACTGTTTAAACCCTCCCGTTGTCGGACACAACATGAAACTACTCCAGTTAGCTCAATCATGTTGTAACTAAGATATCCGCAGGAAAAAATATCTTTTCATGGACCGTTTATTGAGTCACTGAGTTATTTAAGTTAACGGTTAGCCCTGCCAATTTACGATATCCACGACTAATTACAAAGACGTGTACACAAATAGTTTATCCAATCATTGGTTTTATAGACTTTACACACATCAGATTAGTCTAAACGGTGATATAGTGACGTGAAAAATGAGCTACAGTAGGCTATATAAAGCAAAACTCTTGTCCGTCACTTGTAACTAAGATATCCACTGGAAAATATATTTGTTTATACTGGGGACACCCTGGATCTCCTGACACTCCCTCAAGGACCTCCAGCCTGGAGTCACACCAGGCTCTGCTGCTGAAGCCCTGTATCTGTGGCAGCATCATTGTAATATAATAATAATAATAATAATAATAATAATGATAATAATAGACTTGTTGCTAATTAATAAACACACACTCACCTTTTTCTGCAACCTCTGCTGTCCTGTCTGACTCATCATCCCACTCCTGGTCTGTGTGTGTGTGTGTAAGTGTGTGTAGGCTATGTATGATGAGGTGGTGCTCAGTGTTGTTTAAATATGCAGATGAGATGCTAATGAGCGTTTGACTAGCCATAAGGACGGTTTGTTTGCAGAGCGCACTCCTTTCAGCTCACTATCTTAAAAGGACAATCGCTTAACATCCTGTCAGCTCGTCACCTCTGTCAGCACCTCTTCCTCTTTGAAATGCATGTGCATGCAGAGAGCCAACCGAGCCACGGCTTGCACACACACACACACACACACACACACACACACACACACACACACACACACACACACACACACACACACACACACACACACACACACACACACACACACACACACACACACACACACACACTCCTGCAGGCCTTGCTGTTCAGAGAACTGTGGATTAGAGACTGGTGGTTTTGAAAAGGTTTCTCCCGCCCATCCAAAGCCGACCGTCGAGGAAAGATGAAACACCAGTTTTCTCTTTCTCTCTCTTCACGTCTCTACATGCCTCTCTATTCTACCCTCTTCTCCTCTTCTCTCCTTCCTCTCTTCCTCCTCATCCACTCTTCATTGTCCCCCTGCTTCTCCTCCTCCTCCTCCTCTGCTTCTCTGGCTTCAGGATTCAGTCCAGTAGTTTTTTTTTTTTTTCCAGTTTGTTTGTTTTACCCCACTCTCTCCCAATCCCAACACAATTGTTTTTCCCCGTTGTGTGTGCATGTGTATGTCTAGGTTTGTCGTGTGTGTGTGTGTTTCACCAGAAAACTCCACCAACCTTTTAGAGCTTGAAATAAAAATCTCAGTTCTGCCTCTTTCTCGGACTAACTTGGCAGCCTGGAAGTCCTATTTCTGTCTCGACCGTTTGGACTAATTGCCTCTGGTTCCCTGGTCCTACTTCTTTTCTTAGAGTGGAGTCCAGACATGTGTGTGTATGTGTGTGTGTGTGTGTGTGTGTGTGTGTGTCAGATAGAGTTACTGCTGGCCCCTCCAGGTGCTCTCTTTAATTGTCTAATGGCTATAATAGCTGTGGCTCCACTAGCAGGGCTGCTGCTGTGTATGTACATTAATGTGCCCGTGTGCTCCGATGTGGACAGAGAACTGCCAACAACGGAGGCCTCGTTCATTTCCAGCGCTCGTGTTGGTAAAGAGACAGAGTAGTCATCAATCAGCTGAGCTTATGTGCAACCGTTTATGTCATTTATCTGAACTGAAGCGCAGTCAGAGTGGAAATACCTGTCTGGCTGGAATTCACTATGTTAATGAGCAAAAGGCTGGTGTGTGTGTGTGTGTGAATGGAACTGAAAGCAGGAGGTTATTTCAGGGAAATTAATTTGCAAATGATTTAATGATATACAATAGTAAAACTGAGTCTCTCTTCAAGCAGAAGTACTTAAGACTCATTAGTTCCAACTCCTCAGCTGACTTTTCTTGGTCTTATGCATTGGGAAAACTGAATATTAGTGAGGTTTGTGACGGCATGACTTTGGATTGATGAGTATTTTTCATTATTCTCACACTGTAGAGACCAGACATGATTGATTATTTGGAAGAAAAAAAATTGACTAGATTCATTAGTAATGAGAAGCTGGTTTGCTTTGAAGCTGGAACCAGAGAACATTGTTTCCCCCTCCAGCTGCAACTTAGTATTTCATGTTATTGTAAACTGAATCGGACTGTGAGTGGGATATTAAAAAAAAAAAAAAAACTATTTGAAGATGTCACACAGGACTTTGGGAAATTGTAAAGTGGAAAAAATTTATTGGGGAATTTATAAACCATTATGCGAGTTATCAAAAACGGTTGAAGCAGCGAGTGTAAATTCTCATGGATGAAATTAGGAACTGGAAATTACCCACAGATCTGAGGCGAGTGTAATATATGAGGATGTCCAACGTCTACCCCTGTGAAGACAAATCATGCCGTACCTCTAGGCCAAGGCCAGGGCGCAAGCAGCAAGGAGTATAAGACCCGAGTAATGAATATTGTAATGGTGTTATAAAGCCATTGTAAATATATAGTCCTTGTGGAGCCTGCGAGGCTTCAGATATTTTAAATCCATATATTAATATAGATTGTTATAGCACGCCTCTCAGAAAGCCGGTGTGGATCGATCGGGGGCGGGCTTCAGTAGTTTACAGGAGGATGCAGGATGAGGATGAGGATGAGGATGAATGTACTCGCCCCAGGTCATCTGCTCGCTGCCTCCCGGCGCTGAGGTCTCTCCAGTAGGGAATATAGACTGCACAGTGACTGATGAGGTAGTTTTGCATGTATATGCACTCAAACTGTCAGTCCCTGTCTCCCATGCATTTGTGTCTATATGTGTGTGCCTTTTAGCCTTTGTGTAGTCCAGTCATCGCCAAGGGGCAAGCCCCAGCATCCCACACAGCACAGGCCTGCATGGGGAGATGATGGTATATTAGGCTTTATTGCTTATATACCGTATCCATCTCTGAGGTACATCTAGCGCGTTAGTGTTGCTACTGTATCAACTCTCCGAGCTCCAGTCCTGCTCATGCATAGTCATTGAGCATTAATTTTGGAAAAAGCTCAGAGCAAAATAAATTAGATGGATCGTTATTGCTATTACCCAGTATTTGTGCTTCAGGTCAAGGCACGAGCTCAGCTTCCAAGCTCGGACAGGAAACCGCACAAGTAGGACAGTATATATATATATATATACGCGTACAATACACCAGCTGAAATACACACATATTACACACATTACACACATCGCCTTCGGCATTACAGCCACGATTGTCATGGACATGAAAAGTCATGGAAAGTTAAACATGCTCTTCACACCAGCAGTGCCGTGCCGCTCCACTCTGCCTGCTCCATCGGCCTCTTTCGCTGCCAGCAATTCACTTTAAAATAGAAACCGTTGCCTGGTAAAAAAAAAATACAGCAGAGGATGTGAGGGGTTCAAATTTGAAGGATTTCTGCGGTAAATCAAATAAAGCCCTGATTTCCATCTATTTTCAATGCATTAGAAAAGTGACAAGAGGTGAAAGCCAGCATGGAGTTTGATGTTGAATAAATAGATTTCCACTAACACTAGTGTGATTGGAAATTCCAACAAATTGTTGATTGATCAACCAATTAATCTTTTTTCTTTCTTTTTTTGAGCATTAACACCAAACTTGTTGCTTTAAATGTCTAGATTTTCTTCATTTTTGCACCAAAACAACTCAAAATCTGGAAAAAAAATATCAAGACATGACCTGACATGACATGATCAATGACTGTGTTAAATAATCAGCAGATTCAGTGCCATAATAAGAATATATCTTATCAGCAAAGTAAGTTTGGAGCATGAATGCAGAGATTTTGCTCTTTTATATGTGAAACACTACTTTTGCAGGTATTTGGTGTTAGGAAGTTCTACTGTTGGTTCCACTGCAGTAATGTCAGCTCTGGGGCCGAGAGCTAGTTAAATGCAATTTGGCCCTGGGCTTAATTTTGGGTGTTGTGATGCATGAAGGTGCCAGGTGATGCAATTTTAAACAGTTAAGACTGAATGTTTTTTTAAGTGCTGCCAGGGTGCCACTGAGGTTAAATGACCATAATGTGTTGATGTGTTGATGTGTTGTGTGCGTTTATGAAGCTGGAGTTGTGTTGTGCCTGCAGAGGTTTTTGAAGACGGGCTTTCAGTTATCGGATGGAAATATAATCATCATCCAGTCATCTAACGTCGCAGCGCCTTTAACGTACACTCGACTGAGAAAGTATTAGTCCCTGAAATAGCCTTAGCAAAATGAAATGTCAGTAACAAGTCGTCAATAAACCCTTCAGGCCGACTGCACACATCATCTGAACCACTTCTGTCTAATGCTTCAGTCCACTTTTCCCCACTTACAGCTCTTTTTTTTCTTTTTTTTTTGAGCACGTAGCCCCAGCATCAACGAACAGGTGCACTTGACTATCGGCTGGTCCACCTTAACAAAATCTGAATTAGATTTTCAGGTTGGGCTAAAAGGGAAGACTGGTGCTGTTTGGTTTTACCATGTTTTTACACCCTGTGTTAAAAGGACAGTTCAACATTTTGGCAAATTGGCCCATTGCCATAATCTCTATAGTTTTAGCAGTAAAAGCTAATGGGATTTCTTGGTTTCCCTCATCAAACTAATCAAATACACAATCCAACAACTCCAAAACGCTCTGGTGGACAAGTTGTGACCTGCACATTCACCACGCTAACGTGCATCAGCGGTTTTGCATTAATTTGCCTCCGTTAAGATTAGCCTCCGTAGCGTAGCTCTGAGAAGCTCGCGGCTCTGCTCTGCCGTTCTAAAAATAACTTGCGTCGGTGCAAGCTATTTTTAGAACGGCGGAGCAGAGCCGCAACGAACCTACTCCTAAAACTACAGCGATTATGGCAATGGGTCAATTTGCCAAAATGTTGAACTTTCCCTTTAAGTATGCCATCTCTGCCATCTATCTATCTATCTATGGACCGGTTTAACAGGGTGTGGTCCGGCCCATGAGCTGAGATATGAGATATGAAATGTCAGTTTAATTATACCCACCTATAGTATGGTGGAGGAGGTGGTGGAGTTAGTAGAAGGACTGGATGCCAAGGCAGGAACAGTTTCATAAAGATACTTTTGTCTCGACTATAGAAGCCTTCTATTGTTGTCGGCAGAAACGACTACCCGTCCCTTCAATCTGTCTTTGACGTTTGAGTTGTATTACGCAAAGGCATGGATAATTATAAATGATCCTTCACATATCCTTCACTCTGAATACGAAGTGCTACCTTCAGGGAGCCGCTACAGAGCGAGGAGATATAAGCTCCCCTTTTGTTCAGTAAAAATTGCTCAATAAAAAAAACTCATAGGGCATTCTAGTCACTGTATTCTTCTATTTATATCCATTTACTTTTAGTTACTCAGTCTGACAACTAACTTTGTGGCTTTTATAGAAGATTTCATGTATTTTTACGAGTCAGAAGTTCTTCTCTTCTTTTAGACATGTTGGTTTTATCTTTTTTTTTATTTTACTGTCTCATCACTCCCTTGTCAGCACACATGGTACGGTATGAATGTATGCACCGTCTATCTGTAGCAGTACTTTTTCATTGAGCACGTAGCCCCAACATCAACAAACAGGTGGACATGCACTTGACTATCAGAGAGGCAGCTGGTCCGCCTTAACAAGATCTGAATTAGATTTTCAGGTCGGGCTAAAAGGGAAGACTGGTGGTGTTTGGTTTTACCGTGTTTTTACACCCTGTGTTAAAGGGACAGTTCAACATTTTGGCAAACTGACCCATTGCCAGTAAAGAAAAGCAACAGCTCCACAGCTCACCTTTAGCTGCAAATGTCAGCATGTACTGTATGTACAGGAGGTCTGTCTGGTAAAGAATACTATAGGTGGGTATAATTAATCTGACATTTATACACAATTAAAGGTTACGAACCTACTCCTAAAACTATAGTGATCCCTATTAATCTGACATTTATACACAATTAAAGGTTACGAACCTACTCCTAAAACTATAGTGATCCCTATAGTTTTAGGAGTAGGTTCGTAACCTTTAATTGTGTATAAATGTCAGATTAATTATACCCACCTATACTTTTCCACTCATACCAACGGCCGCAAGTATGATGAACAGAGGAGGAGGAGTCTTTACTGAATCCTATCAATACACCACAGGCTTTCACCTGCTGCAGGAAATGGACCTGGTTTTCTGCTCTGTGTGCGTGTGCTCGTCCACTTCCTACTGTGGGCAGTTGCTTATTGACACACTCTACAAATGTGACGGTGTTTTATTTGGTGTATGGAGGAGTTATGGGTTCTAGATGGTTAGCTGTCTGCCTGTTAGATTTCCACTCATGCTGTTCTGTCTTTTCGTCACCCACCTTCTGTCTCTCTTTTGTCTTTACGCACAAAAAATCACAGTAATTCATTAGATTTCTTCTGCTTTTCTTGTGCCTTTCATTCATTTTAAATCATCACTTAACTAGAAGGGCGCTGGGAGAGCACAGACCTCGGCCAAGGCCGCGGTGTCAGACAGTGTACACCAGAAAAACATCCAGAGTAAATGATCCATAACTGCCCCTATTTAATGGCTTCTTCCCCGGTCTCTCCACCAGATCCGGTGCAAATCAGCTCGCTGCCTTTCTGTGTAAACCTGACAAGTGAGCAGAACTTCTGTGAATGTGATCATATTATATAGTGAGGAGCCTCTTACCCTCCATTGTGCAGTTTTTTTTTTTTTTCTGTTGTCGCTGCTGCTGCTGCTGCTCGTCAATGTCAATGAAAACACTCTCACGCTTCCTCCATCTGTTTCACATTAAAGCGCTGCCAGCAGTTCAGAGGGCAGGATCCTCTGCCTCCACTGTAAGGTATTTATTGTGAAACACATGCAGGAAGTGAGCTTCATTAAGAGCCAGGCCTCCTTAAAGGCATAGTTCAACATTTTGGCAAATTGCCATAATCCCTATAGTTTTAGGAGGAGGTTCGTTACCTTTAATTGTCGGTGCAAGCTGTTTTTAGAACGGCAGAGCAGAGCCGCGAGCTGCTCAGAGCTACGCTACGGAGGCTAATGGGATTTCTTGGTTTCCCTCATCAAACTCATCAAATACACAATCCAACAACTCCAAAACGCTCTGGTGGACAAGTTGTGACCTGCACATTCACCACGCGATGAGATAATAACAGAACGTTACCAGCAAGAGTTGTTTTCGAGGCAAATACAGAGACTCCACCTCAAAAACACTATGGAAATAACATCGGACAAAGACGAATATTAATATGCCACACACCGTCCCCTATAGGTCCAGACGCACTGTGCATTGCTTTTTGGATCATTAGCAGTCTACAGTATAGGACTGCAGCATTATTAGCATTTGTTTTGCTTTCGACAGTGATGTATGCTGAGCAGAGCGGCCTTCTAGCCTCATGGGGCTTCGGGCGAACCCACACATGTAAAATCTATGGCGCTGGCGTTGCCATTAATGACCGCGCCTTGTGCATTCGTCGCAGCCGTTGGATTAGCGAGGCCAGGAGGTTGCAATTTGTCTTGTCTGGCTCGGAGATCGTTTATACACAACTAGCTCATTAGCATTCAGAGGTTATTGATTGCTTTCACAATAACTCCCCCCAATTTATGGCATAATACTAGGATGCCATCACACGTTCAGTTTTGCATTGCACAACAGGAAACTGGGAGAAGCTGTGATGTGGTTGACCTGTCAGTCAGAGGTGGTTTAGAGGGGTGTGGTGGCGTCTCTGTGGGTTTTTTGAGGTGTTAAAATGATGCAACATGTCAATCTACATGACAACAGGAAGAGAAAGGATGTTTTGGGTGCTTTTTCATCGGCAGAAATATTAATTCTCTGACTTCTTAAACTAAATGAACCATTGAAAAAGACGTTTGATGATCTGAACTTGAAAGCAGATCGCATGAAAAAATGATGTTCTGGAGATCCGTGGTTTTCTCAGGACGGTGACGAAATGTGCGTGTGAGTGTGACCGACATATTGCATTGAAAACGTGTCGTTAAAACTGGAGTAGGGCTCAGCCTGTGGTTCATCAGCCGCCTGATTTGACTGAAGTTAATCATGGGGAACAGTGATTAGTCAAATCATAGTAAAAGGGGAAAAAAAGATGCTGTGCGTCTGTATGTATGATCCCTGTGTTCAGTATACGTGGCCCATGTTAACAGGGTGTGGTCTGGCCCATGAGCTGAGATAACCTCAGTATGACAGTCAGTTTATTAAACCACCTATATTCCACTCATACAGCAACATGTCTATGGATATTCTCATTCATCCAGGTCATACATCAAGTATGTCAAACAGAGGAGTAGAAGGACTGGATGCCAAGGCAGTTTCATAAAGATAGTTTTGTCTCGAGCCTTCTATTGTTGTCGGCAGAAACGACTCCCCGTCCCTTCAATCTGTCTGACGCAAAGACATGGATAATTATAAATGATCCTTCACATATTCTTCACTCCAATCCAGAAGTGCTACCTTGAGGGAGACGCTACAGAATGAGGAGATGTAAGCTCTTGTTAGCTCTTTTAAAGGGGACATATTATGGAAATATAACTTTTTGAAGGCTCTTTAACATATATTTGGGTGTTTGTCTTGCCTTCCAGCCCCCAAAAGGTGAGAATTGACAAAAAAATCTGTAATGTGCAGGACTCCCGGTTGAAATCCATGTGGTTTTATGAGATGTCTTCCAGTGATGTAGCTAGGATTCAAATTTGCATAACCCCACCCCTACCTGGGACCGGTAGAAGGGGCGGGGCAAGCAGTGGTCATTTGCATTTAAAGGGACAGGCACTGAAACCAGCCGTTCTGAACAGGTCTGTTTTGAGAGGATGAAAAGAGCTGTGACGTTTGATCCTTGGGGGATTTTGACCGAAGCATGTCACAGATATGTCTTTAAGACACCTGGGAACTATTTTAATTTGTGGAAAAGGATCATAATATGTCACCTTTAAACAAACAAATTGCCCAGTAGAAAAACTCATAGGGTGCTGTAGTCACTGTTTCCTTCTACTTATATCTTTTAGTTACTCCTTCGTCTTACAACTAACTTTGTGGCTTTTATCTAGATAGTTTTTATTCATTTTTATCAAAAGTTCTTCTCTTATACGTATATATCCTATATAAAGCATTCTTTTACTGGGTAGACATGTTGGTTTTTATCTTTTTATTTCTTTCTTTTTTTTCTTTTACTGTGTCATCACTTCCTACGGCATGAATATATAGATCTTTATTTACAGACTCCAAGTCCAATGATAAAAAACAGACAACAGTCAATGTATGCACCGTCTTTGTCTGTAGCAGTACTTTGTGGCCCAAGACAAATTTCCCTCAGGGGACAATAAAGTTAATTTGATTGATTGATTAAAAATTCACTAATACACTTGGTCCAGGCCTGTTCAATAATGAATGGGAAGAATAACTGATATTTTTGTGTGTGTTTTTTTTTGTGATGCTGAGGGCTGAGGCAAACAACAAGTGTTTTTTTTTCCCTCTCTCCTTTTTACTGCAGTCGACTCAGTGAATACAAACAGCGCTGACGATCAATAGCTGGCGACAAAACGGCTCCAAATTTACAGGCCTGCTAACGACCGCATGTGAACGCATCACTCTGTTCGTCTGTCTTCTGTTTCAACAGCATTAACACACACAGACGTTTCGGTTTCAACACACACACACACACTTGTGTAAAATAGGAGAGAATACACCTCGAAGACGTTCCTGAATGGAAGTTTTCCTTCCGTGCAGCAGTAAGCGGGGGGATTGGAGCCAAATTTTCCGACCATTATTCGCACACATCTGCTGTTGGAGATGAGCTCATTGTGTGTCCTCAGCTGATCATATTACCCATTCAGGGTTGTGTTACATCACACTCCGGCTTTCCCCATTCATCCACTGTTTGTTTGAAGTTGACCCACCTGTAGACGTTTCTTGTCTGAAGGCGTAGCAGCGATGTACGGAGATGAGACGGACCACTCAGACCCTACCACCCCACCCTGTCAACAAGTTGCCTTTTTTTTTTTTTCCCTTGGCAAACACCAGCACAAAACAGAGCTGCTTTCAGATGCTTGAGCTGGTTTGGATTTGAAAGCCCTTCAGGCTGCGAGTCTCGAGAGGGGATATAGTATTTTGTGGCCGAGGCTTGTAGCTCAGTGATGGAGATAGGGGGTTGTGGTGCTGCTGGTGCTCTTGGATATTCAATATTAATGTGTCCCAAACACTGTGGGGGTTATGGCCGGCTGATTCTTTCTCTCTAATCCAATTCGGTCTAATACCCAGAGTCGTAGCCTGTCAATCACATACTCCATTTATTTTTCAATCTTCCCTTCCTTCCTTCCTTCCTTCCTTCCTTCTCCATCTTTTTATTTTCTCCCCACCCATGCGAAAGCTAGCGTTTTAGCATCGCAGGCTCTACCACCCTGCATACCGCATTAGCTAAGGGCCTGATAATCTCTCGGTTGGATGTGAAATTTAAAGGCCGTAAGCATTTGCTTATCAGAGTATTATAGCGGTGTTGAGGAGGTGAAGCGTCCTCACATCACATCCACACAGTTACTTTAAAGAAAAAAAGACTCTGAATTGAATAATTGAATGCACTTTTCATGTGGATGAATGAATGAATTTATATTTATTTATTTAAGTGTCATGCACCAATTAAGATGCCCAGGCTATAAGGGCTTACAAGACACATTTCATATTTAGACCACAAACAAAATCAGCAGAGCACAGATAAAACAAAAACCACATGGAATTCACATAAATAATGCACTTTTGTCTAGGCACTTTTTAAAAAAAATGAAAGTATAGTAAAGACTTATTTTCTGAAGAACCATTCTAACTTTACCTCACCATCAGCACATTTTGCATTTTCTGAAACAAAAACTGCCTGGCTTCGTCACATAACGGACAATGAAACACAAAAAGTACCTGGATACTAATCTCTGTCCTGTAGGGATGTATCAATCCGATCGTATATCGGACCAGATATCAACAGACGTCAACAGGTGCAGCATGCCGGTAGACAACAAACGAAACAAACACATTTTTACAAAGTTAGGAAAGTCATGTTTAAGTTGAAGTTTTAGGTGAGAGGTTCTCAATAAGAGTCGGTCAGGGTCGGGACAACGCATCCACGTAACCGTCGTCATCAACAAAGATGTCCGCCCGTGGTCAGAGCGTGCCGGCTGCAGCGACTGCCTGGAAGAGCCCCACTCTGCAAATTGTAAATAGCTCATCGCAGCAGGACAGCAGCTGTGAACAGTCACTTGAAGCAAAAGCCATCCCAGAGAGCTTTGTTTTGTTTACTCTTCCTCCCCACCCTGAGCATGATACATCAGGATTATTCACAGTCGGGGCCAGTAATTCACGGCCCGCTGCCGTTACGGTAACAGAGCGGCCGCGCTTCATCCGACGCTGTTAGTCGGTTGTTTCCTTTAACGGCGCTGAATGAGAGGCTGTTGTTGTTACAGTCTGTAAAATCACTTCAGATGTATTCCCCTC
The DNA here is from genome assembly GCF_045865225.1 of Trachurus japonicus. Classification (NCBI taxonomy): domain Eukaryota; kingdom Metazoa; phylum Chordata; class Actinopteri; order Carangiformes; family Carangidae; genus Trachurus; species Trachurus japonicus. Next base: position 7,973,586 of record NC_140930.1, on the reverse strand, counting down.
TGATGCAAAACATGTATTTACCAGCAGATTTTCTTAGCTGCATGTCACTCCTGTGATAAAATGAATCCACGTCTCAGCCGTTTTGAACTTTAAAGATTAGATCCAGTTCAGTGAAAAGGGGATCATTATTATTATTATTATTATTATTATTATTATTATTATTATTATTATTATTATTATTATTATTATGTCAATATATTAGGTACACCAGGATAAATCTAATGTGGTATAAAACACCAGCCTGCCGATAAACCCTCTGTTTTTATTCAGCCTGTTTGAGAGGATGTTGATTTATTGGATGGTCATTTCGGAGGCTGTAATTTGTGGCGCTGTTCGGCTGCACTGGGCTCTAGTAGGAGGTAGTTTCTCATATTTTATCCATCCCATTTATATGAATTAAAGCAGAACTATGCAGGATTTGGGCTGTAATTATTGTGGCTCAGAGTCACTGTGATGGTAGAGCGACCTGTTATGAAGTGAATGGGGTCTAGGCCAATGCGCTCACCCCCCCCACTGGCTGATAACCGCACTTGCAAGATCAGTCGTCCGTCTCGGTGTTACAAATCTCGTCAATGGATAGAAGTATCGCGAGAAACTGCCTCGCCTTACTACGAGATAAGAACGCATATGACGTCATGCATGTCACGAATCGTGATTGGTTTGAGTTCGGAAAGTCGGAGGAAACCATGGAAACGTTTGAAATGTTGAATGTTTGTACTGAGGAAGTTCAGCTTGTGGCTAACGGGGAGCTAATGCTAACACAGACACACACACCATGGGTCTTTTATAAGATAATGTAATACATCATGACACACACACACACATCTTCGCGTTTTGGAACCTTTATTCATGTGTGTGTATGTCTGTGTCTTTGTGTCTGTGTGTGGCCCTATTAGCGTTAGCTCTGTGCTAGCGTTAGTTCCGTGTTAGCATTAGCTCCGTTAGCTCCGTGTTAGCATTAGCTCGGTGTTAGCAGGGCTTAGCAAACAGCAGTAAACACAAGCACGTGTAGGGGGCGGAGGTGGTGGCGGCGAGTTTTTTTTTTTTTTTACGACAGTGACATGTGCCTACCAGAACTGTGGGGGAGCTCCGGAGAGGAAAAAAAAGAGAAACCAACGAAGGAGCGAGCTATTTCCGGCCGACTTGCAAAGTTCTGCTTTAAGGTTGACAAAATATTAGGAACCTGTCGGTGTAATGGAGACCAAAGATCACCATCAACACACCCAATAAAAAAAACAAAAAAACTTAAGCATTACAATTGTAATGGATTTATTGGCAAGGCAAGTTGTATTAAACTGCATTAGCTCTATCTGGTGTACCTTATTAAGCGGTAAGTGAATATATGCATCACAGCCATTTGACAAATAGGGTCAATTATTATTCTTAATATCATAACACACGGCTGTGATGTGGAAATGAGACGATGACTGGGCGCTTCGCTGCTTTTTCATTCATTCTCACACGAGCAGGCCCCTTTTTCCCTCTGCAGATGGATTTCTGTCCTGCTCATGAAGACACACTGTAAGAGAAATCGTGCGGTGACGTTGGCCGAGCCCAGAAGCCTCCGGACCTCTCTCTATTTCACCAGCTGGGCTGAGATCCAATGCATCTTCTTTAGCCAGATAAAACACTTTAAAACTCTTCCATTTGTAACTATTAGTGCAGTGGTGGGAGAAGGCCAGGCCAAATCCTTTACCCCCCCACTCTTTTTTTTTTTTGTGCAACAGATCAGTTCAGTCCTAATCTTTATTTTCCCAGAAGTGCAGAGGCAGCTTTGTGAGCCGGCTTTAAAAAAAAAAAAAAAAAGGAAGGACACTAGCAGCTTCTAGGGGCGAATTTCTGCTACAGTCAGCCGGAGAATTCATTGGGAATGTGGGTTCTGTGGGATCATTTGTCAAATTAAATCCAGATCCTGTTTGTTATCGGCGTGCTGCAGTCCATTAATGACACATTATCTCACAAACTCTGCACATCCCCAGCCTCTGCAGAGATACCTAAAAGGTCAAAGGGTGCAGGGAAGGCCAAACGTGCAATCTCCTTGAATATAAAGAAGCATCAACACATTGTTTTTCCCTCTGGTGGCACAAACATAGATCAGAGGTTATACAAGCTGTGACCAGTAGCACCCAGCGGCTCGTAAACACCCTACGGAGGTTTTTATTTTATTTTATTTGACCATTAAACTAAAGGCACCATTTAGAGAGGGCAACGTGAAGGCGCTGGGCTCAGCTGGAGGAGAATTAAACCTGTGGGGTGGAGTTTGAAGCACAACCAGTCTGCTAATAACTAGCAAATACTGTACACAATCCAGTTAAAGGGATAGTTCAACATTTTGGCAAATTGGAAAATGTTGCAAAATCCCTATAGTCATAGCAGGAGGTTTGTTACCTTTAATTGTCGGTGCAAGCTATTTTTAGAACGGTGGAGCAGAGCGGCGAGCTGCTCAGAGCTACGCTACGGAGGCTAATGGGATTTCTTGGTTTCCTTCATCAAACTCATGAAATACACAATCCAACAACTCCAAAACGCTCTGGTGGACAAGTTGTGTCAAGAGGTGGAGTGCACCTGAAGAGAAGAAGGGCAGGATGAAGCTCCAGCTACGTCGTCTCGCATGGAAACAAACTTTTTAAACAGTTTTACTCATGTAGCTGGGTAATATTTTGGCACGGTGGCGTAGTGTAATTGTGACAGCGGTGGATGAGTGCGCTGCTAAAAAAAAAAAAAAAGAGCAGAGAAAAGTGTAGCAACAAAAGATCCTCTGTGAAGGAGAAACACAGCAGTAATACCAAATGAACATTTTTATAATGCCAAAACAAAGAGCGAACAGCGAGTTATGGCCGTGCGGTCATTAAACTTGACATTCACTGAGATGCTGATGCACTCTGGCACCACGCACTCTCTTTGTGAGACATTTATATTGAGGTGACGCTGCATTTATAAGCAATCTTTTCTTTTTTTTTCTTGCTGCTGTTGTTGTTTCTTTCTCAGCGGTGATCGAGAAGTATCACTGTTTCAGCATTACTACATTTTACATTTTATTCCTGCGTTTTGCTGATCTCACACAAATTCCACCACAGTGCTGCAACGTTCAGGCTCTCTATCAGTTGTACATCCAAGTGCCCAGAGGGTACGCAACAATTACTGATAGCGTAACTGCCAGCAACCTAAATAAACCAGACGCCAATTACACACTAATTAAAAAATGCCAGTGCAGCCTAAGGAAACGCCTTTAAGGAACGTAAACTTGCCTCGAGGTAGAAAAACGTAATCATGTGTCCAACAGCACAGTATAGGGAAGCACCGATCCCCATCCAATACCACTGTTGAATTAATAAACAGTACACCTTGCCATTTGGAAGACAGTGAAGGCATCAGAGTGGACTTCCTTGGGTTTGAAGTCCGCTGGATGACAGGAAAATCAGAGTACGGATAGAGATTCATCCAAATGTAGTTAGATTTCTGTCTTCAGTGGTTAACTTAGTGCAGATTGTCTTTTACATACGTGTTTTATCTTTAACCACAGCTTGTAAAACTATTCGCAGTGAGCAAATGGATAATATTGTCTTAATTTCCTAAGTGTGTTAACATTGTGACGTTGATAAATGAGGTGAAAATGTAGCAGTAGTGTAAAAAAAAAAAAACCTGCAGGTGGTTGAGTAAATTAGTTGATTTAATTAAAAAAATTAAAAAAGTAAAACATTTTTCCAGCTTATGGGAATCTATGTTTAATGTTCTTGAGGATGTTAATATATTTTTCATCAGTGTTAAAGTAAACAGGCAGTTTTTTGTTTTTTCTTTCTGTTTTACATAGTCGCAAGTTTAATGCAAATTGTGCAGTATTTATGGCTGGGACTATCCAGGTATTTCCAGGTAATAAATTTGCCTAAAAGATTAGAAAATGCCATGGCAACTTCATTATTCCCTTTCTAATGCATGACTTAATTAGTCTGGAGTGGAGTGAATCTAATTCGGTCTGCTTTGTAGTGGAGGCTGTCTAATTATTACACTATCACAAGTTTAAATATCATTACCAGGAAAATATTGGACATTGTGGATTTGGAGGAGAAAAAAAAGAAAAGCGTGAGTTTGGTGAGAGCCCAGGGCTTTTATTTTTATGTTTGAATGAGCTGAGCTGTAAAAGAAAAGCATTTTTATAGAAATTGGATGTCGTGCTGGTTTGGTTTGTGGGCTGTAAATGTTACTGATAGCGATCGTATTAGCAGCTGATTGATGGACCGAGGAGCAGGGATGGGCTTTTCAAGCAAAAGCACTATTGGATAATCACCGGGAACTATTCCACCGTTCTTCGAATATTCAGGGTTGGGTTTAAAATATCGATTTTCATTTGAGAGATCCTTAGATCAATCTTTTTAATGTAGGCCATTTCCTGTTTTCTATGTTAGTCATCTCTTTCATAACCAAGCAGTTGTTATTAAAACTAAAATATCTCTCAATGAATCAATATCGAATTTGATCGAATCTGGACCTTGCCATATTTGTTTGCGGTTTGATTAACAGCTGATTAGCAGCAACTTAGCTTTTTACATTTGAAAATCTATAAATAGCAACTTTTAGTTACTTAATATGGATCCACCCGAAAAAGTAGATCAGATCAGATCAGATTATCCTCTTTCCTTGTAAGTAGTCGACCTGCAGCAAGAGGAACAACTCGGTTAACATAGAGTTGTTATCTGGGTCACTTCCTGTCCGGTCAAACCTGCTACTGCGAGTATTTGACAGCATATAGTGTGGTAGGAAAGTAAAGTTAAAAAAAAAAACATTATAATGTGGACGAGAAGACAGAAAGCTTTTTAATTTGTTTCTGTCAAATGGCCAAGATGAGCTGTTTCCAGATTGCTCTGCCACCGCCGCCGCCCAAAATCCAGCTAATCCATATTCTGCAGTTCTTCTCCATGTTGTCAGCCCAAGTCATTTGAATGGAGCACGGGGTGTATTTTCTGGCATTCTCTGCTGGTGTGTCCTCATTTCTGCCAACCTGTTAAACAAATGAGTGATGAGCTGGGGCCCCGGCTGCCGCCTGCCTCCTCTCTCCCGCCTGGCGATGGATGTAATGGAGGGAGGAAGAGAAAAATCAATCTGCCTTTCACAAAGTCTTCATTAGTTTGCCTTTTGTCAAGCGGCTGGGTCAAACCCAATTGGGCTGCTTCTTACAACCTAGAGAAAGGTCAAGTCAATAAATGTGTGTGTGTGTGTGGTCTGATACAGTTAGTAGAAGCCATACACACACACACACACAAACCCACAGGGAGGTTTGAATGATGTGCGATAAAGTGAAAAGGAAACTTTTTCTTTGTGAATAACCACATTTACTTTAAAGAAAACCTCCTTTTCAACAGCTGGCGAGTTGGTTGTGTTCAAAGAGGAAAAGAAAAACGAATTCGCGATGAAACACTTGGCAGAATTTAATTAAAAATGAGAAAAAAAAGAAAAAAAAACACTTGTCGTTGCTCAATAACACATGGCTGATGGCTGCCTCCGATCCATTTCTGCGCAGATAATGAGAGTAATCACACCACCAAGACATCAGCGCTCGTGTTTTGATTGTTACATCTTTGCTGTCAATAATTGTGCTCCAGCCAGAGTGTTATTTTTACTATGAGAACACGGTTTTAACCAAACACTTTAGTCGCAGATATAGATTGCCTCCCCTCCTCCCTCTCTCTCCTCTAACCGTCATCACTCTCTCCTCTCCTCTCCTCTCCTCTCCTCTCCTCTCCCAGACCGCCGTCAGCTCGTATCGCTCAGCGTGTAGCGTTGCTGTGCAGGTATAGGCCGGGTCTGTTGACCGCATTATCAACACTGAGCGCCGTTAAGCACCAATCAGACCACTGGGAACGGCGCTTTTTATGACCCGTCAGGTCAGTGAGTGTTGGCACTGGCTGCACTTGTTAGGAGTGTGGGGACCAATTAGGAACAGACCAGGGCTGATGGGAAATTTCTTCTCCTTTTTTTTTTTTTTTTTTTTATTGGCCTGAATTTATCGACTTGAATCTTTATTCAGTGGATTATTGATTAGTCGCTGGTGGAATTCAGTTTTTTATGATGACTGTATTGGATTTTTCTTGACAAAAGCTTCATGATTGATGTGAAGTAGTTTAGATAAGCTGCTGTGAGACCGGACTTTGCTCCAACTGCCCTGATAATGTGACTCAACAGTCGCTGCTGTGGTCCTTTGGAGAATAGTACAAATGTAACACTGCTGATTAGGGCTGCCCCCCGACCAAAGATGTTCTTAGTCGACCAATATGTCGTCATTTATGGCGATTAGTCGGCTAAGTCGTGAGTGACTGAGCTGACGTGTAAAACAAACAACAAAAAATTGACAGCGAGTGAGTGTCACGACTTCCTGTATCTGGTCCTTCAAATTAAAAGCCCTATAGCCTTTCATACAGTTTGATTTTGACTTAATTTTGACAAGAAACGGCTCCAAATGTTTTTTTTTCCTGCGAACAATGAAATTTTGGTCAACTAATGACTTTTTGGTCAACCAGTGCTTGGGCGACTATTTGGGGGCAACCCTACTACTGATATACCTGTGGTGGAAATAAACGTTTATCACATATAGGTTATAAGGAAAAACGATAGATAGATAGATAGATAGATAGATAGATAGATAGATAGATAGATAGATAGATAGATAGATAGATAGATAGATAGATAGATAGATAGATAGATAGATAGATAGATAGATAGATAGATAGTCTATGAACCAAGGGGAAAAAGGCCTTTTTAGTTGTGGTCTTCACATCCATGAGCTGAGAGCTGTTAGCATAAAAGCACTGTTTGGATAGTTGTGGTGATAATCATGCAGCAGCAATCAGACAAGTCACGCAACACTTATCTTCTGGTGTGTGTGTGTGTGTGTGTGTGATGTTCCCTGGTAACACAAAGCTCACATTACCAACTAATAGGTTTGTTATTAGTCAAAACTTGTTGGCATCAGTAATAACAAACAAGTTGAAACACGATTAAGAGGCGACGGCTCACACCAGAAGAGAGTGCTGTTTAATCGTTTGTCTGTTGCTGGAGGAAATGAAACATTGTTGATCTACAAATCCATCAGTGTAATTCTTGTTTTTTGTAGGTTTTTGGTATTTTGTTGGTAGGACTGGTGAGAAGACATTAAAGCTCAATGATCGATCCAATATCTCCCAAACAATTGATTTCCTCAGCTTCCGTTCGACCTTTGCTCTTGAACTGCAGCCATCCTGTGTACTTGTTGTAGCCATTTCCTGTTTCTCTTAAACACAAAGCTAACCTTGTAACTTTCTTTTGTGTTCGGTGCAAAATAAATGGATTTTGCAGGATGCAGTGCAGCTGTATTACTTCCTGTAAGAGGGCAGAGGAAAATTGCACTTCCCTTTATTCAGACAGGGAAGCTTTGATTTGTTCATCACTCGTTGTGGGAGTGGGGGGTGGTATGTCTTCTAAAATGGAGGAGAAAACCCAATTTTTTCCAACAATGACCACTCAGTTTGTCGAAATAACGTCTTACAAAAACAAGAACGTCACAACAAGAACCTGTTTCTAGAAACCCGTTTGTTGCTCTTTGTTGCGGTTGTGTGTTTGACAGTTTCACTTGATCCCTGTTTGATGGTCGTGGTGCAGCAGCTGCAACCATCCGTCATGGAAAAGTAAGAAACCCACTTTTCTCTCAGCAGAGAGTGTGAGGAGGCAGCATCCCTTTTTTTTCCTTTTTCTTTTTCTCCAACAATACAATACTGACCCATATATGGTTGCTGAAATACTAAACCGCTTAGGAAATCCCTCGCTGATCCCTGAGGAACTGGTCCCTAGGCGGAGAGAAGGATATTGTCCTCCGTCTCCGAGCAGCGAGAACATGTGAGGAGACGAGGTGGAAAAATGGTGAGGTGGTGGGTTTTTGTTCCAAAACAGCATGGGTCAGGAGGCAAGTTTTGTAAGCAGAAATGTCAGGGTTTCTGTAGATGGTGTCTTTTTTTTTTTTTTTTTTTAAAGATTGGTACCATCACAGGATGATCGGTTCAACTGCACCAGCGCAGAAATAAGAAATATGAGGTTAACCACAGCTCACCTGTCCTTACTATTGAATATTGTTATTATTACACAATCTGGGATTAGCTATCACATCTTCTTTTACCTGTTTTTACAGGAGTAAACACAGATTCAGTTCATTGAGTTAGGTTTATTACTCAATGCTGTTTCTACACTTTTTGATATTTCAGTCCCCCACAGAGACGCATTGATGTTGTTATCAAGCATGAAGCCAAACCCGAGCTGCTGAAGGCTCCTTTGGAAATCACGACCTCTGACCGTTCTCCAGACTGAGCCGAAGAGACAAATAAAAACCCAGCTGCAGTCATCATAGTTTATGGTGATATATACGCTCCGGTTGTTGAGTTTTTGGCTCCAGCGATACAACGAGAAGACTATTTAGACTTTTCTAAAGGCTTCACTGAGAAATATAACTTAATAGAAAGTTGCAACAAAGGTCAGAGCCTTTGTCGTCTGGTGCTTACATAAAGAATGTAAAGAGCCGTGCCAGGGTTTTTCTTGTTGGATCAGTATCTAGCCTTGACATTACTGCTAAGGAGTCTTGAATACCACGCACTTAACTGCTTCATTCATTCTGTTCAAATAACTTCTATACAGTACTAGTAAAGTGTCTTCTTATTGATGTTTATGTATGTAGTCACTGTGACAAATTGTGTTTTAAGTGTCAGCAAATTGGCCCTTATAGCATTGTGGGTACAAACGGCCGCAGGCATCAAATTGGAATCAGGCCAAAACTCTCCAGGAAGTATTTTCAGCTTTGACACGCCTGCCTCCTTCTCACCTTTAGAGTCGGTTCTGAACAATGCAACTGATATTTTTGAGACCAACACCCTAAAGATGGAACGTGGCTCGTCAATAGAACGAATCACCTTGTTGTTTACAACTACTTTCAGGTAGAAAACCAGCATGAGAACAATATGACAAACGAGAGTTTCGCTATATAGTGTATATATAATTTTTCACGTCACTATATCACCGTTTAGACTAATCTGATGTTTGTAAAGTCTATAAAACCAATGATTGGACAAACATTATTATTTCTGTGTGCACATTTTTGTGATTAGTCATGGTTATCATAGATTAGCCAGGCTAACGGTTAGCTGTTTAACTTTAATAACTCAGTGACTCAATAAACGGTCCATGAAAAAAAAAATTCCAGCGGATATCTTAGTTACAACATGACTGAGCTAACTGGAGTAGTTTCATGTCGTGTCCGATAACGGGAGGGTTTTAACAGTTGACGTCTTGATGTTAGCTTTGCTACCGCCGTTAGCTGTCCCTGTCAGCTGAGCCACTATGCTTTCTAGACATCGTGATTCCCCAAAACTGAATAAATACCACACATAGCAACACAGAAATAGTACATTTTCTTCAATTATTTCAGATAAACGGTGATAGTGGCGTGAAAAACATGATATATATAGCTAAACTCTCGTTCGTTACTATTGTTCTCATTCAAAACGTGCTGGTTTTCTACCTGGAAGTAGCTGTAAACAACAAGACGATTCGTTCCATACAAGCAACTATAGGTCGTTGTTACATTTTGTTGTTAGGCGCCCCCTAGTGGCAGTAGGAGTGTGTAAAGAGAGCTGTAGAGGTTGTTCCTTAGCTGCACGTTTTTTTTGTTTTTTTTTCGTAACTGTGATGATGAGGCTGCTGCTGTTCAGCTGCCACTGTATGCGTTGATAATTTGTGGTTGGTGTTATTTATAGAAAGCTTGACTTGTTTGCCCTCTCTTGTCTTTTTCACTTCTGCAAAATGTTTCAGCTGCACCATCTGAGAGAAATTCTCTCCTCGCTGTTAATACACCGGAGCTCACTGAGGAAATTGCTGCACCTGGGTTACCGGCCATTAGATTTGTAATTCTAATTATTTTGTACCTGGACTCGTTTGCATAGAGCATTTTTACTTAATACTCCACACGCAGGTGGGACGAAAATGGAGCCACAATTGCTTTTTTTTGTGCCGTGCCTGGAAAAGACAAATGCCTAATGGTGGATGGTTTGAACCGTCAAACACAGTGATAATAGCTTCAGTGCATTTGCCAGTTTGAGGGTCTGCTGGTATTGTGAACACCGACTCACTTATCTGCACCTGTGCATTTCGCAGTTTGACTAACATAAATGTCTGTTGTTGGAAAGGTCTGTCTGTTTATCCCAGGCTTTTATTTTGAAGTCTCCTTTTTTCCCCATATGTTTTCCACGTCAGACTTTTTCCAAGCCTTGGTAAAGTATCCCTGTGTAAAAGTGGCTTAACGGTGCGTTCAGGCTCCCAGCATCCTCTTTAATGTAAATGCAGCCCGGGGGTTGTGCGCATTTCTAAACTGTCATTCCTATTTCATGATGTTTAATGTGTCAAACCTCACATCCCCGGTCTCTGCATTTTTATCTTTTAAGATTTTCAATTTCTTTGCTCTGTCTCTGAAATCTGGGTGGTATAAATTACATGACGCAAGGAGCTTTTTTTTATTTTATTTTTTTATACTTGTTTCTGCCAACTTGATCATAGTGAATGTTTAATGCAGCCTTATTTATCCCCCATAAAAAAGGGCTGTGTGAGTGTATCTGAACCCCGTGCATTTGCTTATGTGAAATAGCAAGAACTGGCTGTCTGGGCTCAGAGATAGGGATGAAAGAGATGCAGTAATATTTATTACAGAGGTGCTGAGAGTTCCTTACATCCCCTCACAGAGAGAGAGGAAGAGAGGGGGTGGATATACAGGGAGATATTAAAACTCAGGATAGCATAAACACAGACGTGCCTGGTAAACAAGCCCGGAGCAACAGAATCAACAAATTCATGTTAAAAAAAAAAAGAGGGGAAAGTTATGCATGTTTCATCTGCTTGTTAGCTTTCACTGAAGAACTTTATCACTTCTAACCTTTGGAGAAATCAAAGCCTACTTCTTTTCTGTTGCCTCGTTAGTTGCTCAGTTTTCTGAGTCACTTCCTGCACAGATTACACATGTTATTAAGTCATTGGTAAATTCTCAGCTCAACCTGTGTAATAGTCAACATCTATCTGTTGTAACATTAAGAGAGAAAGACAGCATAGATTGTATTTCCTCTTGATTTCAGCTGATTGTATTCGAATGCCGCTCCAGATTTTCTATTTTAGACAGGACTCTTTCACATTGTGAAATTGTACATATTCTCCTTGTTCTACCATTATAGTTAAGGTAAAAACTGTATTTGTTCATGTATTTGAAGAGTATTAACTTCTCTTTATTGTTACTTCTTTTGTTTATGTGTGGATTCTTCGAGTAAAAACGCAAACAGTGCCACTCTGCCATTACAGCCCACATAGTGGTGGAAGGTGGAATTGCAGCTTTAATGACAGGGAAAGAAGCCCCGCCCCTTTTCTGTTATTTTACAGTATTGCCAACAGAAAACATATTGTATATTCCTGTGGTGCAGACTACTTTTGTGTTTGATTCTTGAGATCTACTGAGAGAGACGAAGGGGTTTGCCACTTCTGCTTTACAGGAAGTGAAATATTAAATATAATTTTGTGTTCTATAAAATGATTGTGCCTCTCTCTGTGACCCTTACACTGTTGATGACGTCACAGGATGAGCCCCTGCTGCACAGCGGTGATGAAGACATTTGAAAAACAGGAAGTCCCATGTTTGATAGAACTGCTGTGAAGGAAATGAACAGGAAAGGAAATGAGGAACGGTTTCATGTGAGAATGGTACTGTAGCTGTCAGTGGCCTAGTTCTTTTTCCTTCTTTTTTTTTTGTCTGCTGAATTAAAAGCTTAATTAAACAGCAAACTTTGATAAGATAAGAACTATACGGTATATGCCCACACAGAGCAGAACGGATTCTGTTCTCAGATGAATCACGTTCCTCGTTGATGCGTTTGTTCATAAAGCAGCACGCCACCTGCCATCGAGGGGTGGGGGGTGGGGGGTCACAGATGTCACGACCGCTTTTAATTTCCATTGTGACTCTAAGAAGAAAAATAACCCAAAACAAAACAATGTTTTCCTTTGGTTTCCCACAGCGCGACAGAGGCGAACACGAGCTGTGACGCTCTCCAGAATCAAACCAATTAATCTCAATGACTTTTTCATGGGATTTTTTTTTTTTTGATGTTCAGGAAACTGATTGAACTTCAAAGTGACGACTCAACAGTTTGTTGAGAGACTGAGTGGAAAATCACGAGTGGCCCCGCCGCTGAGCCCTCTCCATTATCATCACAGGGGCAAATAAAGCGTTTCTCCTCCTCGTCCTCGTCCTCCTTCTTCACTTTGGTGGTTTGTTTACCGTTTTTCGCTTTCGCTTTCGGTTTTCAAGACCGTTTCATCAGTCGTTCCGTCCATATTTTTTTACTAACCGGCTTTTATAGATGTCATTTATTAGTGTTTATCAGTTATCATATCGCTCTGTGTTGTTGCTGCACTTTGTAGTTTGTTGTCGTGACCCCGGGAGGTTTTGGTCTCTCTCGCTCCGTCTTCATCTTCCTCTCATTGAAATGGCAGGATGTGAAGCGGTGAAGCACCTGTACTTCGTCACACACTCACAGGGGATGCTTCTTTGGCAGGCAGATGTGTGTGTGTGTGGTTGTGTGTGTGTGTTTATTGTGTGTGTGTGTGTGTATTGTGTGTTGAAGCCCCACATTGCCAGTTGGCTGTCTGACGTCCTTATCTGCCCGACAGCCATATTGTCACCTCACCGCCCTCTTCCTCTATCTTTCTGTCACCCTCTCTCTCTCTTTCTCTGGCTATCCCTCTCTCTCTCACACACACACACACACACATGCATGTTAATACACACTTACACACACACACTGCACACACTGCACCTGTTACAAGGGCGTTAGTCACAAGTGTTTCTCCAGAGACGAATCACACACAGGCCTCGGTTTCAGCTTCGCTTTCACCACAGTGGCTCCCATGGGAACACACACTCACACACACACACACACTTGCACATGCACACATGCACACACACCTTTCCTGTGTTACACACACACATTCCCTCAGTTACAGATTACTTGAGGCACCCTGGAGCCAACAGGGTCATTAACCCCTAGATCTTTGCACAGCAGTTAATGATTTGCCATCATCATTCGTTTTGCAGCGGCACTAATGCACACACAGATACACACATACACATACACACAAACATACACGATCAATGCCAATTTTGGGGGACATTAACAGGAGGTCTCGGTGGACTTGTGCACCACCTCTGTGCTCATTTGTGACAGCGCACCACCTCATTGTTGCATTGTTAACGCGTATTCATCATGGCTGCCACCGAGGACTCACCTGTCTGCCGCAGCTCCCTCTGGAGACACAGGAAGCTTCATGCAACCGCTGCCACTAAACATTATTACCCCTGATGATGGTCTGTAAGTGGACTTTAATGTGTTTGAATTCCACTCCAGTGATTTATGTAGATTTATTCTGGAGGTATTTAAGAATTCTCAAAAATAAAAAAATTAAAATATATTGGATTTCAGAGAAAAAAAAAAATCAAACACTTTCGAGGTAGAACATTTGAGGTAGGCGTACAGTAGGGTGAATCATTGTCTCTGATTGACTTTTCCAGTTCTGCGCTATGCAGAACTTTTTAACTTGACTTTTTAACTCTTTTTTTTTTTATTTCTAAGCTGGTTCTTCTTTCTTTTTTTATTTAAATATGTTTTGGGGCTTTTTTTGCCTTTATTTGATAGAGACAGGAAATATGGAGAGAGAGGGGGAATGACATGCTGGTTCTTCTTTCCAAGATTGCCACTTTTCTGACTGAGAGGCTTTTAAGTCTGGGGACAGACAGAAGACCTAAGGTCATGGGGTGGAGTATAATGTATAAAGAGATCAGACAAGTGTGAAGGCCACTTTTTAGAATAATTTATATAATTAAAAACACTTAAATAGCAGTATATGATTCATATCTGTTCCTTTTTTTTTAAATCTCTTTTTTTCCATTGCAAGTTCAAGAAGTCACAGTTACAAGAATGAGGAGTGCTTTTAATTTGAAAGAATGGATACAGGAAGTGAAGAGGGACAGAGATGAGATGATGAGGAGGGAGAAAGGTAGCTTTACCTTGCAGGTCATTATATGAGAATTTTATCACCTCATTATCTTTTATCTCTGCAATATTCACTCTAACTGCAGGTGAACCACACGGCCACACCTCTCAGTTTTTAAGGTTAGTGTCCAGAGATATAGGCCTAGTTGTTGCACTGACTGGACATGATGCATGCTGGGAGAAACCGTTAATATAATACATCCATGGGAGAAACCCCCAGTGGGCGGCCATGTCCCAGGACTGAGCCTTAATAAATAAATCAGTTTTTCTATTTCAACGGTCACGTGCTCATTGGAAAAACACAAAGTCTAATCTGTGTTATCCATCAAAAAGCGTCAGCTCTGGCCTTCACTTTTATTCTGGGCCGAACCATTTATCTAGTTTGTGTCTGTGTGTTTGTGTCTTTTTATTCCCCGCTGCTTTGTGTTAGCATCCCATAACACAATTTCTCCTCCATTAGCTTTGCTGCTGTCTGGAAACAGTTGCAATTGCATAAAGGGGGGGGGAGGAGGACATGGGTCTGGCTGCTTTTGCGTGTGTGTGTGTGTTGTGAGGATACGTGCATGTGCTTGTATGTCATCAGTGAACACAACACAGTTATTAGCTCAGTGGCGGAGGCAGATCAATAGGCTGAGAGGAGAGGTGGAGCAGGGGGGCGACGGAGGGTAGGGACGAATTGAAGAGCCAGAGAGGAGGTGGTGATTGTCAACACTCCTCACTCAGCTTTTCTCTGGAAAATAATCCCACCCTCCACTCTGTGTGTGTGTGTGTGTGTGTGTGTGTGTGTGTGTGTGTGTGTGTGTGTGTGTGTGTGCGTGCTCTTGAGACGAGAGCAGGTGTGTGCGTGTGCTTAAGATTTTCCGGCTAGATTGGACTTGATGCCGATGCCCTAGAAAACCACTGCACCTTAAACACAGAGCCAATTAGCACGGAGCTACGGTATTGTAGCTACGTCTGAATATAGCTTCAGCCACCACAGAACTAATAACAGTGGTCAGCCTCGAAAATCCCGAGCAGTTAATCCAATTAGAGTCAACACATAGGGATCCTGAGCATTAAATCCAATCAGAGTTATTACACAGGAATGTTTAGTTTTCTGAGCCACACTTACATTTACACACCGAATTAGAGAACAGCGACCTGTGCATAGTAATTAGCTGTCGTTTTACACAATCTGACAAAATACAGTCCCCTAGGAAATCCTTGTCTGAACTCCCGCCAAATTCTCAGATTATATTGAGCAATTACTGAAATTTCAGAGCATAACATATAGGCAAATTAGCTTCTATTATGAGTTTGGCTGAAAATGACAGAAAAAGCACCAGAACCTGGATGTAAACAGAGACACTGTTTAGCCTGTTAGCTTAAAGGATAAAGTGTTGAGTTCAATAATAAACCCCCTCGCCTTCTGTTTCCTCAGACATAGTCATGGTAAAAAAAGAAAAGAAAAAAGAAGCAATCTTAAAGGAAAAATGTATTCCCCCGACTTTTATCCTGTATCTCCTTGTAATTGTTCATTTCTTTATGTTTGACAAATTAACGTCAAAATATTGCGAGCATGACTCATACTATATTGTCTTTCAGAAACAATGTAGCCAAACTAGCAATGTATATTAGCTAACATATTAGCGTCTGTTAAAATGATGTCATTTCTTTGTGTTAAAATGCTAACAACAGCTAAAACTTATGAAGAAAGCACCAGAACCCGGAGGGTAACTAATGTAAACAGACACATTGCTTAGCCTGTTGGCTAACACCTTGCCTTCTGTTTCTTGGGACATATTCATCTTTTTAAAAAATGAAACAATTTTAAAGGAAAAATGACCCAGTTTTTATCCTGTATCTCCATGTAAATTGTTCATTTATCTCTTGCTGTTTGCCAAATTAATGTTGAAATATTGCGAGCACGGCTCATGTGTTGTTTCACTCCAGAAACCTTTTCACTATTTGAATCATCAACACTTTAAAACTGCCCTTCCCCTTTTATCACTGACAGCATAATAGGCTAAATGTGAACTTACTTTGCTTCGAGGAGGCTACTGCTACTCCGGGGCACCTTTGTGTTGGTGTATTACTTCTTATCTAAGCAGCACATTGTAAACATAAAATAAAGAAAAAAATCTCATATTCTCACCCACAACGTGCTTTAAGTATCTTTTCTTTGCTTGTGTTTGTGAGAAATCCTCCTCCCACAGCAAATGATGGAAGTGATGATGCTAATGGACGCTACACATAGACTCTGGCTCCTATGGTAAATGGACTGCACTTGTACAGTTTTGTTTACAGTGCATTCAGGGCTTATTTCTTACTCAGTATGCTCATCAAAATGGGGAAAAAAACATGATTAAGAAGATACATATAATCCTGGTGTTGGATCTGATCCCTGGTTTGTTTACAGTATTCTCTGTGGTCTTGACCTCAGCGTCCTCGGACAGATGTTGGATCAGCTCTAGTCCTCCTCATGTGATGCAGCGCAGCGCGTTGAGTGGAACAAGAGTATTTGAGTAGATCCCTTAATGTGACATGCATATAGGAGCAGTAATTAGCAGGCTCACTGGCTGTAATTAGTGGGTTTAAATGGAGGAAAGCTATCGCTAGCTGTCCTTTTGATGTGTGTGGGAGATGTTATGCAAACGAGGTGGCTTTTGTTCTGTGCATGTGTGTGTGTGTGTGAGGATGTGAAGACACATTTTTGACTCTTGTGTGATGTTTACCTGTCAAAAAAAAAGGTTTAACCAGCGCTTCACTGTGTCAAGGGGCTGAAATAATAAAAGACATGATAACGTGCATGTGAGGTGCGTTCAAGTGAGCGTGTGCGTGGTCCCTGTGCAGCGCTGGGGAGATGCAGACGAGTCTCCGGGAACAAGAGGTAACGCTGCTAATTATGCGCTCTCTGTTCCTCCGCACCACACTGTGGCATATTCACATATGCAGTGGAATCTATTAACAGTTGTTCAGTGAAAAGCACGAAATCAGAGCCTATTCATGCACGAGGCTCCTCAGCTGGCGCCGCGGTAACCTGCTGAAGACCATCTTTGTTGGAGACGTTGTCAGTCAAGCAGAGCCAGGAATAAATGAATGAATGAACGAGTGAACTCTCGGGAGCTTCGCAGCAGTATACGCAGTGCACACACACACTCGTTGCTCTTTTCCAGAGTTCAGTCATGGCTGAGCCTCTGCATGTGCTCTTTTGAACATCTTAAGATTAATAAAAGCTTTGTATGTATAAGCATACAGTATGTCATCCTTTGATTATCAGGTTCAGTCTAGAATCTGTAGTGTTACATCTGTTATGACATCTCATGCTGATATATGAGATATTTGTGATTATCTTCCACCATGCAGATACTTTATGATTAGCACAAACTACGTTATCAACTTTCTTTCTTTCTTTCTTTTAAAGTATTTAGTATTTCTGGGGGCTTTTATGTCTTTAATGGATGGGACAGTTGGAGGAAGACGGGAAATGGGGACACAGAGGGAGGGAGAATTGCATGCAGCAAAAGGCCCATATGGGGTGCCTGCTTTATCAACTGAGCTATACAACAGCCCAACTTTGAGCATTTCTAAAGTCTTCAGTCCTCAGTTTTTTTAGGTCATCAATCATTTTTAGGTTCTCAACTTCTTAAATCTGTGAATTTTAAGGTTTTAACCAAAAACAATTAAAGGGATAGTTCAACATTTTGGAGATAGAGTTGTTTTTGAGGCAAATACAGAGACTGCTTGCTGAAAAACTGCCCCTGAAGGCAATGCGTATCAGCGGTTTTGCATGAATTTACCTCTAAAACAACTCTGTCTGGTAATGTTCTGTTCTTCTTATCTCATAGCGTGGTGAATGTGCAGGTCACATCTTGTCCACCAGAGCGTTTTGGAGTTGTTGGATTGTGTATTTGATGAGTTTGATGAGGGAAACCAAGAAATCCCATGAGCCTCCGTAGCTTAACTCTGAGCAGCTCGCGGCTCTTCTCCGCTGTAAAAATAGCTTGCACCGACAAATAAACGTAACAAACCTACTGCTATGACTATAGGGATTATGGCAATGGGCCAATTTGCCAAAATGTTGAACTATCCCTTTAAAGATGTAATGTTGCGGTCCAGGAATTCATTTTCCTCAAATTCCCTCCAAACATTTATTGCCGAACAATAATAAGATGAATGGTTAGTAGACCGGAAACGATCGGTTGAGTGAGAGGAAATTGATGAGCACCAATTTTGATGGTCTTGTTAATGGTTTCCCAGGTTACAGCCTCTGTGAATGCTCTGCTGGTTTTTCTTCTCCTCAGTCCTCTGCAATTACAAGCTGAATATTTAGGTTTTTAACTTTGAAAACATCATCTTGGACTTGTTTGGAACAAAGAATGAATTGATTAATTGAGATGATGTGCAGATAACTCAGTTGTGACCAACGCTGCTGTTATTCACTGTCATGCATCAACATTTTCCGACAGCCTCAAATAGAAACGTGATTGTACGGTGCCTTTTTTTGTTTTGTTTTATGTTGTAATATAGTGGAGCATTTCATGGTGTAGGTATCAAAGGCTCATTTATATTTCATACAACTCTACTTCAGCTTGTCTTGCTCTTGCCGTTGTATGTGTAGTGGCTGTGAGACACTTTGCTATTTCCTGACTGACTGACTGACTTTACTTAACTTAAATGGCTCTCGCTCCATGATTGAACCGACGGGGTCAGCCCGCCGGTCAACCTCTGTTACTAAAAACTTCAGTTTCCAGGGCAACTGGGTCAGCCTGGTGTGTGGTCATCTATCTGCACCCACCTCTCAAATGATCACAGCTAATTGTTGTTATTCTTAGCGAATGTCTGGCCCCAGACTGAGCTGAGTAACAGTGAGTCAGCAGCGGTAACACAAGTAAGTGTGCCACTGAGCCCTGCTGGTTGTAGTTTCACACACACAGAGAGAGAAAGAGGGTGTGTGTGTCTGTGTGTGTGTGTGTATTATACAGTTATATGATCTCCTAGGCGAGATGGTGCAGGCTCTGAATCAGCTTCACTATCACTTTTCTGAACGGTGTGCTACATTCAGGTGCACAAAGCGGGGATTGTGGTGCTTGTGCAGTCAACCCATACACTCCATAGGTTACAGCAACACAGCACCACATAGAAGTGTGTTTGTGTGTGTGTGTGTGGACAGATTTTCCATCTGAAGGTGGAGGATAAAGGGTTTTAGTGCGTCTAATCCAGAGGCAGGTTTTAGAAAGCTCTGGGACAATGCTGTATAACCTGGATTAGCAGGACACAGACACATGCAGAGCTGGAGGAGGAGCCACATCTGAGGCTGAAATGAGAAACCAGTGTTCACGCTGCTATCGAGCCTCCAGCCAGCACCGTATTAAAATGAGATGAAACTTCAGCCGGCTGGGGGGACTCGGCTGGTTTCAGCAGCAGATAATGGGACTCAGCAGAGGAAAAATGTTCCCATTCACAGGGAACGACTGAGCGCTGTCTGGCTTTTGTTTGTAGCAGCGGATGGATGGATTAATCTGACGCTGATCATTATTTAACAGGTCATTTTACACCTGATGTACAGAATAACATCAATAAGTAATCACTCTTATTTATGTCTCCATGCGTGAGGCTCTTTCTTCTATATTCGTCTTATTTATCTCGAGTTGTTTGTTATTATCTAAAAGCCCAAAATAGTATGAAGGAAGATTTCCATGTCTTCTTTGATTATTGATCAGCTCTACGTTCTGCATTAATACTGTGAACGTATATCAAAGCCTTAGTCCACAGAGAAATGCACACAGCCTGTATCCAGGAAGCAAGCTTTAAAGGGGACATACCTGCATTTTCTTTTTTTCTTTTTTTTTTAATATAATTGATCATTTTCAGGTTCCCTATATTGAAATCCATGAGATTTTATGAGCTGTTCCCTCGGTTGTCTTCCAGTGATGTGACTAACTTTCGAATTTGCATAACCCCACCCCTACCTGTACCAGTAGAAGGGGCGGGGCAAGCAGTGGTTCATTTGCATTTAAAGGGACAGACACTGAAACCAGCCGTTCTAAACAGAGCTGTTTAGAGAGGATGAAAAGAGCTGTGATGTTTGATCCTTGAAAAGACACGTGGGAACTATTTTAATTTGTGGAAAAGGGGCATAACATGTCTCCTTTAAAAGGAGTCATCAGTACTTCCTGTGACTTTGTGATGTCACAACAAAGCAGTCACCAAAACCCCGCCCATCTGGACCCACCATCCAACCTTTGCAGGATTTGATTTCTCTGTTGTGTTTTACATGAAATCTGCTCCAATCACTCAGAAAGCAGTCAGCCATTGAGAAGAGAGGCTCAGAGCCTCCTCTCTTCTGATTGGCTGACACCGACCTGTTGTTGCTATGGCTCCAGAGAGAGGAGATGTAGGCTACCATTTTAAAGTTGAAAAATAACTCATGTGGGAATTCAAAAGCTTTCATGTGCATATTGTGACATGTTGATTTAAATAAGTTAACAAATGCTGTCTTTGCTCAGAAGAGTGTGTTGAACATGTGTCTTTACATGCGCTGCGTGTTGTTTTCGAACATGTTGACGTGTGAAGTTCTTGCTCGTGTTATTTAATTATGGTACTTATTGATTTCAGCTCGGTCCAGACGCATCGCTCATTAATTTCAGAGCCGGTGGGTTTAAACCTCTCCCATTGTGATTGGATTTGAGGCTTTTTTGCCGGGGACTGATCAAGAAGTGAGAAAACGTAATTTCACCTCTTGGAGAGAGGTATTGAACACAGGCCCACTCCTCTGTGTTTTCATTTGGAGCTACCTTCAAAGACGTGAGAGCTGCAGCATTGAACCCGTCGCCTTTAATTGTAAAAAAAAATGCGGAGAAGAGAAGTATTCTGGCTGCTGCTTTTGAAACGTGCATCATTGTGTCAGTTACTCGGCTCCTATTAAAACTGAGTAACTCCTCCTGGTCCAGGTCTCAGGCTGCCACTCAAATGAAACAAGACGTTTGAGTCTTGTCTGGTGTGAACTTTGGCTTCAGGAAAACGTAATCAGCTTCTTTTTTTCTTTTTTTTTCCCCTCTCCCTGACATTTTAGCGACTGAATCATTCATCAACTGAGACGACGGAATAATCCATAAAAATTATTGTCAGTTGCTGCTCAATGTTTGACTCCACATGGGCCGTGATAAGTCTTGCGGGAATTGCACTTGTGGTTATATAAAGTTAAAACATTTATGAAAGTATGAAAAAAAATCCAGTATCGTTTGAGTGAACAGTGTTAAAAATGACTTGATTTTCTCTTGTTACAGCTCAAAGTTGATTGTCCCTTTTTTTAACTCTATTTTTTCCCATCTCCTCCTCCTCTTTCTCCTCCTCTTCCTCTTCCTCCCTGTCAGATGATGAAGCATGCGTGGGACAGCTACAGACGCTACGCCTGGGGTTCCAATGAGCTCAAGCCCATCTCTAAGCAAGGCCACTCCAGCAATCTATTTGGTGAGTGAGAGCCCATACACACACACACACACACACACACACACACACACACACACACACTTACACAGGATTGATCTGGTGTCCCTGCCACCAGCAGCCTTGGCCTTTAGATTAGCAGCCAAATTGGCCGTCAGTTAGAGTCATCCATCTATGGATGACTCTAAATGTCAGCTTTATCATATATTTATATTCTGTTTGTGCCACTTGCCAGTTGTTGGTGTCTGTGCTGTTAATGAGCGTGGTGACGTGGAGGGTGGGCGTCTCATCGTCTTCCCCTTTGCTAACTCTTCCCTGAAAAACTTAATTCTCACTCAGTTATGAAACTGGTCTCCCAGCTTTCTCATCCTTTAACACAGGGGTTCCCAACCCCCGGTCCGCAGACTGGTACCGGGCCACAGAGAGAGAATGAAAAAATATAAAATAGTTTGTTTTGTCTAATTTACATTTCCGGTCGTTTTATTTATGGACATTTTGCCACTTCTGTTTGTGCATCTTCGCAGCGCTGCACAATTGACAGGCAGGTCCAAAGAGTAAAAGAGTGAAAACCACACATCGCCTGTACAGACTCAATAGTGAGACGACAGAAGACCCAACAGCTGCCAACAAAAAGAGAGATATTTTAAAAGAAAAACAAGAGTCCTGTGTAAATTACAGGTTTATTGCAACAGGTGATTCACATGCTCTAAGCTCCACAGTGCATAGTGATAAATGTGGGGGCCGGCTCTCCGCCGTTTCATCATTTCATCACAGAAAACTTCAAATCTCCCTACGGTCTGGATAAAAGCAGAACATCCTGAGGTCGCCACAAAAGCACTGAAAACCTGCTTCCATTACAAACATATTATACAGCCGCAAAACGACCCCCAGATGACTGATATATTATTATTGATATATTATTATTAAAGCAGAAGTAAGTGATATATTTGTGTTAATATAAGTCTTAAATAGTTATATCTTCCGACAGCAATCACTTACATAGAGTGTTTGGTCTGAAACACGGGTCTGTCAGTCACTCTGCTCTGCTCTGAGCCGAGAAGAAAACATTTATCGTATCCTACAGTTTTTATCCAATGAGGAGAGAGAACTGCATGCAGGGCTGTGTGTGCAGCCAAGGAACGCCGTGAATGTGGCGACGTAGGGACGAGGACTGTTATGGTGCGTTCAAGGAAACTCGTATTTTTCCGACCGTGAAGTCGTACCAGTTCGATCTGGTACGAGTTCACCGGTCGGAAGTTACGAGTGGCCGTTATAGTGACTTTCACCGGTAAAACAGGTCGGAAAAACACGAGTGGGTTGCCTGGAACGCTACAAAGTCGTAAGTTGTGACTTGAAGCTGTAATTTACGATTTCAAAAGCCTGCCTGGAACGCAGCATTAGCGAAAACGACCGGACCACTTACTTCTGCTTTAATATATTATGGTGAGTTGTAACAAAGAACGTAAATGTAACAGAAAACTATGTGAGCACACATACACACTCTGCATGTTGTCTCATTGTGTTTGGTTGGCCGAGGTTGCTGCTTTAAAAGCTGGACTCAGAGAGTAAACATGGCGCTGAAACGCTGAGGATCACACACACGTCTGCTACGATACATGTGCCAATGGCAGCCGATCAATACAACTCATTAAAGCTGTAACATTAGATCTGCAGTGGTATTTGCTGTTTTTTTCTTAATTATGTGCAGAGATGAAGAGCCAGGACCAGTGACTTGAAAGCATGGAGATAGATTTTTTTCGTATTTTATTTATCTTTCGGGACCTCTCAGTCCTGGATGTGCAACAGCTGAGGAACAGGATGTTTTCAGGCTTCATGTTGTACCTGCAGCTGTCTGCCCTTCACAATTGAATACTTATTTATCCTGACTGATTGAATTAATAAGAGAGGGAATTGGATTTTTAATTTGTTCGGATCTCTTCCTTTCTCTTCTCGACCTAATTAAATTCCACCTACCAATATTTGTTTACATACCTTCAGCGTCCTGTGCAGTGTGTGTGTGTTTGTGTGTGTCACTGCCGGGTGGTGTATGTGGCAGTTAACTGTAGTGCAGGACAGATAAGATGGCATTCGTCCGTGAAAGAGGGAGCGGCTCCTCCGCTGCTGATAAGACGACTCACTTGACACCAAAGTAAAACTTGTGTTTGGCGTCGTTGCGGGTGAAGTTTGTTTCTTGTCGGTTGTTTTGGCTGCCCTCCTGTGAGAAGAGCAGCAGAGGAGGAATTCAGATTATTATTCATTTACTTTTCTGTTACAACAACATGTTTCCAAGATGACAATTCAAGCTTTTAAAAGAAACGCACACACAGAATGAGTCTGACATGAATGTGTCAGCAGAATGGAAGGAAATAGGAAAATGGAAATGATATTTAAAGTGGTCGGTTGATTAGTTTTGGCTCTAGGGGTGGCCAAAAAAAAAAAAATGCTGTAAATACAACACTGACACATTTTCATCCAATAACATTGTTCCAGCTGACGTGTCAGTAAACAGTGGCTGGTTTACACATCCAGCTGACTCCGGCTCCACATTCTGCTTTCCCTCTTCACTCCTCTTTTATCTCTGCTCTCCTGGAAAAACTACCTTCCTACAGTAAATGCTCCATAATGGCCACCAATATTCTTAGGCTATATTGTCAGATACATTATTCTTAAAGGGATAGTTCAACATTTTGGCCCAGTATGAGATAATAACAGAATGTTACGAGACAGAGTTGTTTTCGAGGTAAATTCATGCAAAACCGCTGATGCGCGTTCCTATCAGGGACAGTCTTTCAGCAAGCAGTCTCTGCATTTACCTCTAAAACAACTCTGTCTGGTATCGTTCTGTTATTATCTCATAGCATGGTGAATGTGCAGGTCACAACTTGTCCACCAGAGCATTTTGGAGTTGTTGGATTGTGTATTTGATGAGTTTGATGACGGAAAACAAGAAATCCCATTAGCCTCCGTAGCGTAGCTCTGAGCAGCTCGCAGCTCTGCTCCGCCGTTCTAAAAATAGCTTGCACCGACAAATAAAGGTAACGAACCTACTGCTATGACTATAGGGATTCATAAAGTCGTGTGTATGATTCTGGTCCCTGCATCACTACAACACATTCTTCATTAATGTGGTCACATTAGTCATTTCTGTTGCAACAATTTTATGTGCAAAAATGCTGAAACTATGACTAAAGTAACAAAAACGAAGCTTCAAGATGATTGTTATAGGTGAGGCCATGAGGTAAATATCTTTAATGTGACTCAGCGTTTCCTCAGCCTACTTCCCTGTCTTGTATTCCTGTCTGTACAGTGATGAGACTCTGGGCTCTGAACGCTTCTGAAATGTAGGTGACCTACAACTCTGCACTGTGGTGTAGATGAAGCTGCTGCTGCTGTACATGTCCTGTAGTGTAGCACTGTCTCCTCACATGGATAAAGGTTGTGGGTTCAATCCCCAGGTCTTTCTGCGTGGACAGTCTCCCAGACTTCCTCTTGCATGTACTTTAGGTTAATTATGGGATGCACAGATCTGGCTTCTTCAGTCCCCAATGCCGATACCGATACTTGAGCTTAGTGTTTATCAGCCGATAACGATTTGGTACCACAGTTGAGTTAATAACCTGTACACCTTGCCATCAGGACTGACTTAAACATACAATTGAATTGAAGTGAACAGATCTGCGTCATGGATCAGCCTCATTATCCGATACCCGATCTAGCTAATTTGTCAATATCTGGGCCGATATCCGATCTTAATACTGGATCGGTGCATCCCTAATTAATTGGCGACTCTAAGCTGCCCCTATGACGGTTGTTTGTATATCTGTATACACTTCAGCCCTGTGATAAAGTGGTAATCTGCCCGGGGCGTCGTGCCCTGCACAGCCTGTTCAAAACAGCTGATCTGCTGATTGTAGTGACACCAGTGATCTGGACGATGCTGAAACACACGTCATGGGAAACCTCTTAGTCATTGTTGATACAAGTGTAGCTTTAAATAATATATTTTGCAGTGATAATTGCACCCAGAAAATATTCTAATACACTTTTCTGGTTTCTGGTTATTAGCGCTATAGGCTTCTCATTGATAGTTGTGTGGCTTTGTCGGGTAGAGTTTTCTATCCGACTGCAGCAGCCTCACATTAGAACTTAATGAAGTTTCACCCTTGAATCTTCGCTGCATTAAAAGGCCAAGAGCTGAATTCCTAATGTTGAGTTATTCTCTAACATCACATCTCTGAAGCCTTTCTGTATCTTACATCATTGTGGGAGCAGCGTTTGCATTATTTGTGTCAAGGCTCGATCGTTGTTGGTTTTTTTTTTTTTTTTTTTTTTTAAGTTTCTGCTCCGTTTTGACGTCAAATTATAAAAGTGACAGGATGACGGCACTTTGAGGTGAAGAAGAATAGGAAAGTTTGAAGTCACAGGTTTGGTGTAGAGACGTTTTGTTCAGTTTTAGACACCGAGGTGATTCTTCTGATGTCGAGACGCACTGTTTGTCTATCAATACTAGGAGACTTTCTGAAGTTGAACTTGTTAAAAATTTGATTTCCAGGCTTCTTTGCTGTGTGATAAACACTGTAAATGTGTTTTTTTTTTCCTGCTTTGGTAGACATGAGGACACCGGTGTGTCAATCTGTAATCTTTGTGTAGGAAATTAAAATCTGATTTAATTTTTGCATTGTGGAGAAAAGGCAAATAATGGAAAGTGTCAAATGTACACAGAGGCCCTGACAGTTTTCAAATGACATTTTCACACAAGTTTCTTCTTAATTCAAACTGAAAATACATAACTTGAGTCTTTGCCCCCTCCTGAGGAAGGGAGAAAATGCTGAAACCCCCACTAAGTCTTTTTCATTATACAGTGTGGAAGATTTACAGGCTCATTTTTAATGATTGCCTTCTTATGTTTAATGGGGAAATTCAATCAGCTTTGTGTAAATTCCATCCTCTGTTTCATTACCGGAATTTATCATACGTAAATGTAGAAAGGGAGCGGAGAGCAGCTGTGTGAATACTAATTGTGAGATTAGCCCGGTGTTAGTGTTTCTCTCTGTCTCCCCCTTCGCTCTATCCATCCCTCATGTCTTGTGCTATAGAAAGTAAATAGGTTTTAGTTGACTGCTCCGGCAGCAGCCCCGCTTCCATCAGTAAATAAGACAGCGTGGCCCCCGGGGGCGTTGTCACAGCCGTCTTCTAACTCCTATACAACATGATGTATGGTGATAATATTAGCCTGACATGGGATATTATGCAACAAAGCTACTCTCCATTATATCTGAAGGCTATTTCCTTGATCTACAGTAACCTGGGCCGCTGCCTGCGAGTATCCAGGACCATTAAAACTTTAAAAACTTTGTCAATGGCACATAAAAAGAGAGATGAATGAACAGATCTGTTAGCAGTTATGTTATTCTAAATTAAACATTAGTTATATATTAAAACAACAAAAGACTATGAGAAGTTTTTTTTTCTTATGTAAGACAGAAACTTTTAGAAGAGGAGAAAAACTCTATTAATGAATAATTAACTAGCTGCTCTTTCATCCTCAACATTTTCAACTCAATAATCCTTCAGACTGGTAAATTGAAAATCCTTAAAGGTCTCATATTGTATAAAGTGAGATTTCTACGTGTAGTTTGGTTACAGATCAGCTCTTGGTTCTATATTGATCCTGTAAAAGTTTCACCACTTCAGTCCACAGAGAAATGCACACAGCCTGTATTCAGAAACTGAGCCTTAAAACCAGCTGATGGGACTTCCTGTGACATTGTGATGTCACAACAAAACAGTGACCAAGCCCCGCCCACCCAGATCCATCGTTTTAACTTTAAAAACATGTTCCTTGCATTATTTGGCTTGTCTGAATGTTTACTTGAAATCTGCTACATTTTTATTTGATCTACAGCCAAACCAATCAGGGAGCCGCCTCTATTCTGATTTGCTGAAGCTGTTAAAGGGATAGTTCAACATTTTGGCAAATTGGCCCATTGCCATAATCCCTATAGTTTTAGGAGTAGGTTTGTTACCTACAATCGTCGGTGCAAGCTATTTTTAGAATGGCGAAGCAGAGTCGTGAGCTGCTCAGAGCTACGCTACGGAGGCTCATGGGATTTCTTGGTTTCCCTCATCAAAAAGTTGTTGGATTGTGTATTTGATGAGTTTTATGAGGGAAACCAAGAAATTCCATGAGCCTCTGTAGCGTAGCTCTGAGCAGCTCACAGCTCTGCTCCGCCGTTCTAAAAATAGCTTGCACCGACAGTTAAAGGTAACAAACCTACTCCTAAAACTATAGGGATTATTGCAGTGGGCCAATTTGCCAAAATGTTAAACTATCCCTTTAATGCTCCAGAAAGAAGATAGGTACAAGCCAATGGGAACTTCCTGTACATTTACATTTATTCCAAGGTTTTTGGAGTCTTAAAACTACCAATATAGATCTTCTTCTTCTTCTTATGGTTCGGCAGGAAAAAGTTTTGCACCTCGGTTTATACTCCAGAAAATGTTCATCCTTAGCTCATCCTTTTTCAAATCTTATGAGATCATCTTATTTTTTGTTTTTATTCCAGCAGCTCTGTCTCTTATCTCTACCTTCCCTTCATTCATCACAGATAAAAAAAAGAAAAAAATGTTCAGTCCATGTTTGGAAACGCTCACAACTTTTCAGGGTGGAAAAAAAGCCGAAATCTTCTCCCAGGGTGGGATTTTAATTTATTTATTTACCAGCATCCATCCTTCCAAAACGTTGGCAGGCAGGCGACGAGGCTTATCTTCCCCACCAACAACTTTGGCAGACCACCAGCCGTAATTTGGATTTGATTTATCAAACAATATCACAAAATTAGTTTTCTTAACCCAAACACTTCAGCGTGAAGGAGCCAGAGATAATGAGAAGTTTGCAGTCGGCTCCAAATCTCGTATTAGCATTGACAAAGTACAAATCACTGTCCAATTTAATGGTTCTGCCCATGTCTTTTCTATTAATGTCAACAGCAGTGTTCTCCAGAGAGCGAGTCTCGCTGAAGAAGTGGATGGTGATAAAAATGACTCTGAATTTTTGATGAGAAGAACATGCAAATAAAAAAAAAGTTCCATTAAGTGGTTTAGCTGCAGCAGCAGAAGCAACAACATGAGACTTCTTCTTATTGCTGTTTAAAAAATTAAACTGGTAACAATGAAGTCTTAGATGGACACAGTATTTCCCACCTAAACAGTGTTGTTTAGCCTGACAGCTTTCTGTGGATGTCTTTTACTTCTTCCTTTTTGGACTGGTTCAAGGTGGGTTGGGGCTTATCCGGGGTTCAGAAACATTTAAATTAAAAACGTGCAGCAGTTTTGAGGCTGTTTGCTTTTGTTGCAGATGTTTGCACATCGCGACATAAACATGCTCCGTAACCCGTAGTCTGTTGTTTATGGCGGTTAAGACTACACAAACACACAATGTCGTAACATTGTAGGCTATATGTCATGTAACGTTATCCACCGCTCCATTTATTGATTTTTCGCCAGCTTCGTTGCAAACAAATGCACATAGTTCCCCTTTAAGTTTCCTTAAATTGAGTCATGAATATGTAATGTTGCCAGCAAAATACTATATTGAATGAATGCAACATTAATGTAACTTTGAGATGGAAGAGTTTAGATTATGGCTGCACAATTGAATCAAAATCACAATTTGGCCCAAGAACAACATCCAAATGGTGAAATCTGTCACAAGACTATTGTGCATTGTTGCTATAGAGACGCATTGGCCGACCAATCATATCCTCAAGATGTAAAGAGTTCCCAACAATCACCAAATCATCAATTTCATATATTTTTAAGTGGAAACGAAAAGTAAAAATGACCATTCACACTGAATTGATAGATGTAATGTGACGTTTTTGGATATTGATCAAATATTAGTAACAATACAAACTGATACACAGTGTTTGTAAAGTGACATACTTATAGAGGAGCCGTTGACTAGTATAAGAAACGTGATGACGTATCGTACCGCAGATGTGAAACGAATGAAGGGTTTTCTATTTAAATCACACGTGAGCTGCACATTGATCCTCTGAATGAGGAACCGGCTGATCATTGTTGTTGTTGTTGTTGTAGCTTTTTATCTCATCGGGCGCAACAAATGTCAGTCAGAGAGCGTATTTCATCCAGACCGCGCTCACCCGGCCTCGCTCTATAAATACAGTTTGTGCAGCTCAGCTCACGTATGATCTGATCCGGTCTGGTCTGGTCTGGTCGTACGCGGACGCTGAGTGATTGTGACATTTCAGATGCAACGTCAATAATACCGTGCAGAGTTGATTTATTATAATTTAATCAACGTGCGCATGCAGCGTCCGCCGTTTGATGTCAGTGACAGTAACGAGTACAAACTGATGACGTAATGTTTTGATTTCATCCTCTGCTGTTTTTGTTTAAAAAAAAAAAAAATCTAATTATGCCTTTTAGCAGAGCAGAGTATTTTGTAAAGCGAGACCCCGATCAGCTGCAGTAAACCAAGCTCCCGTCCCTGGAGACTCTGTTGATTCACCATGTTTGCTAAAATTAAACACAGCCAGAGGCGACGACGGGCGGCGGGCGGCGGCATCCATCTCCCCTCCTGTCCTCTCCACTTCCTCTCTCCATCTTTTAGCGCTCGGCTCAGCTGTCTATAACTGGCATGCTGCTGTCGAGGCTCGCCCACCAGAGCAGGTATACATCTTTCTACTTTTCCAAATCCGGAGTGGAGCGGAGCCGAGTCCCGCTGCTGCGACGCTGTGGATCTGCCAGCAGACGCGGCCGGTACACTGAGGCTTCAAGTGGAGGCCGCAACCTGCTGAATACAGATGTTAGAATAGGAAAAAAATGTCAGATGTCTTTGTTCTAAATGTAATATTTTAGGTTTGAGGAATATTTTTGAATTATTTAGATCCCCTCCTCTCGCTCGGCGCTCTCGTAGCTGTCCGACTCTTAACACGAGCTGTCCGTCTGAATCTCCATCAGCAGCTGAGGAGAGGACTTTTTTTCCACAGTTGCCAAAAAATAGTGAATTTAATGTGCGCATTGTCCCCGGGAAGATGAATTATTACCTTGTTAAGTTTCTCCAGAACATCAGGAACTCATTTGGAGCTCGGTGCCAGCGGAGTTGTCAGCCCCGGCCTTAAGCTGCAACCTGGCTCCTGTTCGACATTATGGAGTTTAATTTCATCTCGGAGCCCCCATTATAAACCAATGAGCCAGAGGTGAGGTTTGTACCGAGCCTGTGTCCTGGAGTCCAGTCGCTGCTGTTGTTTTTTTTTTAAATACAGACACAGGAAGGAGCTCTGAGAACACGGGGAATGAGGTTTCAGCTCAGAGAGTCTCCTGCATTACTCTATGAGCCATAGATGTCAGACTTCACATCAGAAGATGACATAATGACGAGGCTACATATACAGATAGTAACTTATATTGTAAAGGAAACTGTTAAGGACTAAAATTAAAGGAATAATTCACCCAAAAATATGAAATTCAGGCACTAGTGACTCACCCTCATGCTGATGAATACTCCGGAGTAGTTTTTTATTCCTCAAAGTGCATCTGGAGACCCGGGAGGCCGGTTTGTAGTCCAACAAAAACTTTACATGAGATTAATAGGGGCCGACACAAAAACATCCATAAAGCTACACAAAAACCATTTAATATTCCTCCACACCACTCATCGGGCGCTATTAATCTCATATAAAGTTTTTGTTGGACTACGAACCGGCCTCCCGGGTCTCCAGATGCACTTTGAGGAATAAAAAACTACTCCGGAGTATTCATCAGCATGAGGGTGAGTCAATAATGACTGAATTTCATTTTTTGTTTTTTAAGAAACTCAGATATCGGCAACCAAGCAAAATATTCAATATAATGATAACAGCAGACATTCTGTTATATGCTTTTATCCATGATACCTTAACAATAACAACAAATAGATCACATTCATTGTTGTTTTTAAGCTCCTCCTACATTGTAACTCAAGATATTAGCTACCAAGCAAAATATTCAATAAATTGATGACCTAAGACATTCTGTTTTATGCTTTTATCAATGATGACTCAACAAAAACAACAATAAGATCACATTAATAATTGTTTCTAAGCTGCTTCTACACTGTTTGGACTGTAATTCTTTTGGAAAATACAGAATCTCTATTTTTTCCACAACATCTTTATCTGAGTTTTAAGCAGCATAGCAAAAATAAATAGTGTACAGTCTTTGACATTCCTGCAACATGTCATACAACATGTGTTAGCTGCTTTATTATGTCCAGAACACAACATAAAACAAAAAATCACATAGAGAACACAAAACAACATGCTTCTCTTGTTATTTTAAAAAATTTAGATATTATACGCCACTTAACGGAGTCCTATCGAATGATACAATGAAAAATTAGAAAGAAAAACAGAAAAGAAAAGAAAGAAGATATTAATAATCACACTCTTGGAAACTGCTATATCCACAGTAATTAGTCATTTGATTTGATTCTCTATTAAGTCTGAGTCCTTGACATATTCAATGAAAGGCCTCCATATACATTCAAATATGTGTTGTTTAGCCTTCAGTATGTAAGTCATTCTCTCCAGTGGTAGGCTTGACAACATCTGTCTTAAAGTATCAGAATCTTTATTTTAATATGATGAAAAACTGTTGGATATTTGATCTAAATCGATATCTGAAGCTGCCTAGAAAGTAAGATATGCTGTAACTTCATGTCTCCATGACCTCCATGCAGCGTCCTCCATGGTGGTCATAACAACAACTGAATCTGAGCGAAGCCGATTTCTGCACATAGTGTTGTTCGGCCATGTCGGCTCAAACAACAAATATCACTCAGGCTTTCCTGGCAAGTGTGCGTTTTTGTGTTTTTCCGTGTGTGTGTGTGTGTGTGTGTGTGTGTGTGTGTGTGTGTGTGTGTGGTTTCCCTGTTCGGCACTCTCTTTAATTGTTGACACCGCTGACAGTCGACTGGCTGCGCTTCACAACAGCCAAACAGACGAAAAGGTTGAAAACATCATCTCCCCCCTCGCCTCGTCTCGCCTCAGCTCGGCTCGCCTCGTCTCGCCTCAGCTCGGCTCGGCTCGGCTCGCCTCCCGCTCTCGCCCACGGCCAGCACGGGCAGGCACTCGTGTGTTCAACCAACCAAAGAAAATGTGTGCGTGTGTGTGTGTGTGTGTGTCTTTTTTCTGCCTAAAATAAACACACTTGACTGGGCCACAGCACATTAAAGGTCACTACTGATGTCTCCTGTTGCAAAGGGGGAAAAAAAACAGGCTGAATTTTTAGGTCGTTTGCCATCGAGCCCAGAGTGACCCGGACGGGGCCACGGGAGAACATTGTGTTTGTGAGTGTGTGTGTGTGTGTGTGTGTGTGTGTGTGTGTGTGTGTGTGTGTGTTTTTATCTTGTTTTAGTGTGCCTCATCTGTGTGTGTGAGCGAAGACGCCATCTGTCTTGTTGGTCTTTGGGCTGTTTTCTGAGGAAGAACCAGAGGAGCCTTAAAGACACCTTTTTCTAAATGTGAGCGCACGGAGAACACAAACAGACACACACATGGAGCTCGCCCCTGCAGCGCCGAGCCGACACATGTGACACAACCTCACTGTGTCACTGTGTGTGTATATGTGTGTGTGTGCCGACTATTCAACAACAACACATGGCAGCGGTTGAATAGGACAGTGGAATTCTAAACAAGACTGAGAATAAAGATTATTTTTCACTATCAATTAATCAAATTCACCCTAAAGCTTTGCAGGCCATGTGCAAACCGTCTGCTCCACACATCGCTGTACTGTCGGACTGACGGGGGCTCCACAAAACAAAATGTGTGATTATTATTCATTCAAGGCTTTTGCCCGGTTTGTTGTTATTTTTTATTTTATTGACATTTTCCTGCAGTTTACTGCAGTGCTGCACCGAGACCATTCTGAGTTCATAACAGTTATTTACTGTTAAACTGTTAAAGGTTTTGTCACAAGTGCCGTGAACCAGAATTGATGGAGGTGATGGTCCAATAATGTGAGTTTATGTAAATATGAGGAATATTGGCTGATTAATTAGTTATTGGAACTTTTTATTGCCTAGTTTCTGTATCGGTGCCAAAAATCCTGTATTGATCCGGCCTCCGAAAAAACATGAAGTGCTCATCATATTTTCTCAGCTCCCAATGTTTGATTTTCAGACGTTTTACTTTATCTGAGTCTAAAAAGTGTCAGGGAGGTCTTCAACTCCCACCTCCGGGAGAGCTTTGACCGGATTCCGAGGGAGGTCGGAGACATTGAGTCTGAATGGACCATGTTCTCCACTTCCATTGTTGACGCGGCCGTCCGGAGCTGTGGCCGTAAGGTCTCCGGCGCCTGTCGCGGCGGCAATCCCCGAACCCGGTGGTGGACACCGGAAGTAAGGGATGCCGTCAAGCTGAAGAAGGAGTCCTACCGAGCCTGGCTAGCTCGGGGGACCCCCGAGGCAGCTGACGGGTACCGGCAGGCCAAGCGGACGGCAGCCCGGGCGGTCACGGAAGCAAAAACTCGGGTCTGGGAAAAGTTCGGGGAGGCCATGGAGGAGGACTACCGGTCAGCCTCGAGGAAATTCTGGCAAACCATTCGGCGCCTCAGGAGGGGGAAGCAGTGCTCCGCCAACACTGTTTACAGTGGAGGAGGGGAGCTGTTGACCTCGACTGGGGATATCGTCGGGCGGTGGAAGGAATACTTCGAGGATCTCCTCAATCCCACTGACACGCCTTCCGTCAAGGAAGCAGAGGCTGAGGATTCAGAGGTTGATTCATTCATCACCCAAGCTGAAGTCACTGAGGTAGTCCGGAAGCTCCTCAGTGGCAAGGCACCGGGGGTGGATGAGATCCGCCCTGAGTACCTCAAGTCTCTGGATGTTGCGGGGCTGTCGTGGCTGACACGCCTCTGCAGCATCGCGTGGCAGTCAGGGACAGTGCCTCTGGACTGGCAGACCGGGGTGGTGGTCCCTCTCTTCAAAAAGGGGGACCGGAGGGTGTGTTCCAACTACCGGGGGATCACACTCCTCAGCCTCCCGGGGAAAGTCTATTCCAGGGTGCTGGAGAGGAGAATTCGGCCGATAGTCGAACCTCGGATTCAGGAGGAACAATGCGGTTTTCGCCCTGGCCGTGGAATGCTGGACCAGCTCTACACCCTCCGCAGGGTGCTCGAGGGCGCATGGGAGTTTGCCCAACCAGTCCACATGTGTTTTGTGGACTTGGAGAAGGCTTTCGACCGTGTCCCACGTGGCATCCTGTGGGAGGTGCTCCGAGAGTATGGGGTCGGTGGCCCTCTGCTGAGGGCTGTACGGTCCCTGTATGACCGGAGCAGGAGCTTGGTTCGCATTGCCGGCAGTAAGTCAGACCTGTTCCCGGTGCGTGTTGGACTCCGGCAGGGCTGCCCTTTGTCACCGGTTCTGTTCATTATTTTTATGGACAGAATTTCTAGGCGCAGCCAAGTGCCGGAGGGGGTACGGTTCGGGAGCCACTTGATTTCATCTCTGCTTTTTGCGGATGATGTGGTCTTGTTGGCTCCCTCGAGCCAGGACCTTCAGCATGCACTGGGGCGGTTTGCAGCCGAGTGTGAAGCAGCTGGGATGAGAATCAGCACCTCTAAGTCCGAGGCCATGGTTCTCGACCGGAAAAAGGTGGCTTGCACCCTCCAGGTCGGGGGAGAGTTCCTGCCTCAGGTGGAGGAGTTTAAGTATCTTGGGGTCTTGTTCACGAGTGAGGGGAGAACGGAGCGCGAGATCGACAGGCGGATCGGTGCGGCGGCCGCAGTAATGCGGTCATTGTATCGGTCCGTCGTGGTGAAGAAGGAGCTGAGCCGAAAGGCAAAGCTCTCGATTTACCGGTCGATCTACGTTCCCACCCTCACCTATGGTCATGAACTCTGGGTCATGACCGAAAGAACTGGATCCCGAATACAAGCGGCCGAAATGAGTTTCCTCCGCAGGGTGGCGGGGCGCTCCCTTAGAGATAGGGTGAGGAGCTCTGTCACCCGGGAGGAGCTCGGAGTAGAGCCGCTGCTCCTCCACATCGAGAGGAGCCAGCTGAGGTGGCTCGGGCACCTGTATAGGATGCCCCCTGGACGCCTCCCTCGTGAGGTGTTCCGGGCATGTCCCACCGGGAGGAGGCCCCGAGGAAGACCCAGGACACGCTGGAGTGACTACGTCACTCGGCTGGCCTGGGAACGCCTTGGGGTACCCCCGGAAGAGCTGGAGGAAGTGTCAGGGGAGAGGGAAGTCTGGGGTTCCCTGCTCCGACTGCTGCCCCCGCGACCCGGACTCGGATAAGCGGCGGACAATGGATGGATGGATGGATAAAAAGCAAATGTGATTGATTTACATCATATATAATTAATAGACAAACACGGCAAGCTGAAATATTGCCTTAAACCACCTATTGATCCTTAAATTGTCTCAGTTGTCTAAGTTTATGTATTTAAATAGCAAGAATACACCTTTACTGTGTCTCAACTGTTCACTATCAAAAACACACAACCCAAAAAACTTTGTAAACGTGATGCATGAAGGAGAAAATCCAAGATATTCATGTTGAAGCGCTGAAGTCACTCACAAACTTTGTGGTAAACACAATAAATAAATCAATAAGTCCTCTACCACCAATACAGTGAAGCAGCTCATCAGTTTGTCTGCTCTGAGCTCCAGGCTGATCTTTACTCATCCAGTTAAAGTGTAGAAACACTGACAGTCTTTATACGAGATGATAAAATCAAGTGGCATTGAATATTTTTGACTTTTCCTCTGTCGTTCTTTTTCTTTTAATATTTCCTCTGCCACCTGGGGTTGAGCTCATTCACAGCCGCTGTGGACTCTGGCTGTTTGCTGGATGTGTAGCTACAGGCGGTGTGAGGGAGTAAAAGGCCCGGCTATCTCCTGGGACACGGAGGCTTTCTCAGAGGAGAGGAGGTTATCTGGCCTGGCCCCGGCCTGCAGCGCTTTTTAAAAGGCCGTTGGATGGATGAATGGCAGGATGCTGCTGCCAGGGCTTTGTGATGGTTTCTACTCTTTAGGTTTTTGTTTTTTTTTGTGCCTCTGTCCGTCTCCTGTGGCTTTTTTTTCCCCTTCCACACCGGACCTCTCAATGGTTCTTCTGCTCCTCGTCCTCCCCCCTGGAGTGATGCTGCAGTTGTCACGTGGTGGTGATACCAGGCCGGAGTAAAAAGCACAACTGAAGCTTCTCTCCATAAAATTTACCACTGACTTCAAACACATCTCCAGTGACGGCTGCATCTGTCATTTCAGGCAGCGCGGGCTGTTTTTACATGGTTTCCCCATTTTGAGCAGTGTTGGGCACCTTACTTTTAAAAAGTAATTGGTTATAGTTACTGGTTATGAGTTAGTAATGGAGTTACTTCATGGTAAAAGTAATTTATTACCAGGAAAAGTAACTATTGCGATTAAATATGTCAAATTACTTCGACTTCTCTCCCTAACCCCTGTTTATCTGCAGTTAACCAACTTGCTCAGTATTCCTCCACACAGGCAGGTTCCACGATGTGCTGTAGTACTGATGTGTGATGAACTGAAAATAATGTATAACGTACGCTGAACTAAGCAGGATTACGCACTCCGTAACCTGTAATCTTTTGTTTATGACATTTGCGTCATCCACCACTCCATATATTGATTTCTCGCCGGCATTGTTGTAAACAAATGCACATGGCCAGGTGGAGGGTTAGCAACACAGAGGAAAAGCGACCAGACTTGCATAGTTCCTCTCTAAACGGGTACCCTGATTTTCCAAATAGCAAAACTGGGTTTCTTTAAAACCAGGAAATCAGGATTTGACGTTTATGTACAAAAAACAAAAACAGAAATAGGATACTCAAAAACTCTGATCATAACGGGGACACTCAAGTCCATGAAACCACCTTCATTATTGACCCATCACTGCGGAGACAGAGGTCCGGCCTTCCTGATTGGTCCATCCTGTTGTTTCCAGCACCATGCATATACTCCCTACTATTTTTACAATGGCTCCTGCAAAGAAAGGCCTTTTTGCCTGAAACTCAAACTGTGCAGCTCAACGTTTTGTGAGTGTAAAGTGAGAGCGAAGCAGGTCTCCAGCTTTCTGCCAGAGACTGATTTGGGTTGTTGGTTTAAATCAGGCACAGATGTCTGTTTAACCATGGTCTATTATACCATTAAATGTGTCCCAGCTGGCTTTTCCCCCCTTCTGGCTTTGTCCTTGATTCTATCACGCTATTTATTTACAGTAGAGACCAGTGCAGCTAATACATGAGATTTAACTCATAATCGATATGTATGGCTGCTGCATGTTGCACTGTTTATCTTTTTCTCGTGGGACGACTGAGAGGGAGCAGGAAGCAGCTTGAAATTAAAATATGAGAGCAACTCTCATTTTCAGTTTGACTTTTTTATCCGGTTTGATTTGTTTTTGCGTGAAGCAGCCGTGGCAGCACAGGTAAGCAGATACAGCAGAGAACATACCTAATGCAAAGTCATGCTCCCACATCCTTTTTTAAAACAAATTATTCTGTTTGAGTTCAGAAATATAGTCAAATTAGTGTATTTATTAGGTCTGGAAGTCAGCAGAGGCCCCATTTAATGATATTACCGTAGTTCTTCAGTCAAAAACAGATATTATTTTGATTTTAAAACATTTTGTGATCCTGAGTTAGGGGTGTATATTGGCAAGAATCTGACGACACACGATATGATATATTGCAATACAATAAGAAAGATAAAGTATTGCAATTGTTTTTCTTTTTTGACTGTGCTACAGCTGTGAATGTTTGTGTAAATTGTTAATAAAAAGAATTTGATACAGTGCTTTTAGAATATCGATAAACTATTGTGTGAAATGATGTATCACAGTCGATATTTCCTTACACCCCTCTCCTGAGTGCTGCAATATTACACTGTAAAACACTGATTCATTATCTTTTTTACGACTATAAATTATGTCCTGAAAAGGAAAACTTCTTCTCCATCTGTTTTATCTGATGATCTCACTTTAAATCACTTTTATTCCTCCGGAATGAGATTGTCAAGCAGACAGACTGACTAACACAGTCATAAAAAGTCCTCCAACTATTCCACTGCCAAAAACTTCAATTCATATCTGCAATTTATATAATAAAGGATCAATACTTGGCATCCTCCATACAGATCTCAGTACAATGCTGTGTCAATTTTTCCCCCCACTCCAGAGTATTGATTAAACATCGGAGCAAAGACTTAGACACAGGTCACAAACTGTAGAGCTATAGAGGATCAAATACCAAAAAGAAAACTATTTTGAAGTTGGATTTATAGGTTTTAGTTTTGGGGACATGTCTAATGTTGCGAGGAGGTTTGTTACAACTGGAGGTAAAAGACCACAGAGACCTGAAGGAGATTTTTGGGGGTTTATAAAAGAAGAAAGAAGAGTTCAGTCCACTGTGTCTTCAGATTTTAAAATCAATTCAAAACTGTGCAGGAAGCCAATAAAGGCTAGGACAGGAGTAATGTAAAGTCTGTGTGGAAGTGTGTGTGTGTGTGTGTGTTATCCCACAGAGCAAGGCTTTGAACTCCACACAGGGACACGATTGCACCAACCTGTTTAACGTTGGGGCGTTTTCACACCTGGAAGTCTGAACCAAGGTGATTTATTGGTTGATTTGTAAACAGTTATGTAGATGACATATTCGCCCCGAAGCTATGGAAAATGAACCAACAAGTTTGTGGCATCGTTCCAACGATAATTATAGCTTACTGTCATGGCACTGCTATGAGCAGCATTAACGCTACGCCCAACATGGAACCCATAGTTTGGATTTAGAAGGAGAACCATCGAACATAAAGCTTTGAGACTACAAAAGTCCGAACGGTGGTTATGTTTGGTGCAGACCGAGAGACCACCTCTTCGGTTGGACCAAATTTCAGGTCTTTGTCCCGGGGGAGCTTTCACACCTGTAAACAGGGCTCCTACGCAAGTAATGGAAAAGTTTGGAATTTGATTTTATACATTAAATCCAGGTCTGGAAAAGTATGGAAAATGGAAACTATTGTATTTGTCTTAATACTTATCTGGGTTTGGTCTTATCTGAAGTTATTTGGGAAAATTATTTTGTATGCGCCATTGGCTACAATGTCCTGGAAAGTATTTGGTGACATCATGGCATACAAATTCAGAATAATGAAAACAAACGATTAATTGCATAATTTATTTAAATAATACATCTCTAATTACTCAAATGTCACAAATTATTTGAATTATTTTTTAAAGAAAAGTCTGGAAATTAGGGTCTGGAAAAAGTTTGGAATTTTAAAATGTCAAATGTGTAGGAACGCTGTGTACAGTAAATTTGGCTTGGATCAAACAGAAAAGTCCGTAAGTCCGGACCAAACGAGGTCGGTGTGAAAACTCTGTTACTGTTGTACATGTGATGCTTCCAGGACTCGTATAACAAGTCTGTCGAAGCCAAGAATCCAACAATCAGTCGTCTCTTTCTGGTTATTCTTCTCGTCTTGAGCTCGAGGCCTCGATGAGTCATGAAGGAAGCAAAACAGCAAAATTAAAAGCAAAAATATGAAACTGATTCCTCTCAGATGACAGATCACATGACCTGTTCTCCCGGTCTCAGGCGCCGTGGCGTCGCGGCGGCGGTTGAATGAGACGTGATCTAGCTGTCACAACCCCGTCAAAGCGCCAAAGCGGGTCTGATTCTGTCGGGCAGGTGTAGAAATATTGTTATCTCACCACCAGTCAAAAAGGATTATGTGTTTTTTTTCTTTGTGGTGTCTTTCTATTTCCAGACGAGTCATTTAGTTGGTTATATAATGTGACACTGAGTCCTGGGGAGCAGCCTCCGCTCCCACACAGCATTGTGCGTGTCTCTGAATCAGATATTCAATCTCTGTAATTGAAATGGATGGAGTAATTCTGCTGTGGCCTTCCCTCAGGTTTTTTGTGTTGTGTGTGTGTGTGCATGTGAGGAGGTAGTAGGGGTTGGATTTGGTTGCGTCTGAAACGATGTAAATCACACTCTGCACAGAGGTGGGAGGGACGGAGAGCAGAGAGCACTGCAGCAGCTCAGATGGGAGTATCCATCACATGGATCCACACAAACACACAGACACACACACGTTTGTATGGTTATCTTTGTGAGGACACTCATTGACATAATGTATTCCCCAGCCCCTTAACCATCCAAAACAAATGCATAACCTTAACCATTACTCTTAACCTAACCTAGTCATTATAAAGTCTTAACCCTCAATCAGCCCTTTGCCACCACTTTGCCAAAATGTCCTCATTCTGATGGTTTAAACTCAAACTGGTCCTCACATGTATAGCTCCTACAAGTACACACACACACAGCGACACACCTCGTAGCCCTGTGTTGTGAGCACTCATCTCCTGAGCTGTTGCTAAAGAACCTTGAGTGTGCATCCACATTAATTAATCATACAGACACACACACACAACAACAGTTCTGCGCCCGGGCTTTTAACCCCGGCCCTCGGCAGCTCGGGGCAACACACTGCAGCAGCTGCACCGCCCATCCTACTCATTGCTCAGTGTGTGTGTGTGTGTTAGGGGTGTACAACCAGTGCACTAGGCTATTTGTATTCAGATTCAGATTGGGGGAAAAATTGACACAGCATTGTACTGTGAGATTTTTTAATAAAAATCTTTGGATTCGTATTCGGAAAGAAACCGGAAGTGGGCGCACTGACTTCAGCCGAGCTAGTGCTACGCCGAGCTAGCCGGCTAACTTCCGCTTTAGCTCTCGGCTAACTAGAACGGGAATGAAAAAATTTAATCGTGCGGCTCGTCGACTTTCCAAATCGGACTGAATGGATCAAATTCTGGTAGTGAAACGAGTCGTTTCGCGCCAGGGGTCGTGACACTCAAAAAAAAATTATCCACCGTTTTATAGCTGCTTCTTTCCCCATTATTGTCTATGAGAAAAGTTGTTGAACGGTGACCCTGGAAGCATCGGTGAGCACTTCCTGTCTACTGTAATGCAATACATACAGGGAGTCGCTGTTAGCAATCCTAACGTGAACTAGACACAAATGAAACAATCTAGTTAGCTGAGAGCTAAAGCGGAAGTTAGCCGGCTAGCTCAGCGTAGCACTAGCTCGGCTGAAGTCAGTGCGCCCACTTCCAGTTTCTTCCCGAATACGAATACGAAAGTTTATTTTTAAAACCGAATACAAATAGGGCACTGCTGTACACCCCTAACACACACACACACTCTTGTAGACACAAACACACTCCCAAAAGTTTCCACAAAGCTAACACTTCAACTCGAGGCTCTTGTGTTTGTGTCTTGTCACATCCTTTATTTCTGTATCACATACACACACACACTCACAGACACACACACACTAATGCCTTTCTCCGTAACCTTGACAAAAAGTGTTGACGCTTGAGTATCTGCCAGCAGA
This sequence comes from Trachurus japonicus, assembly GCF_045865225.1. NCBI lineage: Eukaryota > Metazoa > Chordata > Actinopteri > Carangiformes > Carangidae > Trachurus > Trachurus japonicus. The sequence goes on along the minus strand of NC_140930.1, from coordinate 7,931,622 downwards.
AGCTAAAAGGTTAATGTACTTTAAGGGTGTGTGTGTGTGTGTCCGCGCCGTGTGTGTGCATGCTCTCTGCCTACGGTAACATGATTAGCTGAAGGCTTAGCCATCACTTTCCCCTCACCTCGCCTCCCCGCCTCCCCGCCTCCCGCCACCTCTCGCAAAACACAGCGTAGCCCCCGGTCGTCTGGGCGGCGGTTGGCCGGGGGGCCGGGGGGCTAAACGGGATCACCAGCCGGAGCCGAGACCTGGATCAAATAGCTGGATTAAGGATTAAGGACCTGGAGTTTGCATTGAGTTAACATCAGGATGTGGGACAGTGTTTCTATCCTGGGCAGAGAGGAGCAGTGAGCTGAGGAGAGAAGATTCACGGAGGGATTTTATTTATTTTTCTTCTCAAAGACTGAATTTTCATAAGACGAGAGCGGCCTGCGGGTTTTTAAATATCAATGACACTTTGACGGCTGTCGGTCTGTGATGCCAATATTCAATTATCTCCACCAGTCAAGAGGAGGAAGAGGAGGTTGTGTTTTCTTCTTGGCTGCCTGTTTTGTATGTGCAGCAGCAGCAGCTCGTCTCCTGGTGACACCAGATGAACAGATTGCTCAGGTTGACTCCATTAGATCTGGTGCTGATGTTTCCAGTGTGGTGTTTTTTTGATCGTAATTATTTTTGCTCTTGGGAAACTGTTGGACTTGATTTCCTTCTCTGGCTATTTTGGTGAATCAGAAGATTTTATAAACAAGCTGTTGCAGAGGAAGTTGTTTTCCCGATGTCACGACAAGATCATGTGGTCTGGTCTCAGAGGAACTCGGTTTTAACTTAACTTTGTTTTTGATGCTGCTCCTGTGTATCCTGGCAACGACCGCATCTCAATCTGTCTCAAGCTGTACTCACCTCCGACTTCAAAGAGGCGTTACCAACGGGCGTAGATCAAGATTCCTCTGTACGCAGCTGGACGGACCTCAGACCAATCATGACAGAACTTGTCAATAAACATGGCGTCAGTGAACACCATGTTGCATGTAGATAAAAAGTCCTGTTAGATATTACTTCTCTGTCCTCTGGGTTCATCCTGGCTAACTCCTGTAATCACAGTCTCAAAACACACATATTGCATCAAATACACCCAGAGATACTCCTGTGATCATCAGCGGTTTTGCATGAATTTACCTCTAAAACAACTCCATCTTGTAACGTTCTGTTATTATCTCATAGCGTGGTGAATGAGCAGGTCACAACTTGTCCACCAGAGCGTTTTGGAGTTGTTGCATTGTGTATTTGATGAGTTTGATGAGGGAAACCAAGAAATCCCATGAGCCTCCGTAGCGTAGCTCTGAGCAGCTCTGCTCCACCGTTCTAAAAATAGCTTGCACCAACAATTAAAGGTAACACACCTACTCCCAAATCTATAGGGGTTATGGCAATGGGCCGTTTTGCCAAAATGTTGTACCAGCCCTTTAATATCACAGCTGTTATGGAAAGTTGAAACCTTCCTGACGACATTGCAGAGCAGAGTCTGAGCTCTGAATAATAATAATATAACAGCGAGGATGAGAAGAAGATACAAAAGCCTCAGCGAAGGAGAGCTCAGTTTGCCCCACAGCTGGAGGGCACAGCTGAATGTTGAGGTCACATTGTGTGTTCAGATTGTGTGCATGATGTAATGCACATGACATTTATTGTTGTTTGCTTCTTCTTCTTCTTCTTCTTCTCAAAGCAGATCAACCCAGGTCCAGAATTTACTCACTCTCTTCTCTCTTTACAATACGAGAGCTGTAGAGTTGATCCAGTAAAACGTAGCAGAGGCATGTTCAGTGCGTGATGTAATGAAGGTGATGTAATGTACAATAGTGCAAGTTTACATTGTACTGTACTGTATAGCACTGGTGGTGCATTTAACCCTTCAACAACCACTGGCCCGTCCACAACAAGTAGAAGCACCACGACCCACATTAACTCTGCATTCTGCATGGTTAATCTGCATTCAAGGTCTTCTTACTAGCTTTTACCAGAGCTTTCACTATCTTCCTCATGGTATTCATCTTAAGATAATACTATATAATATCTATCTCATCACAGCACTTATTGATTTAAAACAAAAATCAGAAATAATCTGCAGCACAAAATTTTTTTTTAACTTTATTAGCAAATATTGCATGTACAGAACCAACAAGGTATACATTCATGAGGAACAGCACATCAAACATGAAAGGACAGTACAATGATGGAGTAAATTATAAAATATTCATTGAATAAGAGGTCTTAATAGTGACGGTAACAATAATAATAGTAATAATTTTTAAAAAAAAAGGTGAGTAGATAAATAAATAAGTAAATAAAAGATACAACAGGTATGAGGAATAAAATCCGATACATAGAAAAAATATAACAGGACAAGGCAGTTATTAATAAAAAGTTAGTCAGAGGTTTCGGGGAAAAACTTTTCATAATTACTTATAAATGGATTGCTTTTTTTGTTGTTTATCAAGTAAAGAGATTTAATGAAAGAATTTAGTTCTAGTAGAAAAGGGGCAAATTTAGGAATTGAATTAGCAAATTTTTGTTTGTGAATAAAGAATTTCGCATATATAATGATAAAGTTCATTCAAGAGCGTGATCTTTTGGATACGCAAAGTAGATCTGCAGCACAACATGGGGATAAATTGTAATCAATTAATTGACACAAAACAACAAACACCAAACTTCAGAGAATAGAAATCAAAATCTTCCCCCAACATGTGAGGTCTTCTTCCCCGTCCCTTCGTCAAGTTGGATGCAGTTTGTCTCATTACTTTTTCCTCCATAATCCTGCTCAGACAAAACCTCCTCGACAGAAGGGTAAAAAAAAGAAGAAAAAACTAAAATATTGCAACACGTTACAGAATAAGATGGATTCAGTTGGGGGAAAGATTCAAAGGGATCACTGCAGGCTTATTGCTTAATCCCTGTTTTCTTCACAACAACAGATAAACACACATACACTCACACACTCGCTCGGTGAAATTGTTATTCCACCTACTGTTTATGGATTTAAAATGCTGTATCTACCTTTCAAGGAAGACTGAGGGCTGAATGAGTAGAGATCATGTTTGCATTTTGACCTCTGTCGACACAATCAGTGGTGTGAGAGCCGGCGAGCCAAAGACGGCGGCAATCACTCAGCGGCGCTCCCACCTCGCTGCCACGCAGATTACAACTCTCGTCTCTGACGCCTGATTGCGTGAAGTGAAGGGTGTGTTGTGCTGGAGATACAAACAGAGCATCATTCTCCTGTCTGACACACATACAAAGTGAAGGACGTGGGTTTTTGCATTGAGTTACAGTCGTTATTGACCTGCTGATACTGGTGCTATCACCACTCATCTGCTGTAGAATACATAACATAACGGTACACAAGAATCTGTTGGACATGATGGATCGGAGTGAGTGCTTTTATGCGCTGCATTACTTGTTAATCCATCCATCTTCCGGAATGATAACGATAATCCACTTCACTTCCTCATGTGATCGGAAAGGGAAATGGATCGGTGGTCCCAAGGATGCACTGATGGACCGGATGAAGGATTGTCCTGGAAGAAGAAGAAAAAATGAATCGGTGTGAAAGTCATAAATGTGAAGGAAAACAATGGAAGAAGGAGGAGAAAAGATTGACAGAGGCCAAGTGGATGTGGGAAGAAGACGAGCGACGGGATGGATTTTGTTTCAAGGTTTCACAGGAAATAGACGGACTGGAAGTTTCTCTTAACGACTTTTGGACCTTCCAGCCTCTCCATTTTTCTCCCTTTCTCCTCCATCCATCCTTATTCTCTGTCTGGGAACAGAAAGGTAATGATTCTTGTCTTCTCGGGACACCTGCTCTTCCATTTTTCATCCCTCCATCCATTTCCCATGATCTACTTTCTAGGGTATGTCAAGGAAACGAGGAGCATCGCCCTCCTGAACCGCTGCAGGTTTTAGTCTCTCCATATCTGAGGATATCCTGGACTCCCCGCTACTTTTCCTGCTCAGCAACATTTCACCTTTCTTGCAAACTCTCTTGGAAATTACCCAGCATTCATTAGTTTCACCTCTGACATGCAGCACTGTGATTAATAACAAGATCAAGACGTGGGTGATCACCGAACGGCAGGGGATGAATGTGGAAGTCTTCTGTCGGAGCACCGACTGCAACACTCGTATAAACTGCAGGAGGCAAAGCGAAGCAGTCTTTCACTTCAAATGAATGCATAGCAGAGGGAGGCAGGTTCACACTCAGGGGCAACAGTAGAGCAAGTGGAGCGTTTGTCAGGATTACTAAACATCAAGCAGCTAAAGGATAAAGTCAACGCAGCTGGGCCAAAAAAATACTGCACCTCTTCGAATGACCACTAGAGTCCAAAAACCACTTCATCAACATAGACTTCCATGTTAAAATTCCCATTTATACAGTAGAAATGAACATGGCATTTGTCTTTAATAAGACTTTTATATAAACAAGGTAGTGTTTGCTTTGATTGACAGATGGTTTAGTGAATATTTACCCCGAAACCTGCGTGCAAATGTTCCATAAACGCCTCATATGCAGACTTTTGATAGATCCTACAGTAGCCAGACATTCATACAGGTGTTTTTGCAAAGATTACATCATTTGAAGATAGTGAAATAAAGCATTAGTGGTTTTATCTACCTGCATAGGTCTTAATCTAATTGGATCGGTCTATCGAATGAGGAAGGGCTTAATCTAACTGGGAACGTCTTGATCTAATCTGGTGGATCTTAAAGCAGATATCATTGGCACGGCCGTTTCGGCTAATGCTGTGTTCAAGGCAGGCTTTTGAAACCGTAAGTTACAGCTTCAAGTCACAACTACGACTTGGTAGCGTTCCAGGTAACCCGTAGCTCGTGTTTTTACCGTCCTGTTGTCTGTGAAAGTTCCCTATAACGGCCACTCGTAACTTCCGACCCGTGAACTCGTACCAGATCGAACTGGTATGACTTCACAGGAAGGAAAAACACAAAGTACGAGTTTCCTTGAACGCACCATGAGTTAGCAGCCCCCGCCCTTGTCAGGCATCAATTGGTCCTCGTGCTACGTCACCACATTCACGCGCATCCCTTGGCTACACACACAGCCCTTCATGCCGTTCTCTCTCCTCATTGGATAACACTTGTATCCCACAAGGAAAATTTTCTCCTCGGGTTACAGCAGAGCAGAGTGACGGAGAGACTCGTGTTTAGGCTGAAATACTTCATGTAAGTGATTGCTGACGGAAAATAGGACTATTTAGGACTTATATTAACAAAAACATTCCACTGATATCTGCTTTAATCTAACTGGAAGTGTCCTAATCTACCTGGACAGGTCTTTATCTATCTGGATTGGTGGTGTTACTCTTAACTGGGAGAGGCTAAATCTACTTGGATGAGTCTATCTAACAGGAGGAGGGTCTTAATCTAACTGGGAGGGTCTTTATTTACCCAGACAGGTCTTTACCTACCTGGGCGAGTAGACCTTAATGTCCCTGTCTGTGTCTCTATCCCTATTAATGTCCTAAATCTTAACAGAATGGGTCGTAAAATACCTTTTCTACCTGGACCGGTAACCAGGGCAGAATATCAGATAACCAGCCCCCGGTCACAGACCTACAAACCCGTCCCCCTTACCATCCTCTACAGGAGTCAGACACCCAGACCTAAAGGATCTTGTTGTCTCTAGCTCTTTGACCTCCTTCGTTAGTGACAAATCATCACATGTTGTGTTTTGCCCAACCTAGTAGAAAAAAAAACATAAAAACACTCAGTTTATAATGATATAAAACAGAAAAATAGTAGCAAATCATCACATTTTCTGAAGCTAGGGAGCCTTTAATGATTTGGCCTCAGAATGAACTTCAGTGATTCATTGATTATCAGAACGGTCGCCCGTTGCTTTTCTGTGAATCTACAACAAATTGCCGCAGCTCCCGAGGCGGACCATGTTGTTGTGGGAGGAAAACACGGCTGTTTTGTGGTTTTCTGGAAAGAATCTTTTTCTTTTTCTTTTTTTTATTACAAATGTAAGACTTCTCCCAGTGTGACAAGCCAAACCACCACCTACAGCAAATATCATAAGGCCCGTTGTCCTCCCCTACTGCTCCATCCCTCCTCCGCTACCACTCAGGCTTTGCAGCGGCATCATAGACGCTGCCCTCTGCTGAGCCATCTGCTACCTCACCATGCTCACAGGCGCTAACAGAAACAAAATCTTCAGCAGCACACACATCATCTCCAAGATCACCGGACTTGGCTCTCGGCTGAATCCCATCTCGATTTTTTTTTTATAACCTTTCCATCTGGACACGGACACGACTCCCAGATCTGCTAACAGGCTGGTTCTTGGTGCCTCCTCCTGCCATCGCCGCCATCACACACCCTTTTATTTAAAGCCTCGGTGTCATCTGGGACTAGAGTCTTCAACATTTCATACAATAGATTAAAGGTCAAGAGGGAAAAAATGAAGCACCATCAGAAGAGCAGACCTACTTCAGCAACAAGTGATTACTTTATCATCCATTAATCTGGTGATGGATGTTGTGTTGTCTGTAAAACGTCAAAAATAATGAAAAATTCCCACCACAATTTCCGAAGGTGAAGCCCTGAGTGGTTTGTTTTGTCTGACAACCGACATCGCCTCAATGAGAAATATTGATTTATTGTCATGTATGAGCAAGGACAGCAGCTAAAAAGCCTTTCATGTGTCCGACTGGAACTGAGATTTCAAATGTTTGGTATTTCTACAGGAACCCCATTCATTTGTTTTAATTAGCCAGAGATCAAAGGTTATTCTGTTAACTGTGTCGGTCCTTGACATGTCTACTTCTAACATAATAACATTTTTCTTTTCAAGTCCTCTTAGAACAACCACTCGTCTGTTGTAGGTGAATAAAACACTAAAAAGAGTCGTTTTTTGCTTTGGAACGTCACATATTTTGCCACAGTATCATTGGAAAAAACAAAAATTAATCAGTGGATGAATAAATTTAAAATCACAAATATCTTTCAATTTAATGTTCTGTATCTTATAATGGTAACTAAATATTTAAGTTGACATGATAAGAATGTCACCTCTTTAATTCTGGTATGTACAGTAAAATAAGTTTTCAGGTTCAAGCAGCAAGAAATGTTTACAAATGAGTGAAATAAGTAAGAATTCCGTTCCTTACAGTCCTACAGAGAGACTGACAATAAGGTATGGCCACTGTGTTGTTCAAAATTCAAAGACGGTTCACATAAATATGCAGATATACATCCAGATAAATGAAATATGTATGTATAGGCTATGTGTTTGTTGAGACATTCAAATGTAATTTCGCTCACAAAAGAACAAAACATCTACAAATCTCCTTCCTTCTCAAAGTTTCTTGTACTCTCAATATTTGATATTAGTATTCTGTTCACTATTTGACCATCTGTGTCTCTCACATTATGCACTCACACACAGACACACACTCTGCGATATGCACACACACACACACACTCACAGATTCGAGAAGAGCAGTGAGGGGGAAGGAAGCACAGTGACAAGACAATGGACAGGAGTAAAGTGTCTTGTCCTCTCTTTGTCGCCTCCGGGGGCGTCAATGGAGCGAAAATGTGAGAGGGATGAAAAACAGGAAGGACAAGTGACTGGATCTGCTGACACCTCCATTTACATGCTCTCTGTCTCCGTAGCATGGCTTCAGGGAACGTATCTATGAACAACCAACGTCACACGACCGGAGGGACGGACACGCCCCGGTCGCCTGACGTTGGCCTTGGGCAAAGTCGGACATGTTGTCGGCGGATGATGAATATGATTGACTGTAGAAGTATTAACTGTATAATTCAGATTTAATGCGCAGATCATGTGTGCAAGTCTTTGTTTGACAGCTGTTCAAAGGAACACAACTTAGCTTAGCTTAGCAAACAAAAGCAGGAAGGAAACAGCTTGTTGGTTTTGTTTGAATACACATAATGTTTTAGTTTTTAAATCCATACGCAAACTGAGATCATGAGTTGCCAGATATAGTTGCTTTTAACATGATTTAAAACAGGTGTTTCTGTAGTTACATTGGTACCAAACCTGGCAACCTCACTGTGATGGATCCAAAGGTCATGGTTAATGCTAAGCTAGGCTAATTCCCTCTGATTTCTAAAACACACAGTTACAAGTGTGCTATGGATTTTTCTCTTGTCTGATTAAACAAACAAAGCAAGTACTACTACTCAGTACTCCACCTCAGCTGTTCACAGGAATAGCCTACTACTCTAGCTTAGTTTAGCTTTACATAGCAAACAAAAACAGGGTGGAAACAGCTTGTTGGTTTTGTTTGAATACTTACATTGTTGTTTTTAAATCTGTAAGCAAACTAAGATAATGAGTTGCCAAATATTGTTGCTTTTAACATGATTTACCACAGGTGTCTTTGTAAGAATTGGTATCAATGTGTTGTTACATTGGTACCAGACCTGGCAACTCCATTGAGATGGCTCTAGCTTAGTTTAGCAAACAAAAGCAGCTATAGCTATAATCCATGCGCAAGCTAAGATCATGAGTTGCCAGATATACATGTAGGCTAGTTGCTTTTAACATGATTTACTACAGGTGTCTTTGTAGTTACATTGGTACCAGATCTGGCAACTTCACTGTGATGGATCAGAAGGTCATGGTTGATGCTAAGCTAGGCTAATTCCCACTGACTTCTATACTTTAACACACAGTTACGAGTGTGCTATGGATTTTCTCTTGCCTGGGAAAACAAACAAACAAAGCAACAAACCTCATCATCTGTAGAGGTTCAATATTCCACATCAGATTAAACACTGTTATTATTTTTCCACTGTGGCTTTGTAATCAACATCATCCTCACTGCAGGTCACTGAGTTGTTTTCATCTTGCTGCTGCTGCGGCGGCGGCGGCGGTGGTGATTTTAAGAAATAACACAGTCACAGTCACAGTGAGCTCTGCTGCCGTATAGTTGTGATGGACTCCAGTGGCTCTACATGATTCAGCATTGTGTTTAATGGAAAGCTTTTAGCGGCTGCCGAGTCCTCCCACCACTTACACAGGGATAAACCCACAGCGTCTCCCTGCATGGCGTTCATCCTGACAACACTCTGCGGCCTTTTCTCAAACTTCCTCTCCTCAAACTGTTTTTCCTGCTTTATTATCGTTTCAGGGTTTTTCCCTCCTCATTGTTTTTCTGTGTCCTGTGTCTCCCTCTGCTCCCTCTCTGGATTTTATTTCCAATGGTCCCCCTTCTTTCTCTTCACCTCCCTATCGTCCATTTTTGTTTCTTTTTGTATCAATCAATCCACAAATTAATCAATCCACAAATTAATCAATCCATCAGACTTTATATCTTTGTTTTCTGTTTATTCTGGGTTTTTTCTTCAAATAAAAGCACAAGCAGAACAATGAAACAGCCAAATGACAGGGATGACAACAAAAGAAAGACAAGCAAAAGAAAAGTTCATCAAGAGAAATAGAAGGACTTAAATTCTATCGCACTTTTCATACAAATGCAAATGCAACACAAAGTGCTTCACATAATAACACTGAGACTATAATAAGACTAAACTGTACTGAGGAAATGTTGTCATAACAATAATATGATATGGGGAAACAGCAAAAGTAGGTGAAAGAGTCTATAAAAATGAAATAACTAAAACTGGAGCATGTAAAAGAAGTAGAACTGTAAACATAAGAAAGGATTAAAAAAAAGAAAACAGGATGAAATAAGTACAAATAGCAAGAATAAATAAATACACAAATGACTAAATCAAATAAAAACAGGCTTGAACATACAATAAGAGATGAATAATAATAATAAAGACATTTAATATCAATAAAACGCTGTACTTTCTCTGACTCAAACACAGACTTTTGTGTTGTTGGATTCATAACTTGGTTTTGGTTGATGACAGTGATGCTGTGATGGTTTGTGTGCGTGTGTGTGTGTGTGTGTGTGTGTGTGTGTGTGTGTGCGCCCCCCCCCCCCACCCGCTATGAGGCTAATCACTAGAGATGAGCAGTACTCCCGACGTTTCATCAGCGCTGATAATCGTTGCCTCTCACCATCTGTCGAGCAGAAAAATAATTTATTCACCCTCCAAACACAAACTCTTCACGTCTGCTGTTTGTTCTGTGGCTTTTTTTTTTTCTCTCTCTCTCTCGCCGAGGCTGCTGCCAACACCTGTTGTCATTCATACTTTACCAAATGAATGGTATTCACACAAACATGCCTTTCAGCATCTCAACCAACTCCACGGGGGAATTTCGGCTCATTTGGAGATTTTTTTTAATTTGATTTCATCTTTCACAGTGTTGCTGTTTTTTTTAGCAGACAGATTCAATGTAAAACTAATTACAGCCTTTTTCTGTGATTTTTTTCAGGAAGTATTAAAGGAGCGACGATCGTGGATGCTCTGGATACTCTCTACATCATGGAAATGTTTGAAGAATTTGACACTGCCACCGACTGGGTGGAGAAGAACCTGGACTTCAATGTGGTAAGTAAAGGACGTGTTTATGTGTGTGTGTGTGTGTGTGTTTGTATGTGTGTGTTTGTGCTCACAAAGACTTAACAGTAAATCATTATGAGGAATGCTGGAGAACCAGGTCTTGCCCCTTCAGCTTGACACCTGCATTAACATTCATTCACGCTGACTGGAGTTAAATGGAAAGACTCTCGTTGTTTACCAAAGACACGATCCACAGTGGAGGTTTGTGACTCAGCAGGTGTTGACAGACTGAGACTCCGAGTCCCAACTGTCAACTTTCATCCTCGTCTCCGCGTCTGACTCAGCAGCGAGCAGCTCCACCTGCCGAGGAAAACCACCAAAACGTGTGGCCCAAAGCTTTGAAAACCAGGCTTTTATTTTGACGGGACAGAACCTCAAAACGTTTCCTCTAGCTCAGAAAAGACTGGAGCGAACATTAGGTTAAATTAAAACTTGAGCTTTTGTTGCAGGTAATTAACCTCTCGCCTCTCTGTAATATTTCTTCCATTGCACCCAGCCTTCATTTGCAAACTGACCTTTTATTTGTTTATGCCGGCCGTGCCCCCCGGTGATCATTTGGGACGGGGCCCATTATTATTATTTGAGCACTAGCTTTTCTTTATATGAGGATTTGCAGCAGGTGAAAGTGCTTCCTGTTCCCTCGCAGACGTCCTGGGTATCAGGCTGGAAAAACGTCTGGTACTGGGAGTTTTTCAGTAAGAACATGAACGTAATCCCAAATATAGATCACCACCTGTCTGCTGAGCCGCCGCCAAATCCAGCTGTAACATTTAGAGAAAAGCTCCAGACTGAGTGCCATAATAAAAAAGACAGTTTTGATAGTTTTACAATAATAAACTTTTTCTGAGGGAGTCTTGTAAGGTGTCTTTGAATGCACCTAAAAATGACATGAACTTTATTATTACCATCAAATCTGTCAAAGAATAAGAAAATACATGTCGCAAATAGGGAAAATAAGGAAAGACACATTTTTTTTGTGTACTTCTGCCCACTCATGACACTGTTATGTTTTACCTAGTTATTCTTGTATTCAATCTACTTCTCATAACCGATGCCGAGACCGATAACTGATAAGATTGTTAATAGTTAGAAAGGCTACGATGAATTTAACATTATAGCTCTGCCTTTGACGTGACTAAATAATATAACTGACATCACTACTGTTGTAATGTAATGCAAAAACAACAACAGTTATGACTCCTCAAAATAGTTTCAAATCAACTTAGAGGGCAAAAGGATGGAAAATAAGTGAAATCAAGGCAATGTTGGCTGATTATGATTGACTCTAGTAATATGCAAAAAATGTCATTATTGGACTTATTGGTGTATTTTGAGCGATAATTGTCAGCCAGTATGGGGCTGATTATTATCTGAACCAATGCATCCCTACTTTTATTTATATGTTAAAGCAAAACAAGGCCCTGGAGTTGAAAATTAGCAGTAGCTAATTAAATAGCCTGTTGTGAAACTATGTTAAATCACATTGTCCCTGTCAAAATAAGTAGTTAGATTAAAGCTAAACCAAAAACAAACAGTTCATAACTCCACTTTTTATTTCTCAATCTCTACTACTAGATTTGTTTTTTGTTTGTTTGTTTATGGCACTTCTATAGATGACGAATCTAGAAGAAGTGGCTCAAACTTTTATTTAGTTTGGAGCAGGGAAAGTGTTTGATTAAAGGGGGAAAAAAACAGCTCTGGATGTTTAATGTCAACACGGAGGAGGAAATCAGTCTGTGGAGGTTTTTTCTGCTTTATGTGTTATCAATCAATAGTAGATGTGATTTGTGTCTCGTCCTGCCATCACTGTGATTTAAACCACTTTCACTCCACATTCCTCAACCATAACAGCACATTTCTCTTCTTAAGAAAACACAAAGACACAAACAAACAGTTGAGTGCACAGACTTGCTTTTTATTTTTATGAGGTATTTTAAAGGGATAGTTCATCCAAAATTCAAATTTCACTCATTATCTACTCACCCTCATGTCGACTAAGGGCTGGGAGAAGTTTCAGAGCCATCTGTGTCTTCTCTGAGTTACAGCGGGGCTCCGTGCAGCACTGCATGTCCATATGACAGTTGCAAACAGGGCTCACTTTTCTTCGTCCAAAAAGACACACCAAAACACATCCAAATACCTCCATAGTGCTCGTCTGTAATGCAATCTTGCGCGATTTGCACAGACTCAGGCAAAGCAGTGAACTGAGACACTGGGAGCTTCTGCTACAAACAAGCTTAAAACATAGACTTATTTAATTTTTTTCGGAACAATTTCTCATGTCGGGGCTTCAATACAAGAGGGACATTACAGACGAGCACTATGGAGGTATTTGGATGTTTTTTGGTGTGTCTTTTTGGACGAAGAAAAGTGAACCCCGTTCGCAACCGTCATATGGGCATGCAGTGCTGCGCCGAGCCCCGCTGTAACTCAGAGAAGGCACGGAGGACTCTGAAACTTCTCCCAGCCCTTAGTCGACATGAGGGTGAGTAGATAATGAGAAATTTGAATTTTGGGTGAACTATCCCTTTAATGGCTGTGATTCACTTGATTATGTAAGGGACCTGACGTATGGAGTCTTCAAATAAACTTCACACAGAGACGTGACAGTGACTCACTTTCACCACATGTAGGTCAATGTAAATGAACTGTAAAGCACACGGCTTTCTGATAGCAGCCTTTACTTGACATGGATGTGTGTGTGTGTGTGTGTGTGTGGTAAGATGGCCTTGATGTTTCTGCACTTAGCCCGTCCGCCTATTTGCGCTGAGTCACTCGTCATGCCCGTGTGCGTTTATCCTAACACAACATCTTCACAAATTATTTCAACTTGAAGGAGTCCTGAGAGAAAAACACGACTCAGATAATCGTGCTTTTTAAAAAAAAATATTATTATTTCATACGACGTCGTAAACACATGATGATTAGTATAATCAAGTCAAGTAATATGATAAACATAATAAGCTCTAAATTGGCTGCCTGTTAATATTTTATGTGGGGAACGTACCCTTCAATGACGTGATATAAAAAGATAATGAAATTTTTCCCGCTGCCTGGAAGATTACGTCGTAAGTCAGGATGTTTAACGGCCTCTAATGGGCTCGGCTCGTTAAAAGGATCACAACGCACTTCTGAAAAAGTTAGTGAAACCGTCTTTTTCTGAGAGGTTTTCATTACGACAGATCTTTGTCTCTGTGACTCCACTCAACGACGGCCGACGGGTCCATTACAGGGGAAAAAAAGGAGAATTTTTGTATCTTAAAATAAAATTTGGCAAAGACATTGTGCGTGACCACAAGATACAAAGACGTGTTTGTGTGTCTGTGTGTGTGTAGGGGGACAAGAAATGAGTGTATTGACTCTGAAGCCTCCTCCAGAGTGTTATCACTGAAGCCCTGAGGGAGAGCGCCAAAAACATGTCTAATAGATCCATACATGAGTCTGTTACTGTTAACGACTTGGCGTGCAAACACACACACATGAACACAGACAGACACACACACAGCTGCATGGATAAGTAGGACTCCAACTCGTGCTGCGTTTAATAGCAGCTTGTAAATGTGAAGACGTCTCAGCTTTGTTACTGCACTTCCCAGTGTGATTTGCTTATCGCACACACACATAGTCACAAATGCAGTTACACTTACATTTATCCTCCTATAATAATAATAAACAGCATAGGTGTTACAGTATAAAATCCTAATCATAATATTTAGAAAATAGAGCATTAAATCAAACAAAACGGGGCCATGTGTTGTAACAGTGGATGTTTTTTTGCTCTAATTTCTGAATAGAGCGACCGCTGTGCTTGTTTCTGAAGAGGCTAATGACACAGGAACATGTAGATATGAAATATGGAAAAAGAAATACACACACGCATGCAACAAAAACACACACACTCTGCCCCTTTCCCTTTGATGTTTGCCTTGATTGTGGAACCATCCTCATTATAATATCCCTGTTAAGAGCTGCTCATTAAGGAGGAACAGAAAAACAGCGTCTTTGTCTTTTGTGTAGTCGTGACTGTGTGTGTATGTATGTGTACACACACACGCGTATCTGTTACTGTGACTGAGGTCTGCTTCTGAGACTAAAGGATATACTATGCCAACATGATGTAAACATCAAGTGCTACAGTTAATTACGCTTTAATCCTCCGTACTGTACTCCATCCAGAACTGTAGCGGGTTTTTATCGCTCGCCTTGTTATGCAAACAGACAAAAAATGTTCTAGTTTTGTGCAGCATCCCATCCTGCCTCATCCACACTGTCTGCCAGCGGTTTGTCCCGTCACTCAAACAGCACGGCCACAGCAGGAAGCCCATTGTTTTCTGAACTGTGCCACTCATTTGCTGCGGTTGCATAACGGCGAGACCTAAAGCCACAACAGGTACATCTAAATGGGAAGTTTCTGGTAGACTGTTACCAGGTTAGACAATGATGATGACAGTTTCCCAAAAGGTTTTTAAACTTTTCTCTGTTTTTGTAAACATTAAAATTCCTAAATTTGACACTTTCCTGTGTTTTACCTAAGGTGCTGATCTGTTAGAAGCTAGATTTGTGTTTTTTTTTGTGTGCCAAAAACCGTCTCCCTCTCTTCTTTATGGAGCTCGGCATCAGCCAATCAGAAGAGAAGAGGCTCTGAGTGTCTACTCTGATTGGATGGCTGTTCAGTAACTAAAAATGTAGCAGATTTCATGTTAAGATGAGGCAAATCCTTCACAGAACATGCTTTTAAAGTTAAAATGGTGGGTCCAGGTGGGCGGGGCTTGGTGACTGCTTTGTTGTGACATCACAAAGTGACAGGAAGTCATGAAAAGCTGGTTTTAAAGCAGCTCAGTTTCTGAATACAGGCTGTGTGCATGTCTCTGTGGACTGAGGCTTTGATACTTTCACAGTTTAAATAAAGGATCCAGACCTAAAACATGGACTGATGTCTTGATAATAGAAATAATAACCTTTATTCACGTTTTTTAGAGTTACTGGGGCAAAAAGAGAGCAATAACAAAACAGACAATAACTCAAGAAATGGTAAAAATCTCTAACAGAGAACAGTATTAAATGTAAAATGAATGCACCAACTTGTTTTCTGAAGGACACTTAACTTTTAGAAACTGGTGTGAAATAATTCAGGAAGATGTCTTGGATCCACAGTATCTCAGAGGAAAATGCTGCTATTGAAGTTGTAGGACACTTTAAATGAAGACGCAGTCACCTTGAGTTTTGACGTGCGTCATGTTTAGACGTGCAAAACCTCGGAGACCCAGGAAACAAAAATAAAGAAAGAGAGAACAAAGACAGACTTATTGAAAACTTATGGACAGAGGTGATGACAGCAGCCCAGAGTGCCTCTCTGTGGACGAGAAGGAACAGATGGAAAGTTTGAAAGGACGGGATCCAGATACAGTATACACAAGGCTTTGTGCAACATGGTTACATCAATACACGAGTCCCTGAGCAAAGTACAAAGGTACTTTAAATTGTCATGGCCGGTAAACACACCAACATACACAGGGTATCCGCGGGGTCTTAAAAAGTCTAAAAAAGTCTAAAATTTGAAAATCTAAATTTTAGGCCTTAAAATGTCTTAAATTTGTTGAATTATTGTGTTCAAGTCTTAAATAATTTTAGACAGGTCTTAAATTTTCTTATGCCCAGCATGGGCGAGCATTTTTAAATAAAAAGATGTACTTATTCAAGCATTATTTAATACCATAATATATAGGGGTGACCAAAAGCCAATTTATTTACTTCATGTGTCAAATATTGTGCTGGTCATAATACAGAACAGGTTGTGGCTCGTGTCTGTTGATCAAAGAAGTTGAAATATTTCCATGTTTGTCTATTCTGGGTCACATTTAGAAGTCATCACATTTCAGGCCAAAGGGGAAGTGTTGGTGTTTTTACTGTTCTCCAATGTAAAAATGGGTCACGTGTGACCCTTAACATTATTCAAGGTTTAAAGCCATCAGCCTGTTGGTTGCCAGTGAATTAAATAAATAATGTGTTACATAAACATTTTTAATTTCACTCCCCAATTTCTTTTTGTGCCCCCAAATAGTTTACTTTAGATGCTCCTGCGACACTTCATTGTGCTTTATTGAATGTATTTTCAACTACAAACAAGCCTAACACGCAACTTATATATTGCAATCAATTTCTAGTTTTGTGACTCCGCATTTCTTTTGTACGTTTTTTATTTGTCATGATAGGTCTTAAATTTCATCCATAATGGTCTTAAAAAGGTCTTAAAAAGTCTTAAATTTGAGCTGGTGAAACCTGCAGAGACCCTGATACAGTAAATGTCTGTCACAGTCTGTGAGCCACTTTCCAGTTAAATGTTAATGTAGGTTTAAATTAGAGACAAGAACTGTCTCTGCATCACAAAACCTGAGAAAATCTGATTATTGCTCGAGTCCGAGGCCCACTTCAGGAGCCACATGGGTCACTGGGTCGTCTCCACCTGAGCAGCTCAGCAAAACACGTTTGGATCTATTCAAAGCAAGAGAGAGAAAGAGGCCGAGGGAGTGCAGGGTTTACCACACTCCTGAGACGTCTTCTGTCAGAACTCAAATACCCTGAAAACAGGTTCATTACCTTTAATTGTCGGTGCAAGCTATTTTTAGAACGGCGGAGCAGAGCCGTGAGCTGCTCAGAGCTACGCTACGGAGGCTAATGGATTTCTTGGTTTCCCTCATCAAACTCATCAAATACACAATCCAACAACTCCAAAACGCTCTGGTGGACAAGTTGTGACCTGCACATTCACCACGCTATGAGATAATAACAGAACGTTACCAGACAGAGTTGTTTTAGAGGTAAATACAGAGACTGCTTGATGAAAAACTGTCCCTGAAGGCAACGCACATCAGTGGTTTTGCATGAATTTACCTCTAAAACAACTCTGTCTGGTAACGTTGTGTTATTATCTCATAGCGTGGTGAATGTGCAGGTCACAACTTGTCCACCAGAGCGTTTTGGAGTTGTTGGATTGTGTATTTGATGAGTTTGATGAGGGAAACCAAGAAATCCCATGAGCCTCCGTAGCGTAGCTGTAAGCAGCTCCCGGCTCTGCTCCGCCGTTCTAAAAATAGCTTGCACTGACAAATAAAGGTAACGAACCTACTGCTATGACTATGGGTATTATGGCAATGGGCCAATTTGCCAAAATGTTGAATTATCCCTTTAAGATGTAAAGACGACGATGTGTAAAAAAAGAAAGAAAGGAAAAAGCAAACTCAACACTAACTGGAATGAAAAACGTTGGTTGTAATGGAAGTTCTTATGAGCGGCTGCACAGCTGAAACAACTAGAACAAATCACACACACACACACACACACACGTTGATCTACAGAGGTCTGGTAGGAACATTATCTCATCTTTGGTGCTACAAGCCTGAAATAGTTGTGTTAGGAAACGGCCGTGCTTAGTCAGTTTCCTGTTCCCTCTGTAATGGATTAAATGTTGCCACATCAGGAGAAGTGGACTCCTCCAGCCTGCCAACGCCGCCCGGCCGAGACCCTGTCACACAACTGCTGACTCCGAGGGTCATTGTTCAACACTTTAGAGTAGTGATGGCTGCTCAGCACACTGCTGACTGTGTGTGTGTGTGTTTGTTTGTTTATTTGTTTGTGTTCTCAACATAGATTTATCACTTTTATACAGTAACACAATACAGGTAACCTTCAACACCACTATACAAACAGAATCTGAGCTTCCCCAAACTGATTCCCTGCTATAAATTCATTTTTTATTACTCCACCTTATTATCACTCAGTATCTTAATTTCCAAAAAGTTTCCAAACTTTCATCCAAACTGTATAAGTCAGTGTCTAAAGAGCAAAGCTTGATGTTAAATTGTTGTTTTCTTAAAATATGTGTACCAGTATATTACATTTATAAAGAACAAAAACATAAACTGTAAAACATCACAAACAAAAAAAGGAGACATTTGCTCATTTACATTTACATTTAGTATTTAGCATACATACTTGGATTCAAATAAGTACAAGTAGAAATAAATCAAGTGTATATTTTTATGTATAATATGTATATTATCAAAGAAAGGCACATAAAAATAAAAGTATTCCTTTTAGGGTTAGGGTTAAGTATTTAGAGCTATGATATAAACCCTACTGTGAGAAATTGGTGTGAATATTCAAACTAATCTATGACAAAAAGAGTGATCTCATGTTTTATCTGTTGTGTAGTCCAATCGTCCAGTGCAACATATTCCAGTATGACACGTTGAACCTTTATCTGTGATCCAATTTAAAACAAAACTCTTTCTAGCAGAGAAAACAAGCGTTTGGTAAAGTTTTCTGTTTGGATGTTACGTTTTTAAACTGAAGTTATTGATTAGTGATTGAACATCTGATTTATAGTTGTCAAACAGAACAGTTCACAGAACAGAACATCTGAAATACAGATGTTTGGACTTCAAGGTGCTGAGGTGGATTTAATCTGGAGAGAATATTCTAACATCCAAAACAATGACACAATGAACCCTGTTGGATGTTGCACAATTGGATTGAATTTATTGAACTTCATCAATCTAAGTGTGTCATACAAACTCTAAAAGCCTCTATCTAATCTAACTCCACTTGCTGACCAAGTTTCCTGAAGAAGTGCTGAGATAGTTCATCATTGGTACAACAGGACGTTTCCCTCCCGGCTTATTAAAAGTGCTAATAAGCAGCAGGCGGTAGGAAGAAATAATAATAATATTGTCCTTCTGCATTAGCGCTGCCTGCCTGTTGTATAAGGAAATAATTAAATTTTAATTAGGATGAATTAGCCACACAATCTATCTCCTGGAGCAGTCACTCAGAGTCGCTGGGAAATTGACAGGACGTATTTTGTCTGACATATAATTTGTTTTTTTTGTCTAACAGGACGGAGTCTATTGTCCTATCTCTGGCTGACAGCACTGACTTATGAGAGCTGTCACTCAAACACAAAAACTTCATCTGACTTTAGGAAGACGGGAATAGAAAGGGAGAGAGAGAGAGAATGAGGGAGATGAAGCTTCATTGTTCTGCTGCTGAGACTTTTTTTTTTCCTGGTTATTATTTGTCCCATTTTCTCTGGTTTAAAAAGAAAAAAAAAAAGAAAGAAATGGTGGCAGCAGCTCAATTTATCAGCCCGATCCGTCCCAGCTGAATCACATGTGCCACTTTGCCGGTTGAGGGAGGGGACGTCCTCTCCATCCTGTCCTCTGGACGCCTTTTAATGTCTGTGCAACATTCATGGTCATCGATCTGGTCGATGTTGAGACATTTCAGCCTTGACTCAAACAGACTCTCTGTGTGGCTCAATATGTTTCAGATACATGGAATTATCCTGTGATAAATAAAGTGAAGCATCCACAACTCAGGCTAAACATGCACATGGGAAACACTTTGTTATAACTACACATTGTTAAGCCTCATTAAATACTTAATTCATCAGTTCTAAAGCATTCTTCCTATAGTGCAATTGAAATAGCAGTTTCCAAGTTGTAGGAGCTGCAACTTTCTTTTGATAAAGGTAAAATGGGTAACACTTACTGATAAGTACACACTATTAAGCATTTAAGTTAAGCTTTAAATACTGAATTCATCATTTATAACACATGAAAATTCATTAGTATGTAGTTTGTAAACACAGTTAAAAATGTTTTACCATGTGTTACCATTTTTGATAACACTTTATAATAAGTACACACTATTAAGCATTAGTTAAGCATTAATAAATGCTGAATTCTTCATTTATAACGCATGAATACTCATTATTATGTAGTTTATAAATACAGTTAGTGCTTATCAATGATGAGTAAAATATTTTTAACTGTGTTTATAAACTACATATTAATTAATATCCATGTGTTGTAAATGATGAATTCAGTATTTAATGCTTGCTTAATCGTATGTAGTCATTATAAAGTGTTACCTAATTTTTAAACATAGCTCTAAATGTTTAACTCTGGATTATTAATTTCTGTCATTATGTGTTTATTGATTGTATTTCTATACTTAATAGACAATTGACTCAACGTTTATAAATGAAGTATCATATCAATAACATACCAGTTATTTAGGAAGATAGTAGATGATTACACATACAAGGATTTAGACATGAACGAGTGGTTAGTGAGTGAGTTAACTTACTGAAAAAAAATGAATTTCAGTATTAATAATGTTTATAATGAGCGTGACTGTGGTTCATTTTCCTAGATGTGAAGAGTTAAATAACTGTTTCTTCATCTGGCTCCGTCGTCACTCATTCACAGCAGGAACTTAATGAGTCAGTATTTAAATTTATTCAGTATCAACTGTCGGTTATTTTCAATCCAAAAATATCAGTCTGGACTCTCAGACTAATCCTCCTCCAGGGCCAACGAGGAGCCCAGAAACATTTCCACTGTTGAGTTTTTCTTTTCTTTTTTTTTTCTAAAGTCATGGCTGGCAGGCGGCGGGAGAAAACCTCTTCATCCACTTACATTTCTCCTTCTTCTCCTTCTTTCTTCTCCTGCTGCAGAACGCTGAAGTGTCGGTGTTTGAGGTGAACATCCGGTTTGTCGGGGGTCTGCTGTCCGCCTACTACCTGTCTGGAAAAGAGGTAAGAAACAACCCCCCCTTTTCTTCAAACCCTCCTGTGGTGTTTCCTCTCAACACCTCTGCAGCGAATGAGACTTTGAATAAGAGGCTTTTTGTTGCCTGATTGATCAAACAGCTGGTGCAGAGCAGATGACGGACAATGAGCGAGTGCTTTTAAACGCTCAAAAAAACATACATAACACCCCCTCTCCGACAAATCCATCCCATTAGCGAGCGCCAAGGTGAGTTCTCGTCTAGAAACGCAGGTGCTCTGTTGTGTAGTTTGATTAGTTTGGCTTTCGGTGCTGCGGCGTAAACAAACTGTTGAACGTGTCCTCCTCCTCTTCTCCTCTTGGATCTCATCTTCTGAGGACGTGGCGATGTTAAAGGGATAGTTCACCCAAAATTGAAATTTTACTCATTAACTACTCACCCTCATGTGGACTAAGGGCTGGGAGAAGTTTCAGAGCCTCCGTGGCTTCCCTGAGTTACAGGGGGTCTCGGCGTAGCAGTGCATGTCCATATAACGGTTGCAAATGGATACCAACTGTCTTCGTAACAAAAAGACAGCAAACAAAAAAATGAAATAAGTCTATATTCCAAGCTTGTTTTGTAGCGGAATCTTCTTGAAGCTCCTCTTCCCGGTTCGTCAAATTTGGACGAACTCGGAAGAGGACGGACCCTGGTTTGTCCAAATTTGACGAACCGGGAAGAGGAGCTTCAAGAAGCTTCCGCTACAAAACAAGCTTGAAATATAGACTTATTTCATTTTTTTCAGGACAATTTCGCATTTCGGGGCTTCAATACAAGACGGACATTACATACGAGCAGCATGGAGGTATTTGGATGTTTTTTGGTGTGTTTTTTTGTTACGAAGACAGTTGGTATCCATTTGCAACCGTTATATGGACATGCACTGCTACGCCGAGACCCCCTATAACTCAGAGAAGCCACGGAGGACTCTGAAACTTCTCCCAGCCCTTAGTCGACATGAGGGTGAGTAGATAATGAGTGAAATTTCAATTTTGGGTGAACTATCCCTTTAATCGAATCGGTCAACGTCCAGGAGAACTAACAGGTGCCACCGATAATGGAAAATACCTTTTTTTTTTTTGTTTTCTGCTGTTGTTCTTTTAAAGAGTAACTTTGAAAAGGTAGAAGAAAGGTGGTACTCCATCAGCCTGGAGGCGGAGGAGGGGGAGAGAGGGGGAATATGTCCTGAAGTGTCTGACTGCTGACAAATTATTGCTCCAGACTCGCTTTACTGAGAAAAATGAGCGCAGTGAGATTCCATAGGGCTTCTCACTTTCCTCGTAGTGCCAGTCCTGCTGTGTGTGTCTGTGTGTGTGGTTGCACTGTTTTTGTGTGAATCTGCTTAGTGACAAGAGGCTGTGGGAATGACATCAGCAGGTATTACTCTCAGGTTCTGCTGCCAGCGCCGGGGATTTCACGTTAAACTGGCTCTTCCTCCGTATCTCCTCTTCTTCCTCTCTTTTTAATTACGCGCCTCAGCCTCTTAATGAAAGATAAGACCCCACTAAAGAATGGAGAACTCTGCAGAAAAGCTTTTAAACCCCCCCCAAAACCTCAAAATCTGGTACTCACAGATATATATATATATATATCTTTTCTTTTTTCCTAAACTTTAAGAGCTTCAGAGTGGATTTCAGTTTTTTCCAGCCTGATGTCACCAGGTAGGATTTCACTCTGAGCGACTTTGATCTCCAGCCGCTGCATTAATCTGCACTTTGGTACACAGATGCACAGATGCGAGGTGTAAACACTCTCCTATATGCGCACATAATCGACACAATCAGCCGCAGCGGTGAGTGAAACCGGAGCGAGCGAGGCCGTCATTAGCCTGCAGAGTGAGGAGTCACAGTGGAAGCTAAAAAACCCATTTACAAACTCAATGAGCATCCCAGCGCTCCGGCACACACACACACACAGAAAATCTAGAGGAACGTTATTTCTTACATTAGTTGAGTGCTGGATGTGAGGGGGCTGCAGCAATAATAACACCACTGGAAACAATGATTGTTATTGGAGGAACGTTTTTCGTTTGACGAGACGAGAACAAGGAGGAAATCAGACTGTTAGTCAACAAGTTCAAAATCGTTGCGCACAGTTTTTTATGTCTTCGTAACTCTTTTTCTCGACATCTAACGGCTTAAATATTTCACAAAATCTTATTTATTTAACAATTGCAGCAATTCCCCAAAGTCAATACAAAAAAAAGACACAAATCACATCGGATAAAGCAGATTAAGTCTGTAAATGTATCAAATTTAAAACCTAATTAGCACTTGGAGTTAGCGTTTAACACCAGAGGAGCTGCAGCTATCAAATATTTACATCATTAATTAATCATCAATTGAACATTTGATCTTTTATAAAGTTGTTTTGATCTGTTAAATCTCCCAAAGTGATGCAAACTTTGTAAAGCCCAAGGTGATGTCTCCTTTTCAAGTTTTTGTTTTTCTGTGCAAGAAAACCTAAAAAAAAAAAAAAAATGAAGAAATGAAGTTTCTAATCAGATCAAGTGGAAGAAAATGAGCAGATTCAGACACAGACTCGGCAGCAATTTAACACTTTTAGCTTAGAAAATTGCTTCAGATTGTAAACAATTGGCTGATTATGAAATGATATAATACAAAATACTGATTACATTGTAGTTGGACTGAAAGCAAAGGAACAGAAGCTTCTGGTTAAATGTTGAAAAGATGATTGATTTTAATTAGCATCATAAAAAAAAAAAAAAAGCTCCTCCATTGGAAACAGTCGCTCTCTGATCATCTGCACTGATGATCCTCTCAACAGGTGTGAAGCCCCAGCTGCGACTTCTCATCGTCTCCCAGCAGCCGCTTATTCTTTCCCCTTTTTCTGTGAGAGTCAATCAGTTCACGACTCTGACGCTGTAATCCATCAGAGCCCCGAGGCGTCCCTGTGGTTCAGGTCCAGGTCAGGGTCTCCTGAAGTGATGGAGGGGCCGCTGACGGCCCGACGGACAGGATGACTGAACGTTGCTGGTGGTTTTAGCACTGAAGGGGCTGCAGGAGCGGAGCTGCAGCGGTCAAAGTGCCGACAGGGTCAATGTCTGCAGGGTCCAGGGAAAGTAAAGCATTATATTTTTATCATTAAAATTTAGTCCGATGATGAATTAATCAATCAAACAGGGCCAGAAAATGTGAACCAAGACCCATCAGAGGCTCTGAAACCTCAGAGATGCATCTTTAAAGCAGAAGTAAGTGGAATATTTGTGTTAATATGAGTCTTAAATAGTTATATCTTCCGACAGCAATCACTTACATAGAGTGTTTGGTCTGAAACACGGGTCTGTCAGTCACTCTGCTCTGCTGTAAACCGAGGAGAAAACTTTCCTTGTATCCTACAACCTTTATCCAATGAGGAGAGAGAACGGCATGAAGGGCTGTGTGTGCAGCCAAGGGATGCGCGTGAATGTGGTGATGTAGGGACGAGGACCAATAGATCCATGACGATGGCGGGGGCTGCTAACTCCATCGGCTGACAAGAAGTCAGAAAAACGACCGGATCGCTTACTTCTGCTTTAAATTCCTTTTATTATCTGACCAACTGGTAGCCTAGAAATCTAGACGCACTCTAGCGGCAGCAAATAGGAACTTTTTGAGTCTCGAACACCGTTTGTGTTCACCAATCACAGCGCTCTATCTGTTTAGAGAGTCGTTGGGCGGGCTTAACGTGATGACGACATACTTGCGACGGTGAAAAACATGATGGCTCTGGCAAAGGAATCGTTTGAATCTGCGTTGGCATCAACTTTGATAGAATTAAACTTGTCATTTTCTTTAAAAGTTGAGGAAGAAACTGCACTGAAGTCATTCATTTCGAAGAAGGATGTATTTGGTGTTTTGCCGACGGGATATGGGAAAAGTTTAATCTACCAGCTTGCTCCGTCATCCTGCTCTTTGCTCTGATTGGTCGTGGCGCAACCCTATTGCGTGCAGAGGCAGTTTGAAAGACAGCTTTCATCCCGCCCCCTGGATTGAGCCGAGGTCTACCGGTCATTGCGAGACTATACATTTTAATGATATAGTCCTGCTTGTCAGGCTAACCAACTGCTTCTAAACCGAAGAAATTCAATTTACAGTCACAAACGACAAAGAGAAAGTGAAAAGGTCACATAAAATACCATTAAACACACGTTATGACACATTCCTATGACGAGTATTTATTTATGGTTGTTTTTCTATTTACTAAAACTGGTTTTGAGTAGATAAATAATACATTTTATTTGGCCTTGGTGGGTAAAAAACAAAACAAAATGTGTCTTTGCATTGCTAAGTTTTTATTTTTGCAAGTGTTTTGTTCATGTGTGTGTGTTACATCACAGGTTTTAGGGGTGTGCATCTTTTTTTAGATGAGCAGCACTCCAGTTCTCGGCTGAACTTGAACCTTTACAACCAGCGCTGTGACAACACACTCACTGATAAAAGCTCTGGCAGATAAAGTGGAGCTACATTACGCTACAGGTACATTTTGTGCCGGCTGGTTTTTCATAATAAAACGTCCTAATTGAACAGTGGTGGAGGCATTATGGAGCCGACCCCCAGAGAAGATGAACCCTCAAACCTTAAAGAGAAACAGAGCAGAGAGAGGGAGAGAGGGAGGGAGAGGTAGGCTGTCAGGTGAATAGAGAGAGCAATACAATGAAGACTGGAGTGTGGTCGTAGAAAGACGTGATCTGCTGTCGGAACAGAAAGTAGATTCATAAGAAATGGGAAACATTGTCAACGCAAGGCCGTTGTGAAAAACTGAAAAGTCCTCTGTTAAGCCTGATCCTTCCTTGGATTATACTATAGTACATGACAAGGACTTTCTCTGTGGAGCCTTTAGTAGTTTTCTTATCTGTTATTGTACAGACATGAGTACAGCATTTCTAAAGAATCTGGGCAAATCTTAGTTTACTTACCCTTTTGTGCACTTTTATTTTGAAAATCTCTGTTGCAAACAGTGTAAACAACCTTTTAAACTCATCGTCTTTCTCCCTCGTCAAAATTGACCAGGTCTATTGGACAGTTTATACAATATTGAGCCTTCTGAGTCAACTTTTACACTTTGCTTTAGTAGTTTTATGGTAAATATACCGCATTTACACAAGAATATACCCAATTTTTGAGTCACAGTATACTGTAGTCGGGTTATTGTTTTGAGACCAGTTAAGTTCTGTGATTTCTTCATCTGTTCGACTTTGGCCACAGATGCTATAAATATTAATCCAAATATCTAATGAAAATGATGATCAGTGTTATAAAGATAGATTTCTGACCTAACTTTGCATCAGAAACTGTTGAAACTGGAAGGTTTACACTGAAGCATTGAAAGGATCTGAAGAGTTGTTTTCTGTGTGATAGCTGGATTTAGTCAAAAGCCATTGGAGAGTAATAACTTAACACCAATTTAAACCCTATAGGAAGTTGAATTATCAGGGAGTGAGCTTAAAAAACTGTTCTAGGGTCAGTTGAAGTGTCAAAGATAAAAGCAGATGAACTATAAATGCATTGTAAGATTTAAACCATCATCTACAGCTTATTCTTGATCAATGAGTAAAGGTAAGTGTAGTGGTTTCCTACAGGAAGTGGTCGTGGTCATCGGCCTCAGATCCTGCCGGCAGCCTGAGCTGAAATGTGTTTTGTAGTTTTATTTTTCTGGAGATGGAAAACAAAAGGTTGTTTTTTGTGTGTTGTGTTGTGTGTTGTGGTGTGTGGAGGAGGATGATGACGGATGAGGAGTCAGAGAGTGATGAGAGGTGTTGGAGGCAGACACAAGGAGCAGCTAGAGGAGTGCTGGAGTCTCCGTCTCTCTCCCTGTCGGATCTCGTCTGGCTCCGGCTCAAAGAGGCCCGGGCCTTTGATGAAAATTTGATCAGTAAAAGTACAGCTGGTACTGGCTGCATGCACCCTACTGGCAGGCTTTTAGCGTCCCTGCCTGCATACAGATCACAGCGTGTAACCTCATCTCGCCGGAGAAAGGGAAAGGGAAGGGAAGGGAAGGGAACGAGGGAAGGACGGTAGGAAGGGAAGTTAACAATGCACAGAGAGACGGACGAAATAAAAGGCTTCCCATCGCTCTGCTAATCTAAAGTAAGTGCTTCGAGGAGGGAAGGACAGATAAAGGACAGACAACAGAGGAGGGGGGAATTGAAGAAGAGACTGAGAGTAGGAGGGAGAGAGAAGGAGGGAGGAAGCAGCGCTTGAAGAAAAACACTGAAGGGGAAAATAAGAAAGGAGAGAGACCTGAGAAAGGTGACGGTTGATGGAGGAAAGAAGCTGAAAAAAGGGAAGTGAAGTGATAGAAAACAGGAATTAATGTCAGGTCCTTTGTCCCAGTTAGGTAATGTTGTCACCACATTTGACTGTCCTATAGTTAAATGAATAATAACAAAAACACAAACTATATCTTCAAAATCTGACTTCTCTGGGTTATTGTTACTGTGGAAAAAACTATTTACTCAACTGTAGTGAAAAGTTACAGCTATAGTAATGTGTAGTGGTAAAGTTGTAATAAATCAAGCATTAAGAAAAATGGAAATAGGGTATAGTCTTTTATTCAACGCTGTTATGTGTTTACATGCACTTAATATAGCTTTGCAGACAAGTAGACACATTATATTCTGTATAAATAACTATAAAATGATAACAAGTACAAGAATGTAGGGTATAATTAAAAAAAACAGCACATGTAATTAGATATTTTGAAGATATCACCTGTTTAGGATATTTTTGGATACTATATGGGATATGTACTTCAAAACTGATAATTCAGCAGTTCTGAAAGGGTCTTTAAGGACTTGTAGTGTCTTCTAGAGGCAAACAGGGTGTAAAGAAATAGAGATAGTGTAGAAATAAAAAGGATATCAAAGGGACTGAAACGCTGGACTCAAAGTAAAATAAAAAAGATGTTGGGAATGAAAGGACAGGTAGAAAAACCAGGACGGAGGAAGAAAATTAAGATCAGTGTGATAAGTTTTAACAGAAGTACAACTTGAGGTGATGTTAGTATCATGCAGTGTTCCTTTCAGTTCTCATATACAGCATGATGAAAACCTCCAGTCATTTCTTCATTAAGTGATTGTAGCCTGTGAAATTCAAACTGTCATCTCCAAGAATCAACAAATCCCTCATGTGATCCCCTCTCCCTCTCCTTCTTTACTCTTAAATTTGCCCGTATTCATTATAGGAGGAGGTTTGACATCGTTGCCAAACCCTTATCCCAGAATGATTACAATGAACAGCGATGATGATGCTTGATTGTGATGAAAACTAATCCCAATCTCCTTTAGTTGTGTCTGACAGAGTAATCTGCTGATGGCAGGGATGAGTGTCCCAGCTGCCTCCCTCATCCCTCAGAACAACCCAGATTAAAGAGGAAATCCTGTCAGTGGTTAACCAGAGCAGAGGTTCGATTCCCAGGTGTCTTACGGACCTCCTTTACACACCCAGGCAATTAGAAGTGACTCACAGCAGCAGAATATAGACAGTGTGGTCAGGGGCAGGACGCCAATGTCTTCACGTATTGATGTATTTAATGTCTATTTTTGCTGTCAACAGTTAGAAAAGATAGAGAAACAGCTGCATTTTTGGGGAGCAAAGGGGTTGCATCATGGTGTATCATCTGGTGATTCCCTCCCCTACACTGCAAAAACTCAAAATCTTTCCAAGAATATTTGTCTTATTTCTTGTCAAAATGTCTCATTTCTACTCAAAACTAATCTCTTTCCACTTAAAATAAGACTCATCGCCTAAAACTTTTTTATGTGTTTTTAGATCATTTTCACTTGTTTCAAACAAATTTTCACTTGAAATAAGTAGAAAAAATCTGTCAGTGAAAGCAAGTTTTTTGTGCTTGTAATAAGAAAGAAAAACTTCACTATCCACTATCAGATTTTTCTACTTATTTCAAGTGAAAATATGCTTGAAAGACGTAAAAAGTGTCAAAAAACAAGCTACTTTTTATGTGATGAGTCTTATTTTAAGTATAATGAGATTTGTTTTGACTAGAAATAAGACAAATATTCTTGGTAAGATTTTTGAGTTTTTGCAGCTAACCCTTTTATTTACAGACACAAAAGCATGTAAATCAATCAGATTCCAAACTGATCCATCCAAACAGACACCTGCAATTAAAGCTTAGGTTTGGATTTTTCAAGTCCGACTTAATATAGCCAAACCCTTACATGCCTTACTGACAATTGTAATTACCTTTTTCGAGCAACTAATTAAAGTTAATCTATTCAAATGGATATTTTTTATAGTATTTTTTGTACAAATTTCACATTTTTCTTATTGTTAGTCTGTTATATAAAGAAAATTGACCTCAAAAAGCAACAAACCTACCTTTAGCTGATGCCGTTTGACTAATTCAGCACTTTTCTTGCTAATTAAATAATACATGTAAGAAACTACAGTACGGTATGTAAACCATATATTATCATGATCATGCATAAATCATACAGGAAACATAAAGCTCTATATTCAGCCTGAAACGGTCTGTATGAGCCTCAGGGGTAAATGAATGGTCGTGCTCGTAGTGTCATTCACAGTACTGTTGTCTGACTGATTTGGTTTGGCACTGTTGGGCTGTCCGGGGGCCCTCTGCGGCCCCCAACAACAGAAATTAGCTGAACTTTAGGTTCTCGTTGCCAGGCCTTGATTAATTAATTCCCTGAAAGGTTTTTATTTTCAGTGATTGATCAGATGGCACGAGAAGCTGCGAAGCTGGTTCTGGCTCAGACGACACTCAGCACGCCTTCGCCAGCTCCCTCTGCTAATTGATTGGTCTCCATTAAGTTTGCTCCCTCCCACCCCCCCCCCCACCCCCCTCCTCCCAAAGTATATTCACAAATCTCAGCAACTCTGTGATCTGCAATCAGCTGAGCATTCATCTTCCACTTTAATACCCGGCCTTCCTGATCAAATCGTGCAATTACTTATTAATGCTATTGTTTCAAATTGAGTTGGAGTGGATTACAGTGGGGGTCCTTGAAGCTTTCAAAACTAATTGAGATTCAGACAGGGTCATTATGGGATACCGGTGCTGCTGCTTGTCATGTAGACTTATGCAAGTTCATCACAAAATAGACTCATAACCCATTAGAGCTGCAATGAAATGCTGTAAAAACAGTTTCACAGGAGCCGTTTTCCAACCTCCATTACTGAGGCGCCAACCAGGTTAACTAATGTATCCACAACATCACTGATTGGCTCATTCTGAACTCTATTGGCATCTTATCTTGCCATAATCACTTTTTCCCACATGTGTCTGCCATCCCGAGGTGTTTTATCCAAGACCAGAGTTACCTTGTTCTCAGAAAGGTTAAGGCTTTTTCCTGAGTTTTACCAGCCAGCAACAGCAGCTTAGATGAACTAACAAACTAACTCACCAGCCAGCAATGAGTCCGTATGTTTGCTTTTGTCAATTAAAGTGACTATGAAGACTTTCGGAAAGCGAAGTGTTTTTTTGCCAAGAATTTTGCCAATTTGACAAGAATGTTTTTCATTTATCAAGAACGAAAGTCGGAGGTTCGAAGACGTACGATACGATACCGTCGTAGTTCCGACCATAAACGATGCCAACTAGCGATCCGGCAGCGTTATTCCCATGACCCGCCAGGCAGCGTCTGGGAACGTGGAAACCAGGAAATGCTGGGCGAGTTGACCACTAAATAATAATATCAAAATTACTAGACAAAACGATATACAGTATTTATTGAAAATGGACCCATTAACAAGTGGGTAACGTAGATTCATCTACATTAATATGAGACTCTTTTAAAACCAAAAGCAAACTCCTTGGGGAATCTTTAACTGACAATAAATTGACTTGTGTTGGTAGTAGTAAGTAGTTTGTTAGTTTGTTGAGTACAGACAATAAAGATCTAACCAAGATAACAAAACTGAGCTCAGATTTGGTCACTACTCACTCAGGTAAACTCCAAACGCTCACAGCAGACAGCTGTCCAGATAACTCCAGTCTGATTGGACAAATCGCCACAACAAGGATACAAAGGTAGACGTCTTCAGTCAGTCCAGTGTGCGATGTAAAGTTGCCGCTTTGAGGAGAAAAAGTCTTGGACATTTATGCGTTTCCTGAAGATGAGTGATACCAGAGCCTACAAAATATCTCCCTCCTCCTCCAACAAGAGCTTTGATGAATATTCTTCTTCTCCCAGTCGGCAGATTGGATTCACAGTCGGTCCGATGTTTCATAAAAAACGACATTAAACGGAACAAGCGACAAAACCGAGATCAAGCCTAGGAAAATAAAAGGCAGGCTGTGATGGACGGGCCTACAAGCTGGTAGACTACACTTCACTGAAGTTGGGGAAACAGCAGGGAGTCGAGATGTGATGTACACAATCTTATTTTTTTTCTTTTTATTTGATGTGTTGCCCCGCCATATGGCTGACAGGGTGGTTGAAAGTTGAAACAGCTGCTCGCTTAAAAGATCGGATTATGCGGCTTCTTTACTTTCGCTTTCTCACAAGTGCTGGTGACAGCTCTGTGAAAACTTCAGCAGAGTAACGAGCAGCAAAAGACGAGAGACGCTGCATCGTGTTTGTTTTATTTGTTTGTTTGTTATCTCCACGTCCGTCTCCACGACAGCAGGAAGCGCCGCACATGAGGAAGACCTTTCACACCATTAGCCCCCCGCGCTCCAGTGTAAGCTTTGATTTTTTTATTACAGCGCCCATAGGGATGACTAAGCCTCTCTCCAGCCCCCAGCCCCGACTCAAAAAAAAACAAAAAAAAACACAAAAGGCGAGGATCACTAACATGGGTCAAGGATTGAACCAAAGCAATTAAATGTTTATTGTTCAAACAAATTGAGATGAGTTGCATGTTGTCAGCAGTTTGAGGATCTTCACCTCAGGGCGGTGCAGTGTGATTCACACAGTGAGCCGGCGTTTACCAACAGCCCGCGGTTAATGAATTATGAGTAATGAATAAAATGAGGTTAAGATAGCTGTGGGCTTTAGGTTGTGTGTGCAAGTCCTTAATGTGACATTAAATCAGAAGTGATATCTCTTTTTTCTTTTTTTCTTTTTTTTTTTTTGCACAATTTACTGTCAAATTGAATCTTTATTTCAACACTTGGCTTAGTGCACACATGACAAACAGATGTCTGCATCACTTATAACTGAGGCATGAAATACAATATACATTTATATGTGTATAGAACACCTGAAACTGAAAATACAACAACTTAATTGCATATTATAAAATAATTTGAATCTGATATATAAGAATATAGTTGCAACAACCACCTGTGATAATATCTTAAACTGCAACTGTCATTATCATCTTCCTGCACATTCAGTTGGCAGGAGATCCAAAAAGTAGTATCTCCTGCCAACTGAATGTGCAGGAAGATGATAGATGATCTATTAGGTGATTGATTGATTGATCTTTTAAGTTGTTTTTATTGAAGCTAAAGATGAACACTGTCTGCCAGCAGCTTCTCAAACGTGAAGAACCAATCTGATCGTTGGGTTTTAGGCTGATTTGATGTTTTCCACATTTAATAGTCAGAAGACTATAGATTTAAAGGTCGATTAATTGATTATCCGGCATTAGGGAGGTTGAATTGATTGATAAATTAGGTGTAATCCTAGTTCCTGGACAGCTGATCAAGTCCGAGGTGTTAAGTTCTACATCATGGGCCGTTGTTGGCGAGTGACAATGACTCGACAGAAAATATAGGATTTGTTTTTTTTTTTAATCGTACGAGGGGGAATATGGTGTGTGACGTTTTGAAGTGTGTTCAGCCCGTCGCCTCATTCGCCCTTGTGCGCCCTCAATTAACATCCATCACAGTGTAATTAGAGAGACCAAATCCAAAACACAACCCACACACACACACACACACAAACCCTGTGTGTAGATGAAGTGGAGGCACAGAGTACGAGTTTCTGTGTGCAATAAAAGGAAAACAGATGAGAACAAAAGGGAGAATAATGAGGTGGAGGAAGAGGACGATGTTGTCTGTTTCCTGCGGCGGCAGTGGGCCACAGGTAGGATTCAGACAGGGAAACACTACAGTGGAGAGACACACACCTCTTAATCTCTGGCTTCAACTGAATGTAGAGTGGATACCTACAGCCTGGATCACACACACACACACACACACGCATGAACAAAGAGGCAGCCAAGAGCGGCCCACTCTTGACAGACCGCCTCCTGAGAGCGTGACGTCCAATCAGACACCCATCCAGCATGATACACACACACACACACACACACACAGCTCTCTATTCCCTCCGTCCTATTTCAATGTGCATCCAGCGGATTGAGAGGAGAAGAGAGGAGATGGGGGTTGGAAAAAAGCTGGATGTGTATTTTGACATTTCGCTGCACTTCTCATTCATTCTTCAGTGTTTTCTCTTTTTTTTTTTTTTTTGGCTCTTGCCGGAACAAGGCAGCTACAGACAGGCTCAGGGTTTCTGATTTCCACGGGGAGCCGTCATGTTAAAAATACATGCAGGGAGGGTTACTTTACTTCAGACTGAACTAAAAGCACAAATACACACGTTTCTCATTCACAAAATCTGGAAGTGAAGTCATGTAAATGTGGCCCCCGTTACCTGTGTCTCTATATTTGTCTGTCTGTGTTCAGCTGAATCTCACGCTGAGCTCTTTTGATTCACTTCATTAAGAATTCACATGTTTTGCATATTTCTCATCGTGTTCTTCTTGTGAATTCCTTTTGAACGCCTCGGCCTCCTCCTGCAGTTTTAAAGACGTGCAGCTCAGGTGAATCCAAGACTCCAAAACCACACGTTAACAGTTTGAATATGTGACATGTCTGTTTTTTGGGGGGTTTTTTTAGTCCATTAGAGGACCTGACTTCTCCACCTTTGATTTGGTTTTTTAATCTTTGTAAAAACGTTGCTAAAACCCAGGGAGCCTGGAGGGCTTCAGTGTAAATGTAAAGATTTCTGACGTGACGTGTTGACAGTGAAGTGTCCACAGAAAGTAAACGCTATATGTGAAGAGCTCTTTTCCTCTTTTTTTTAATTTTTTCTTTTTTTTTTTTTACAGCACCATAGGGTTCACGTCATGATAACTTCTGTATTTTGACCATTAAAACTTCCATAGTCCATAGTTCTCTTTGTTTAGTATGTCAAGAGACTTTACCATGGATAGCTCCTACATCATTACTGATGCAGGATCGCTCTGCTGTGTCGGCTCCTCAAGTAATGATAAAGCTGAAATGATTATTAGATCATTATTAGATCTTCTTGAATGTGAAGATCCAAC